>NC_090999.1:65425000-66050000 GCF_041146395.1 Eulemur rufifrons | reverse complement strand
CAAAAATAATCTTGAAAAAGAAGAACAAAGTAGGGGAACTCACACTTTCTAATTTCAAAATTTACTATAAGCTTATATTAGTCAAAACAGTTAAGGACAGACCCATGGATCAACAGAATAGAATTAGGAATTCTATTCTACATTCAGAAATGTAATTGGCCATTACAATTATGGCCAATTAGTTCTCAACAGGGGTATCAAGACAATTCAATAAGGAAAAAATAATCTTTTCAACAAATAGTTCTAAGACAATATATGAAGAACTCTTATAACTCAACAATATCCACATTCAAAAGAATGAAGTTGGAGCCCCTACTTCACACCATATACAAAATTTAACTCAAAATAGATCACTGACTTAAGTATAAGAGCTAAAACTATAAAACGCTTAGAAGAAAACAAAAGAGGAAATCTTCATGACCTTAGTTTAGGCAATGTTTTTTTAGATAAGACACCAAAAACAAAGTGATAAAAGAAAACATAAATTGATCTTCAAAAATTTTTTAAATTTTGAGCTTCAAAGGACAATATTAAGAGAGGGAAATGATGACACACAGAAAGGTAAAAAATACTTGCAAATCATATGCCTGATAAGGGACTTATATCTAAAATATATAAAGGACCCTTACAACTCAATAATAAAAAGATAATCCAAGTAAAAGATAGGCAAATGATTTTAATAAACAGTTTTCTTTTTTTTTTTTTTTTTTTTTTGAGACAGAGTCTCACTCTGTTGCCCAGGCTAGAGTGAGTGCCGTGGCGTCAGCCTAGCTCACAGCAACCTCAGACTCCTGGGCTCAAGCGATCCTCCTGCCTCAGCCTCCCGAGTAGCTGGGACTACAGGCATGCACCACCATGCCCGGCTAATTTTTTCTATATATTTTTAGCTGTCCATATAATTTCTTTCTATTTTTTTTAGTAGAGATGGGGTCTCGCTCTTGCTCAGGCTGGTCTCGAACTCCTGAGCTCAAACGATCGGCCCACCTCGGCCTCCCAGAGTGCTAGGATTACAGGCGTGAGCCACCACGCCCGGCCTAATAAACAGTTTTCTGAAGAAAATATATAAATGGCCAATAAGGACATGATAAGATGCTCAACATCATTAGTCATGGGGAAAATGCAAATCAAAACCACAGTGAGATACCACTTTATACCTACTAGAGTGGCTAAAATGAAAAAGACTGACAATAACAAGTTTTGGTGAGGATACGGAGAAATTGGAACCCTCACACATTGCTGGTAGGATTGTAAAGTGATGCAACTACTTAGAAAAACAATTTGGCAGTTCCTCAAAATGTTAAATATAATCACCATATGGCCCAGCAATTCCACTCTTAGGTATATACCTAAGAAAATTGAAAACATATGTCTAAACAAAAACTTGTATACAGTATTATTCATAAGAGCCCCAAAGTGAAAACAACAGAGATATTTATCAACTAATGAATGAACTGACAAAATAGCGTGTATTCATACAACGGAATATCATTCAGCCATAAAAAGGAATGAAGTCCTGATATTTGCTACGGCATAGATGAACCTTGAAATCATTATGCTAAGTGAATGAAGTCAGACACAAAAGGCTACATATCATAAGACTCCACTTATACTAAATGCTCAGAGTATGCAAATACATACAAACAGAAGTATTTTAGTGGTTACCAGGGGCTGAAGAGAGTGTAATGGAGAGTGACTGCTAATAGGTATGGGATTTCTGGATTCTGGGCTGGTGAGATGTTCTCAAATTGCATAGTGGTGATGGTTGCACAACTCTGTGAATATACTAAAGGTCATTTACACTTTAAAAGGATGAATTGTATGGTATGTGAATTATATAGCTCAATAAAGCTGTTATTTAAAAACAAATATGGGGATGGTTGATGGGTGCAAAAATATAGTTAGATAAATAGATAGAATGAACAATATTTGATAGCACAACAAAGTGACTATAATC
The DNA here is from genome assembly GCF_041146395.1 of Eulemur rufifrons. Classification (NCBI taxonomy): domain Eukaryota; kingdom Metazoa; phylum Chordata; class Mammalia; order Primates; family Lemuridae; genus Eulemur; species Eulemur rufifrons. The sequence goes on along the minus strand of NC_090999.1, from coordinate 66,048,046 downwards.
AACAGTAAATTGGGGTACACTTTAAATAACTAAAAGAGTAGAATTGGAATGTTCCTAACACAAAGAAATGATAAATGCCTGAGGTGACGGATACCCCAGTTACTCTAATTTGATTAATTCACATTGTATGCCTGTATCAAAACATTACATGTACCCTATAAAGATATTTAACTATTATGTGCCCATAGTAATTAAAAATAAAATTAAATAAACAAACTTAAAAAACCAGCTTGTCCATGTAAAAAGTAAAAAAAGAAAAAAGATGAAACAGAGGACTAAACTGTAACACACAAAAGCAGTGAAATAAGTATATCTTTATCTACTGGCCTAAAGAATGATTATTTTGTGGCCCCCCCCAAAAAACAAAATGTAGAAAGTAATGTGCATTTTTTTCTGTTTTTGTAAAGTACAAAACAAAGATCTCCATATGTGTGTGTCTGCCTGTATGCGTTTGTATGAGTATGGGAAAGGTGGGGTGAGGGGAGGTTGTTGGCTTTGTCTTTGTACATTTTTTCATTGGTTTGCTTTATATAATACCACTTTGCATTCATTGTTTGGCTTATTAAAATAAATACTTTTGTAATTTAAAAATTCTAATGCAGGCAAATTAATAGGGAGAAAGTAGCATTTTAAGGAGAGCCACTCACTGTGCCCACAGGTAAGGCTAGTCCCGCCCACACTGGCTCCCCCAGGCAGGAAGAGGGAGGAATGTGCCCAGGACAAGGGCTGACTCATAGCCTCCCAAATACTCAACACTGTAAAGAGCAAGGATGTAAACACTTTGACTCTGACTGTATCCTCTGTTTTTTAGCCCTCACCATGCTGTGGGCATTTCATTAGGGTAAAAAAGGACAATATATTTCCCACAGTGAAATTTTGTGATTTAAATTTTTTCTTTTTAAGCTTAAAGGAAAATCTACATCAGATTCCAGCTGGCTCCTAGATGTTTGCCTTTTTTTCAGTTTGAGCAAACCTGACAAGCAAAACAGCTAGCTCGAACAACTGAGGGTCACAAAAGGCAAAATTATTAGTTCTGCTGAGTCAGTTTGGGCATTAATCATATAATCAGGGTAATTAACCTAACTTTTAATGTGCAAACTGTGGCATGAAATAAAAACTGGCATTTATTCTATATTCTTCTTATTAAGGACAGCATTATTCACCTAAAGTCGTGCTGACAATCATTTTTGTGAAATACACATTTAACAGTTTTTCATGGGAAACCTCCTCTTGTGTTTAGCCACAGAATCCACATCTGCTTATATATGAGATGCCAATGCTTACTGCACATTAGCATTTTCTATTAATATATGATAACTATAAAGCACATTTCATTAAAAAAAATAAGTCAAATGTGGTGTCACGAATGTTATCATACAATACCCCCATGGGAAAGGGGACTGCTGTGACAGAACTGATACCTGCCTGGGACAGAAATATAAGATTCTTGATTTTTCATTTCCTGTATAATTACTGTCCCGACCCCCTTTAATCATATTCTTATAGATCCTTTAATGTAATATCTAGTGAGTAAAGAAATTTGTTCCTGAAAGCCAATGAAATGATGGTGAAGGTGGCATGGAGATGCAGTTATTAAAAACTGGTTAAACGAGGATCCTTCTAGCATTTCAGATTGACTAAAGAAGCAATCAGAGGCTGTTGCTGACAGACACAGATTGTATGATTAAAAAAGAATAAAAGGCATTGGAATAAAATTTGCTGTAAGTCTTCCCTGGATTAGTCTGTGCTTACAAATTAAAAATCCATGACTGACTCTTTTCATGCTCTCTCCTCTGTTTGCTTAGTCATAAGTCTTTCCAGGATACAGATTGGGTATGGGTGGCTGCCTAGGTGTGGGAGGATCTTATTACATTGTAGTTTGCATTGTTACACCAGTTTTTGTGTTAAGGTTTTGTTTTGTGTTTGTTTTTTGTTGTGGGATTTTTTTTTTAACTGATATTATATTTCAAGAGCTGTGGTTCATTTCTTTTGTGTGATTTTTGTCCTGGGAAAACTAACAGAGTAAAGATTATATACAGGGCCAATGGGAGACTTCCTTGATCAAAATCTATTCTTTAGATGAATGTTTATTATTATATTACTGTCATGTCCTAAATCTACCTGCTTGAGTAAAGAAAACATTAACATAATCAGCTTATGGCATGTTTACAGGATGTGACATTTTTATTTTTATTTTTTATGCATCCATTTCTCTAAACACCACAGATTGCACATAAAGTTGTAGAAAATAGAACAAAGATTTTTAACATAATGCAAACAGGAAAAGTGAGAAGGCCAGCTGCTGGCTAATCAGGATGAAAATTATTAAACTCAGCTCTAAACTGAGGTTCTCTTTATGAGTAGTGCTGTTGCTCACAGTTTCACAATTCTAACATGCAACCAGCAGCCTGCTGCAGTGATGCTGTGGGTGTGGCATTCCACCGTGGTACCCTTGACACAGTGTAAGGGAGAGCTATGCTAGCAAAGATGTTAAGGACGCCACACCCTTAGTGCCAGCGAGTATGCTTTCATTTTGGCGGAGTTTTCTATTATCATTAAATACAAAATGTCCAATTTTGAATCAAAAGGGTAGTTTATGATACCTCAAACAACAAACAGTACAATTAATCAAAGTGTGTGCCTAAACTATCGACACAATTTTGCCATCATAACAGTAGCTTGTTTACACCAGCAGTGAAGAAGCCTGGAGAGTGAGTGCCAATGAAATCGCAAAAGGTGTTTTCTACAGCTTGTTGAGAATTGAATATTTTTCCTTCAAAGAAGTGGTCCAAAGCCTAAAAGAAGTGGTAGTTAGTTGGTGCAAGGTCTGGTGAATATGGTGGATGACAGAGAGCTTCCAAGTCCAGCTTCTGTAGTTTGAGCAGCATTGTTTGTACGACATGTGGTCGAGCATTGTCTCGCAAGAGGATTGGCCTGTCTCTGTTGACCAATCTCAGCTGCTTATCACAAGCATCCTCATCATTTTGTCCAATCGGTTGCAGTAAATATCCACTGTAATTGATTGACCAGGTTTCATGAAGCTGTAGTGGATAATACCAGCACTGGACCACCAAACGCACACCATTAGCTTTTGTGGATGAATATTCAGTTTTAGACTGTGTTTCGGCACTTCATCCTGATCCAACCATTGTGCCTAACACTTGCAATTATCAAAAAGAATCCATTTTTTATCAAATGTAACAATACAGTGTAGAAATAGTTTGCCTTTATGTTGTGACAGCAAAGAAAGGCAAACTTCCAGACAATTTCTCTTCTGATGCTCATTTAATTCATGCCGAATCCATTTATCCAGCTTCTTTACCTTGCCCATTTGTTTCTTTTTTTTTTTTTTTTTTTTTTTGAGACAGAGTCTCACTTTGTTGCCCAGGCTAGAGTGAGTGCCGTGGCGTCAGCCTAGCTCACAGCAACCTCAAACTCCTGGGCTCAAGCGATCCTCCTGCCTCAGCCTCCCGAGTAGCTGGGACTACAGGCATGCGCCACTATGCCCGGCTAATTTTTCTATATATATTTTTTTAGTTGTCCATATAATTTTTTTTCTATTTTTTTAGTAGAGACGGGGTCTCGCTCTTGCTCAGGCTGGTCTCGAACTCCTGACCTTGAGCGATCCACCCGCCTCGGCCTCCCAGAGTGCTAGGATTACAGGCGTGAGCCACCGCGCCCGGCCCCATTTGTTTCAAATGGTCCAATATTGTTGGAATAGTAACATCAAACCTTGCTGCTAATTCACACATAGGTTGAGATGGATTCGCTTCCACTACAGTTTTCAACTTATCATTATCCACCTTTGTCTCAGGTTGCCCACGTGGGTCATTTTCAAGATTAAAATCACCAGAACAGAACTTCTCAAACCAATGACATACTGTGCGTTCATTAGCCACATTCTTCCCAAACATTTCATTGATATTTCAAGCTGTCTGCGCTGCACTGGTTCCATGACAGAACTCATACTTGAAAATAACATGAACTTTTGACTTAGCATGGTTTTACAAAAATTGCTCCAAAAAAAAAAAAATTGAAAGGTAATCACAAGCCAAACCATGCATTTGAAAGACTGAGGATGTGCCTTCACAATAAACATAAAACAAGAAGTGTCAAAGTGAAATGTCAGAGATATCAACTGTCAGACTTATTACTTAAGGAAATCGGACATTTCATGCTTAATAACCTAATAAAAGAGTTTTTCCAAATCCATACTATCTGTGGTCAAAATTAGGATGGCCTTCTCAAACTCAGAAAACATCCTTTCGGGAGACTTGCCAAATCAAATCCTATAATCGCTCCAATTCTCAAGCTGGAGGGATCTTAGAAATCATCTAGTCTAACCCTTCCTTTACAGCTGAGATAACCAGGACCTGTGGACGCTGAGTGGCTTCCTGGTGATCACACAGGTAGGGCAAAACTAGTCAAGACTCTGAAGCTTTTTGATCCAAAAAATCAGTTAAGCAGAAGAAGACTCTGTTATAACCAGAGAATACATTTTTTTAAAATTCTTGACTTTAACAGTTTTATAAATCTATTTAGAGAAAAAAAAATTAGCCTGTGAAAAAGTAAATCATAATTAACTATTTAAAAAACAATTTAAGATACAACAGAAGATTTGTTACAAGATAATGCACAAGAAATTTCCAAATGACCTGTATAGACAATTTTGTAATATACATATTATTTTACTAGTAAATGTATAAAATGTAAGTAGTGAAATAATTTTCACAGATAAAATTGACAAAAGAAGTTTAGAGATCTTTGCTACAGGCAGTTCAAAGGCACCCTAAAAACTGGGTTTGGAGGGATTTTGACCCCCAGGGGGAACTTGGAAAACAAAATCTCTAAGGAACTCCAATCAGTTCATCAAGTAGCATAACCAGATGGTGTATAATAAACTTATTTATCTAGTCTATCATTATGTTTAATTTTTGGACTTTGAAAAAGAGACATAACCAAGATCAGAGAGTGATTTGAAATATTTTATTTCTTCAATGCCAACATGCTTAATTATTTTCTCCTAATTGGAGCTCAAAGTCAGGGAGTTATTTGAAGATTATTCATCTTCTAAATTACATATAACACTTTTTTCTCAGAAGTTTGTACCATTTTCTAAACATCCACATTACTCCTCTAAATTAGGTAGAAGAGATAGGATCACCCATCTCTTGCTAAAGAGAGGCATGTAATTGTACGCTAGGATGTCATAGGCTGGAGAGGGATCAAGTGAAATTCACAGAAGAGAAGCTTTCTGCTGGGCTCCTTTGAAGACTGAAGTAGGAAAAACTTCACTACAGATACATTTCCTCCAGTTCTTAACAATACTGATTCTGCCCAGAGCTCACACCTCATTGTGAGTTAGCCCCAAGCCCATCATGGCATAAGCTCTGAGGCTTTGTGGGTAAGTGTGAGCAGCAACCAATATTAGGTCACACTGTTGTCCTAATTAAATAAATGCCTTTTGGGGGCTTCAGCAAGCAACTTCACAAGTTGGAAAGTCAACTGAGAGCAAATAAGCAATGTGCCAGTAATTACTGTGAAGGCTAGGGCCTAATTCTAATTCTGGAAGGCTCCCATGACCAATATGATACAAAATACACTTAATAATGATTTACTCTCCCTGTATGTTAAACTATCAAAATACTTCTCTGCAGGTTGGTGAATAGCTGCTGTGCTCAGCTGCTTCAGACCCCTTCACCATCCTTTAGTGAGGCCCCTCCCTCGGTCCCTCTCTACTTTAACAGTAGTGCCTGGCACAAAACCCAGCTGCAGCCCTAGGGCACAGATTGTCAGATACCTGGAATATCACCTCTGAAGCTATGCAGAGAACTCAGAGGAGCTAGGAGTGATCAATAAAAAGCCTAAGAGGCTCTTACACAGCCGGGAGAGGTGGAGGGAGAGAAGAGGTGAGGAGAAAGGGGACTTAGCCTGAGACTTTGTGGGAAGTAGAGCCACCTGGGGGTGGGTATCGGGCATCTCAGAGGAAGGTGAGAATGTAGGAGAGTGGAGTGGGTCCCCTGGTGACGGTGGGAAGAGACTGTGTGAGCCCCGGACAAGAACCACTTAGATTTCCATCTATACACACCCCTCCCAGTCCTGAATAATCTCAGTTGAAGAGTTTCCATGAAAATGCATGTTTTAAAGGCCTCACAAATGCATGAAAGGGGAAATCTCTTTTACATTTTAAAACTTATACTCTTAATGTGGCCATCACCATACTTCCCAGTATTTCCCTCCAGGTTGAATTTGTTATAAGGTGCAGAAGCAGCCAGACGTACTTCCTATGTAAGAACGCACAGTCAAGTCATGTGTAATGGCTGGGGACCATCCAGGGCCCTGGGAAACGGGAGTGTTCCCGGGGCTGCCATTATTCCTCCCTATTAGTCCCTGTCATTTTCTTCTTAGAAGGAACTGTTGCTCAGTCTCTTAGTCTCTTCTATCACCAGAGGTACAGTAGGTGGAAGCATGTATTAAGACTTTAAATTTAGATGTAATGCTAGTCCTGGCCCATTAATCCCTTATGCACAATACCAAAATTTAAAAAAAAAAAGATTTCTTAACCCATTTGGCAGCACAACCTGACCCATGGGGGAAGAGACCAATCTCCCATGCAGAAGAATCTGGAATGATTCATGTAGGCACTCCGCCCTGTAGGAGGTGGATCATAGCCCCATACTAACTTCTTTCCCAAAAGTACAGTGTGAAAAGGGCACAAAAAAGAGTATGTTTATAGTGGGGAAACATGACAGATACTACCTCTGCCAGATGGTCAAGTCCTGTTGATGGTATGTTCTCCTATTATGTGATGAGAACGGCACTTTACCTCTGTGGTCTTCAGCCCAAAAAGCCTGTAACACCAGTTTAATCATGATAAAAGCACCAGATAAATCCCAGTTGAGGGGCATTCTACAAAATACTTGAGCAGTATTCCACAAACTGTCAAGATCATCAAAAACAATAGGTTTGAGAAACCATCACAGTCATGAGTCTACAGAGATGTGACAACTAAATGTAATGGGGTGTCTTAGATCAGAAAAAGGACATTAAGTAAAAATACAGTATAGACTTTAGTTAATGTATCAATATTGATTCATTAATTGTGACAAATGTGCCATATTAATGTTAGAGGTTAATAACAGGGAAAACTATGTACGGGATATACGGGAACACTCTGTACTATCTTTGCAATTTTCCTGAAAATCTAAAACTGTTCAAAAATTTTAAATGTTATTTTGTTTTATTTTGAGATGGGGTCTCACTTTGTTGCCTGGGCTAGAGAGCAGTGGTGTCATTGTAGTTCACTGCAACCTCAAACTCCTGGACTCACGCGATCTTCCTGCCTCAGCATCCCTAGTAGCTGGGAATAAAGGCATGTTTTTCTATTTTTTATAGAGATGGGGACTCACTTCGTTGCCCAGACTGGTCTCAAACTCCTGACCTCAAGTGCTCCTCCCACCTTAGCCTCCCTAGTAGCTATAGGGACTATAGGCACATGCTACCATGCCCTGCTAATTTATTTATTTATTTATTTAATTTATTTTTGGTAGAGATAGAGTCTCACTATGTTGTTCAGGCTGATCACAAATAAAAATTTATTTTCTTAAAAAGTGACCTGAACTGACATGAGGCTACTTACAGTCTTTACTTATCATACATATTCATTCAATAGATTTTGCTGTGGAAATATTAATGTATTTGATAACTTCAAACAATAATATATTGCGATCCTGCCTTAAATATTCCAGATGTAATGCAATATGTGGCTTATTCTATATTTAGAAATATTTGGATTTCGAACATCTAAAAAATTCTGAATTCTGAAAACATCTAGCCCCAAAGGCTTCAGATCAGGGACTATAGACCTAAAATACTATTATTGCTAGTAATATAATTAGTAATACATTTCTGTTATATGGTAACTTTAACAGATATTTTCAGTTTAGCCTAAAACTCTAGCCAAGATTGATAATAATCATAAGTATTTATTTACTATGATTGGTATAATTATTTTTATATAATACTCTAATTGGATCCTTAAAATCTGTAAGATAGAAATTATTATACACATTTTCTCAAAGAGGAAAATGAGCTTCAGAAAACAAGTCATTTGCAAGCAGCATAACCAAGGGCCAGATGCGAGGGACCTGCCCCTGACGTTTTTAGGGCCCCATGCAAGAGTATAAATGGAGGTCCCCCAGCCCGCTCCTCCACCCTCCCTTTCCCCTCACCCCTGTCAGGCCCCATCCTGCACCAGCCAGCCCACTCCCGACCTACGCAGTCCCAAGAAGTGTGCTTCCAGCTGCCTGCACAGGGCATTCCAGAGTCCTGAGAGCACGGGGACAGAGGTTTCAGGTGGGCGTCTGTTCTTGGCCACTCAGATGTCTCTGTGTGAGGAGGGCTTACCTTTCAGAGGGTCAGAGTGAACCCTTCAAAGTGGAGATCTAGAAGAGGGTCCCAGACTCTAGGTCTGAGGACTGGAGGGAGGGCTAGTGTTCAAACTCCGGTTTGCCTGACCCAAATTCTCATGCTCTTTCCACTCTAATGTGCTGTCAAGCAAAAAAAAAAAAATACCCAAGGACTACAGTATCAACTTAAAGACTGACTTCTGAAATTTTTGACATACTTTTTATTTGTATTTTTAAATTAAAGAGTATCAGCAAGCATATCTTGAGAGCTTGTTTGCAGGTTCTAGCAGGTGAGCACGCTACTTGTAAACCCTTGACTGAAAACAGTCCTCCTCCATCAGGGAAGGTGTCCTCTTCAGCCGAGCATGCAGCTTTGGAAGGTACACACTCGGAGAGGTGAGGGAGGACGGGGACACCTGCCCAGCTAGCCAGAATGGCGGAATCGGCCCTGGCGATCAAGAGGGTGACAGACAACTCACCCAGATTGCCTTCCATCCCAAACGGCGTATTCATACAAGGTCTGATATTCATATATGGTACTGGCAAGACCAACTAGTTACAAAGAACTCTAATCCAAATTTTTTAAAAATTTTTTAAAATTTTGATAAAATTTTTAGATTTCTAAATTCCTCAACTTGATATTTAAATACACGTAACGAGAACTTTCTGTGTCAGGCAGCCTTTTTGGAGATCAGCTCCTCTCTGAGAGGTGCGGTTCTAAGGGGGCGAATTACCGCTCTCCACCAGTGGGGAAAGAGAAGAGACATACACATCTTGGACTCTTTCCTCCGAAATTCAGGAGTCCCTTTTCTATTTACAGAGTATTCTTTAAAATGAAAATAGTTGATTTTTTTTACACAGTACTTGACAGTTTCTTTGTTTTGAGCATGTGTTATTGGGAAAGCAAATAGATATAATTAAAAACTAGACGTATGGAAATCTCTGGTAATTTTGATAGCACCGTCTTTTCCTGCTATTCACAGGAGGCACATTTGCCCTCTGTCTTCACCTCCTCGGGTAGGTTCTGCACGTGACCACGGGATGTGTCGGCAACACAGGTTCTGTGTCCCAGGCAGGCAGAGTTCCTTGAAAGCAAGGGCTGTCAGTCAGTCCTCCTCTCCCGGGAGCCCCCACAGGCCCTGGTGCCCTGCTCCCTGCCCTGCCCAGAGATGCTCCATCCCCTGGTGGAGACCGAGTGCCAGCTGGAAGCCCAGCCAGGCCTGGGAGAGTGCCACCCGCGCAGGCTCTCGCTGAGATCACCGTCTGCCCAGGATATAAGCTTTAAATGGATGAGTCCACATTCCTGCAGAGACTCTCCCAGGCCACCGGTTCATCTTTCTGCTCTTTTTATTTCCTGAGTGAACAAAAGCTTTGCCAGCAAAGGCGAGCTGCTTTTCCAATCAGCATGGCAATGCGGGGGGTGACATCTGCCCCTACTGACAGAGTTGTTGACATCTTACCTCTATTACTTTGGATGGCACGCTTCCAACAAGGAGTGTGTTCTAATCCTTCCACAAAAACAGGGCCCTAGAATGAGTGAAGAAGTTTTCTCTCCCTCCCTCCCGGGACTGTCAAGGGAGCTCTGTGTTTCTTCAGCCAGCTGCCCCGACACTCCGTAAAAGGTAACCAGCGCAATAGGACAGGCTGCTGGTCATAATAATACTCAGAATAGGACAATGTCACCTTGGGTTAGCAGGAGCCTGGGGCCGAGGGCAGGAGCTTCTTCAGTCTTTACAGCCTTTAGATCGTACCTTTTATCAAAGTGGGGTTTTTCCTCAAGGTTGATCAATTAAACCTCAAACTTCAGTGAATGGGGCATTTATCCTGTTTGCAAGACAGCATTTAACTCAGCGCCCTGCATAACGAATGAAAATGTCTTGGCCGAAGCCACCCAAATGCTTACTGGATGCTGTTCATATGTCTCCACACAAATCATACACTTGCTGTCCTCTCTGCCTGGCCCCTGGAGGTGCCCCGAACCCCAAAGCTCACCAAGCACTTAGCACAGCTGGCTCCTGCTCATTCATTAAATATCGTTTCCTGAGGGGTTATCCTTATTGCCCTACCTAAATAGGCTCCGCACCACTACCAGCCCTCTGTACTGTCCTTTAACAGCCCAGTTTGACAATTCTTTTATTATTTTTTAAAGACAAGTTCTTGCTATGTTGCCTGGGCTGGACTTGAACTCCTGGCCTCGAGCGATCCTCTTGCCTCAGCCTCCCGAGTATTTGGGAATACAGGTGCATCACCTTACCCGGCATCACAGTTTTGTACGTTTTATTTAACTTAGTTATGCTAGTAAAGGAACTGGAACTGCTGTGGTGCAAACAGAAAGCAACGTATCCTCTCCTACCTCTGCCCCTTTGGATCTGCTGCCTTCAGACGTTCTTCCCTGTCTCCAGATGAAGGTCTCCTGCCAGTCCCATAGCTGGCCCGGTCACGTCCAGGTCATAAACAAATACTCTGTTTTCTCAAGCGATTTTAATATCCAAACTCCAAACCTTAGTTAACCTTCAATTTCTCCCCTCTCCCGGCTGAGATCAGCTTCAGGCTTGGAAGCTCGTCAGGAAGGCCACCTTCCCAGCTTCCTTCTCTCTCCACCTCCTCCCATCTTTCTAACTGTGGGTTCAGCCCTTGGGGTCCGGGCAGTGGACAGAGAAGGAGAAGGGAAGGTAGGTCTAATTTGTCACCACTGTAATCTGGGGTCGGTGTCTCTGCACCTGGCAGGCACCCAAGCTTCCCAGGCCTGCTCTTTATGGGGCTCAGAGACCCAGCCCCCCCATCATGGCAGTGCTTTACCCACAGCTGCTTCATCAGCCAGAGCCCTTTCTGGTTGGCGCCTTAGGAATTTCCTCCACTTTCCCTCTCGGCCACTGCGGTCCAGAGGCCCACCTCCTTTCCAGAGTCACCTCATTCCTCCACAGCTCCTCCTTGCGAAGTCGCTTTCAAGATGACCCAATCTCTCCTTCCTCAGAGTCAATCCTTGCCCAGTTGACTCCGAAAGTGCTGACCATTCTCTATGCAGCCGCTCTCTCTCTGCTGCCCCTCCCTGCCTCTGCCCGAGATGCCTCAGACACCAGCCCCCGAGTCCCCCACACTCCAGGGAACACGGAACACTGCTCTCTCGGAGTGGTTCCCTAGGTTCACCAGGTTTGAGTGTGGGGACATGTGCCCTCCCTGCGGTGAGGGAACCACACAGCACGGTGACAAGTCTCCTTAAGACAGCCTCCCTACCAGCATTTGAACCTCCAGGAACACTCAGCCTTCGCTTCAGTGCCCTGGAGGAAGATGATGGGTTCAGACTGGCGGAACCAGTTCCGAGGTACCCTTTCTGCAAGTCCTGTACGGGTAGTCCGGCACCTCAACTCAGAGCCCAGGAACCCGACACCTACTGCTTTGTTCTTCGGTGCCTCAGCCGAAACTGAGACAGAAAGATCCTGTTACTCCTGTTTGTGCTCAGTCTCTCCCGTAAGATATAAAGTCCAGGAGGTAGGGAGCTTGGCTGTTTTATTCACCAATGTATCAGAAGAGCCCAGCCGAATGCCATACATACGCTCTTGGTGGGTGCTTAATAAATAATTCTTGAAATAACAAATATACAATAGAATGAAGATGGTGATGACACAGCCACCATTTTACTGAAGAAGAAAAAAAAAAGATGAGGAGACTTTCATATTTATCAATAAAATATCAGATCTTGAAATAAGGTATCCTGTGATTCCTTCCTTTGAAAGAACCTCCTGAAAGACCCAATTCTAAATCTGAGAGCTACAGTTTTCATTTAAAGCCCCACAATGCCTGGGGCACAGACAGCAAATGCTTACACAAGAGTTAACAGATTGGATGCTGGCTGATGATGCTAATATCAATTCTTTGTCTAGACATGCAATGCCGGTTCTGCTGACACATTCTCTCGGAGAGATTTTTGCAGGATGTGAAACTGGCCTCTGGGTCAGTGATATTTAGAAATAAACCTGGGCCTCTGCAGAGAAAACCCTTCAAAGTGCCTCTAACCCCCATGCCTGGCCCTTGATGAGTCTGATCCAGCTCCCTTTTATAGGGGCAGACTTGGAGAAACTGGGAGGCACCGTTGCATTTCGATGAGGCTGATGTCAGGTTCTTCTCACTTGGCAAAAGACTAGGGAGAGAGAAAGAAGCTGAAGAAGCAAATTCCTCCACACTCATTCCATGACAAACAGACCAAGGGCACAGCGATGGCGGTGGATGCAGGGGCTGCTAGCAGAATAGCCTCCCAAACACCCACCCCATGCAAAAAGGTCTTCTATCCATCAATAAGGCACTGTGGGGTAGGAGGAGGTGGTTTAGAGTTCAGCTTCCAGCCCTGGGAAGAATGGGAAGCAGGTTGTGGAGAGCGCCTTGCCTTACAAGTTTGTGCCTGCTCTGCACACCCAGTCTCCTCACGGACAAGCCTCCTTCCCCAATTCTCTTCTGTACTCTTCAGCAGAGCTGATGATAGAGAGAGGGTTCCACATGCCAAGTCAGAGTCAAGGAAACTGGCTCTCATAACAATTTCCACTTAAAAATGAACCCTTAAAAGAATGGGAATTTTGGTTGAATTTGAGGATCCTTCCAAACACAAATGTAACAGTTTTAAAATTTTGCAATATTTTGACTTTAGGGAATGTCAACTCTGACACTTCATACTTTACAAATAAAGACACTGAGGTTCTTGAGAGGATAAAATGACATGACCAAGGTCACACAGCTCTCACTGGAGTCTGTGTCTTCCAACTTCCAACATGTAGCCTTCTGTGTATACCCAAGTATTTCTTCACCCAGCTCAGATAGGATATCACAACCACACTTTCAAAATGGATCGGACAACTTGATTTAAATAGTCTCCAGTTTTTATAACTCCACATGATTCTGTTTTTCTAGCAAATATTAAACTAAGAGAGTGTCCCTCCTTCCACAAATTTAATGTCAGAATTACACAAGGTGCTTAGGCCTGAGCATATAAACTGAAGTTTAATCCTAACTCTGCCCCTGACTCACCAGGACGCGTTGGGCTAGTCATGAAATTGTCTCAGTTTCTTCATCTGTTCGGTGGGAAGAGTAATGCTGATCTGTCACTTATTCATTTAAAAAAGCTGCCTGTCTAGTAACTACTGAATAATTGCAGGGAAAAAAAAAATCCTACGAAGAGTCTAAGGATAAACGGAGACCACACAACTAAGGCATCAAAGTACAAAACTCAGAAGCTTTCTAATAACCGTGACATACAGGATTTTAGCTTGCCAAACAGATAGGTGACTGCTGCTAGTCACAGTCAAGCATGTTTCCACAGAAAATATCTCATTATCATATTGTTTCAACATATCAGAGGTGTTGATTAAGGCTGCAGAATTGAAGAGACAAAATTGAAATGGAAATTTGCCTCAAAGCTGCTGAGACTAAGTATATAGCATGTTCCTGAGGTTTTATCTGCCAAATCTCTCTTCCCATCAGCAGAAGAAAATTAGGAACTGTTTTCGCAGGACCAAGGAGTCTTTCTGTGGCCAGCAGTCCTGCTCACCAGTGTCAATTTTTGTGAAGGCGTCATAAGAAAAGAATTCCAGACAAAGGTAGGCAACTGCAAGAAAAAGGAATCTGATGCAGAAATTGAACCCAAATTCTGCTTTGTTTCTCACTGACAATATTCTGTACCACATTTTCTTATACTGAGCTAACAGTGGGATTTATGCAAATGGGATAAAAATGAATTTCATTCTTTTGTTTTAAAAAATGCCCGCAAGATGCTTTTAAAGTCCTGTTAAGGCCCTCTCTCCGATCGGCACAGGCTGTCTAGACTCCAGCAGCGTAAGTAATCACTTTGACAATTACCCTAAAGAATTACGTGGTTGGCAAAATCCGCAAAGAAAAAGAGATGGTGTCTTATTTAATCAGTCTTTAACTGAATAACTTAAATAACCTGATAACAAGAGCTTACCAAATTATTTGTAACAGGGGAAAAAATTTTTTTTACAACAGATTTTGTTTTGAGATAGTGATATCATTAGGCACTCATTTGTTTAATGCCACGCATAAAATTAGGAATAAAACCATAGATTACTTACAGAAGATAAATATTTTAAAGTTATAATAATTTTGGAGTAATTATAAGCATAAGTGTACCTACAGTTCTAAGGGCTCATTAAACTCTGCTTCCAGCTGTGCCTGATCACAGAATACAGGGCACTAAAGTTAGTTGGGTACAGTGGTAGAGACAGGTAGGGCTCACAGCTATCCATGCGCTCCCCTACCTTTCCCAGCTTCCTTTGCACTTAGTTGGGGGTCATGTGACTGGTTCTGACCAATGAACTCTGAGACAAGGCAACCTGGGTCCCTTCCAGGCTGAAGCAGTTAAGAGCCAGTGTGCCTTGCTCATCTCTCTCTTCTCTTTCCTTCCTCTGCCTCAGCAACATTGAAGGTCATGTGTTCCAGATGGTGTAGTGCCACAGAGAAGAAAGCTACTGACTCACACTGAACTTTACATAAGTGAGAAGAAACCTTTGCTGTGTTAAGCTAATGAGATTTCAGGGGTTGATGTTGCAGCACTAGGATTAAGTACACTGACAAACATAAAGGCCCTATGTTAATGTGTTTGTTGTGGCCTGAAACTTAAATTTAAGCTACTGATACTGGGCTTTTAAAAATACCATTAGAGGAAAAATAATATTTCCCTTTTTCTCTTTTTTTTAAATTTTTTCACTTTTTCTGGTCCTGTACAGTCTAAAGCAGGAGTTCTCAAAGTGTGGTTCCCAAAACCATCTGGAGATTTGTTAGAAATGCAAATGCCTAGATCCCACCTGAGGCCTGCTGAATCAGAAACTCTGGGAGCGGGTCCTAGTGCACTACATAAGTATGCCATGTTGGATGCCATGGCCCAGTTGAACGCCAAGTTAGCTGCAGCCCCAGACAACTCCATGCAGAGTAGAAGAACCACCCAGCTGAACTCAGTCAGCCCAGAGAATTAGGAGATATAATAAAACGGTTATTGTTTTAAACCACCAAGTTTGAGGGGAAGAGGGAATATATGAAGCACTAAAGAATCAAAACATTCACTTTCATTGTTTTTGAAAAATACTATCAAAATCAAATTTTAATAGGTTCCATTTACCCAAAATTCCTCTTTGGGTCAAACAGATTCTTATGGCTCCTTACAATGGTCTTTTCCTAATGTTTCCCTCTCCTTTGGCTTAGATATATGTAACATCCATAAGCTGTTTCTCCATCCTCAACTCTGGAAGCTTGTAATAATTTCTCTACTACCACATGGGTTTCAAATGGACATTGGAGTCTTTTGTCTCCCACCTGCATAAGCAGACAGAAAAAAAGGAGAAAGAAAACAAGAAATGGAAACAAGAAGTTCATAAACTCATCAGAGGATTTAAATAGAGTTTAGTGAAGGGAGCAGTCAGACTTTACAACCTAAATAAAAATTTTCCTTTCCACATTCACCCCTAAATGTAGTAATCAAACAAGATCCAGGACATAGTTACCAGAAAGCATAAAGCTGCAAAGGCATTATCCTAGTTTTGAATGTCTTTTTGAAAAATAGACACTTGCAAAATGAAAGATAGACTAATGTTAAGTGGTCATAACTATTAACTGATGGCTAAAGACAGCTTAAGCAGGTTGACTTTTACAAATATCTAACAGAATTTGGGAATCAGTTGTTTAAAGCTAAGAGTCAAAAGCTAAGCATTCAAAGTATAAATAAGTATAGCCCAGAGACTACAACTAGCAAAGAACCAATATGGAAAAGACCCCAAAACCAAAAAAAAAAAAAAAATTATACTGGGAAGTAAGTTTTAGAAGGTAAGGAGCATATCTTTATCTCTCTATTTCTAGAATCCCACAAAGTGTTTGTATATAAAAAGTGCCTGGCATATGTTTGTGAATGAGTGAATGAACAAGAGTCATGGCAAAGGAAGAAGCAAAAGAGGCCAAAGTGGAAGCAAAGGTGTGATAAGGAAGAGTCTCAAATACAAATACATCCAGGAACAGGCATCACTAAAAGTTTCAAAGGCTTTGCTTTCTCAGCTAAAAGCAATTGGGATATAAACCTTGGTCAGCACATGTAAATAGTATCAGCTAAACAGGCCCTTCAGCTTTGAGCTCCCCAAGGCAAGTCAGGCCTGGGAAGAGAAGAAACAGGACTTTCAGCACCTTAAAAGGCTCTAACAAAAGGGAAGTTCTCACACTCCTTCTTGGCCGGTCCTTCGCATCTTTAAAAGAATGAAGTAAGTAGTTGTGTTATAATAAGAGGAGTCATCTGGTATTAGGAGAAAGGCAATTCCATATGTACAGAAGCCTCTGTCTACCTGGAATTTTTAACACACCAAAATTTTTGATGATTACTTTAAATATTAAAATTTCCACCAAATAGTATGAATTTTCACTTAGGACAACAGTCATATGCTAACAGTCATGGTTAGTATTTGCTGGCCATTAAGACACGTAATTATGTTTTATTATTTCAATTTTTGTCATTATTTAATTTCATGTAAATATATTATTTAAGTCACTGTTCATTTTCTTCCTATAATCCTCAGGGGCCATCCTAACAAGTATATGTATAAAAATAAACAGCCTCTCAAATGTCTGATTGCCTAATTAGTTTTCATTATTTAGTAACACTTTCTGAAATACACATGAGTATAAATACAGCAATAAATAAAAATTGAACAATAATATTTTAATAAGTCAAACTTGGAATCTTTCTGTTTTCCCACATCATCTACACAAAGGTACCATAAACAGTTTAGGTTATGTGTATTTGTCTCGTTTAACAATATATAAAATTATAGAGTCAAATTTTGGACCTGTAAGGCAACTTTTTTTTTTTTTTAATAGCTAGTCCAAATGCTTATCTCACAGATGGGGAAGTCTGAAGTCTGTAGAGTTGAAGTAACTTAGCTTCATTTAAGTAAATGGTTATCAAAACACCATTGCTTAATGGGTAGATTTATTCATTCAATAATCATGTATTCAGCTGGCAGCTAGGGACCAGGTACTCTACCTGCCCTGAGGGATAAAAGGATGAGGAAGTTGCATCCTGCCCTCAAGGCACTCAGAGTAGGGATAGGTCCACATGAAAAAGAAAAATGCCCATCTGGGGGCCAGCTTCTAAAATGTAGTCACCAACAAGAGAGCAAATTCACCTCAGGGTATTGTGTGGAGAGGATTTACATAGAAGGAGATTTTAGCCATAGATTAAAAGTGCATACATGTGGGACACTATCCCCACCTCAATGGAGTTTAAATTAACCCAGCAAGCCCATTTCACAGATCAGATAAGCAGTAAAGACTGTTTATGTGAAAGTTACCATTTATATAAGAAAGATCATGTGTGTGGTGGAATCAGTTGGAGATGAAAGTTGAGTCACTGTTATTACATTCTCTTGTAAATGTTGTCTGTATATACATTCAATTACTTCTTATCATATTCATTGAATTGTATTATTTTCTTTTACAGCAATTTACTTTTGAGTTGTTACAATATCATTATGTTGGAGGTGGGGGAAAGAAAGCCATTATCCCTTAT
The DNA here is from genome assembly GCF_041146395.1 of Eulemur rufifrons. Lineage (NCBI taxonomy): Eukaryota > Metazoa > Chordata > Mammalia > Primates > Lemuridae > Eulemur > Eulemur rufifrons. The sequence continues at coordinate 66,030,088 of NC_090999.1, read as the reverse complement.
TAAAACTCAGACATTATAACGTTGGCTGACATTCCCGAGTCTGGTAAGTAAGTCTGCAGCACCAAAGCGTCAAACTTGAGGGTCTGTACTTAATCCACTGAATCATACTCCCTCTTGGAAAAGGGCCTCCTTCTGGATGTCTGACTGGATAAGATTAGGTAATAACACAATAACTAGCAAACAACATGAGCCAATTAGTACATGCCCGTGAAGGTGTTTCGGATGTGCTTTATTTTGAAAGAGGAGTGGTAAGTTGCCAAGTCTCACGTAAGTCCTGTGTTTGAGCTGAATGATACAAAAATTTTTTGAGTAAATTTTAAATATTTTCCTGCTGCACCTCCACCATATCTCTTCCCATAAGAGTGCATTAAAAATATAACTGTCAAAAGTTCACTTGGGACTTCAGAAAAAGAAAATATATTCAATGACAAGTAAAAACAGGAAGTGTCAACTGAGTATAATTTAACATTTACAGGTTTCAAAGTCTGATAAGAACCTCAAATTCCCACACTCTGTCTGGAGAAAAATACTATCTCTTTGCTTAATCTGCCTTTTATGCTGTGTCTGTAAAACATGGAATAAAGTGAACTGGCAATTTTATGCTCAGTTCAATGTAAACAATGAAAAGCGCACAATTCAAATTTCAAAACAGAATATGATATAGCCATTGGGAGTGTCTACATTGGCCAAATTAACTAGATTATTGCTAAATCATTTCCCTTTGTTGTTTGTGGGCACTCTTCTAAGCCTGGGAATTTATGGGATGAATTTATAGCCACAAGAGATGACGAACATTTAATTTAATTACTCAAACGTAATGGTCAACATTTGAATGTATACTCTAAAAGAAAAAAACTCATTTGTAAGCTGGCTTGATGCCAATATCAAATACTCTCCTACATGTCCTCCTAACATTAGCACGTGCGGTCCCTCCTCTCTGTCACTCTGTGGCCGGTACCATATGCTCATAGGTAATAGGGTTGTAAGAGAATGGTGTTCATCCAACAGAAACTACCATCTCCATAAATAACTCAAATTTATCTTCACAAACCATAAGCCTTCTTAGAAGAACAAGGAACAAAATCAATGATAGCAGTTTTGAATAGGATTTTCAATAGCAGGACTATGCATAAAATAGCGATATAGACTTTAATAAGATCAAACCAGTTTGAAAACATTAGTTAGGCAAATTAGGGGGTGGTGTCGGTGTTTGCTTTTGCTTCTGCAGGTAGATCAGTTTTACCCACCTACCTGGGAATAAGTAAAGAGTAGTGCTCTTCCCTGTTCTGCATTTATCAAATCATCTTTTTCTGGACAAAAGGATGAACTTTCTGCTGGTGGCCACATAAAAAGCCAGTAGTGTGGGGTGTCTGTGTTGCTTATCATTGAGTGGAGAATGGATCTAATTGGAGAAGGCCAACCGTGACTATGCATCAATGGAGGTTTAGGGATGCTAACTCTCCAAACTTGTCAAGGGAAGCCAGAAATTCAGACATTTGTTGTAAATTCTTCTGATTTATTTTAATGTCAAGAGGCCAAATATATATATTTAATTTGCCCCATTGCCCATCAGTTTAAGGTGTCTTACATACACAGGAATTTTCATTCATGAATCATTAATATACTGAATGCACATTTCCCTGACCAATTCTTATATATTTATGATTATGTCTCTATTAGTTTAATTCTACAAAATTTTCTCAGGTCAACTGGCTACAGTCCCACTGTGTGTTAACTGAAGAGGATCCAGCTATGAATAAGTTAACATTTCTAACATCAAAGAGACACAGTCTAGTGGTGGATAAAAGTCAGAATACAGGGAATGTGTTGTGATAGAGAAAAATATTCAGGATAAATAAGAGTGAATTTATTGGGGTAATTATGCCAGATGAGGTTGTAAAGATCAGGTAGCAAAGGCCTTAAATGCTTTGGTGATGTGGATACCAGCAGCCACCATCTGCCGAACACATAATGCACCAAATGCTGTGCTTACACTATACACACGTTACCCAATTTAACTCTCACACTAACCAACTGAAGGAGGAACTACCACTACCTCCATGTTATAAGTGAGGAAATTGAAGCTTTGAGACGTCAAATAAACTGTCCAAGGCCATGGCTATGTGTAGCAGAGTCAGCATCAGGGCTTACAGCATCTATCTGAGTCCAAAACCTGTGCTTTGAGCCACTATGAGATTGCTAAGGAATTAGGATTTCAGCCCATAAGTAATGAAAACAAATGAAGATTCTTATATCCACATTATCCTATTCTGTTCTCACAAGATTCTGTGAGCTAAACAATGAAAAGTATGATTACTGTTTCATATGTGGAGCAATCAAGAAAGGTTAAACAATTTAAAGCAAGGGAAACAATGGGCTCCTGGCACCCAGATGGCTCAGTCTGTAACCCAGGACTCATGCTGGTTTTACGTGGTTGGCAAATACTACTTTCCAAATACTTGGTGTGCTTTCAACAACCACACGTCTTCAAATTCAGAAATTCCAAGAGCCCATTCCCAATTAATTCCCCTTCCCAGTAGAACCCTAAATATTTCTAGCCAAGTATTTCCTAATTTGTGATGTCAGTCTAAGAAATACAAAATACCTTCTGTGACAAGGAAGTACAGCAGCCCTTAACTTCTTCCCCAAAGCCAACTGTATGTGCTGAACTACAAACACCATGTGGACGTCAATAATGAAATAATGTACACTGAGAATTTTCTTTTATGTACTAGTAACCCTTTAATAACATTCATTGTGTTGACCTGCAATTTCTGTAAAGCATTTAAGCCATCACATTTCTAAGATCTAGCCACATTATTCATGTCTGATGAAAGTTTGCTCCCCATTGAGTTTCCTTGCAATAAAAATTTAATACTAGTTCTATTGTTCAAGTCAAAACTAATAATTAGAAGGTGATAACTTATTTGTAACAGTGATATAACACGGTTGGATCTAGAATATGACAAAGATAGTTCTCTGCTCACAAAGGAAAATAGTTAGTTGCATAAATGGAGCTATGTTCTGGTCACTTTTGTTCACCAGATATGCCACAAAGCCCATTGTGTCATCTTAATCCTTTCCAGAATGAAGAAAAATACAGTAGCTTTCTTTACAAAAAATAAAGATGATAGCAACCACTTGTTGAGTACTTATATATGTTACAGAGACCCTCTGAGGAAAATACAATGCCTCAACTCTTTCAGCAGAAGAAACTGAGACTCAGAGAGGTGAAAGAATTTTTCCAAGATCAGATAACTAGTAAGTAGAGATTTAGGAATTAAATCCAGAAAAATCTGGCTCCTAAGCCCATAGGACACTAAGCCCTATGACACTAAGAAGTCTTAGGCATTGGAGAGAAAAATAAAGGGAAAACAGAAGAAGCAAATGACACAAAGAAGCTGGAGGTTTATATGAGACCTTATATAAGAAGATCTTGAGGAATGAAGATCATTAAAATAAGCATAAAATGTGTACATGGAAAGAAATAGAATAAAATATAAAGATAAATTATAGGATGGGAATAGTATTTGCAAAATGTATGACAGACAGCAAACCAGGAAAAGAGGAGAACTTCCTCAAATTAATAAAGATCATTTACACAAGACTAGCAGCTGACATCCTACATACAGGTGAGAAACTGCACACTTTCATTCGTAGATAAGGAACAAGGCAGGGACACCTCCTGTCACCACTCCTATTCGCCACTGTACTAGAAGTCCTAGTTAGTGCAAAAACATAAGAAGAGGAAATAAAGAATAAACAAATTGGAAATGAGGAAATACAACTGTCTTTATTTCCAGATGGCATGATTGTTAATATAGAAACTCCCAAAGAAACAACAACAAAAACCTCCTGGAACTAATAGGCAAGTCCAATTGCTTTTCTATATAAAGGCAATGAACAATTGAAATTTGAAACTTAAAAAATAATACCATTTACAACAGCACCAAAAATATAAAATACTTATGTATATATACCAAATCTATATGTGGAAAATTATAAAACCCTGATGAAAGAAATAAAAACCATCTAAATAAATGGAGAAATAGTATGTGTTCATGGATTGAAACACCCAATATTGTTAATATATCTTTTTTTCCCAGGTTGGCCTATAGCTTCAATGCAATCCCAACTAAAATCCCAGCAAGCTATTTCACAGATATTGAAAAACTGATTCTAAAGTGTACATAGAAAGGCAAAAGACCTAGAATTGCCAATACAATACTAATGAAGAACAAAGTTGGAGAACTCACACCACCCAATTTCAAGCCTTAATATATAGCTATAATGATCAAGACAATGTGGTATTAGCAAAATAACAGACAATGGAACAGAACAGAGAGTGCAGAAATATACTCATTTAAATATGATCATTTTATCTTTGATGAAGGAGCAAAGTGAAGTCAATGAGAAAAAGAATAGTCTTTTTAATAAATGGTGCTAGAACAATTGGATGTCCATGTGCAAATAAAACACCTAGATTCAGATCTTACACTTTTAATAAAATTAACTCAAAATGGATCTCAGACTTAGATGTAAAATGCAAAACTATAAAACTTCCAGAAGATCTCTGAGCAGGTGAAGATAAATAAATAAACAAATGAATATCTTTTCTAGAAGGAAACAGGAAAACATTTGTGTTCTTGAGCTTAACGATGAATTTTATTTATAATACCAAAAGCACAACTGAGGAAAGGAGAAATTCACAAAGGGGACTTTGTTAGAAAAAAAAATTATGCCTATGAAAGACACTCTTAAGAGAATAAGAGGATAAACCACATACTGGGAGAAAAAAATTACAAAATACGTATCTGGTAAAGGATTTATACTCAAAATATACAAAGAACTCTTAAAAATCAACAAGAGGAAAACAGACCAACTAAAACATGGGCAAAAGATATGAACAGACACATCACTAAAGATAATATATAAATGGCAAATATTAATAAATATATGAAAAGTTGCTCAATTTGTCATTAGAAAATTACAAATTGCAAGATATAACAAGTGGTATTATAAGACATCACTGTATGTCTATTAGAATAGTTAAAATCTAATAACTGATTATACCAATTGCTAGCCACAATGCAAAACAACAGGAACTCTCATTCATTGCAGGTGAGTACAACCACTTTGGAAGACATTGTGGCAGCTTTTTACAAAGTTAAACATGGTCTTAGCATATGATCTGATAATCACACTTCTAGGTATTTGCCTAACTTAAAACTTACGTCCATACAAAAATCTGCACATGAATGTTTACAGAAGTTATGTTTACAATCACCAAAAACTGGAAGCAACTAAGAAATCCCTTAATAAGTGAATGGATAAGCAAATTGTGATATAACCATCCATATACTAAAGTATTCTTCAGCAATAAAAAGACATGAGCTATAAAGCCATGAAGACATGTATTAATCTTCTATTTATATTGCTAAGTGAAAGAAATTAGTCTGAAAAAACTACTTTATGATTCCAATTATATCACATTCTATAAAAAACAAAACTAGTGAGATGGTAAAAAGATCAGTGGTTAAGAGGGGAGGAGGAAGGAAGGGTTGAGTAAGTGAAGCACTGGAGCTATTTTAGGGCATTGAATTTATTCTATATGTTACTGAAATGGTAGATACATGACAGTGAGAATTTGCCCAAACCTGTAGCCCTTTACAGCACAAAGAGTGAATTTTAAGGTATGAAAACATTAAAAACATAATTTAGGAGGTCAGGGGATCCCAGGATGGAATGCAAAATGTGACAAAACAATCTAGTTGTATTAAAAACACATGAAACAACTTCATAGAAAGAAGTGGGGACAAGAGGTACTGATTTAAATAACTTTGGAAATGAGTGGAATCTGTAAGACTAAAGGCAAAAAAAAAAAAGTGTCCTAAGTACTGAACTCTTATTGATAACATTATCGCCACTGGGAGAATGGGTTAACAATTCTGATACCATATACACAATAGAAAAATTAAGAAGCTGAATGACAATAGAGGGAAGCCAGGCCTCTCATTGTTCGAATGGGAGGTTACAATGAGCAAGAGGAGGAGACTAGAAGGATCTAGGTGGTAATGGATCAGAGTTGCAGACATCAGTATGAACTCATGTTTAGCATAATGTAGACACAGATGATTACGTACAAAAAAATGTACTCATATATGTATGTACACATACATTTCCTTGCTCTGTCAGCTGAGAGGGCCTTGAAGCAACAAGCATACCTAGTGTCCAGATGGTTTTTTTTTTAAATAAATTATCCACTAAAAGGATAACTGATAACTATTAGTGATACTGGATAACTATCCAATAAAATCAGTAACTGATTCAAGAACTTGGGCATAAATTTATACAAGATGAGCCTGGAGCATCTTGTAGTATAGTCCCAGAAAGCAAGGAAGTTCTCCAAAAAAGCACATGGGATATGTCAAAAGGGCACAGGAGACAACTAAAAGAGTTCCCAGTAATGGATAAGTGGGAACATATGGGCAACAAAATAAATAAAGTAATATCAAATTATAACCCAAAATATAAAATTAACATCCTTGGGCCCATATTGACATAAATAAGTTATTACATAAATACATAAATAGGGCAGAAGACACAAATCTCCACAGCAGAAGAATTACAAATAATTGACATAGAAACTGCACCCTCAAAAGAAGTTGAGCATTACTCCTCACTCTTCGTTTGGGCTACACATGGTAACTTTGTTCCAGTATGGGAAGGGTGGTGGTGGAAGAAGAGCAATTTACAATTGAAGACACGAACACCTCAGCCCAGTGATTAAGATCATCACCACCCATCATCCATGGTGATTAAGATCATCATGACCATTGCTAAGTCACATTGATAGAATGTACCTTGGATTAATGCAATGAAAATAGCACTTTACATCTGTGATCTTCTTCCTAAATACCCATAACCCCAGTCCAATCATGAGGAAAAAAATTGGACAAATCCCAATTTAGGGGCATTCTACAAAATGACTGATGAGTGCTCCTCAAAACTGTCATGGCCATCACAAAAACAAAGAAAGTGTGAGAAACTGTCACAGCACAAAGGAGCCTAAAGACATAGGAAATGTAATGTGATCACCTAGATGGTACCCTAGAACAGAAAAAGGACATTAGGAAAAAAACTAAGATATCTGAATAAACTATGCGATTTAGTTAATAATAATTTATTATATTGGTTCATCAATTGTGACAAACATATCATACTAATACTAGATGTTAATAATAAGAGAAACTGAAGCTGGGCATGGTGGTTCAAGCCTGTAATCCCAGGGCTTTGGGAGGGCGAGGTGGAAGGGTCACTTGAGGCCAGGAGTTTGAGACCAGCCTGGGCAACACAGAGAGACCCCCATCTCTACAGAAAATTAAAAAATTAGCTAGGTGTGCTAGTGCACACTTGTAGTCCCAGCCACTCAAGACACTGAGGCAGGAGGATCACTTGAGCCCAGGAGTTCAAGGCTGCAGTGAGCTATGATTTTTACCATTGCACTATAGCCCAAGTAATAGAGTGAGACCCTGTCTCTAAATAAATAAATAAATAAATGTAAAGCACTACAAATTGAAAAGTAAAAAAAAAAAAAAAAAATGGAAATAAGAATAGGCAAAGGCTATGAACAGGATATTCACAGGAGAGGAAATCCAAATGACTATAAAATTTAACAAATGAACAAACCAAAAGAAGACATTGACCTTATCTGTGGACAAAGAGAAATAAAAATTAAAACATGACACTGTTTTTATCCATCAGTTTGGCCTATAATTAAAAGAGTAAAAATGTCCAGTGTTTACAAGGGTGCAGAAAAATGGACATTCTCCTACATTGCTGGCTGAAACATGATTGGTACAACTTTGCAAAGTATGGGGCAATATCTAATGCAATAAGAAACAAATATACACCTTGACCTAGCAATTGCACTTTTGGCAATCTGCCTTCCAGCAATAAAAGCACAATAATGAAAAGATAGATGCATTGTAAGACTGTAGTGTTGTAAAACAACATTTTTTTGTGGCAAAAAAAATTAGAGAAAACCTTAATGTCCATCAATATGGTAATGGTTAAATAAATTATGGTATGTACAGACTGTAGAACATTATACAGCTATTAAAAAGAGCGTGATATATGTCTATTAACCTGGAGAGATGCTATGATGTCATTTTAAGTGGTAAAAGAATATTGCAAAATATTATATATAGTGTGATGATATTTTTAAAACTCTCTGTATGCACCTCTATGTTTAAATATTTTTGGAAGCTATACACCTGGCTGTTAATGTTAGTTATCATGAGAGAGTGGGATAAGGCTATAAATTTAATCCTGATATTCCTTACACACACACACACACACACACACACACACATACACAAACTAAAATAAAATAAAATAAAACAAAACCTCAAGCATGATTGTCATATGTTACATTTAGCTGTGGAGTGTTCAGGAAAAATAAGTGCCAGAGCCGCAGCAACTGACTGACGTGATCACTGGCAGCATCTCTATAACACAGTGAAATGAGAAGATATTCTCCATGGGCCCACAGTAACCTACTTTCTACATCAAGAAAAAAAGCACCAAGTTGTTTATTTTTATCAGTGACCTACATGAGAGAAACAAGCCCAGGAAGTCTGCATTTGCTCCCATGTGGGTGAGATTGCTAACTTCCTAAAAGTTGGGAAAAGTGTTCACATTGACTGTAACAATTCAGAAAAATTAGTATTTTTGAAAATAAAATGATGTCCCACGTATATAAGTACCAAATCATACCCAGGAGGACCCAAAACAATAAATTCAATTTAGGTGATATCAGTAATCATGGGACATGTCTGAAACCAGAAGTTCAGTCAGCAAGACTAGCAGGGTATAATGAATAGACACAAACCCAACTGGGTAAGTCTAGAAAGAAAAAGCCAGAAAAGAGAAAATTTAGCAGAATATTTGAAAACTGCTCCATTTCTTCAATATGCAGCAAGTCAAACCTTCATTCAGCAACACAAAGGAAAGATGGCATCTGAAGCTATTCAATCTAATCTTAAACATTTGGCTATAGTTATAATTGAAAACTGTGACACAAAGCAGTGTCAACAAGTGTGTTTTGAAGGGAAGGAGGGGGCAACTAGAAGTAAAGTTATAAAAGAGAATGTTGGCCAGGCACAGTGGCTCACGCCTGTAATCCTAGTACTTTGGGAGGCTGAGGCGGGAGGATCACTCAAGGTCAGGAGTTCGAGACCAGCCTGAGCAAGAGAGAGACCCCATCTCTACTAAAAATAGAAAGACATTAGCTGGACAACTAAAAATATATAGAAAAAAATAGCCAGGCACGGTGGCGCATGCCTGTAGTCCCAGCTACTCGGGAGGCTGAGGCAGAAGGATTGCTTAAGCCCAGGAGTTTGAGGTTGCTGTGAGCTAGGCTGACGCCACGGCACTCTAGCCCGGGTAACAGAGCGAGACTCGGTCTCAAAAATAAATAAAGAAATAAAGAAATAAATAAAAGAGAACGTTGAGAGTTTGCAATAGGGAAATAGCAAAACTTTTTTATTGATACACAATAATTATACATATTTATGAGGTACATGTGATATTTTGATACATGCATAAGTATAATTGAGATATCCATCACCTCAAACATTTGTCATTTCTTTGTGTTGAGAATGTTTCAAATCTTTTCTTCTAGCTATTTTGAAATATATAATAACTATGTGATAACTATAGTCACCCTATCTAACTGTATGTTTACACCCATTAACCAACCTGTCTTCATATCCTCCTCCCCGATACCTTTCCCAGCCTCTGGTAACCACCATTCTACTCTCTACCTTCATGAGATTCACCTTTTTAGCTCCCACATATGAGTAAGAAAAAACATGCAATAAGAAATAGATAATCTTAAATTTGGAAGACTATGGACTTAAAAAAGAAAAGTCTTCATGGACTAAAAGAACAGAAGGAAAAGCACAGAAACTTTTCTAGCCAACTGGTTAGCACAGATCTTGCAAACAGAAGATGTCCCAGTTGTAGTAAACCTATAGAGTGAGAGTTTTATGGGCAAGCTTGAAGCACACCCACTGGTCTTTATAATTAGTTCTCTAGACATGTGGACCAAAGATAAGATGCTAAAAGGAACAGGCACAAAGTAACCTACATACCAAATAAGGATATTGGTGTATTTCAGATTAGAGCTTTAGAAATATTAAGAAGATGACATGCAAGATCAGGCCCCAGAGGTAGCAAAATTATAATGCTTTCTTTTATAACCATGCCTGTCACAGGAAGGGTACATCTTAAATCCAAAGATCTCACAAAGGAACAGAAAATGTTTTTAAAAGTCTTCCTTATGCCCAAGGCATCTGCTGCAGCAAAAGAATAAATACACTGTGACCAGACAAAACAAAACTTGACATCATGAGATTTGCAAATATGTCCACTCTGGTTTAAAGGACACTTTTGGTTCTTGTCATAGACCCTTTTAAATGCTCTAAAAAAATATAAACTTTTCCCTAGAAATTTTATATCCCTCAATGAGTTAATTTTGAAAGAAAAGGGTGTGAGGATAAAGCAGCATAATGGAGAAAGTGCTGGAACAAAAGTGAGGCACCTCAGGCTCTAGTCCTGGCTCTGCCCCTGATTCACGTTGGTACCCTGGGGTCATTTTCTGTAACATAAGAGGAGTGAAGCATCCCACTTCAACTCTTTATGTGCTATAACTGAAATGTGTTTTGTTTTGATTTAAATGGAAATTTACTTGTGCTTATGGTTCAGAGTTTGAGCCACTTTCCCATATTTGCTTCTGAAAATAAAGCTATAATAAAATCTTAGCCAATTGTTTTCATTACAAATTCTTGTAATATTTTAAATTCTCACCTGGAACTGCAATGGTCTAGGCCCATGGTTTTTAAACTTGTTTGCAATGCCCTTTGGTCAACAAGCTTGTCACACAGGAGACCGATGTACAACATGGAAAAGGGGAGCCGCTTTGCTGAAGACAAGAGGGGCTGGGGAATGGGGAGTGAGAGCTAGAAAGGGTAGAGTTCCGCTTGCTCGATTTGCCCACTGTGTTTTTCCAGAGGCCCCTGAGGCTGCTACTGGAACCTCAACACTCCCTAGACTCAGTGTGAAAGTCAAGGTTCTGTGACTGTTTAACACAAAGAAGAAATGGAGGCATACATATTTGGCAGCAAAAGTTGAGAAACACAACTCTGTTCAAACTACTGCAAAACCTCTGTTTCTACAGTTAAGGAATTAATATCATTTGGTCTTCACTTTGGTGTCAATTATTCACAAACACAAAAGCATACAAAAGCACTGAAAAGTTCCCATGTTCCCTAACCCCTCTTTGATTAAAACTGATTGCAGCAAGGGCAATACAATCTCGATTTTCCTTCTTAGAAGCCTCTAAGATATGCATCACATCTTTGAAGAGTCACTTTACGTCAGAGGTGAAGAATTAATGAATAACTGGCATGACTTTAATGATGAATAATACATCAAGAATCCCAGCTTCAGCCCAATCTGTGCCTCTACCGAGACACAGCCATGCCTGGACCTTTAGGACGAAAGGGATTTCTCCACACACACTCCACGTGAGGCCTATTTGCATGAGTTGATTAGTAGGAGGTTTATTTTGTGGGGGAGCAGGAAAGAGCCATATGGAAGCCAAAATATGGGGTAGCAAGGCCTGTGGCTTTCTCCAAGCCATAGAGAGATACGGTAGGCCAGTGGTTCCCAAAGGCACAGGAGGACATCTAAATAAGAAAGTCTTTCACTCAACCAGTATTCATGCAGTATTTATGGAACGCTTACTATACATTCCACACATTATTCTAAGCAGTGGGAATATAGCAGTGAAAAAGCCACAGGTTTCTGCCTCTGATAGGAAGGGAAATAGTCACCAAAGTCACAAATAAGTATTAGGTCATAAGGAGTGCTATGAAGGAAGCAATGTGGTAAATGAGGACACTTTGGGTAGGATAGAAAGAGAAGACCTCCACAAGGAGGGACATTGGAGCTGACATGGAAGAATGAAAAAATGGAGGTAGAAGGAGAGCTTAAGTAATTGGATGTATGAGGGTGGTTTGGGTGAGGGCTGGGGGAGAATTTGGCACAATCTTGGGAGAATAACTCGAGATGCTGACTTATGTTACCAAATGTCAGCTCGAAGTTTTCTAACTCTTAAAATCTAGGTAAGACATCCTTGAGGGCTTAGCACGCTAGCCTAGGGAGGACTAGATTCCAAGATTTCTCTTTTTTCCCAAGGGTTTAGGATTTCATAATTGTCCCGTGTTTCTGCTTTCTGTGTCCTCACCCCCACCTCTATTTATCCTTGTCAACCTTTATTCTATTTTCTTTTTCTTTCTTTCAGTTTTAAAATGTGTGTGTGTGTGTGTGTGTGTGTGTTTACCTGGTACATTTATTCATAACAATACCAATGGCATTTTATGTAATGTCACATGGTTGCATACTGATTTCAACAAAGCACACTTAATTGTAAGAGATGCCTTACAATGCCACACTCCAGATAAAAGTCAAAGGTAATCAAGACAATGCTATTATAATTAATATTTTTTAGAAACAGATCCACAGTATTTGAAATCATATAAACTTTTCTGCTTGTCAATGCCTTGTTACATTTTCTAAATGATTTCATGTTATTATTGGAGTCCCTGTCACCAAAGTCACGTTGTTCTTAGTACATATAATGTAGAAAAACTTCTCCAATGTCATTTTAAGCCCAATTATTTCCAAATGGATCCACAAATGGTACCAAGTTCTTCATTTCACACATTCTTGTGTCAGTGGTGGTCACTCTCGTAACAAGGCCTTCACATTACTGAACAATTTCTTCCCAATAAAAACAGTGATTCATGACAGTTCCTGATGGGGAGCATGTCCTATTGTAACTGCTGCTTCATCGCATCTGGTGCAGCATCAGCCGGAGACCCAGGAACCAGGATATCCACGCTTCTTGTCACAGAATTCCCAGGAAGAGCATTTCTTACCCACCAGGTTCACAAAACAAATCTGCTCAAGCCTAGCATTCTCTGAATTTTTACCCACTTTAATGAAGTTCCAGGAGCTCAGCAAGACCATAACCAGACTCATATTCTATTTATAATCTCTATACATTTTAAATGAAAGCATATAAAACTATCTTGGAGAAGATTAAGAATGAATATATGCAGTGTATCCTGTCTAGATTATATTTTACTCTTATCAAAAATATTTATCATGTGCCTTTAATAGGCTAGAAACTCTAGGTGCCAAAGACAAAGAAGAGTACAAAAGGAACATGGTCCCTACCATCAGGGAACTCAAGGGTCCCACAGTCTTTGTCTTATCATTCCAGCTGCAAGAGAAACTAACATATTTGACTTAGCCTGGGTCTCCTGTAAGCCTTTTAAAGAAAAGATAATAAAAGGTTTAATTGGAAAAAAAAAAAAAAAAGGCTCCATCAGTGGACCTATGTTCACAGCTTTTCAAGTGAAGTCTCTTATTAGATGAGATAATCCATCTGGAAGGTCACCTGTACATCCTGTGGTGCAATTGAGGCACTGAAGGAGCATTAGTCATCCTACCCCTTCCTTCAGTACACATTTAAAACAGGTTTTACTGTCCTTCTACACTGGAGTTCTGCAAGAGAATTAAGCACTAATGCCCAAAGGCACTGATGGATGGAATGAATGAATTTCTCTCCCATGCATCCAGAAGGGTCCTACCTATGCACCCCTCTCAGGACATGAGAAAACAGTCATTCAAATTATTTTCAGTACGGCTCGCTTCTCTCATGAGAACTTCAGCTGAAGTTGAGGAAGGTTGGCGATCAGTGTCATTTTCACCTTCTATTTTAAAAAGCAAGGTTAAATTGAGGGGAAAATCTAATTTGGTAAAGGCATAGACCCTAGAACAACAATAAAAAATAAAACAGAAGCCAAAAGGTCTCTGGAGAACTAAGGAAGCAAAGAGAAAAGTTAGACTCACTGAAGGCGAGTGCTCTAAGCAAAACATAACTGTGCATAGCCCGAGGACGAGGAAACATCAGTCAGACAAAAATCAAATACAGTGCAGTTAAAAACCAACAAATGCCCCCATTCACAGAAAGAGGCAGACCAGAAAAGCTTAGAAAATATTATGCTTCTCTGTACTCGTCACAGGGCCCCAAAGTATTTGAGATACACCGCTCTATGCTCATATACCCCACAGTGTTCTAATCACATGAAGGGAGTGGGCATGCCACTAAAAATTTCAAGGCTGAGAAGTTATCCAGATGAGAAAGGTTTATGTCAGAAGTTAATTTGAAATTCCAAAAAGTGCTTAAAATCATTTAATTTAATTACTCAGTGTCTCTTTCCCAGACAGGAAATTACCTAACTCAAGGACGTAGAAACTCATCATGGCCTTATTCACAGCTGACAAAGACACAACAAAAAGTAAGTTATAGAGACTCATTAATACTTCTTAAATTAACATGTAATTGCTTACATCCATACAGTTCAACTGCATGAACTACACATGCAATAATTCATAACACACCTCTATCATTACCAACAAGGGTTTATCACAAATGGACTTTAAGCAAGTGATATAAAAATCAGATTTATATTTAATGCACTATTGTAAATTTCACCAATTGCCAGTGTTAACACTGGCGGCATTAGATGCCAAAAAAGCTTTTAAACGCCTGGAAGGAGGATACTTTCCAAAACTGTTAGGAAAAAAATTTTTTAAAGGGAATTGGGAACAAAAAGAGAGAGAGAGAAAAATACTTTGCTCTTGTCATTTCATATTCTGCAAAAAGATCATAAAGCACACTCTAAGGAAAACATAGGTCCTTTGACTTCTCAATCAAGGGCAGAAGAAACCAGGCTGCCCTTCCCTCCTCTCTCCTTTACAATTCATTAGTACAACTAGGAGGTGTGGCTGGAATGAAGCCCTCCTGCTTTCATGAAGTGGCAACACTCAAGAATATTAGCTCATTTTCAGATGAATTTATAACTCGCTTTTAAAATGAACATCTGTCTGAATTCTCAGAGGGATAAAAAAATAAAATAAAATGAACAATAATAAAAGTTGAATCCTAAGAGTATCTATCTTGTGTCTTCACATGTGCTATTATAGAATTTCACAATTTCACAAAAATAATAATTTATAATGATGCATCTAATAATCTCCTCTGACCACTCTCTACAAATTTTAAATAAATTCAGGCAAAATTATCTTGGGGATGATTGCAAATTAAAATGTCTATTACACCCACCTTGATTTGTAATTTGACATTAGATAACAATGCTAAATTATTCCAACATATCTTAAACTTCTAGGACATTGAACTGTTCTAATACCATTGCCATTGAAGATTTGGATAGGCAACATACTTAGGTTCCTAACATTGACAAAAGTCAATATGCCTTCAAAACATGGAGGATCAACTCACTTTATCACTTTCAAGTAATTAGAAATGGTAGAAGCCAGAGCTTAAGCTCTGGGGCCAATTGAGTTCAAAATCTGACTTCCTAATTTACTAATTGCATGACCTTAACTTCTTTATACTTTAGTTTTCTCACCTGTAAGAGAGAAATAACATCTTCTGCATAGTGCTGTTGTGGAGATTAAAAAGAGATGATTTTACAAAGTGTTTTTGCACAGTTTGTGGTATACAGAGAGAAACAAATAATAGCTATAATTATTGGGAAAAAAATGAAGGATTTAGGGATGCCATAGTTTGAATACTCACAAACATAACAGCTTTAATACGATACCTGGTTGCAGGAAATATTTAAGATAGCTTACAAAGATATTTACAATACAGGAAAGTCACTAAGTCAAAATGTAAACAATAAAAAGAAAGGAGGAAAAAAGATGAGGTTAAAAAAATGAAAATGTCAGAAAAGATGAGCTTTATCAGTTATATACAGTAATATGAGTCCTAAAATAAAACAGAACAATTACTTAGGAAAATAAATCAATAATCAACTGATAAACAAGACATGAATTTTTCTAAGAGTTCTTCAAAAGAGGATAATAAATGGAATGAAAAACACCAAGAACACCCCTCCAGACTTCATCCTGTGCATCTCTTCCTCCAGCTGTTCATCTGTATCCTTTGTAGTATCCTTTAGAATAAACTGGTAACATAAAAAAAAAGAAAAACAACAATAATATCCTTATAAAAGATAAATTTTACTACCTACTTAATTTCCCCACAAATTGCAGCGATACTTTTCTTTTGTAAAATTAGAAATCCTACAGTGAGTAACCATAAGCACTTTTTGAATTTGAGAAATTATTACTATCACAGATTTTGTGCTGAGTTTGCAAAAGAATCCCCAAAGGGAGCTTTCCTGCATGAAGCAGAAATCTCTAATAGTCATCCCATCAAACAAGCCAACCACGCTCTGTACTGATTCTTCTGGAAGAGGGTCTTCATGGAATAAAGAGAAAGGCAGGTACTTTTTGAATAAATGGAGAATATCTCTGCAAGGAAATCAGAACTGTAAGAACTCTGTAGAATTTAAGCTTTAACACCTCCTCAGGCTTGTTAAACTCTGTTTTATCTTAGTAAATAATGTCAAAACTCTGAAAACGAAAGGCACAACAAATTGGAAAGATTGCATTCCACACCACAAACAGTTTGGAAAGGAGGAAGGTGAAGAGTGGGGGGTGGAGGGAGAGGTCACTGGAAGCAGACCCTGAAATAGTCCTCGGGGCCAGGTAATTCCTGGCAAAGTCAAGCAGATGACTAAAAACAACGTAGAGCTATATCATAGAAAGGGAAGAATAGTGATACCTGACTTTTACTGAGTGCTAACAGAGCATGTTAGGCTGAGTATATCAAGTTTACAACGATCTTAACAGGGAAGTACTATTACCATTATTCTCTTTTTGCAAATAAGAAAATGGACACCAAAGTGTTGGCCACTTTCTAGCACTTCCACAGGGCTTGCAAATGGCAGAGCCAGGATTCAAAGGCATGCAGGCAAACTCCAAAGCCCTCTCACAACGCCCCACATTAGATGAAAACTCCACTCACACATCCGATCCAGTATCTCACTATCTAAGTTGACTCTGAACTTTAAAGAGCTAACCTTTAGACGCCTGCTCCATCACTGAGAAAAATCACTGAAGTCACTGTAAATAAGAAGTGACAATTATTCATATCTACCAATGAAACATGACATTTATGGAGTTCATAATCACTGGCCTAGCAAACCAAGAGTTCACTCTTTAAATTTAAGGGCACTTTAGATACCATGTAAAATGTTAAGCCAAAACCTGTCATCAACTTTAAAGAATACATCCCATAACTGTTTGGCTCTTAAAGACGGCAGAATCCTCCTCGTTAAATAACAGGCTCAGAATAATCCGCATGGAATCAGAGTCTGACGTGGTAAAATATGGGCAGCTGTGATAACGCAAAAACCATCCCCTTGGGTTAAGAAATCTTTGCTCTCACCAAGTGGTCATATTTTTTTCTAAGAATGGGGATAGTCTTTTAAAAATTTAATCAAGGGGGAAAAGAAGATAACTATATAAGACTAGTCATTAAAGTCAATTGATGCCCTATTCCCACATCAAAGGACAGGGTAAACAAGGTGATAGGACATAAAAACGATATGAGATAACATTACCGTTATCTTCAGTACACATTATTATGCATTAACAGCTGCTGTAACCCTCAGTTCTGAAAAAAAAAAAAAGTCCATTGTTTTGTCACTGCTTATCTAGCATTTATGTGGGAATAATGTTTAAAGTGTTTGTTGTCACTATTAAGAAATACAGGTCTGGACTACTATCAACGTGCTCATTAAGCAAGCATGACGCTCATCCTACGAATGTAGCAGGCACTTCCTACAAGACAGGAATATAAAGAGGAAAATGGAACAACACCCCTCATGGTTTACATATTTTAGATGAAAAAATTTGAAAGTTATAATGAATTACAATTAAATCTGAGTCAATCATATAGTTGAGTATGTGTTTCAAGATATTTAAAATCAGAGAGTATTAAAAAGGAAGAAGAATAAAAAATATTTAACGATTGTGGATTAGGTCATTTAGAGGGAAAAAAAAGAATTAAGAGCCAGGTGTGATGGCTCACACCTGTAATCTTAGCACTCTGGAAGGCTGAGGCGGGAGGATTGCTTGAGCTCAGGAGTTCAAGATCAGCCTGAGAAAGAACAGGACCTTGTCTCTACTAAAAATAGAAAAATTATCTGGGCATCATGGCCTATGCCTGTAGTCCCAGCTACTATGGAGGCTGAGGCAAGAGGATCACTTGAGCCCAGGAGTTTGAGGTTACAGTGAGCTATGATGGCACCACTGCACTCTACCCACGGTGGCAGAGTGAGACTCTGACTCAAAAAAAAAACAAAACAATTAAGGTACAATTTATTTGCCTTAATAAAAGTTTCTGGAAGTATTAACTAGCTATATCAGAGCCAGGCATGATGTGCACCTTTAGTCCTAGCTACCTGGGAGGCTAACGTGGGTGGATCCCTTGGACCCAGGCGTTTGAGGCTGTACTGATCTATGATCAAGCCTGTGAATAGCCACTGCATTCCAGCCTGAGCAACATAGTGAAATGCCCTCTCTAAAAAAAGAGAGAGAGCATGAGAAACAACAAAACAAAACAAAACCAAGCTTTATTTCTACAATAAAATTTAGGAAATGAAGAGAGCTTTAGTCTGAGCAAACATAAGGACAACCTTGATGATCAGGATGACTAAATTTTGGCAAAAAAAAATCAACAAAATTTTCCAGATCTAAAATTCTGAAAAATCATTCAATCAATCAAAAAATATGGACTGTCTTGTTGACAGAACCAACTGCAAAAATTGTTTATGGAAAGAAGAGGGAAGTGAATAGAACCTCATGCTTATAACTGAGGAGAAGAGAATAAGAAAAACAACAGGCAAAGCAGAGGGAAAAAACTTTAGGCAGACAACTTTAAGAAATGACAGACCATTTTTTTTCTAATATGTCTGCAGACCTTAAATAAGTTTTTTAAGGTACAGGTTTTCATTTCAAATCAGCTCTTAATTCTCCCATTGGAGAGTTAAACAATAGGTGCATGAGTCTAATAATTCAGAAAACATTGCTGTTGTGTTGAATTTGCTGTTAAAACTATTTTGCAATCTGTGGGTTCATACCAACCTACAGGTGTCCCCAGGAAGAAGCCAAACTTGGAACAAACCACCAAGTGTTTTGCTAATCCACCAAGTAAACAATCCTCGAGTAGATAGCCCTTAGAGTTTACTTTTCCATCATACTGAACTTCAGTTTGAAAAACAGCTACTTAAAATAAAACCTTAAAACGCATGCCAACAATGTAAAGGTGTCAGAGCTTTATTTCTGAGTTCCATATCATTATTTTAACCCTATCAAGCAACAAGCCTCTAGGAAGGAAATTTTTTATTAGAAGTTAATAATGTGTTCATAATGCCCACCACACAGTTTAGTGGAAAATAGAGAACTGGCCTAGCTGTCAGAATAAATAATGACAAAAAACTTGGTTAACCTGTAGGCTTCCATGCCTCCTAACTTCATGGGGATGTGGTGAGAACATGCTAAAATAATGGATATAAGTATTCCTCACAAAATTATTCAAATTCAAGGAACTATTATTACAAGTCTAATATGTGTATCCTAAGAACTCTAAATGGCATGATAATGAGAACAGAACATATCAAAGAGATAATTGATGCCATTTCTATAGATCAAAAAAACAATCACAGTAAAAAATCATCTCATTAGTCCAATTGATTCACATTAAGCACACATAAAGCACCTACTATGTCCTGAGCATTGGAGGGATACGTCCTGAGCTCTGGGGATAGAAAAATTAATAAGAATGGTCCCTGCTGTCTGGAGCTTACAATTGTTCCACTGACTATAAATGCATATTATCTGATAAATAACAAAAATGATCACACTGTCTGAGCTGGACAGTTACTTCATTTGACCTCATATGTACAAGAACAACACTTATCAAAGCAGACACAAAATAAAATAAAAATAGAAAATTGATGCTGCCATTTGAATATCCATTGAAAACCCACATAACAAATTCCACTTCCATAAATATGTAAGCTTAACTAACACCAAAAAGCAATTCAAAACAGTTAATTCTTGCTTGGGGTTCTTGGATAAATTACCTTATTTCTTCAATTGATATGCACACATAAAGTTTTAGAGTCAACTCTCTACCCTCATTAAGGGGGCTCTTTCTTGTTCCCTGGGATACACCGATGCAATAAAACCACCTCCAATCCCAGGTGGTTTTGATTTGAACAGCAGGTCTCAAACAAGCTGGACTTTACCTTAACTGGGATTTATCTAAATCAAACATTGCCAGTGCCATTTATTATTTTTATTAAAAAGAAAAAAAGATTCAAAATAAACCTGGACTATGCTCTCGGAGGTGGGGAATTCACAGATCTAAGGAAGAAACTCTTGGTTCCAGAGTTAAGTTATAAAAAAAAAAATTAAAGTAACTCAGTATTTCAAAATTGCCAAAGCTTAGGACAGGAAAGATTTTTTGTGTGTTATAAAGTTTAACTTAAGCAGTACTCTTTCAAGTTTACAGCAAAACTTTTCCTCTACTTCTGATAAGAACATAAGTTAGTGTTTTTCTGAAGCTAAAATGGGTAGTTTCTCAAAACATATATTTTTGCCTATGTGATTTTTTTCCTAACCAAATTGAAACTGACCAATGAGATTTTGAAAGGAGCCCATTGTTCAACAATATCCTATAATCATAGAAGTAGCTCTCATTAATCACTGAAATAGCTTAAACAATTAGAAATTATGAGTAATACCATTTGAAGCCCTGCCAACCTAAAAGACACAATTTTGGAGTGGGAAGTGAAAATTAGAATGCTTAATTGCAGAAGGAAGAAAAGAAATATTCTGACTGCAAGAATAGACTAAATTCGGATTAAAATTATATTTATCTTTTTGTCACAATACCACAACCATTTGGTTCGATTGGGTGGAGGGGGAGGTGGAGAAGAGGATGGAGGGATGAAAACATCTTGCTTGGTAACAGCCTCTTCTTTCTTTCCAAGGAGTGTCCCTGGGAACACTGCATCGACAGCCCGTCTCACACTGACCCAGCAAGCACACGCACATTTTCCTATCCTGGAAATCTTTGCCTCTAAGAGAACTAATAACATGATCCCATTCCACTTACACTTCAATTGAACTTGCAAATGAAATTTGCAGACTAGGATGATCAATTGTATTTCTTGGCTTGATTCAACCTCAGAGCTTCACCTCCAAAACGCTGACTGTGTAAACTCACTGAAACTAATCTCAGCCTTTCTTTAAGCAAGTTCTGTCCTGATCGGGTTGCTTTTTTTTTTTTTTTTTTTTTCCCATCAAAATGAAAGCAAGCTCAAATACTGGGTGGAGTTAGTTCCTATGATTATTACAAACCACTTATCAACCAGAGTGAAACCATGAAAGGATTACATCCTGAAGACTGTCCTGTTTAATAGTCAGCAGCTAGGGACAACAACAACAAAAAAACAATATTTATTATGTGCCTGTTCTGTGTCATGCTGTGTGTTAGATCGTAAGGATACAAATCGAATAATATCTAACTACTCCCCCAAGGCAGTATTCTTATCACTTATTCAACAAATTCATGTGCCAAGCACTATTTTACATGCTGGGGATACAGCACCGCACACCTTATGCCCTTTTGAAGCTTGCATTCCAATGGGCATAGACAGGTCATCTTTTAAAAATCAATTTTGAAAATATGGTAATTTAGATGCATCTACCCAAAAGAGCAAAAGTCATTCTATAATAAAGACATCTGCACCCGAATGTTTATGGCAGCACAATTCACTATTGCAAGGATGTGGGAACAACCCAAGTGCCCGTGAATTCATGAGTGGATTATTAAAATTTGGTATATGTATACAATGGAATATTACTCAGTTATAAGAAACAACGGTGATCTAGCACCTCTTATATTTTCCTGGATTGAGCTTGAGCCCATTATCCGCAGTGAGGTGTCACAAGATCGGAGGAATAGTCTCCACATGTTCTTGCCGTCAAGTTGGCACTGACGGATCACCACTATGGTGCTCACACGGTAATAATATTCTCCAGGGATTGGGGGGTGGGGGGGCAAACTCACAACCAATGGACTCAGTGTGCATTGTAGAGGGGAAGGGCAAGCCTCTAAACCTCACTTGGGTGAGGCAAAGACATAAAATGTAACCAAAACATTTATATCCTCATAATATCCTGAAATAAAAAAAAAAAAGAAAAGAAAACGAAAAATCAATTTTGAAAATATGGTAATTTAGATGGGGATAAAATTCTATGAAATAAAATTTATTATAAGCTGGGGAATGGATAGAAAATGCCTGTAGTCGGAATAGGGTGATCAGGGAAAGTGTCACCACGTAGGTGATATTGAAGCCAAGTGAATATCACCTTTAATATGAAGGTGGAGGTGAGGGAGTAAGCCAGAGCGGCTCTCTGGAGGAACAGTAACCAAAGCACAGGGAAACGCCAGTATAAAATGCTTGGGGCAGAAGTATGCCTGGCATGAGAGGACCAGCAAGGGGGCCAGGGTAGCAAGGAAGGAGAAAGTGGTAGGAGGGGAGGTCACAAATTAATAGGGAACCAGATCATGGGAGGCCTTCCTAGACACTAAAGATTTTTGCTTTTACTCCGAATGAACTGGGGAGTCACTGGAGTTTTAAAGCAGAGGAGCAACTTGATTTGACTTCTAAGTGTTTTAGCATAAGTATGTGTTTATCTGCTTTGATCAGTGAGGAAGCTGTCATGGTATTCCAGGTAAGAGAGGGTGGGGAGTGGACCAGGGCAGTGGCAGGGGAAGTGACAAGACAGGTTAAGAGCTTGGCCATATCATTTAGAGCTCTCTGATTGTATACGACAGAAAACCACTCTACCTCCTATGGCCATACCACTCTGAATGTGCCCAATCTCATCTTATCTTGGAAGCTAAGCACGGTTGGGCATTGGTTAGTACTTGGATGGGAGAAAACCACTCTACCAAAAAGAAAAAAAAAATCAAGAATATTGGTGAAGCTCATGAAATTGATGGGAAACATGGAAAACCAGACTTGGGAAAAGGATAGGAATAAGGCCAGGAACTACACATTACCATCAGGGCAATATCCCTGATGCATGAACTCCAACAGTTGCTTTTGACTTTGCACCATTCTGCTCAAGATTCAATTAACCAGGAAAGTCCAGCTTTTCAAGCTGAAGTCACATGTCCATTTCTTGGCCCACACCCAGCAATAGTAGATGAGAATCAAGGGCTTCTCCAGTAGGCATCCAAGGCAGCTTGGTTTACTGCCCCTCGTTCTCCAGGGCTGTACTCAATGGGAGAGACAGAACACCCCAAAAGGAAACCTGGATGCTAGCAGAAAGGAAGAATGGCTGCTGAGAAGCCTAGACTAGGAAGCTAGTTATGTTCACTATAAGCTATTTGCTATTCAGTGGATAAAGGCAGAATTATAAATGAAAGATATCTCGGAATAAAATCTGTTTCACAAATCGATTCATTCTTTTGAGTAAAAAGGTATTGGTGGTGTCCAGTTGTCATTTTACCCTTTCTAGATATGAATATAATTCTAGTACTTACCAGACTGCTGTGGAGATTACATTGCTGTCAAGTGATCACACTTACAAAGCATATTTAAACTAGTTCATATATGTATAACCTTGTGAATTTCTGACTATAAACAGCTAAATAAAAGTCCAAACATGTCATCTTAAATCATTCTTTTCACTCTCTCTAAATCAGCAGTCCCCAACCTTTTTGGCACCAGGGACTGGTTTCATGGAAGTAAAGTTTTCCATGGATGGGGCAGGGGGAGGAAGGAGGAGGTCAGGCGGTGATGTGAGTGATGGGGAGCAGCTGTGAATAGTAAATACAGATGAAACTGTAAAGTGAGAGTAAGGAATAGTATGATACAGTCTTCCCTCTGTATCCAGGAGGATATCAAAATCTATGGATGCTCAAGTCCCTTAAATAAAATGGGGTAGCATTTGCATATGTTGCATATGCACATTTTCCCATCTACTTGAAATCAGTGGTCCCCAACATTTTTGGTACCAGGGACAATGGCAGATAATTTTGGGGGGGCAGAGGAGGAGGGGGAGCTTAGGCAGTGATGTTGCCTGCCTACTACTCACCTCCTGCGTGTGCTACCCCCCACCCTAATTTCATGGAAGACAATTTTTCCACTGACGGGCTTGGGGGTTCTGGGGGAGAGGCCGGGGAGCTCTTTGGCCTGGTCCCTAATAGGCCACGGACTGGCGGTACCAGTTCATGGCCCGGGGATTGGGGATTGCAGCTCTAGAAAGTTTCTTTCCTTTGAACATGTGAAAATATGATATTCCTTCTAGTAGTAACAGAGTATGCAAACCCTAAACCATACAGATCACATGTCCAGGGGATAAACTGGTGATATGAGCATTCAGACCTTCCAAACAAGCAGCTGCTTCTCTGATCTAGTCAATTTTGCCACTTAGGAATGCAGATCCAAAGATGCCAGATCTTCCAGTTTTTTATTTTTTTTTTTATTTTTTTTTTTTTTTTTTTTTTTTTTTTTTTTTTTTTGTTGAGACAGAGTCTCACTTTGTTGCCCAGGCTAGAGTGAGTGCCGTGGCGTCAGCTTAGCTCACAGCAACCTCAAACTCCTGGGCTCAAGCGATCCTACTGCCTCAGCCTCCCGAGTAGCTGGGACTACAGGCATGCGCCACTATGCCCGGCTAATTTTTTCTGTATAGATTTTTAGGTGTCCATATAATGTCTTTCTATTTTTAGTAGAGACGGGGTCTCGCTCAGGCTGGTCTCGAACTCCTGACCTTGAGCAATCCACCCGCCTCGGCCTCCCAGAGTGCTAGGATTACAGGCGTGAGCCACCGCGCCCGGCCCAGTTTTTTAAAAGAAGCTGAGATTCCAGATTTTTTATATGAAACCTCTGGATTTTAAATGCTGCAAACTTTGTGGATTGAAGTTGAACATCATGCTGGAAACTTTTTTTTTTTGTTTTTTTTTAAGTTTTGAACACTATATAGGTCAAATAAAACACCTAAGCGTGACCTCTCTGGTCTTCATTCCAAATACATTCAAGGTGTGATCAGACCTCAATAGGGACTCCTGGATTTTGTTTACCTATTTCCAATAATAAGAACACAACCCTTTGTTCCCCTCCTGGGAACCAGAAGAAGTCTATGTCAAAGACGTGATTTTCTGATAATTCCCTTCACACTCCAACTGCAGGCAAAATGATGAATGCTTTTAGAGCAATTTAAAAATGACATTTCCAGTGAAGATACGGAAGTTTCCTGGTGTGCTGCTCCCTATATAATGCCCAGAACCACAAGGGCAGCAGTGTGGGACTGGGTAGGGCGAGAGCACCTTGCTGATCCCGGAAGCTGACGAGGGACACGCAAACTCATCTGAAAGAGGCACTTAAGCAATGAAGTAACTGACTCCAAGAAAAAAAAAAAATCTTATGCTGAAACAGGACCTTCAGAAAAAAAGCAACAATTGAAAAGCAGGTTCATAATTCCCCAACCCCAGCCTTCTTCCCCACCCCACCTTCCTAGTTCTTTTAGATGCACAGATTGGCTTCTTCAAGTCAACTGAGCACCACAAGCACCAGCCCTCGTGTAAACCACAATGGATGAAAGTACATATGTGTGTGTGTATGTGTGTGTGTGAATTTCTAAAAGCAATTGAGAAGAAATTTTTATGGAATGTGCTCAGAGAATTGGTTAGTCAGTAGAGATTTATGTAAATATTTTTAAAGGTATTTATAAGTGACCTAACCCAGACAACTAGGCTTCCTTTTGCATTTTTTCCTGAGAACAGTGGAAGCTTTATTTCCAAACTCTATGTGAAAGAAACATCTTTTTCCATCCCATGGTTAAGTATCTGTAGAATCATTTCCTTTCTACAATGTGAACTTGGCCCATGACTTAGCCACTTGCTTCAGGTGAATGGCAAACCACAATCACGAGAGGGAACAGTAGGGCACTGCCCTGAGACAGTGCTTTCCATCGTCTCAAACACTCACAAACCTTAACTGATTAATTGGTAGGTGAAGTTAGCCTTTTTTAAAAAACAAATAAGAAAACTAAAGCTGAAGACATTTCAAAGCTTTCTCTACAAAGGGATTCAGTGTCTGAGTCTGAATTAGAACTTGGACCTTCCTAACATTAGCAGTTCAGAGATTCAACTCATGTAAACATTTGAAAGGTCAGCTGTTCATCAAATACTTTTCCAACTACAGCAAACGTATCCTTATTAAGTTTCTTTTGCAAAAGTTCCAAGGTGCTGAACACTCATCCATTGCCACCAATAATTAACAATTCAAAACAGCCTAAATACAGAGAATTTTTTGTTGGCGTTTTGAAACTTCAGACTATCTTAGGAACAGGGCATGTGGGAGTGGTCATAGGCAAAATGCAGGCTAGGAAAAAGGACATCAGGCAGAAAGATTTTCCCAAGATTGGTTCTTCCCCATTTCAAACAGGTTTGCAGAAATAAGAAAATAGTTTGTCCTCTTCAAATAAAGACTTTGTGCTTCCTGGAAATGTGCAGAAAAGTAAAAACCAAGCAAAACAATATTATTTTGCCTAATATTTAAGATTCAACAAAACTTGGAGTCATAAATAGGCACTACAGTCATTCCTTATTCTATCCCGTTTACTTTGATTCGAACATATCTATCTAAGTTTAGTGACTTCAAAAAAAAATTACCTGAACTCCATATCTACCATGAGTTATTTTTCTCAGATTCTTTCTGCACACCCCACACAAAAAATCACAAGGCTAATTTAAACAATACCATGTATTGTGGAACTTCAGAACTGTCAACCACCAGCTTGAAAAGGTTTCCCTGAGTCTCACACCCACACACTCTCTTATACTAGTTTCTACATGGCCATGTTTACCCTGACAGGGTTACATGATGAGCTGTGCAGCACATCAGCAAGAAGAGAGGACTCTAGTGAAAGCAGGACTTAAATTTCTATGTCAGACTCAAAATTAAATGGTAGACCTAAAGGTAAAATACTATTAAACTCCTATTTCCTTTTTTTTTTTTTTTGAGACAGAGTCTTACTCTGTCACCCCAGGTAGAGTGCAGTGGTGTCATCATAGTCCACTGCGACCTCCAACTCCTGGGCTCAAGGGATCCTCCTGCCTCAGCCTCCCAAGTAGCTGGGACTACAGGTGCATGCCGCCACCTCCAGCTCAGGCTAGTCTCAAACTCCTGACCTCAAGTGATCTTCCTCAGCCTCCAAAGTTCCAGGATTACAGGTGTGAGCCACTGCCAAGAAACACTGAGCCCCCTCTGTGCCTAATAAAACCTTTACAGAAAAAAAATGAAAATGCAAGCCATAGACTCTGAGAAAATATTTATAAACCACATATTTGACAAAAGGCTTATATCCAGGGTATATTTAAAAATATACATAAAGTTCAGTAAAAAGATACATAATCTAATTTTTTTAAATGAGCAAAAAGATTTGAACAGGCAGTTGCAGAAGAAGATATCAAACGGCCAACAGGCCCAGGAAAGATGCTCCACATCATTAGTAATCAACAAAATGCAAATTAAAACCACAATGAGTTACCGCTAAACATCTACTGGAATAGCTGGCTAAAGTTAAAAAGACTGACAACATCAAGTGTTGTCACGGATAGAGGCAAGCAGAACTCTACTGCATTGCTGGGGGAATGCAACACAGTACAGACACTTTGGAAACCAGTGGCAGATCTACCCCAGGACCCAGCAAACCCACCTCTACGTATTTACCCAAGAGAAATGAAAGCATATTTGCACACAAAGAATTGTACATGAATATTCACAGCAGCATTATTGATAATCATCACAAACTGGAAACAACCCAAATGCCCATCAACTGGTAAATGGATAAACAAGTCAAGGTATAGCTATAATATGAAATACTACTTATGAATAAGAACGAAAAAACTGATAAAAACAACAACACAGATACATCTCAAAAGCTTTATATGAAGCAAAACAATCCAGACTGAAAAGACTACCATAGTGTATGATTTATATGACATTCTGGAAAAGGACAAACTATAGTGACAAAGCAGACCGATGGTTGCCTGGAGCCAGAGGTCAGGGGAAAGGATAAAACACAAATGGGCACAAGTAAAATTGATCTGTGTCTTCATTGTGGTGAAGGTTCTACAACTATATACAATTACCAAAATGCATTAAACTGAGGGAGATTTATTATATGTAAATTATACCTCAATAAAGCTGATAAGAGAAATCTTCATTTCAGAAAGTCTTCATTTACTCCTGTTCTACAAAATCTTGCTTTTTGAAATCATCTGAGTACTTTACATTATTTTCACAATTTCATAACCGATTTGAAGTTTCCTTTCGGGATGAACCCAGTAAACATTTTATATCTGTGATTTGTTTTGCTACTGTGTTAGGTTAATAAGACACATCAGAAAACTGAGCAACGATTTGACTTGCTCCTTTGTCCCCTTCAGGACACCACTTTTTTAAAGAAGGAAGCCCTTACCTGAAGTAGATGAACTCACAAGGTGATGTCACTCACCGAGCCTGCACTGAGTGAGTGTCTGCTGCCTTGAACTCTGGAACCAGACGGCTGGGTTCAAATTACAGGTCTACCACTTAGCTGCATGACCATCTCACTGTGATTCGTTTCCCCATCTACAAAATGGAGATAACAGCAGTGCCTGTCTCATGGGGTTGTTCTGAGGATTCAATCTTCTAACACCTTAAAAGTGCTTAGAACAGTGCCTAGAACAGGGGTAGGGAACATTTTCATGTTGGAAGGCCACACTAATTTAGCTGTAATCCAATAAGGCCACATTCAAGAAACTTCAACTTGATATGCTTAAAAATGTACATTATTGTGTAAAAATCTAACTACTATGTACCTAATAATTTCAAAAAATGAAAACCATTTGTTAGTTTTAAAGTTAACTAATCTTTTAATGACTTTGTTCTGTCTGCTTTTTGTTGGAAAGCATTTGAATATTTGGTTGCAGCACAGACGTCTGCAGTTTCAGTTGATCCTCTAGATGGGTATCAGTCATTAGTGACCTTAAGGGCATCTTGATTTGGGTTAGGTAGGAGAATGTAGATTCGCAGCAATAAGTGGTTGAAAAGCAAGAAAGCATTTTTTGGGCACGTTGCCAAAGACATGGGTATTCTACTGCATTTTCCATATTTCAATTGGATCTTTCTTAGCATCAAACAATGACTTTAAAATGTCATTTACTGAGGGCTCAATCAATTCCATCTGTAGTTCTTTAGGTGCTTTGGTGATATCAACTAGGTGAGGCTGAAATGCCAATTTGAGTGTGATGTCATGATTCTCAAAGTCAGTGAACATTTCGTTGTATTCTCCTATTAATAGGTCTATAACAGCTGCATATTCTTCAGATGATTTGCATATATCATCCTGCTCATCAATGACCTTTGCTAGCTGGGGAAAATGTTCATCCAAAATTTCCTTTTGAAGAAGTGTTTTGAAAAAGATAGCTTTTTTCAAAATGCTTGGATTTTTTTGCCACATATCTTACATAGACTTAATTTTACCTTTCAAAGAAATATTCAAGTCATTGATTTGACATGATATCATACAGAAATGCTGCATTCCTATAGAAATCTTATTTCAATAATTCACATTATAGATTCTGTTCTTCATAAAATTTAACTGTTCTCACAGAGATAAAATTTTGGCTAACACCTGTCCCTGCAATAGCCAACACACTTTAGAATGCTATGACAAATCAACACTAAATACCTACCTCATATGATATTCAACTTTAGCATGTTTCAAAACTGATGATGCTGTGTTGCATTTGCACAAATATACTTAATGATACTTTTGTTGCAAAGTGTCATTTAAACTAGTAGCTTCAGCACAGAGATTTTGCTGACGCAAGATACAATGAAAGGAAATGAGAGCATCTGGCTCTATTAATACTTTTTTTTAGATCTGTGCAATAAACCCTTCATGTTTTCCTGCTATATATGTACACCTTCTGTACATACACTCACTAAATTTACCCAATTCAGTCCAACTTCATGACATTTATCTTGAAAGTTGTTGAAGAGATCTATTCCCTGTGTTCTGTTATCAACAGTGCCCAAAGCAAGTAACTCTTCATAGCAAAGAAAATCTTCTGTTATAACCCAAATGAAGTATAAAACCTGCTCTGAGTCAGTAGCATCAGTTAATTCATCCAAAGTGATTGAATAATATACTTGTATATTTTCCTTTTGAAGTACTACATAAAGTTGTTCTGTTAAGTTGAAGGCTAATTCATGCTGCTGGTCAGTTACGGTTCTCCTCGAAAGAGGGAATTGTTTGTACTTTGAAATGTTATTGGGGTCTAAGCAACCTATACCTTTACAATGCATTCTTTCACAATTTCTGCATCACTGAATGGCTTCCCTTTTTTCCCCAAGTATATAAGCTACTTTATAAATTGCTTCAGTGGCATTATTTCCAGGTGTTATTGCTGCTTGAAAGAGTTGTCTTTGCTTTTGCTTTTCATCTTTTAATTTCTGCAATACAACCTTTTGCGCCTCTCCCACTAATTTAAAATATTTGTGGTCCTTATGAGTGTTATGATGCTGATGAACATTGAATTTCTTTATTGTTGATATTGCCGTATCACAAAGCAAGCAAATCATCTTATCATTAGCAAAAACAAGATAATATTACAGTTCCCAATCCTCATTTAAAAATGTTTCTTTCCTTTAGCGTTCTCTTGGTCTTCTTTGACATGATGAGCTGTTAAGCAGACAGAATTAAAAAATACTGTCAAGCTATGTAACTATTCACAAATTCCACTTCAAGCAGAAACACCTTTGTCAAAGCTGACAACAGACTGGGGTACTCGACCCCCATAAACTCTCCCCAACCAGCCTCGT
The DNA here is from genome assembly GCF_041146395.1 of Eulemur rufifrons. Taxonomy (NCBI): domain Eukaryota; kingdom Metazoa; phylum Chordata; class Mammalia; order Primates; family Lemuridae; genus Eulemur; species Eulemur rufifrons. The sequence continues at coordinate 65,999,117 of NC_090999.1, read as the reverse complement.
GCTCGTGCAGTGGTCACGCCAGTCAGGCGGGGAAGTTGGAACTAAATCATGAGCATAGCAGTGGGCAATGTAGTCCTTATGGCTCACTAATGTTCTAATTATGCCAATCTGGGAGGACTGTTTTGTTGACATTTATTTTGTTGTTTGGTATTTCAAATACATTCATTTTTAAAAGAAAATAAAAATATAAAAGATGAAAAAATGTATTACTAAAAATAAAACTATTTGTTCTATAAAATTTGGATTCAGTCAAAGGCCACACTTAAGGACCTAGAAGGCCACAGGTTCCCCGCCCCTGGCCTAGAACGGAAAAACTCACCTTGCCTTTATTATGTGTGTGTGATGCTAAAACCACAAAGAGGTGTAAGACAGGATTTGTTTTTGTTGTTTGTTTTGATAAGCTGATAACTGAGTGAAGAGACAGAGGACAAATTAGTAACAAGCCATGAGGGACACAAAGAGAGAAATGTTTAAGTACTATGAGACAACGAATTCTACCAAGAACAACCAAGTTTTGGAGGAACAAACGGAGTTCCCCAGACAGAGAAGAATACAAACAATAGTGATGATCATGTACTAAATATCTGCTAAATGCTATACACTGCGCTATGTTTTACACAAGCCATTTCTCTTGTAACTGTTGCAATAACCTTGTAAGACAGGTACTACAATACCCATTTTACACATCAGAAAACTGAGCAGAGACTATGAATCACTTGCCTGAGGTCGCAAGCCTTAAACTAGAATCCAAACTCAGACTTTCTGACTCTGAAACTTGAGCAGAGAAAACAGCATGGCAAAGCACATGGTGAGTTTTGGGAAAGCGTAAGGGGCTTAATGGGATAAGAACACAGATCAAGCTGGAAAGATGAGCACCCGGGGGTCTTGCAACCGGCTACCATAGCTCAGACAGGGAACTCCATGACACTACTCCCAGGCAGCAAGCTTCTTATGGCCTGCTGCTTTAATAGATTTTATTTAGTAAACACAGTCTTCCTTCGCCAGATCATGATATCCATGGTGGTAGAAATTTTCTTAAAATGTGGACCAATGATCGGATAAGAACCCCTGAGAAGGGCCGGGCGTGGTGGCTCACGCCTGTAATCCTAGCACTCTGGGAGGCCGAGGTGGGCGGATCGTTTGAGCTCAGGAGTTCGAGACCAGCCTGAGCAAGAGCGAGACCCCATCTCTACTAAAAATAGAAAGAAATTATATGGACAGCTAAAAATATATAGAGAAAAAATTAGCCGGGCATGGTGGTGCATGCCTGTAGTCCCAGCTACTCGGGAGGCTGAGACAGGAGGATCGCTTGAGCTCAGGAGTTTGAGGTTGCTGTGAGCTAGGCTGACGCCATGGCACTCACTCTAGCCTGGGCAACAGAGTGAGACTCTGTCTCAAAAAAAAAAAAAAAAAAAAAAAGAACTCCTGAGAAATACGTAGACATACAGATTTTCAAGGTACCACACAAGCCAATGGAATCAGAACCTCTTGATCTGGGCCCTGAACTTGTCACTCTAACAAATTTCCCAGGTATTTCTCACAAATACAAAATTTTGAGAGCCCCAGGGAGTTGCAGGTTTACTCAGAACACTGCCTCTCAGGACGCCAAGAGCTGAGCTCTCAAACTTCCGTGTGCATACAGATTACCTGGGAATCCTTTCAACGATTAGATTCTGATTCAGTGGCTTGGGGCAGGAGGGGACTTGAATTCTGCCAAGTGTTGCAGACATCGCTGGTCCATGGACCACACCGGGAGTCACAGTTGGAGAATATCCCATCCAGATTTCTCCTCCCTTTCTACCATCCCTCCTGCTCTTGTGTTTACCTCCTGACTACTTCTCCTTGCCCAGATTTACTGCACCTTAAAACCACCTTCTATTTATTTACCGTCTAAAAATTTTGTACCTTTGCCGAGAGGCGATGATCAAACTGTTTATATTTTCATACGCTCGTTGTTGAAAAATAGTACCTTTTTAAAAAAATGTTTTTCGGATGTCTGGAGTTGCTCACTAAAATTCTAGGAGGGCCTAAGAGGTCAGGCTAGTGGTATACAAAAGAGACTGATGATGATATAAGGTGTGAAAAATCAACCTTCTCTTGTGGCGTAATGTATATAGTCGGTCATGGGGTTCTATTAACATTTTCTTCAACAGGCTCTTTTAAATAATATAATGAAACCAACAGAGCTGCTGTCTCTGGAGTCATCCAGGACTGACGAAGGAGGATTCTTAGTCAAAATGAATCTCCTTATTTAGAATTTAAGGAACCTGAGCTCGCTGGTCTCCTGTGCAGACATGCTCTGGACGCCTCTCCCTGCTGGCACTCCTGCAGGGAAGGAGCTGTGTGCAACCTGCTGCCAAGGCTTCGGCTCCCTGGCACCAGGCAATGGCAAAAGCCACACCAGCTGAAAGGCGTCTTTTGCACTCTGGGTGAGAATGGCTGCTTCAGAAAATGGCCTTAAGTTCCTAATGGCGTTAAGTTCCTAATGCTTTTTTCTCTACGCTATCATATTTTCAAAGCACTAATCCTTGCAAAGGTGCCAGCCCCCACTTTATATTTTTGCAGTGCCTTTCCTAATGTGTGTTCATTAACCTGGACTCATTCTTGGCTTTGCAATTCGGATGGTTATTTTATCTCTGTGGTTAAAACTCTTCTGTTTGTTGTTCCCACTAAATTCAGTTGAATTAAATAGGCACTTTTATAAAGGGGCTACATTACCTATTCTCTATAAAATGGACAGTTCTGCATGCCAAGGGTTACCTAGAGACAAGAGTCATATTTCATTTGGTGCATTTTAGGTGAAGGAAATATACTTTGGCCTGAAATTCCAGATCTTTTGCCCTGAAATCTTAATTCTAAGACTAACAGGAAACTATCAATCAAATTTCTAGCATGTTGTTAAGAAACATGCTGTCAATGGAAAGATAAATCTATATTTTGAAAACTGAAATTAAGACTCTCTTTGGTACTTAATAAGTCCTTCCAAATGGGGTCAACCATTTATGGCTTATGGGAGAAACCAAGAAGGATTGTAATCAAATTTGAGAAATATAGACCGTCCCTGAGTTAACAAGGTTTGAGTTATGATTTTTTGACTTTACTATGGTTCGGAAGAGATATGCATTCAGTTGAAAGCAGCGTTCTCCTGTCTGAAGATGTTGGACAGTGGCAGTGAGCCACAGCTTCCCATCTGCCACGTGATCACGGGGTAAACAACCAGTATTCTACAGTGTGCTCTGTTGCCGGATGATTTTGCCCAACGGCAGGCTAATGTATTCTGAGCATGTTTGAGGTAGGCTAGGCTAAGCTATGACGTTTGGTAGGTTTGGTATATTAAATGCATTTTTGACTTACAATATTTTCAACTTATAATGGGCTTATTGGGATGTAACCCCATTGTAAGTCAAGGAGCATCTGCAAATACAGTTCAATTTTCTCCCTTTTCTGTTTATCCCCTCTTTCTGTGTCTCTCCTTTTCTGCTTCCCTCCTCACCCCTCACCTCAGTTACTCATTCATTTAATAATTTTTCTTGAATACCAACTATGTGTCACACATTGTTAGGCTCTCTATATAACTTTAAGTCAAATATAGTCCCTGCTCTCATAAAATTAAAATTTATCCTCCCAATGGAGTATACAGGAGTAAGCAACACAATACAATATGTTCCATTCTTGGTTTTAAGTGGTTGCCAATGAATCCCTGTGTGATTTGATGTTTATTGTCACTCAGTAAATCCAGTAGGTTTGGATTTACAATGCTGATTATTTCTGGTCATGTCATCATGTCAGACAGAAGTGTGGATAGCCTGGGGACCCACTACTGTGACTGGCATCTGAAGTGGAGGGCAGTCTTGTAGGGTTGATCCCTTAACCTGTGGAGTCTGCACTAACTCTGGGTAGTTGGTGTCAGAATTGAATTGAATCGGTCTTACCCAGTTGTGTCCAAAGAGGGTTGAGGAATTTCTCAGTGTGGAAAACTCACATTTGGTGTCAGAAGTGTTGTGAGTAGAGAAATAGTTTAGACCCAAATAAAATTTCTCCCTCACTTGATTTTCAGAATTGGAAACATTTAGGCTACACTCATGCAATTGTGCTTAGCAGCTGCTGAGTGACAACTTACCTCTCTGACTGGCTCCTGAGGATCAGGTGCCCCCAAGTTTTTAACCATCTCCTTCCCTAACTACCTAGGAGGCCTCCTCATCCCCATTTGTAACTTCCCAGGACAGTCTCATCTGGAGAATGCTCCGTCTTCCCAGATGTCCCCATTTCTCCATCCTGGCCAGATTCTTTGTACCTCAGCTAGAGTAAAAAGAACAAGAGACTGAAGTTAAATGAATGTATGGAAATCACCCAAGGATAATCTCTTCAAATCAGGGAAAACCATGATCCTTGACAACCCCTCCAGCTAATTCACTCTGTGCCTTTCTCTGAATAGCCCACTTGTTTGAGAGGTAATTTATATATAATGGTAAGATTACTGTAACTATGACTTGCATATTCAAATCTTACTTTATCAGAGAATTACCTTTATCGATTAGGTTTTAAACTACATTTCCTACTTCTCAAAAAGATTTGAGATAACTTGAACAAAAAGACACACATACAATTAAACCATAAAATGACACATACACAAAAAAAGACCCACAAGAGTAGAAAGAGAAAGAGAGTGAGAAAACCTGATAATAAAACTTCCAGAACCAGTCACCTTCCCCATTGCAATTTGAAGAAATCCAGCCTGATAGACCACCTACGACCTTGAACAGTATTTATCTGGTGTTGTAGACGTCATCCTCACCCCCTAATATATGGTGAGTTCTTTAGGAACTGGAGATGTATCTTAGTCAACTTTTTTATTTGAGGGGCCTTGGCAAAGTGCTAGACATAGACTAGATTTTTAATAACAGTTTGTTGAATTCGCTCTGAATTTCTAAATTCCCACTCTATTTCTTTTAAGAGCTGTACTTTATTTTTTCTTTTTTAGAATTTTAACATGTAATTTAATTATACTAAAATAGAATCATTTTAGTACACAGTTTTATATGTTTTTTTCTATAATGTTAAGAAGTTAATTTATAAAAAATTAAGATGTGACTCTTCCCCAAGTGATTTGCATTTTTAAAGCCTGGGGAAACTACCCTCCCCCTTCTGTATCCTCTGTCAATTTTGCTGTCCCAGAATATCCTCAAATAACTCCTCCACCCGCCAGACAACCTTGCCACATAGGTGTGCAGAGAACATGACCTTCAAGCCGGCATCACGCTACCTTCCCACCACTCTTAACTCTTCTCAGACAGGGATATTACCCCTGCTCCTGCTCAGAAATATTAATAAATGAATATCTAACATTTTGAATCCAAAAGATTGCCAATCCCTCTTAGAGGGCAACTGATCACTCTCAAACAGCATTTGTAAATTTCACTGCATAAAATTTATCTTAGAGCCTCCTGGCCTCATCAAAATTTTCTAAAAAGACTCCAGATTATAAGGAAAAGATCATAATGTCTTTCATTATTCAGTTTGCCTTTTCAAAATGTTAAAATTTATATCAGGGTAAAAGCTGATTGCATTTATTATTTATTATATTTATTATTTCCTAATTCACATACCACTAATAACATCTGTATTTTGCCAAGCATGTTATAAAATGCTATAAATCCTAATCCTTGATAATTTGGCTAATCTTTAGCACATCTTAAAATATTTCTGCCCTCCAAATTTCAACAAAAATATTTTTTATTAAAAAACAATTATTGATTTTGTGTGCATCATTGACGGAGAATTTCTATGACATGGATCTTTGCCCATACTATTCACTCATATTCTCCTAAGCACCTAGACCAGTGCCTGGCACAAAATAGGTACTAATTAAATATTTGCTGAATAAATAGCAATACTCTTTCTCTTCTTGCCCCATCATTATTTCCTTATCTTCACTGCAAAAAGAGCAGCCTGTCATTAAGCCTGCTATTAAGTTATTAACTATGAAATGTCCAATTTCCTTAACACATTAACTGCCATGTGAGTTGTATTTAACTCAACCTAGTTTTCAGTCCAAGGCCTCATGAAGCATATGTAACTCACAGGTCTCTTTACCTTGGGAGCTGCAAGACTATTTTTCAAGTTGCATATAACTCATGCAGACAAAACAATAAAAAATAACAAAGGTTTTCATTAAATTAGAAAGGATCATTTTGGTTTCAAAGTTTTTATTCTATTTTCATAATAAAACACCGTGGCTCCAAGGAAAAAAATTTTTTTCCCAGTGTGGCAGTCAATGTGTTAAATACTAACTTTGACAGTTGATACCTCTGACATTTCACTTTGACGCTTCCTGTTTATTTTTATTGTGTTTTGCTTCTTTTATTTTTATTTCAGCATATTACAGGGGTGTAAATGCTTAGGTTATGTATATTGACTTTGCGCCACCTAAGTCAGAACTTCAAGTGTGTCCATCCCCGAGACGGTGCTCACCACACCCATCCCCTCCACCCCCTCCCTATTTTTATTGTGAAGGTACATCTTCATTCTTTCAAATGCATGTCTTGGCTTGTGGTTACCTTTACAATTTTTTTGGAGCAATCTTTGTAAAACCATGCTAAGTCAAAAGTTCATGTTATTTTCAAGTATGAGTTCTGTCATGGAACCAGTGCAGCGCAGACAGCTCGAAATATCAATGAAATCTTTGGGAAGAATGTGGCTAATGAACGCACAGTATGACATTGGTTTGAGAAGTTCTGTTCTGGTGATTTTAATCTTGAAAATGACCCATGTGGGCAACCTGAGACCAAGGTGGATAATGATGAGCTGAAAGCTTTAGTGAAAGCGAATCCATCTCAACCTACATGTGAATTAGCAGCAAGGTTTGATATTACTATTCCAACAATACTGGACCATTTGAATAAATGGGCAAGGTAAACAAGCTGGATAGATGGGGTCCACATGAATTAAACAAGCATCAGAAGAGAAATCATCTTGAAGCTTGCCTTTCTTTGCTGTCACGACGTAAAGGCAAACCGTTTCTACACCATACTGTTACATGTGATGAAAAATGGATTCTTTTTGACAATTGCAAGTGTTCGGCACAATGATTGGATAAAGATGAAGTGCCAAAACACAGTCCAAAATCAAATATTCATCAGAAAAGCTAATGGTGTGTGTTTGGTGGTCCAGTGCTGGCATTACCCACTACAGCTTCATGAAAACTGGTCAATCAATTACAGTGGATGTCTACTGCAACCAATTGGATGAAATGATGAGGATGCTTGTGATTAAGCAGCCAAGACTGGTCAATAGAGACAGATCAATCCTCTTGCAAGACAACATTCAACCATATATCACATAAACAACACTGCTCAAATTACAGAAGCTGAACTTGGAAACTCTCTGTCATCCACTGTATTCACCAGACCTTGCACCAACCGACTACCACTTCTAGGCTTTGAACCACTTCTTGCAAGGAAAACTATTCAATTCTCAACAAGCTGTGGAAAATGCCTTTCACAGTTTCATCACCACTCGCTCTCCAGGCTTCTTCGCTGCTGGCATAAACAAGCTACTGTGAAGATGGCAAAATTGTGTCCATAGTTTAGGTGCATGCTTTGGTTAATTGTACTGCTTCTTGTTTGAGATATAATAAACTACACTTTAGACTCAAAATCAGACATTTCATATTTAATGACCTAATAGATTGGCAGTTTCTTAAGGCAATCTTACTCGTTTTTATAAAATAATGTAACAAAACACAGACAATTTTCAAATGTGAGCAACAGTGTGTAAACAGTCAAGGAACAGCTACATTCTGAGGTTCATCAGGTTAGCATGACCTTGACAGAAGAACGAGAGGAGAACATGTAGAAATCCCAAGGTGATCTCCCCACCACCCTCAGTCTGGCTCGTACCCCTCTTCAACTGCATTTGGTCTAAGCAACTAAATGAGAAAATAATTTGGAAAAGGTTTAACTGGAGGCCAAAAGATCATTGAGTGACTGGAAGTTAAAGGCCTATGAAACTGAAGGAATTTAGACAATTCAGTCAAAAAAAGAAAAGAAGAAAAAACAAGGAAACCAAAAAGAACAAATTGCCATAAATGAAACTGGTTAGACAGGAGGTTCGGCAGAAAACAGCTGACGGTGGTGCAGGTGGTGGGAGAAAGGGGGAGGCGGGCAGCTGGGGACTGATGTCCAGAGGAAGTGGTGAACTCCGCTCCGAGTGGCAGAGAACATCACGATGCGTAAGCCAGCAGGCAACGGTTTCATGACTCCAGGCAAGCCAGTAATAATCACGATGAGAGCAGCTTACCCTTATTGAGCACTTTCTACATATTTTAATGTGTTACGTCATTTAATTCTTATAATTCTGTGAGGTAAATACTATTACAGTCAGCCCTCCATATCCACAGGCCCATGGATTCAACCAGCCTCAGATCAAAAATATTCAGAAAAAAAAATTGCAAACACAACAATAAAAAAAAATACAAATAAAAACAATATAGTGTAACAACTATTTACGTAGCATTTATATTGTATTAAGTACTATAAGTAATCTAGAGATGGTTTAAAGTTTATGGGATGTGCATAGGTTATATGCAAATACTGCACCATTGTATATAAGGGACTTGGGCATGTATCTCAGGGGGTTCTGGAACCAATCCCCTGAGGTGACTGAGGGATAGCTGTATTTCCTTGTTTTACAGATGAAGAAACTAAGAAAGATGAAGAAACTAAGATAAGAAAGATGAAGAAAGTAAGATGAAGAAACTGTGGAGTGGCTAGGTCTCTTGCTCAAGCTCACCCAGTTAGAAGGTATCCAAGTCAGCTTCCAACCCAGGCAGTTTTAGTCCAGAGCTGCACCGTTGGCCACACAGGACACCACCCCATGTGCTGTAGGACCGGTCGGTGCTGGAGAGAGATTCCAGAGAGCAGACCACAGGCAAGAGGGGTTAAGTGAGTCAGGGCACTGGGGTAGTGGGCTAAGACTCAAAGTAGGCTGCAGAGCCAGGGAAGCACTGGAATTTTAGGCTGATAAACTGAAGCAGAAGGCAGCATGCTAGGGGAAGGAAGGAGAGGCTCCCACAGAGAGGTCCCATAGCACTCACACCTGGTGCACTAAATACAACCTGTATGTGGTAACCCTCATGACAAGTGCAGAAGAATAAGACTAAGGCCACTGATGTACTTCCAAGCCTGGGCAGGACTGTGGCAAGGGAGCAGATGAGCCCACAGCAGGGGGCCTGGGGAGATGGGCTGAGCAGGTACTGCTACCCCGCACAGAGCCCTCCAGCCCAGGGCTCAGAAACTGCAGGTGACTTAAGAAGAGCCTGTTTTACTTCAAAATTCCACTAAAGACCTAGATATTGCTCATGAACTTCATAGCAGGCACAGCTAATTCAATGAGGGCTAACAATAGAACTATTATTATAAATAAATCAGAGCCTTCCAAAGCCCTATAAAATAGTATATTTTTAAATAAGTGAGCAAACTATTAAAGCTCAAAGAGCTTCCTCATTCATTCAGGATTTCTTTGAAAAGGCTCAATTATTTTGGTCAAAAGCTCCTAGAATCATCTAAGAAGCTTTTAAAAAATATTCCTGGGTCCCACGTCAAACTTACTGAATCAGAGTATCAGGTGGCAGGACACAGGAAATTGTATTTTTTAAAGCACCCTGGAGAATTTTGATGATCTATGTGACTCATCTGCATGAATAAATGCAAAAGGCTGCCAACAGGAGTCCATCAGCGGGAATATTCCCCAAGAGCTGCATCCTCTTGCGGCTCTGACAGGGGCAATGCCCCTGCCCTGTTCAGAGCACTAGTGTGGGGTTGCCACCTCATTTCACGTGATCAGGTACTGTAGAGATCTGGACACAACCAGGAACAGCCCTTCACTCCGACGGTAGAGGCCATCTGAATTCAGACACTTCTGCTGCAGATGGTAATGGGATCTCAAACTGGGGCCTTCAAACAAGAGGCTTTGAGGTGACACAGTCAATTGTGGGTAAGTGGGAAACAGCTTAGTAAGTGGTTAAATGAAATGGAAACAACACTGCAGCTATTACACAGAGATAGGTTTGGGTAGTGACTAAGAATCCCTCTTCCCTAAAGTAATGACAGTTGTTCAACAGGAATGATTAGGCCAATAGCCTTGTGCTCCCATCCCCTGGGTCTTGTTCCATCACCTTCCTTGTGCTCTTCTGTGTGGCAGGGATTGAGACAATAGAAGGCTGATTTTAAGCTCTGGGACTGGTTTCTGTAAATAAGAAAAATCATTAATTTTTACCAAATTCTTAGAACTGTTGGGCTTTGCCCTAAATTGTTCACATGGATTATTTCCTTTAATGAGCAATGATAAATCCTTAGAATGACTTGAGCAGCAAAGGAGTCTCTGATGATTTGTTCTGAGAATCCAAAGTTTCTTGTCCTTATCTCCTGGTGTATATAGAGGTTTCTTACACAGTAAATGGCAAGAAGTTATTTACACCTACATTTAGGGCAGCTTCAGCGGAGGTTTTACTTGAATTACACCCTCAAGGATTGAGATTAGGTAAAGGATGAAGTTACTGACAATGAGATTAGGTCTTTCACTGTGACCTGAGTGCCACATAATCCATTCTGGTGTTTTCTTCCGTATGAATAGCTGATGTCTACATAATCAATCCAACAGGCTATGTATTGGCCAAAACAAACAGGAAGATGGCTAATGAGTTGGATGAAACTTGCCAACATCTGCTTTTTTTTTTCTGTTATTTAAACCCAACCTAAGTTGCTAAACACTAGAATTAATAATAAAGACAACTTAAGCTACCCTTAGAGATTTTTTTTTTTAATGTGATGCCTTTTCTGAAGATGTTTTAAATAAGTCCATGCCAAGAAGATAGAGGCAAGATAGAAAGAGCCAAGGTCTCTTCTAGCAAAGGAATGCAGTGATTGTATCACATGCAGAAGAAAGAGCAAACAATTTCTCCTTGATGCTTAGCATATCTTCTTGGAATTTAAAAGGAGGAAAGATGTTGATGATTTACCAGAGGTTCAAGCAGAGACTACACCAACCACCTTTCACAGAACTCTATTTTAGAGTGAAAAGTGATCTAAAGACAAGCTGATCAAGAAACCTTAATGGGGGGAAAAGAAGTAAATCACACCAAGTATGTTTGCAAACCAGCATTTCCTACAGCCATGTGGCTACATTTTGCTCAAAATGCTGCCCTTGTAAAAATGGCTGACACAAGATATAGCCTAAATCCAGCCACTTCGCGCTTCTCTTACACAACGACCTTGGCTTTGCGCCAGTGTCTCAAAGAGCAGGTAGAAGTTGCCATTCCAGGTAGCTAAATATAGTGAGAGAAATGGAACACCCATTTTTTTTCACAAGGCGAGAAGAACCTCGTAAGAAGCAAAACAAGAATTTGGATTTGCTGGATAAACAGCTATAAAGAGGACTTTTGTAGCATAATTAGTGCATAAGAACAAATAGCCAATGGAGAGTAATATATAATCCTCTGAATTGCTTGTTGTAATACACAAGTCCAAACCGTAAAGAACCAATGTCACATAATTTAAAAATAAAACATGTAAACAAGTTGGCAGTTTTTCTGAGCCTGATTTCTTGCCCAAGCTCTCCACAGCAGAGTGAGAAAAAAATCAAGATTTAATATCGGATGACCAAGGTTCAACACCCAGCTCACGTTACCTCTCTCAGCCTTTCTCCATATCTTTGTCTGTAAAATGGGAGAGATAATTATATCTACCTCACAGGATTAGTGCAAGGGTTAAATGATAATAATATTTTTACTACATAAATGTTTGCTGGCACTAGGAAAACTTCCAGCGCAGCCCTTTTATAAGTGTATCTTTTCAGCCTCCCTCAGGATGAAGGAGATATGGAAGTGATGGAATAGAATATCCCTTGGACTAGAAAACAATGTCATTCTATTGTATAATAAAAGGTTTGCAGGCCTCTGTGCCCTAGAATCTTCTTAAATTTCATCAGTCTCCTAGCAAGTATTACCAAGGTCCCCCGACTGGCTCCCTTAGTCACAGATGTGAATTAAAGGATTCCTAATGCCCCTCTGTCAATGCCAAAACCTTTGAGAACTCACTGGGCATAAGGGGTGGATCAACATGACTACATTATTAGTCAGAGAACAAACATTCCAGGTAAGTAATTTTGTTTTCTGCCAAAGATTAAATGCATTCCCACCTGTGGAGACTAATGGGCTCCAGGGATCTTTCTATATATTTAACAATGAGATAACCAAGTGGCAAAGTCAACAATAATCAGAAGGCAGGTGCAAGGAACCAACCAATGTTTTTGCAAATAGTTTTTCCTTAAGGGAAATAAGACACACCTTTAATACAACAGCTCTGTAACAACCTGAAACATGGGTGGGGAGGAAGACTGCCAACCAGGAATAGGTTCTATTAGAGCAACCAGCTCAAACTCTAGTCTTTGCAGGGAATGGCGTTCAGAAACACAGACAAACTTCTTTGAGCTTTGTCTCCCAGGCTAAAATCCTTGGACTCAACTTTGAATGATTTCTTTTCTGTGCTAAATCTAAACAATTATCCCAGTGATTATTCCTTTGAAGTATCTTTATATTTTCTTCTTTTTTCTATCTCTACTCATCTCTGGCATTTTACCATCTCCTGGCTGGATAGTCAAGTGCCTCATCTAGTCTTCCAGACTGTCCAAACCCATACTGCCAACAACTGCCCAAGTGACCACTGAGTCACACTTTAGCTCAAAATGCAAGATGAGTTCACTGTGGTCTATAAGTCTGACCTCTTCTACCTCACTTTTTAAGGACCTGCATAATCTGACCGCACCCTACCAACTTGGCTTATTTTCCAGTCGGACGGGCTTCCTCACTAGGCGCTCGTAAACACACACGACACACCCCACATTGCCCCATTGTCCCTCCACCACTTCACGCACGCTGTTGGCTCTTGTGTGGATGTCCTGCCTCTCCAAACCATACTCATTCTTCAGGGCCTGGATTGAGCCTTTTTTCACTCCTGCACTGCTCAGTAAACATTGTCTCTGTGCTGTTCACTTTATCTCCTAGCAAAACAGCTGTCTGTTGCTCACCACGTATTTCATATATGCACTAGACTTGTCTCCATAACTGTTATAGATAATAAATTAGGTCACAAAATGCTGGTCCTCATGCCAAACATGATCCCAGACACATCTAGTTTGATCTCTCATTTTTGGGGGGCCTTTAATTTGAGAAATTACACATACCCCTAGCACTGCCTATGGAATTTCCTCAAAGAAATCAATTTTCTGCTGCTATCAATCTTCAGATTATTTAAATTAAGAATAACAATGTCAGAACATGCATCAATAAAACCTCTAAATCTTGAGTGTAGGAGAAAAGACATTGTGTGAATGAGAAAAATCACTGAACAACAATTTAGGAGATCTGGCTTCTAGGCCCCACCCTGTCACTGAATAGCTCTGTGATCCTAGTTAAGCCACGCAATGTCTCTGCCAAATAAAGGGGTTGGACTGGGTGACCTCTGTGGTCTCTTCCAGCTCTTTCTTTCTATGACTGTAAAGCTGCCAATGAGGCATTGCAGCCTAGTTTTGTCGTCTCTGAAAAGTAGAAGTTAGGAGGTTTCTCCTCAGGAAATAGAGAAAGCTCCAAAGCTTTCCCTCTATAATCACAATGTTAACTGGGAAAGTTGGTATCAAATTATTCCCATTTATTGCATAGCATGTTGTAGTAATCTCCCAGGTCAAATGCAAAAGGGGCAATTAGTTAATTTTAGCTCTTTGAAAGTCATCATGTATATTTTGAACCAATTCAGTAATGGCCTATCTAGAATTTGTGTGTCATGAAGCTACACGATGAAGCCACGTTAAAATTTAAAATAAGCCCAACTCAGGCTTGGAAGGGAAAGAGTTGAAAGATGTATATTGAATGCCACTATTGTAGATCCAAGAGAATTTTATACATAAATCCTGAAGGAGCAAATATTTCTCCTACTTTCTAGCCAAATGTATACTTTAAGCAGTAAGAAATACTACCAAAATCTGCGATAAATCCGACATCCTTTTTTTCTTCCCTTTTATTTTGTATTGGTCCTGAGGATGAGAGAATTTCTTTAAAAAAAAAAAGAGAGAACTAGAACAAGTTATAAATAATGAGGCCCCTGTGAAAGATAATTTATAAAGCAATACATAGAAGCAGAAGAGTTTTCTAAGGGAGAGGAGGAGTAGAAAAGAAGGAAATGATATCAAAGAGGGCCTCCCAAATCAAATGAGAATGGAAAATGTGTTATAAAATTATTCACACTGCAATTCTACTTTGGGGATCTCATTCATTCATTCATTCGTCACTCATTTATTCATCAAGTGCTTAGGTAATGTGCTGGGCACTTAGGATATAATGAAAAGAAAGATACAGAATCTGCCCTGCAAGAACTCACCATCAAGGGAAAAGACAGCCAGGGTCCTAGTCAGCCCTGTCCCCAGCTGGGTGCTCATTGTGTGCCAGGTGCTGTGCTGAGCACACCAGCCCCCGAGGCAGGTGCCATTGTTATCTCTGTATCACATGAAGAAACTGTTATTAATAATATAATGCAGTGAGTGGTAATGGAGACACAGGTACAAGGTACTGTGCCCTCTGCTACTCACAGACATCTCCATCCTCCCTGAGATGTACCTGGGAACGTGCATACCAGGACAAATTCTGTAAGCTGGGAAGAATGGATGGGTATCTGGTGTCTCACCAGAGGCCAGAAGAACCCAGTCTCCTGTATGGACTCCAGGCCATGGCCTCAGGCTTCAGCAGCATCTGAAGAGGATGCATGTGTGTACAACTACCCAGCGTGTGGAATACAGCAACTGGACCAATGCTACAGAGGGACCAAAGCCAAACACTTACTTCCCACACTCTGCTGATCTCCCAAAAGAAACAGGTGCACACACATGTACTCCATTGCCACAGAAGTTCCCCCAGAGAGTACTTTGTTTTAAAAGCACCCTTTTCTTCCCATCAAAGCAGACAGAATTTTTATACATATTTAAAAACGAAAAATGAAAATAATTTTTAAAAAGTCTGTTAACACTTCTTCCCTAAATTAAAGGCCACAGGAGCCTTTGGGGAAAAGGATTCTAGGTAGCTCCATACCTGTTTGGTCCTCCCGGGTGGAGCAACTGTCAGATCTAAGAGGACCCCAGAGGGGCCTAAGGGTCACAGCCACAAAGAAGCAGAAAGCTAGCTCTGGGGCCCTGGGGAAGCAACTGCGAGCTCAGTGGGAACTAATGCAGCCCCACCTGCTCTAACCAGCCTGGAGGCCCTCATCAGAGACATGTTTTAAACCACAACACTGGTGAAGAGGTTTTGTTTATTTGCTTTGTGGTATCTTCTTGTCCTTTTTTGTTTGCTTTAACCTAGCAAGCCCTGAGAACTTCAGTTGACTACAGGGGGGAGACATACCCTCAAGAAAGGCAAAGGAACAATTTTTGGCTGCAGAGAGGTGCCAGAGACATCACCCCTGTCCCGTCAGTATTACTTCCCCAAGCCTCAAAGGGGAAAGGGAAGCAGCTTCCATCAAGGCCGTACTAAGAATTATGGCCCAGGCATTTGCCAGGAACCTTACTTATTGACACACTAACTCTGGAGATATTATTAACCTCTTTTACAAGAAGGAAAAAGTACCAGATGGGGTTCTGGGTAACACTAAATAATTTCCTGAGCATCACACAGCAAGTCAGTGGGGGCCAGAACTAAAGGTCTATTTGATCCCAAAGCCCAGTGAGAGAACCCTTCCTGTGGAAAGAAGACAATAAGAAGAAATCCTAAAAAGAAGATGAAAAATTAGCATCTTGTGCTTATTCATTATTTATTTAATTACCTACTTATTAGAATAGGAATCATATGCACAAAGAAAACATTTTAAGCTTTATAAAAAGAATACAATGAAAAGTAAGACTCCTTTCCCCCACCCTCTTGACTTCCCAGTTCCCTTCATCAGAGGCAACTGATAACAATAGTATGTTGAGAAAGGCTACATGTATACAAACATACAAACACACACATGTGTACATACAGCCCCCCCCCCTTTTTTACACAAATGGCAGTATTGGTCTTCGCCTTCATTGATACCTAGTATGTCTTAGAAATTTCCCATACTGGTATGTTTAGACCCACCTCATTCTTTTAACAATTGTTAAAAGAATCTATTGTATAGGCATGTGATAATTTATTTGATAATAGTCCCTTATTAAGTGGACATTTAGTTAAACTCTTTCCCATCTTTCACTATTATAAACAATTCTGTATAAATATCCTTGTACATTCCTCCTTGAACACATATGCTATTATACTTTTGGGCTACATTTTCAGCAGTGAAATTCCTTAGTCAAGAATATGTGCATTTTACAATTCACAATTGCAAAGATGTGGAAACAACCCTAGTTCCCATCAATACATGAGTGGATTAATAAAATGTGGTATATGTATACCATGGAGTACTATTCAACCACAAGAAACAATGGTGATCTAGCACCTCTTGTACTATCCTGGATAGAGCTGGAACCCATTCTACTAAGTAAAGTATCCCAAGAATGGAAAAATAAGCACCACATGTACTCACCATCAAGTTGGTTTTAACTGACCAACACCTAAGTGCACATATAGGAATAACATTCATCGGGGGTCGGGCAGATGGGAGGGGGGAGGAAGAGATGGAGATACATACATAATCAGTGCGATGCGCACTGTCTGGGGGATAGACATGCTTGAAGTTCTGACTGGGGTGGGGGCAGGGGCAATATACGTAACCTAAACATTTGTACCCCCATAATATGCTGAAATAAAAAAGAATATGTGCATTTTAAATCTTGATTGATAGAACCAAATTGCCTCCAGAAGAGTGTGCACCAGTTTACAATCCTTCAAATACATACTCATACCTACTTCCCCCACTGTTCCCAAACAGTGTTCAATTCTGTTTAAAAGAAAAGCACCATGAGTTCACCCGCTTCTCTGAAAGTCACATACTTCCTTCGGAGTGAATATGGGAAACTTATTTATCCAGGCCAGGGCATTATATTCCTGGAGTAAAGGAAGATTTTTAGAGCTCCTTGCATTGCAGAAGATGCTGACTAAAAGCATCTGATCCTCAACCAGATGACGTTGGTAAAGTAGGAAAATGGAATAAATCCCTGAAAACAAGCAGTTGGCTGTGACTAATCACCTCAATCCACCAGAGTACTGTCAGAGTCACCCCAGGTATCCCAGCAACCCACCAACCTGCTGCACATCAAGGCCGTCACAGGCTGTAAACCAGGAAGGGGACGCCTGCCCCACGCAGGAGTATTTAAAATCTATTGACTGCCCCTGCTTGTTGGGAAAAAAGATTATAAGGAGGGTCAGTACATCATAAGCATAAGACTATAGAGAGCCTGCCAAGTGTTGGGCAGTGCTTCCCAACCGTACTGAAATGAAAGTGCAATGGATATAATAGAAAATAAAACACCCTGTGGTGATTTGCAACACTAATATCTTTATCCAGTGGTGCTGTAGGAACCGGGCAGGAATCCTAGGCGTCAGAGGCTGAGAGAATGCAAGCCACACATTCTTTCTTTGTCTTAGCTTTGCTTACTTGAATCTGCCAAAAGCCTGGGTCTGCCATCCTTTCAGGGCATGATGTAAAATGCTCCTCTTCTATTTGGAGACCACCTTGCTGCTAAGGTGTTCATTGTCCACATCTGGGAAAACAGGGTGCTGGCAGCCAGGGGCTAGAGAGGACAGAGAGGAAGAGCAGTGGCTTAGATGGGCTTTGAGGGTTAACTGACAGGAGAGAGACTTTGTCTCTGGAGGGGGTGAGGAGGTCCCAGTCGTGATCATGTTAACGATCGTTTGTAGCTCAGCTTTATTCCTGAGCTTGTGCACAGATATTACATGACTAAAACAACAAATAAATATGCATTGCTAATACCACCTGTCAAAGATTTTTAAACCGGTGGCTGCCCAATAGAGCTGAATATTTTAACCATTTAAGGAAGGAGCCCTCCAGCAAGCAACAGAATGCCTTCTAATTACTCCTCGTGTTTTTTCCAATTAGCAACCCAGAGCAGATTGTTATGGAAGCATTGTTGGGAGTTGTTTGCCTCTGCAGATACATTCAGATACTTAAGTGTAGGTTTCTAGGCTTGATATATGTTATTATAAAAATTACAGGGCTGAAAAAATGATTCCGATCGACTTGTTTCAATCCATTCAATCTGAAGCAGTGTCTGGGTCAGCATCACAGGCGCTGGGAGGCGGTTGGGTAGAGTTTGCTGCATCCGGTCGGCTGTATGCACAAGTTAACCTGATTTGCCATCGTTAGCTCTACTCCTCTGAAATCCCTCCAAATCAGTCGCTAATTCGCTTTCAAGTACCATTCATCACCACTCAGATGAGCTTTGTTCCGTTCTCATTGATTGAGTTTGATTGAGGGATTGATTGATTTCTTATTAGTCTGTCATCTGGACAGAGAAAAAAATAATTTGCAACACTCATCTTCATAGCGTGTCATTTAGCTGGATGTGGGTTTCTACGGTTTATCTGTCTTCCTCCCTTCCAGTGACTGCCTTTTCCCTATTATGTATTTCTAGGGTAGAGAAAGGTTTCATGAGCAAGAATGAACAACAATCTGTGAAAAATAGAAAGACGAAAAAATTAGGAACAAAACAGACAGGAATGTTTACTAAAATGAAAAGTGGACCTCAACCAAATATGTCTGCACTAGTATCCCACAGATTATGTAGTTTTGGTTAATTTATCTTAAGTAGTAATAACCTTTCAGGTAAGTCAATAACTGATTTGAAGGCATTTTGGAAGGGTAAGGCTAACCATCTCCTGTAGAAGTGACCTTAGAGGTCAACTAATTCACCTGGCTTATGCCAGTATTTTACCTAGTTTCATACAGGTGGGTAGAAACAGAGCCAAGACAAAGCTTGGGACTTCTAACTCCCACTTTATCTGGGGCAAAAGAGTGGCATCAAAGGAACCATTTTGTAAGACAGTTTTCATTAACTCAAACGAGATAATTCATGCTACTATTTAAATAGATCTTATTTTTAGAGGTTTTTAAAATTCATTCATTAATTCATTCAGTTTCTCTTTGCTTTTACACCTTGGCCTAAAAAGTGATCTGAGGTAGTTTATAGAGAAATGTACAATGCCACAAAGTAAAGCATTTACATCAAGAGAAAAAAATACTTCCCAGCACTTTAGAAATATCTATATGCCACAGCAAAGTATACTCCTATTATAAGAAATTCTGACAATATTTTTACCAATGGAGAATAATCTGCAGAGGCTTTACCACCCTGTTCTGTGATGAGCTGCTGCTTATTCCAACTAATTTGGAGTTCTTTATTATGGTCACCCCTTTGTCTTCAGATTCTATATCCTAAGACTCAACCAGCCACGGACAAAAAGATTAAAAAATAAGTAAACAATAATACAACAATTTAAAAATACAATGTAACAACTATTTACATAGCATTTACATTGTATTAGGTATTATACGTAATCTAGAGATGATTTAAAGTAGGTGGGAAAATGTGCATATGCAACATATGCAAATGCTACCCCAGTTTATGTAAGGGACTTGAGCATCCACCAACTTTGGAATCCTCACGGATGCAGAGGGAAGGCTGTATCATTATATTCCTTACTCTCCTTTTACAGTTCCTAGAGAATTTGGAACTCCAGACACATCGCTAACACAAAGGCATATTATACAATGAGTTCTAGCCAAGATATGAATGTTAAATACACAGGGTAACCACTGCACTAAAAAGTCAGTAGCTGACCCTAGGCCCTCAGCTGCTCTGACCTTCAAGCTACCCAGCCCCTGGGTGACAGCTTCTGATGGGTTTGAGAAGTCCTGGAGGGACCTGGCATATTTCACATCTAGTTAAGTTCATGAAACTACAGTTACTACAAACCGGGCATTGTTTACAAATTGTTGTAATTTAGGAATGTGACAGTTTATTTGTTCCTCACTTTTTGACTTTCAAGGTATTATTTACAGCCTCGGTTCTCAGCCCTAGAAGATTGAACGACAATATGCATGCTGCCAGTGGATGAACTGTTGCTGCTGACAGCAGCGCAAATAATGTTTATAATTTGGGGTCACGATTTTGTTTTTATAATAAATGTCTCAATTTAAAATTATAAGTCCTCATTCATTTTTCAAGAACTAGTTCAAATGCTACCCCCACCAAGTCCCCCAGGCAGTTAGCAGTGTAATGTGAAGAATAGTAATTCTTCACATTACACTGAAATCATGTAATTTATTTGTTTATATGTCTCTTTGGCTTCTCTGACTGTAAATCTCTGCAAGGCAGAAGACAGGGGTTTTTTGTTTTTTATTGATAGACAATAGATACCTAATAAGTATCTAATGGAAGAATAAATACCATTTTGATAAAACTCCATAGTGTTTTGTTTGTTTTCTTTAAAGCAGACTGTGTTAGGATCAGGAGAAGACTCCATCAGAGCCTGGTGTAAGAACAGGCTTCAGAGTCAGCTTCAGCATCAGAGAAGGCAAGTGGGACAGGGTAGAAAGATTAAAAACCAAAGTTTTCAGGGCCTCCTTATCTCTTTATTGTCTCCTTTAGTCTTCCTCATTGGTCGCTTGAAGCAATATACAGTCATGAGGTGGACATCTGTTGTTTTTGTCCACTCTGCTTCCTTTCTTCCCTCTCTGGTAACAGCACTGTGACTTTGCTTTGCAGGAACTCCTCCATCAGATATGGCCTGTCAGGATGCCCTGCCCTCCTCTAGCCAAGGACTGGGCACCTGACCCAAACTAGGCCATCAGGTTCCCCTCCCTGGAATATGAACTTGGAGCAGAGGGACAAGGGGCTAATTGGCCCTGAAGCGACCATCCAGCCAGTCCCTGGTTCCTAGCCTCTTAATGGCCTTACTTCCTAGTCTTTCTAAGTCTCTTTCCTTACCTTTCCTTTGTTTGTTTAAGCTTCCCCACTCCCAATAAATTATTTCTCTGATCCAATTAGCCAGAAGTGGTTTCTGTGCCTGCCATCAACAAATGGTAACTGATAGAATCAGTGAATTGAAGATTAAAATACTATCCTATTTATCCAAAAGCCTAACAAGAAAGATAACTCTGGACATCTCCAATCTATTCCCTGGGCTCATTTTATCTCTACTAACTCACCACACAATCTAGATAATCTCAAAAAAAATCCCAATCCCCCTTCAACTATTCATCCTGTTCCTAAAATAACCCAGTTTCCCACACTTGTCCCGCTGGCCAGCCCCAAGGCCCCTTGCCTACCGAAGCAACCCAGTGGGCTTCAAAGTCCCCTGCAGTATTCAGCTCTAACCTTCTCGTTTCTCACTTAACCACCCACCTGCTCTGCCATAAAAACATTGGCCTTTTTTTAGATTGTTGTTATTATGAGATTTTCAAATCAGCCATATGCCATTAGCCCACTCCTAGCTAGTAGCTAGTTGTTTTACCTCTGGTTCACCAGCAATCATTAATAGAAAGCCTAATTATAATGTTTTATTTAACACTCATAGCTCTTACTATGCACCAGGCATTGTTCTAAGTGCTTTGCACATTCCTACTCATTTAATTCTTACAAAAACTCCATGAGATAGTTACAATTGAGGAAAATAAGGTATAACGATCTTTAGTAGCTTGCCCGAAGTCTGGAGGCCCATAAACAGCAGACTCAGGGTTCAAATGCAAGCAGTCTGGCTCCCCGTCTGTGCTCTGAACCACCAAAGCATGGTTTCGAGATGATGGGTTTATTACACAGCCAATTAAAGGGAAGGGCTAATCATATTTTAATCTGCAGCAGCTGACAGGGTACGCTGACAGGGAAATGAGATTAGTCCCCACATGTCAAAAACCTAAAAACATCAAGTCAATTTACGGTGCCCTCCAGGCCTCCAGCTTTCTTAAACACCATGGAAACGAGCCAGAACAATTCTAGGGTAGCTTCCATTCACATGGAGACAATCCGAATGCCCTGGCAATAAGGTGCCTTTCTTCTTTAATTGGCCTGAAATAGACATGTTAATCTTCTAGAAAGTTTGAAATGTAAATCTAGGGCTAAACTTTTACTCCTTGTCACAGCCCAGTGTTTGGCCACCTCTGGGAGAGGGAGGCCGGATGCTGCTGCTCTCGCACCATCAGTGCTGTGCCCCATGGCTGACTTGCTAGCTCCTCTCTCTGTAGCTCAAGAAAACAGATGAAGTGACAAAACCCTGTCCCTGGGCATGGGTGAGACACAGAGGCCAGGTGGTCCAATCCCTCCTGGACATGATGTCGCTCTTCTCTCGAGGACTGTTAAGCCATTCATAAACCACACTTTTGATTATTTTTCTTTTTGGTGTTTCAAATTGCAATTAAATTTTATTATAGTCGTAATAGTCTTGCTGCATTATATGGATATTTTTACTTTCCTTGAATCTTTTAAATTTTCTGGAAGAGCCTATAAAGCAATAATTGGCATATTATCTCAACTTACCTATGAAGCCCTAACTCCAATAATTTCTTCTCCACCTGAGCACTACAGTCTAAATAGATGGCTCTTGGTTCCATGAATGCCAAACACGCTGTGCTATAAAGAACACTCATGATAGAATGACATATAGACAAAGTATTGATACCAATTTTCTAATGTTTCCAAAATCAGGGTGAATGATAACTGAAGGTGAATACTGAGTATCTCTAGGAAGTGGAATTTTAACTTCTTTTCTATCTTTTTCTGAATTAACTTCTTATTTGTTTTCTGGTTTTAAAAACTTTCTACAAAGGGCATATATTTCCTTTATCAATAAGCAAGGTGGCATTATAAAGAAGCTTTGTCCACACCATTATTATACATGACGTGGGATAATGGTCATATTGTACGGGGTACTTTTTAGAAATGTGTTAACTAATGATTAAAGTAAAATGAGCAGAACATTCTTCTTTATTTTGGAAGTAGTGAAGCAAGATATATATATAGAAATTCACTAAAATAAATAAAATACTAATTTTCCTTCTTATTCCATAGTTCAGACAAACAGTAAAAGGGGAAAAAAAATCCTTATTCCCTAGGAAGGCTTCTGGTGTCAGAGGGCCCAGAGTGAGAATGAGAGATCTGTCTCCTGCTGCCCATGGTTATATCGTTCCCGGTGCCTTGGTTTTCTCAGCTGCAAAATGGAGACAATTCTGCCTAGTTCACAGGGCTGTGAAAGCACCTAGAGTAGGTTGTGGCAGAGAACAGCCAACCAATAAATGTCCATTGACTCATTCACAGAGCTTACTGCAGGCCACCTCTATGTTATCACTTGCTAGGTACAGGAACAAAAAAGGCCAATCAGATTCCCCTCCCTGAGATACGAACTTGGAGCAGAGGCACAGGGGGCTAATTGGCCCTGAAGTGGCCATCCAGCAGTTCCCGCTTCCCAGCCTCCTAGTGGCCTTCCTCCCTGGTCCTTCTAAGTCTCTTTCCTTACCTCGCCTTTGATTGTTTAAGCTTCCCCACTCCCAGTAAATTATTTCAGCCTTCCCTCAAAGACCTTGCAATACAGAGACTCAGACAAGACATCAAACATTGACAATGCAATGGAGAAGCTATAGATGGGCTAGAAGTCTTTATTTAAATTTTTAAAAATTCTAACTAACTTCCGCTATAGAGTTCCTGTTTCTCCAGGTTACAGAAGCTTAATCTGCTGATTTGCGATTCTTCTATTGAGGCTGGGAGTAGGTGAGCCTCTGGGCCAGGTTATTTGCTGAGCTGTCCTCCATCTGGTCCTCAGTAGTTGGTCTCTGCAGGTCACTGCTGATTCTGTTCATGTTTCCTATCGAAAATATGTTGGGATCCAACTTTCTATAAACTAAATCCCTTGCCCCTTTAAGGTACATGAGCTCATTCTGTTGCTCCCACACCACACTGGGCCCCAGAAAACTCAGTGGGACCATCCTCAGCTCTTTACCACTTCCACGTTCCTCTAGAGCACAAGAATATCGTCCTCTCCTCCCACACCATGTTGGACTCCGTGGGATTTCCGAAAGCGCCCTCAAGCCTGTCCACCCGGATGCCCTGAGCAGCTGTTTCCACTCGAGGTTCTTCTTACCTCCCTGGGCTCTACCAGGAAGAGAAACCTGGGTTCCCTCTGTGCCCAGATTCCATACCCACACACCCCTTGGTGAGTTCTGTCACTCTCCCACCCCGTGCGCTGACCTGGGGGAAAGGATAAGGCAGAGAGCCTCATTCTTTTGTCAGGGATCCACAGTGTCTACTCACCCCTTGCTTACTTCTGTCTGGAGAACTTTCTCTTCTCTGGAGCATGGAAGCTTTACTGGGCATGATTTCCCCTAGTAATTATTTTATCTAGGCACATATGCCTTTTGATTCCCTATAGGACCCAGACTTTTGAAACTTAAAATCCAAGAAAAGATTGTGTCATCTCTTCTTTGATGCATCAAAAAATATAAAACCAAAGCTGAGTGTAAGGTAGCAGATAGACCTTATCAGTTAACATTTCAAAGCTCTTATCCCATCACATAATGCAGAGGCTAAAAGACAGGTCGAAGGGAGAGAGGGCCTAACTCAGCTGGGACACTCAAGGAAGGCTTTAAAGAGAAGGCCCAGGCAGAGCTGAGTCTCCTAGGATGAGTCAGAGCTCAGCTCAACAATCAGATAAGGGGGAAGGTCATTCTTCGCAGAGGGAACAACATGTGCAAAGTCACACTGTTAGATGAGTCAGGGTTTAAATTTGCTTCCCACAATTGTCTAAGCCACATAAATCACATATCATTTTGAGAATGGAATAAGCACAGACATAATTGTTGGAGCTGGAAGGTACCATAGGGATCATCTAATCTAGTCCCTGCATGTAACAGATAAGGACATGGAGGCCCAAAATGATGACCTTTAATCTAATGTTCAAAAACAAATGAGATGAAATTCAGCCCTTCACTTCAACGTACAGCCAGGAATTTTACTCTCAATTTACCCTGCCAAACATCTCCTGTGAGCTAAAATGAAGTATGAATAATGTCAATACTTTTAATAAGCTTAGGAGTGAGTTCTTCATTGAGAGGTTGGAGAAAACCAGCTACTCTCTGATAATAGCATTAATGTTTTAAAAAGATATGGTCCTGTCCTCTAAGAAAGTATCCTAAGAAATTATCTTACTGATAATTTATGGAGAGTATGTTATATATCAATGTCAGATTGCTCTACTTATGCTAGTTCCTTTAATATCCATAGCATTTCTTCAAGGTATGTACTATTATTTTTATACCCATTCTACCAATGAGGAAACCAATGCACAGAAAGTTAAGTAAATTGTGCTAGGTTACATGGCCAATAAGTGGTAGGTGGGTAGTGAGCAGTCAAACCCCTAATATTCACACTTGCAACCACTACACCACCATATTTATCTTCTTGCTGTTATTTGGCCTATAAATATACTACAAATATACTTACAAAACTGCACAAATACATACATCCAAGGCTTTTCATGCAGTGGGCTTGGCTTTTAAAAGACTAAAAATAACCTAAATATCTATTAATAGAGGACTACTTTAATCAATTAAGGCATATTCTTATCATACAGCTATTTAAAAGAAAGGGATAAAACAATTTGTCCTGATATGAAACAATTTCTAAAAAACAGTTGAGTTGAAAAAAATAATAACCAATATATATATATATAGTATGTTCCTACTTGGGTTTTCTTAAAGGGAGCTATATAAACAATATTTAAGTTGGATTACGTAGAGTGTTTCTAGAAGGACACTGGCAAGAACTTAGTAGTAGTTGCCTGTGAAGAGAGGAAGGGAGACAGAGAAACTAGGTAGGGATGTGATATGGGATGGAAATTCACTTTTTACTGCAGACATTTTTTGTCATGTTTGTATTTTTTTACCATATGCAAATAAGTTATTTAGACTCCATGCACCAGTTACATTTTGAAAATTATCAATCAATGAGATTTTTTAAAAATCCTAAGAGAACATTTTAAGCTTAAGAATCGTATAAGTAAAGAACATACTTAAAAGTGTTTTCAAACACTCAAGCTATGTTTGTGTTTATGTACAAAACAGCTCTTTAAAAAGATCAGGCCTCATGACTCCTTGCCAGGGTATTGATTCATTTCTGACTCAGAAGAGAGAATAATGAAATAGCCAGATGTGTGACTAGCCTGATGCCAGTTGGTAAGTGGGAGCTTAGGGCAGGGAATGTGGGTAGGGAGTGAAATGAAGGGGATTGGGGCTGGGGTGGTATCAAAGAGGTAGTTCCTAGTGCTGCTAAGATCCCTGCATTAAGAAGCTCCATCCCTGTCGTTCAAGACAGGGGCTCAAAATTCAGAATACACAAGTTTAAGACATAAAGAACAGCCTTTTTACTACTGAAATGGATTCTTAAATCCCAACTTACTCTGTAAACCATCATCAATACCCACAAGAAAAATCACGCTTAGTGATTGATTTGACATTACATGCTCTAGCTACTTTCTTTCCACCTGTTCTTTTTTTGTTTGTTTCATTTTGTTCCATATCTACTAATTAGATTTTTCCAAAAGCTTGATCAGATGTTCATGAAAATGTACCCCGTCTTTAAGAGTCACCAAGTTCCCCCTTAATTAGGAGGGCGTGCACTTGGAATAGAGACTAGAGTGGCCTGAGGGAGAAGGGGAGTGTTAGGGGTTAAATGTTTGTGTCCCCCCAGATTCATAGATTGATGCTCTGACCCTCCAGTGAGATGGTATTGGAGATGGGGCCTCTGGGAGGTAGTTAAGTTTACACGAGGTCATAAGGGTGGGCCCTCAAGGTGGGGCTAGTGCCCTTATAAGAAGACTCACCAGAGAGCTTGCTCTCTTTCTCCTTCTGCCATGTGAGGACACGACA
Source organism: Eulemur rufifrons (assembly GCF_041146395.1). Taxonomy (NCBI): domain Eukaryota; kingdom Metazoa; phylum Chordata; class Mammalia; order Primates; family Lemuridae; genus Eulemur; species Eulemur rufifrons. Next base: position 65,972,229 of record NC_090999.1, on the reverse strand, counting down.
AGAGGCAGAATAGTTTCTTCATAATACAAATTTAATAGTTATATCAGCTAAAATGTCATGAGATGGTTTTAGACAAATCTCACCTAAGAAAAAATTCTTCTAATGTTCCTGGCCTGAAGACCACTATAGAATAAGCAGTCAAGTGTCCAGGCTCCAAAGTGTACTTACTGTTCCTCAGAGAAACAGTAAGACAGAAAAAACAAGTTGTTAAGCCATCTGTTTTAGTCTGTTTAGTGTTGCTATAAAGGAATACCTGAGGCTGAGTAATTTAGGAGGAAAAGAGTTCATTTGACTCACAGTTCTGCAGGCTGTATGAGAAGCATGGTGCCAGCATCTGCTTCTGGTGAGAGCGTCAGGCTGCTTCCACCCATGGCGGAAGATGAAAGGGAGCCTACGTGTGTAGAGATCACTTGATGAGAGAAGAAGAGAAAGAGAGAGAGAGAGAGAGAGAGAGAGAGGAGGTGCCAGAGTTTCTTTTACAACCAGCTCTCATAGCAAGTAATCAAGGGAGAACTCACTCACTCTCCACCTCCACCAGGGAGGGCATTAATCTATTCATGAGGAATATGCCCCCCTCAAGACCAAAACACCTTCTATTAGGCCCCACCTCCGAAGTTGGGGATCAAATTTCAACATGAGGTTTGGAGGGGTCAAGTATCCAAATGACAGCACTGTCACAGACAATTCATGTCCACATAAACACAACTAGCAAAAGTAATAAAACAAAGCCCACAAAGAAAAACGTTTATCCACTAATAGTCAAATAAATGCAAATTAAAACACACAAATAGTAATACCCAGTACACATAGAACTGCAGAGGAAGCTATATAGTCATACTACATGAACACTTTAGAAAGCAATATGTCAATATACAGCAAGAACCGTAAAGATATTCATAATCTTTAACCATTATACCATTTTTGAGAATTTATGTATGAGAAAGTAATTCAACTAAATAATAAAATAAAAATCTGTATATGTAAAGATGTCAATACAATGCTATTTCTAATATACATTTATATTTCTATAATATACTTTAATAAGTTGAAAGCTAAGTGGTCAATAGCAGTTAGCAAATTAGGATAGATACTATAAAATATTAATCATTTAAAGAGTCAATTATTAATACAACTAAAAACATGAGAAATTTAAATGTTGAGACATAATGTTACATGAAAAAAGCATAATATGAAATATTCTGTTTATAAATATAATAAAACTTTTATACATCTCAAAAGAACTAGAACTATTATGCAAAAATATCTATCATTGTATTGGGGAGATGTAATTATGAATTAATTTTTTAATGGTTATTTATATTATTATTGACCTTTATTAAAAATCATGGGGATTTAGGAATCAAAGGTTTGTAAGTTTAATCTAAGTACAAAGGAAGAAAATTACCAACTTTCCAAAATAAAACCAACTTCAATTATTGAACTTGGTATTTATTACATCCCTTTCTGTTGGTTTCAACAAATTCACTGGATATTCTTATGACACAGCAAATTCTTATGAGATGGCAAGTGCTTTCGACTACAGAGACTGACTTCCGAAAATGCTGCCCTAAATTCTGTAGCTACTAATCACTACACGCCAGCAGCCCATTATGGTAAGAATGGCTCCACAGTTGTTTTCCTCACTAAAATGTTTGCTTTGATCATTGCCTTTTATTTACACATGCAGGGACCTGGAAGCCCAGGCCCAGAACCCAAGCCCTTAGGGTTATCAAGAAATACCTCTTAATTCAGAAGGAAAATTATAAATTTCAACTGCTCTACTCCTCTTTGACATTTGCTTTGCTGCCTAGAGGAAAGAAGAGGAATGTGTGTTTTCACTTAATATTTACGACTTTTCATCCTATGTTTAGAGCAACGTGTTTAGAGTAGGAATACTAAAGAACACTGCAGATAGACTTTCTCAGTTTTCAGACAGAAAGCAATGATAATCCAGCAAAATGTTATTTGACCTTTTCCATTACACTTTTGTTCTCAGGCTGTTGCCTCAGGGTCCAAAATTGTGGTTTCCAACCCTGAAAAAGTAATCCTAGAACAGCTGGCCCCATACTGAAAACAAACCATCCTGACCTAGGGCGTGGCTGTCCAGGAAGAAAAGTGTTACGGAGCAGACCCTGTATGTTCACCCGAGTTGGAACAGGAGCAGGGTGCCGGACAACGCTCACTGCTCCAAAGGCAGGAAGGCACAGAGGCCGATCAGAGAAATAAGACGAAGTTCCAGTTCCCCTTAGCGCATTTTCAAGATAGGTGCTTAAACCAAGTGAATTTAATGTGACAAACACCCAAGGGGGAAAAAAAATCTTTTTTCAAATTTTTGTTTGCAAGGAAATGAGACAGTGTTTCATTCACCTTAAAGGGATCATTTAACCCATGAAATAAACATGCAGGCATATGCCCAGGGAATAAGGCAATCTGGCAGTAAGTTCAAAAGCCATCCTTCCCCCCAAAACGGTACCTCTCTGCCCCTTATTTCTACATGGCTCCAAACCTTCCCCTTTTGCTCAATGAAACTCAATACTTTGAAAATTCTTTCTATTTCTTCTTCTTTTCCACATTTTTCTTTAGTACGGGTTGAATGGGAATTGCTTTTATTCTCTTGGCTTGGTCAATTAGTTGGCAGTTTGTGGCAGCAGAATGCAAGCTGAACTGGAAATCCGTCCCCACTCAGGCACAAATTAACTATATAGTTATTGACAAGGCAGATATTTCTCTAGGCCTCTATTTCCTCATCTGTGGGATAAGAGGGGTGAACTGCATGATTGCCAGGATACCCTCAAACTCAAAGTGTTCTGTAACTAACAGGAAAAAATACAGATGGTGCCAAGAAATAGTGGTGAGAGGGTGTGTATCTTTAAAAGTAGCTGAAAAGTATTGTAGACTTGGTAAAACCTTACATTTGATCTTCACCTGGCTTGATTTCTCAGAACTGAATCATTTTGTGGTATGTACTACTCTAAGAGCTAAGCGACATATAGATCAAAACAAAGCTCTAAAAATAAAAGATGAATCCATATTGGAAGATGTGACTGGGAGCCAATGAAGAAATTCCTGCAGTAAGAATTTCTTACATACTTTAAGACCAAACAAATAAGTAGGAAGGAAAAATTTAGATGCCCATTTCCGTGCAGCTTTTCTTCCTGGCAGACCATTTCCTAGGGATAAGCTTTCGTTTCACCATTTCTGCAGCCTGGAGGGAAAGGTATCCTGGGCCAATTTATTTTCTAACTCGCCACTGGTTTATCCACCATGTCAGAGTTAAATCATGACCAAGTTAGGAATGAGGAATGTGCAAATAAGATATGGGAAAATAAGAATAAATATAAACCATAAATAATTCCAGATTCACACACTATGAAATAGTTTCAACCTCCTCCTTACCCACAAAACTTTCCCTAAGAGATGATAGCAAGTCACTACATTTGCTGGTTTGCCCTTTGTCCTTTTTTCTTCCCCATCTCAGAGCTGAGGTACTATGCACATGCAATATACACACGCACACGCGCGCGCACACACACACACACACACACACAATTTTGCATGCAATTCAAGAGGTTCAAAGATCAGAGATTCCAGTTAAAGTCTTGCATCCAAGCCATGTGGCAGAAGGGCTTAATGTGAACGTGAACTCCCTCAGCAAAACAGAGGGCAGATAAACCCCTACCCGCCACTCCAAAGAGCAAGCGCCACTCTCAAAATCCTCTTCCCTTTGAGATTAACTCAATATTCATCATCCTACAATGTGTCCTACTAACATCTACCACGAAAGTACCAGCAAGTACACAATACACCAGAGAGTACACAGCGATGCCAGGGGTGATGTTGATTTCATCAAATATTTTAGCAGTGGAACTTTTTTCAAGGGAAATCCTCCCTGAAACTCAATATGTAAAACAGATTTTAAAGGAACAGCTGGGTTACATGGGCAGTTTACATCTGCATTGATTTATAGAAAACACCTCTCATTTTTTTGCAGAAAACCTCATGCCCTGTAAGGGCTCCTAGAGTCACTCAGGAGACCGTTTAAGTTGCTAAGATACTGGCAAGTAGCTCTGTGGCAGATTCGTGTTCTCCGACCTCAGCTGCTGCTGACTTCTGATTGGCTTTCATTCCCCTTCCCCACGATGGCTGCTTCAAAATTGTTCGGTTAAGTCCTACCTGTTGTCAACCCCTTACTCCCTGAAGAGCACATGGACTCTGTGACCAAGGGGGTCAGGCCTAAACAATGGCAGTGCCGTTGGCAGGTGGGAAGTGTGTCCAGGAATAGGGACGGAAAGGATGGAGGTTAGGGAACCAGTTTGCACATGGGGACTGATATGCGGGTGCTGGACAGGTGATTCTACAACGAGAGAAACACCAAAGAGAAGTGAGAGGGGGAAGCCTGAGAAGGGGAAGATTCGATGGTGGGAGCCGAGGAACAGTGGGAAAGGCACAGAGCTGGGGTCTGAGACTGAAATGCGGAGCTGGTTGGAGAAGGGTGTGTTGTTAGGAGACGTGGGGTGAGGTGGGCTTGAGAAGGGACAGTGGGAAGATGAGGACTGGGTGGGGACAAAGGGATGAACACTGTATATAGGTGGGGGCTGAGGAGAGGTCCAGGACATGTGACTGTCCCCCCGAAATGGGTCATGATCCTGGCCTAAGGCAAAAGCACCTCTGCACACCAGCAATGACCTCCTACCTGGGAAACCCAGTGCCCCTTCGTCCTCACTCTACTCATCTCTGCAGTGTTTTACTTGCTCGATCACCACCTCTTTCCTTTGCACCTTTGATTTCCATGACACTAGATCTCCCAGTCTTTGGGCTCCCCTTATGCCTCCCCAACTGGTTTTTCTCAAAATCCATGGGTGAGACTTCCTCCTGCCTGGCAGGGGCAGGTGTTCTCCAAGGTTACATACTCCTGTTCAACCTTATCTATTGCCACATCTAGACAGTGATTCCCAAATTTATATCTCTAGCCCTACCTGCTATCTTGAGCCTAGAACCCAAATTTCTGTCTATTGTACAACTGTCTCCACACTGACGTGCTGCAGTATGTATTCAATGTATTCAGAAACAAAAACTAGTTTTTCAGTCCCACAAATCTAGTCCTCTCATTTTTCTTATCTTAGCCGCAGAATCTTCATCACCCATTTGCTAAATGAGAAACCTTAGAATTAGTTTTGATTCCTCCCTCTCCTTCACCACCTGGAGAGAGCATGTTTGTGGCCACCCCATATCTTGTGAACATGCATTCTACATGCATTCTACATGCATGCCATGAGTCCTGGCCCCCCAATATCTGTGTACAGTAGCCTAGCCCAAATGACACATAAAATCAATCATCACAGATAGTGAATCTTACAAAGGAAAATAATACAAGCCCTTGTGCTCTATGAATATATGTCTAGTTAGGGCGGTGCCTGCATAAATAAACAGCTTAGTTAGGGAGGTGCCTGGATAAATAAATAGCTATAAATCAAGTCATGAGCCTTGTGGCAAGTTTCACAGCAGCTATAAACAGAGAGCTTTGGGAACCCAGAGGAAGGAATGATTACCTGAGTAAGGATAGTGAGATCAATATGTAAATCAGTAGACTCTGAGTAAATCAGATTACCCTTCCCAATGTGGGTGGGCCTCATCCAATCAGTTGAAGGCCTTAATAGTAAAAGGACTGACCTTCCCTGAGGAAGAGGGAATTAAGCCTCCAGACTGGCTTTGGATTTAAGCTTCAATCTCAATATTCCCCTGGGTCTCCAATCTGCTGGCCTACCCTGCATATTTTGGACTTGCCAAATACTACAATTATATGAACTAACTCTTAAAATAAACCGAGATTGATAGATACATACATACATACTACTGGGGCAAACAAGTGTGTCATATACACACATACTTGCCAGTCTCTACAATCACATAAGCCAATTTCTTAAAATAAATCTAAATGGATTGACAGATACATACATATGTACATCCTATCTTGGTGTGTGTATATACATATATGCACATACACATACACATATATAGAGAGAAATGTGTGTATACACATATACACACAACATAGGTAACCCTATTGGTTCATTTTGTTTCTGCAGAGAGCTCTGACTAATGGAGTGTTCCTGTGTTTGTCCGGTACGTGCCTTCCCAGGGTGGATGCTTAGTAACTGCTCCATGACTGGATGAAGCTGGTAGGAGAAGTTGAAAAATGCTGAGGAATGTGAGGCAGTGGAGCATGGGGACAAGGGGTGTGAGGAAAGTTCTGGGAGGATGGAACACGATCCTGAAGGTCAGGCCTCAGGAATCCCACCTCCTGTTCAGATTTCCTAGGCAAAACCCAAGACAGACGCTGCCCGTTCAGTAATAAAGATAAGACATGAGACCAGAGGTGCTTTTGTCTGAATCTCTAAGAGACCAGGGTTCAAACAGGGTAATGGTGAAGAAACTCCCAAGCAGTGAGTGAGTCAGTGCCCAGGAAATGCTGCTGCCTGACTAAAACGATGACAGGATTGTTATCTAGATGTGTCTCGATGTGCACGTAAGTTCAGCAGCGTAGGCCAGCCGTGACCCTCTGTCCTTCCCACCTTGGAGCTGGAGGCTCACAGAACTTGTTGTTCTGCCTACATCTTCCCTCACACCCTCCCTGCCACCTTTATTCCCGGAGGGGCCCCTCGCCTCTGATGGCCTCTCCCCAGCCAGGGTAGCCTGTCAGCTGCTCCGGGTACCCGACATTACCCAGCCAGGGCTGTATTTAAAAGCCATTTCACTGGCTCGTCTGTCTGTGCAAATACAGGAACTGTGTAAGCAAGTTTTTTTTTTAAAGGGAAAACTATAAAATGTGGACAGTAAATTACATCGCTCTTTTTCCCCTCCCAGTGAAAGATGGCAGGCTACTAAGTGGTTTGGAGCTCAGTCAGTATTTCAGATTAAAGGGAGTCAAATCTAAACCTCACATTACTTCAAGAGCATGAAAAAGTTATAACCTTAAACAGTGCCCATAACTGACAGGTGGAAAGGACGCTGACTGTCAGCTGTTACTGCTATTTTTGTATGTGCAGATAGGTGGAAGGCCTCTGTATCTTTCCAGGCACAGGTATGCCCATTTTAAAGTAAGCCAGTTTAGGAAAATCCGGTCAAGCTGAACAGATGGGTTAGCAAGAGATTCTTCACATTGCAAAGAATTCTTCATCTCAAAAGCAATTAAGACAGTCTGTATGATTATTAATGGTTTAAAAGTCTACCACAAATGCGTTTCCTAATGATCCATCGGAAAAGTATTTCCCTTATTGAAGGGCCCGGGTAATTATTTAGAGACTATAATGAGCCATATCCATATTGCATTATTTAAAACCTGTATTTACTGGAAGCCTATATTGGGCAAAGGGTTTCCTACACATACACAATTGGCCCCTGTTGTTGGATTAAAACTGTAAAAGAAAAATAAAAAGTAAATGAAGAACATAACCTTAAGCGCAAGAGTGCCTGACATTCAAAAATAACATCCTTATGTGCCCATTTTTACATGGCATTAACTTTAAACAAAAAATCGAGTACCTGATGTTATAGGAGCTTGAGTATATAATTTGTTTATTCCACAGGTATATTTTTATTCCTTAATATGTGTAAAGCACTGTATTATCCCCTAAAGTGGATACAAAATGAAGATGATGTTTTCCCCCACAAGAAAATTGGAAAAATAAGGCACAAATATGAATCATTTAAGAAAAAACATCAGACATCATATGATTAAGTGCTACATTGAAAGTCATAGTAAGTGCAACAGAAAGGGGAGACCCATATAGGCTGAAGTAGTGAGAAACATGAAACCTGACCCAGCTTTGAAGGAGAAGTAGATAAGAGGAGAGGCAAGAATGTGCACCCAAGCTGGCTTAGAGCAAGCTCGGGAAAGGACATAAAAATGGGAGGGAGAAGGTGGAAAGTGCAGAGGTATAAAAAAAAGAAGCAGAAGTAGTTGAAGAACCCATCATGGAATAGCAAGCAGTGGGAATGGATGGAACAGTACAGAGGCAATGGGAGAAACAGTGAGAAATCATAAGAGATCAAACCCCTAACAGCAAAAGGGGTCCGGGCTGGTATCAGCAAGATTCACGCTAAGAGGATAATACTATAAATTGTCGGTGTCCAAAGTACTGGCTTGCAAGTGACATTTAAACCTGTTTTAATGATGGTCCTAGTTTGGAACTCACAGAACAGTTTTTCATCTTCTCTCTTCATTAACCTGCCAGCACTAGCAGTTTTCTGTTACAAAATGCTTAACAAAGCTTCAACAGGAACGGGAGTGTTCTAGTCTGTTCTCATCCTCATTACACTCTTACGAGGTGCTCTCTCAGCCTCTATAATAGATTTCCTTAATACAGCCCTGACTCCACTGAATTCCCTCCAACTGGGGAAACTTTGTCCGTGATCACACCAGGGACAATATGTACTCTTTCATAGTCATAGCAAAGCGACAGGCTTTGAAAAGGATCTGCAGGTTAATTGCCCTAGAATTAAACCTTTAAGGCTCACAGCAGGGGCAGAGCTAAGAGTCATCCCTGCATGAAGAGAACTCACTCTCTGGCACCAGGCTGAGGGGCTAGAGCGGGGTTTAAAAGATCCAGGTCCAGAGGGTGGAGGATAACCCACTTTGTATACCAAATATGCTAGTTATGTTTCTAGATCATGCTATCTTTTAGTTGCACAGCACTTTATATTTTTAAAAATCCCTTCACTTTATCTCAGGTTCCAAATGCTTTAAAATAAAAAATAGTTCAAAACTGGAAAATATTAATTTGTTTTATTGTGGTATTTTATATATATATATATATATATAATATATACACATACCGTGTAGGACATAAGTCTTAAGCATACAGCTTGATGAATTTCTACATATATACATACATATACACATACAAACATTCCCCAATTAACCACCACCCCAGAGCAGGGTATAAAGCATTTTCAGCACCCCAAAGGCTCTCTTGTGTACCTCTCTGCAATAATTTTTTTCTTTACAACATTGAAGCTTTTTTTTTAAATAGAACTCTAAAAATTGTTAATCCAAACAATAACTCTCAGCTACACTCGTTCCACTGATGTTTGGGGAAGCTGATTTGACTCATTAATGTGCTTCCAAAGTTTCAAGAAGTAGTGATGGAAAAAAGGCCCCAAAGTCCTTGAGTTTGTGGTTTACACCACGAAGAAATGTATAACACTACCTCTCACCAAACCTCAGTCTTTTGAAATGACTTGTGAAGGACTTTTAAAAATTCTAAGTCCTTTAGGACTAACAAGTACCAAAAGACAATTATTAGCCTTTAAAATGTTTAATCCAGAAACATACCCCAATATATAGCCATTACCTATATGTGAGGTCAGTGGGAAAAGAATAAACGTTGTTGAACAAGGGGGACATCTGGCCTGGCTATATTTTGTGAAGTCTTTTGTAATTTTTATGCTTTTAGCTTTATCTCCCTTAGCATGGAAATAAGATATTGACATAGATGTCACTGAAGGCAAGAATCAGAAACAAAAAACAATTCCCGGAAAAGGGAATTTAACATCTTTCTGAGAAAGTTAGACCGGGTTATTTCAGGAAACTATGGACTTATGACTATTTAAACAGTTAAGCAGGTGGCTTTTTTCCCTTGTAGGCCACATAACACAAACCACAGACAATAAATATCATTTGTGAAAATCAGGCAGAAAGAAGAGAAGTTTCACAAATGCAATAAAGTATAGACAGACAGCACCAAGAGACTTCACCACAATAACTACCCCTGTGGTCAGGATTTGAGGCACATTCTGTAATTAGTAAAGACTGGAGTCTTTAAACTTAATCATCATTTTACTTGAAAGTACAAAAATGAAAACTTTATGAGGTCTGCAATTACATACTTTTGCCCATCACTCAACAGCTGTCTGCAGTACTCCAATGTCAACTTTATCTGCAGTGGAATATTTACAACAATCAAAGTGAGCTTTGTGCAAAAGCAAGTTAGATTAAGGCTTGAGACCCTGAGTTTATGAGTCTCTAATTTTCTCCACTCCCTGACATAATCTCTATTCAACCTTCATTATTGTAGATGGTGACAATATAAGAAGGGAGAAAAGCAAGCCCTGCTTCCAACTACCACCTGGTCAATGACATCAAGAAATACTGGAGTTAATGCAGAAAAGACTACTGTCGCTTTGCTGCCATTTACTTTCTTGTTCTCATGGCCAAAAGAACACCCAAATCTATGTCACTCAAAATCCTTTAATAGATAAAATCTATCCTTAACAAGTAACCAAGTTAAATTACTCCCCCGTCTTCATCTGAGGATAAACCACAATGACTACTAGATTAGTTTTCCCATAGGTAAACTTACGAATGGATCGTGTATGCTTCCCTTACCTACAGTCTCACATACTCAAACTAAGGATGGGTCAGGAGCCTCCAGCAAATACACACTTTCTTGTGTTCCAAAAGCTTTTATAATAGCAGAGCATAGTAGGAGGCAGTGTGATGAACCTCAAATCCCACCTTTGGCATGCACTACTTGTGTGAATTCAGGAAGGCACCTAACTTCTCTCTGCCTCTGTTTCCTCACCTGTAAATTGGGAATGATATATAGCTACCTCCCAGCATCGGTATAAGGATTACAAACAGCCTCCAACTAAATAAGACCACACATAAAGATTGTATATTGAAGTACAGTTGGATATTTGTGTGTAACAAGCTTGAATGGGATCTCTGATCTTTGCTGATCCACCAGAATAAGAAATAGTATGACTTCAGATGCTATCCATCTCAGAGGTCCGTTTCCTAGGGAATTTTTCATGAAGGAAACTTCTTGGAAAGTGCCCTCAGGGTCAACAACTACGGAGGAGCACAAGATACAGGAATGGGCAGATGAGGAGTTGAACTTTATTGCAATAGCAACAAAGAGCTCAGCCAATCCCATGGGGTTCTCTGGAGCTGAGACTGTCCTTCTTCGTTGTTCCACCTGAGACAAACTGCTAAGCCTTTGTAACCCCACACTGACCAGTCATTTGCTGCAGGCTGCCCCCAGGTGGGGGGGTGGGCACGTAGGGGCCATGACCTTGGTGAATGTCCAGAGAGGTATTTAGCTGAGAGCTAAATGCCATCAACAGTCCAGCAACTACGGGAATGAGTGCCTCAGACCTGAAGGGAGGATCTGGGAAGTGCACCAGGTCGACTACAGCCCAGCCCTTGTGCACTTGCATTCACTTGCTTTGAATAATAAGTTCTAGGACAAAGTATCCCAGGATTCTGATTAGTCTCTTTTCCTGGAGAAGCTCACAAGAGAGGGAGGAGGAGAGGGAGGGGAAGAGGAGAAGGGAGATATCAGTGGGACAAACTCACTGCAGCTGGTCTCAAGACTGCAAATCATACTCATTGCCTCCCTCCTCTGTCACCATGCTTGATTCTTCTTATCCTCAGCCAGTGACTCTGCTGGTGTAATCAGCTTAATTGGTGAGGAAACCCAGACCTCATCCCTGAGGGGACTGAGTCGCTAGTCATCATGCCCTTCTAGGGCCATCACTGCTGTATTTTTCCACTTACTCTCAAAATTGGGCTAAAGAGTACAAAGAAATTCCCCAGGGGATCACCTAAGTGCCAGACAGATTTTTTTCATACCCCCATTGTGTAGGGTAGCCTTACTGTTTCCTCTGCAGGGTCAATTGCCCTGGCCAAGATGGCGACTCCCGCTTTTGACTGCTGATCTCTTGGCCTGAGGAACCTGAATGATGGAGTGGCAGCCATGACTTCAAGTTTAATAGGGCCGTTATGCTGGCCCTTGATGGGCATGCTCTTCCTCTGGGAAACGGGACCTCTAATTACACAGATCTCAGAATTGTGGGGATAGAAAGCCCAAATTCTCCAAATGGGCCACTGGCAGAGCTGGTAAATGGGGCTACTTATGGGGCTACTTTGACTTTCAACTCTTGGTCCCTGTATCCATGTTTCCTGCCTCTTGGACATGCAGAACTATATAATGATGGTTGATTTAGGGGATATGCTGCACTTACATCCCATCCTTACACATTCTCATCTCCAAGCTGGCACCTCATTCGTGCCTTCACAAGGCTATTCCATCACTCTGCTAGACAGGAAGCTTCTGGGTGGTATAGTATTTGATAAGGCTGGTAGACCCTATGGTTATGTGTCCACTCCCACTCCTCCTTTGCTGTAAAAGGGTTCCTTGGTTTGATACAATGTCATTCCAACCCTGTATTGATGGATCAAACACTCCCTAAGCTGTTGGATAAGTGCTGATTGATGCCCTGCAGGAAGGTAAGGCAAACCCACACCCAGAACATACGCTGACTCCAGGGTGAAAAGGGTCCAACGTAATCAGGCTGTCACCAGTTGCTGTTTGGTCTTCTCAAGGGATAGTGCCATATAGGGGACTTAACATTGGTCTCTGTTGCTGGAATGTGGGCATGCAGCAGCAGCAGTAACCCAAATGAACCCTTGTAAGGGAGACCTTGTACTGTTGGACCCATGCCCAGCCCCCATCACTGACACCATGGCTATTTCACTTATGTTCCCATTACGTCAGCATTAAGAAGGCCAATGACAGAGATTAGCTGACGTCAGTTAAGTCATTCTGTCCACCTGGTTAGACATTCCTAATGCCTCTTCCACAATGGACATTCCCTAATGAAGATAAACATGTGATACAAATATTGTCACACTATGTGCCCACTCCTATATGTCCACCTATATGCTTCTCCCCAGATCAATCTCTTTGCCCCTCATCTTCCAGTCCTCTAGGCCCCTGACCAACAAGACAAACAATTTTGCACAGTCCATGACTATGTAAGTATTCTTCCTTCAGGCTACATCTGTTTCCATGCACACAATGAATAAAAAGGGTACTGTGTACAACTTTACTCATTGGGAGGATTTTCCCACATCACTGTTTTTCAGGGCTACCTCTGAGGGGCTGTAATGCATCCAAGTCTATTGTTGGCTTGTACCCACATGGCAGGCCAATTCATCTGTGAATCAAGCTCAAGCTTTTTCTCCTCTGTTAGCTAGTCCTAAGGGTCCCTTGTCCCTACAGTCCTGTCTGTAAGCTGAGAGAAGAGAACTACCTGTGCAACAATGATGGGTGGTGTGGGCTTCATTATTGTATCACTTTTATTTATAATTGATTGTTGCTGGGATCACTAGATTTTAAATTGTGATATGACCCTAACCAGTTCATGGCAGGCAATTCTGGCTGCAGGGTCATTTGGGATCCCATAGTCCAAGGCCCAGTAGCAGCCCAGGAGATGCTGAATGGTGTATAATTCTCTGCAGCAGAAGGCATATCCTAGGGATGTGCATTGTGATTGTCCTTTGGAGGTATTATGGACTGAATTTTGTGTCCCCCTCAAAAAATTCATACGTTGAAGCACTAGTGTGGCTGTATTTGGAGATGAGGCCTCTAAGGAAGTAATTAAGGCTAAATAAATACACAAGGGTGGGGCCTTAATTCAATAGGATTAGTGTCTTCATAAGAAAAAACACCAGAGAACTCTAGCTCCCTTTCTTTCCTCACACAAACCACATAAAAGACAATATGAGGACACAGTGACAAGGCAGCCAACTACAAGCCAGGAAGAGAGCCCTCACCAGAAACTGACTCTACCGGACCTTAATCTAGGGCTTCCAACCTCCAGAACAATAAGAAAATAAATTTCTGTTATTTAAGCCACTCAGTCTATGGTATCTTATTATAGCAGCCCCAGGAGCAGACTAATACAAGGGGGCTTTCCACAAACTCCCTATGGTTTCTTTCCTCACTACAACACCTGTTATATCATAGGGTCATGTGGCCTGAGTAGCAAGGCCACCTGCACCGCAGCCCAGAACTAGTATACAGCACTTTCCTGCCATGTGCCCTACTCAAAGATGGCAGCCTTTTATCTCATTCAGTAAATAGGTTGAAGAAATGTTCCCAAGTATGGAATATACTGCTTCCAGAATATGAAGAGGCCTAGCAGATGTTGTACTTCCTTTTTATTGACAAGAGGCTTGAAATATAAGAATTTGTTCTTTATTTTGGGGGCATATTCTAGAATGCCCCAAACCAATGGACCCCCAAAAACTTCACTACTGTGGCAAGTGCCTGAATCTGCATAGGGTTTATCTCCCACCATCTACAGCTCATGGATCTTACCAACACCTCCAACATACTTGCTCTTTCTTGTTTATCCAGTCCAATTAACATGGCATTATTGACATAGAGGACGAAGGTGATGTACTACAGAAGGTGCAGATGGTGTGTGTCTCTTTGGACTACATTATGTTAGAAGGTGAGAGAGTTAATATAACCGAGGGACTATTATTCTAGTGAATTCATCCATCCTTTCTGGGATGGAAAAGAACACAGACACCAAATTAATGCTCACATACCATGTACCTGAGCCTGCATTAGTCTGTTTTAGCAAACATACCACATCTGGCATAGCAGCTGCAAATGGGATATTACTTGATGGAGTCTGCAGTAGTCCACTCTAATTCTTCAGGGTCCGTGTGGTTTTTGAAGAGGCCAGACTAGATTGATAAATGAAATTGAGATCAGAACTGCCTGAATCCTTTAGGTCTTTAAGGGCAGCACTAATCTCTACCCCATTGCCTGTAGAATATGAGTTGTTGTTGATTTACTCTCTTGGGTAGGGTTATGGATCATTTTCATAGGCTTCTACTCAACCTCCTCACTATGATAATTCTTACTTCACAGGTCAAAGAACCAATGTGGGGGTTGTGGCAACTACCTATATGTCCATTCCATTATACATTCAGAGCCCCACAAAGTGACCACAGTGTGATTCTCTGGACCCCTTGGACCCACTGTGAACCAGACCTGAGCCAGAATTCAATTCATTACTGACCTTCATACTCTACTCCCCCAACAGTGGGCCATAAGTCTCTAGGTATCAAGGTCAACTTGGACCCTATATCCATCAGCGCTCAAAATATTTGAGTATTCCCCTTTTCCCAGTATACAGTTCCCTGAGTAAATGGCCTTAGGTCCTTTGAGGAAGAACTGGAAGAAACATTGCCATATATATTCGCCATGCTATTATTGCAGGGTACTTCTTCCTGAGGACACAGACTTTCCTTCAATTAATGGCTTCTAAGTCTGAAAACTGCCTCAGGTCCAAAACCTGGGCAAAGAATTGTGGCTTTCCATTAGGGCAGTTGCTCTCAACTTTCTCATTATCCATCCTACTGGGATCTGCAGCTCCTGGGGGTTTAGTCCTTTTCTTTCTTTAGCAAGCTCATGCTTCTCTATCCTGGTTAGGGTTGGCTTGATGCTATAGGTCTGGTAACCAGGAGGTGAAAGCAGATCTTAAGCGGGCTAGGTGTGGTTTTGCAAAGCAAAGGTCTCTGCATTGTCTTCAGGTAAGGCATGAAGTGCTTATCTCTAACAAAGAAGAAGCTACTTTCCCAATCCCAGAAGGTTCAGAGAGAGCCGGGCCCACTGACCCAGATGTTTCCAGTTCAAGTTTTATTGTCTTATTTTTTTCTCAGTTTGGGCCTTGGCATCACACATTCACTGGGGCTGAAAACTTAACCTTTTCTGGAGGTGTGCTACTCTTAAAATTAAATCCCGGGTGTGTTTTTACATTTCTGCCTCCAGGCGGTAGGAGATAAGAGTCTATCTAATCTCTGCTGATGAGGCCCACCTAACTTTCAAAGGCCAGCCTTTTTTGACTTTCGCCTATACATTAATGACTCTCAGCCAACAGCCATCTGATTCCATCTGCCTTCTAATTAGTACTGTTATCACTCAAAAGTCTGAGAAGTTGCACCGGCCAGTTCATCCCAGTTCAGCAGTGCAAGTGTTAACAATTGGATGACTACTTCATCATGAGGATTATCCACCATTGCCAGCCAACTACAGTGACCAAGCTCCAACATTCTATTTTAACATCAGCTTTCTTAGAGCACTTCCGGCACCAAATCTCTTCGGTCAAGTTCCCTGGAAAACAGATTCTTAAGGAGATTTGAAGATAGGAAGTTGATTGAAGTGGACCTTTGGAATACACACCTATGGGGATATGAAGGAAGTAGGCGTGGTCAGAGAGAAAAATTAAATTTCAATGCAGTCACACACACAAAAAGATTCAGCTTGTAACACTGGGAGTCTCTGGAGCTGGGAATGGCCCTTCCGCAGAGCAATAGGATTGAGACTGTTCCCTCCCTGAACCAGTCACTGTATGTAGCTGTCCCTGAGAAGGTCTTGTGATCTTGTGTGAGACAACTGTTTAGCTGAAGGCAATTAACTCCCAGAGAAGGACTCGGTTTAGAACCCTCACCCTCCAATTTCCCTACTGACTGAGGGGATTAATGACTTAGATCTGAAGGGCAAATCTGGGTAGTGCACCACAGTAACAACCACACAGCGTAAACACACTACACGTACATAACCCTACAACACACACACACATACATTTTAAAGAGAAGACTCAGGATAAGGTCAAGAAACAATGCTTCTTTTGATAGGTACTTCTAAGAAATATAAGGCACCCCACTGTTCAAAATGCTGAAGACTGTTCTTCTACCATAAGCAAAGTGTACACATGATTTCAATCAAGGACAAGGTCAAGAATTTAAATGCTCTTACCACAATGAACCCAAAATATAACATCTAACATAGATAAATGTAGGTTCAAAATATTTAATTGCACCAAACACAGACTACAGGAGACCTGATATGACAACATTTCATGCAGAAAATATCCATTAGGGTTAGTTGTTTCCAAGGTTAATATTTGTCAAGAGTATAAGGCAACTACCAAGAAAGAAAATGCATTCCTAGTCTCTATTAATAGAAATATGGTGTCACTAGCAGATGTTACGGTTCAGCTGTAGACCTGAAAATGGACAACCACATCTGGAGAGGTATTCAATTCTGAGCCTTGCATTTTACAAGACACAATTTAAAAGCCAGACTGAGTCCTGAGAATAGCAACCAGAAATCTGAAAATAATGCCTTACCCTCCCAGGCCAGGGGAGAAGTAAATTTCAAAACTGAGGCTGCCATTTCCTTTACCTCTCCCTTGAACTTGTACATTATCCATAAAACTCTCCCCATCTCAGCAAGAGGACAGGCACCCTGCTTCCATTATTCCACCTTGCCATGAAAACAGAAGCATGGATAAATATATCTGAAAGATGAAATGACTTGAGGCTCATTAACAAACCAATACAGCTCAGACATGGCTAGTCCCATATCTGGATACGCTGATCCATATTCTTTTTCAAGAACTCCCCAGTAGAGTGACTCATCTGTGTGAACTTAAATAAATAGTCATCTCCGTGGAGCCAGTTCCCACATCTGGGAATAAAGACAGGAGCAGGGGCTAAATAGCTCCTCAGTTCCTTTCAGCCTAAACATTCTCATAGCCCAAAGGAAGGAGGCACAGGAAGCATTGTTTTTACTAAGAATGCCTTAAAAGTTATTAGTTATACAAGAAAATCAAACTTTTTTTTTTTTTGGTTGTACAAAGTGGTTGTGGAAGATCTGTTTGTTATTGAAATTTGTGACTTAGTAAAACACCTGGGGAAAATGTAAAAGATAACTCCCAGAAAGAAAAATACCTGAGATTGTCAGAGATGTTTGGTTGTTGAGTTTTTTACTTATATTTATTTTTTCCTGTGAGTTTACAGAAAAATTTTAAAAATCAACTACACAATGTTAAGTATACACGATTAGGGAAAGTGAGCTGATTTAGGAACTCCATGCTTAAAAGAATAACCCCCTAAAAATGGTGCTTTAAAAAACAAACAGGCAAACAAAAACAGGATATTGGGGTTTGGAGGGGGGTTTTGGTAGAAATCATTGTAGAATATTTCTAAAATAGGGACAGAATTGGCTGGATCTTTTTTAAGGACATGATGTCATGTTACATCTATATTTTAGAGGATTTGTGTGATATTTTAAAAACGTATCATCTTATATTTGAATCAAAGTTCAATAAAAGTAATTAAAGTATACATTATAGGATATGATGTCATCAAAATTGTTGAAAATATAATCAAGGCCTTATCAAATAGCTTTTTATCTGAATCCATAAAAGGGGGAAAAATGTATGTTTTGGTGTGTTTGTTTGCCATCCAGAAGGAGCATTATGATTTAGCAGAGCGAGGAACTGACTAGAAGGTACTTTGAAGGGTAACAAAAGGCACACCTGTCCTTAAACATTCACCTCACATCTAACACAGACCGGAAATATTTACATTTGCCGTTACTTTGGGTTCTCGTACCCTGGGTCACTGCTAAAATACAACATGCTCTCTGAAGGAACACCACCATCTAGTCAACTTATTTTGCATCGATTCAACAAATTAACTAGTCATCTAAAATGCTAGCCACAAGCAGCCTTAAATCAGCTGCTAAAAAGCTAATGTCATTTTAATCTGTGTTCATAGAAATGTAATTACATAATTAAGAAAATACAACCCAGGGAAGGAAAGTGTCAATGTAATTTGGGGGAGGGGTGGAAGTAAAGAGGGGGGAAAAGAGAAAGGCAGGAAGGTAGAGATGTCCAGGTGGGAGGACCTAGCAAAGGAGCCGCAAATGGGAGAAAGGGGGAATTTCGCCAACAGCACCGAGATTCTGGGCCTTGGGGGGCCCAAGGAGAAAGATGTCTGGCTTAAGGAGCAAATCCATGTCGCTTCAAGGATGGGGCATGTGCCAAAATTTAAATGAAGAATAGCTAATGTTTGTGAGGTGCTATGCTATTAACAAAGCACTTTCATATTCCTGACGGTATTTAATCCACCCGCCCTCTGAGATGGCTTCTTTCTATTACCCTCATTTTAAAGATGGAAACTGACTCTGAGATGAATTTCTTTGCTCTGATTCACAGCAGGCCTCCTACCTCCAATCTCACACACAAAATGGACTCATTCGAAATAAATAGTGTTGAACTACACCACACCTTATATATTTCAAAGTGCTTTCACGGACAGCAATATTGATTGTACCTCATATTTATTGGGGGGATCAAAAACCATTATCTCCATTTTATAGATAAGGAAATTATGATCCAGAATGAACCAAAATTCCACAGGAAATCACTGATGCAGCATAAAAGCAAAGTCTCCCAAGTGTGGCTTTTCCTGTGCCACCACACTGGACCCCTTTCCTGGCGCATGGTTTCTGCAAAGCCGATCTCAGGACTAGGCCGTGATAAATGAGACGTATAGAAAAGAAGACTGGAGGAGAAGGAAAAAGCTCCCAGGACACACAGAAATAGAGTAGGATCGTATCATCAGAGTTTCCAAACTGGTGTGGAAAAACCTACAAGTTAAAATGCTAACAACAATAATAACAAAACAAGAATAAGCGCTTTGGAAAGGGAAAAAGGTCTCTAACAGAATCATCACACTGCTCTTTCATAACTGCTGCCCACACCACCAAGAAATATGATATCAAAGGTCAACACATATGAAGAATAAACCACAACAATTACATAGGTAAATGGCATCACGATCCCACCATAAGCTGCCAAAACGACTTGTCTCTCATGGCTAAAGCTGCATTGGAGGTGGGGGAAGCATCTTGATATCACAGATGGGAGAAAGGTTTTTACCAGCTAAGCTCATTATACGTATGTAGTCAACAACCAGAAGGGATTTTACTTTTATAGGACAATGGGTAACTATTCTCAGAAAAACTGAGTAACATTTGAATAAGATTTCATTTATTACAGCTGACATGTTTCTTTTTTTGAGCTCCCTGTCTTGCCCTATTTTATGTTCAGTAACAGATGAAAATGTATTTGTGAAAAGTCATAAGTGATACCGATACTGTGCTAATACTACTCTACAAGGAGACTGCTTATGTCATGCTGCAGTTGGCTTACTGATTTTAAAAATTGCAAAATAAAGATCTCAGAAATAATTAGCTCAGCAATTCCTGACCTGAATTTAGTAATGCAGTCTTTCTATCCCTCTTGCACCAGGATATCTGCAATTATCCCAAAGGCTATCATGGAATTTTTCCAAAAGTCTCAGAATAAACCAAGGAAAAAAGTCAAAAAACTTTTAGGAGATAAGGTGGCAAAAGAGTGTCACAAAATCAAATTATAGGTAATGCAAGTCTGTGGGCTCTAAAGAAGTCTAGAGGTTATTGAATTAGACCAATGGTTCTCAACCTTGGCTAAACATTAGACTCCCCTGGGATCTTCTCCAAATCCTAATGTCCAGGCTGCACCCTAGACCAGTTACATCAGAATCTCTGGAATTAGGATGCAAGCATCACATTTTTTCAGGCTCCCCAGGAGATTCCAATGCACAGCCAAGGTTGAGAACCACTGGAATAGACAAATTAAAAGATTATCTCCTGCCAGGCATGTTGGCTCTCACCTGTAGTTCCAGCTATTTGGGAGGCTGGGGTGGGAGAATCCTTTGACCCCAGGCGTTTGAGTCCAGCCTGGGCAACATAGTGAGAACTTGTCTCTTAAAAAACAAAAGACCAAATCCTTAAAATGGATGGTCTTTTCTGTTAGACTTAAGGGGGGGAAAATGAGACATGAAATGAGAGCAGGGGTGTGGGAGTTCTGATGCTGGCTGAATCACCTTCTAATTGTATGGCTAGAGCAAGGTCTTCAGTTCTCCGAGTCTCCAGACTACTTCGGAGAGCTGACAGAGGACATGTAACAGCACCTAGGCCACTGCCTGGCACGTAAAAGCACTGAAGAAATATCCCTCCCCTCCCCTGCTATTACCCCACATGTCTGAGGCAAGGGCTGCTTCCTGACCAAATGGATCAGAGAATAATACAGCCAATCGCAGGGCATACTTCTTCCCAAAGTGTTTAGGCACATACCGCTACAGCCATTCTTTCACCAATAATGAAACAGTCATATCCACACCAAGAATCTCCAATTCACTAATGACTTACACACTGAAAGCTCATCTAAAAATTGGTTGTTTGAAGCAAAAATTAGATACCATTTTTTGCCAGTTGGCTAAGACAAAAGATTGATAATCACCAGTGTTGGCAAGGATTTGGGAAAACAAGGTTTTACAAATCAGTACAATTTTTTTTTTTTTGGAGAGTATTTTGGCAGTATCTACCAAAAATTTAAATGTACACACTATTCCATACAACTGAGCTATTCCTAGGCACCTAACCTAGAGATACACCTACTACACATTTACTCAAGGGGCTATTGTTCTGTTTTCTTTTCTTTTTCACGGCACTTATCACTTTCTGAAATTCTTTTTTTTAATATTTTATTATTTCAAAATATTACAGGGGTACAAATATTTTTGGTTACAGGTATCAATTTTTTAATGCTTGATTCAGAGTTATAAGTGTGCCCATCACCCAGATAATGTTCATTGTATCCGTTAAGAAAGTTTTCACCCATCTCCTCCTCCCCCCTTCCCGCTGCATGATTTCCACTGAGTTTTACTTCCCTCTGTGCATATGTGTGCTCATCAGTTAGTACCAACTTAATAGTGAGTACACGTGGTGTTTGTTTTTCCATTCTTGAGACACTTCACTTAGAATGATGGTCTACAATTCCATCCAAAATGTTGCAAAAGGCCTTCATTCACCCTTCCTCATGGTGAAATAGTATTCCACAGTATAGATATACTACATTTTGTTAATCCACTCATGAATTGATGGACACTTGTTTTTATTCCACACCTTTCAATTGTGAATTGTGCTGCAATAAATATTGGAGTGTAAATGTCTTTTTGATAAAATGACTTTTTTTCCTTTGGGCAAATACACTCTCTGAAATTCTTTCATTGTTAATAATCCATCTTCAACACAAGAAGATAAACCCTGCGGGAAAAGTCTCTTCAGTCTAGCTCACCAGGTGAGAAGAGCTGGACTTGTCAGCGGGGCCTACGTGATGGTCACATTTGCTGCCCAAAATGTCATGTTGCTTGAAATGTATACTTCTTAGGTTTCCAATGGACTATCTCCATTAATTGATGCATGGCCTTCTTTATTTTATTTTAAATAATATATAAACACCCATGTACACACCATCTAATCCAAACAATGATATCAACAATAGCTTACATCTACTCACATGTTTTTCATGCTGTACTCTGTGCACCCTCTACCATCGCCACCTCGGAGGTAACCACTATTCTAAACTTTGTGTTTATTATTTCTTTGTTTTTGTTTTTTAGAGACAGAGTCTTGCTCTGTTGCCCACGCTGGAGTGCAGTGGCACAATCATAGTTCACTGCAGCCTTGAACTCCTGGGCTCAGTCTCCCGAGTAGCTAGGACTACAGGCACGCACCACCGCACCTGGCTATTTTCTTTTACTTTTTGTAGACATCGTATCTCTCTATTTTGCCCAGGCTGGTCTTGAACTCCTGTCCCCGAGCAATCCTCCTGCCTCGGCCTCCCAAAGTACTGGGATTACAGGCCCAGACCTTTGATTGTTTTTTTGAATGTTACAAAAATGGCATTGTATTGTGTATAATTTTGTGAGATTTTAGTTTTTCACTCAACACTTTGTGACAAGGATTGTTGTGTGTATCTGTACTTTCATTCATTGCAGAATGAATTTGCCATAATGTATTTAACCATTCTCCTATAGTCAGCATTTTGTTTCCAATTTGAGGCTACTAAGAACAGTGGTACTATCAACACTCTTCCTGACATTTTTATAGCACGGGGGTGGTCGATTTCTGGCAGGAAATCTGGCTGCCATCACAATAACCCCATCAGCCACAAGAGTCATTGATGGGCTCCCCTAAAAGGCTTAATTTCTCTCCCTCTTTCTCTCCCCTACCCAGCCCTGTTCTTTGGGGGGAACCCATGCAAGAGGCAAGCACTGCTTTAAAAGACGGAACTCGACAGCAAACATTTATTGGCATAACTGGCCCCTTTCAGGACCATTTCAACTATGACCTCCAACCCTAGGCTGGCTGCTTACCTTGCCTACGTCCTGCCAGAATTTTAAAGATATTTTAATTGGAAGGATAAATTCCTGAACAGTTTGATTTCAATACTTCATTATCAGAAAAAAACAATTAACCTCAAAGAGAATTTTAGCTCCTGATCTAAACTGATATTAACTCCCACTGACATTCTTGTTTAGCTCATACTGGACATCTAATGTCATAAAATCCAAAGAGGGACTCCTTGATTGCCGCACACACACACAAATAGTCCGAATGAGAAATCGAGTATAGTAGCTACTTATAACCTATGCTGTTTCCTCTCGCCAAGCACACATAAAACTGTAGGGACAATTTAGAAAAAGAAGAAAAACAAGATAACCTACACATCGTCTAGTGGTGATTTTTTAAAGTTAGTTTAGAATAGGGTCCAAAATGTTTGTAATGCCCATGTAAATATTGTCTTTGTCTCACCAGTATTTTAAGATTTATTCGTGCTCCCATTGTCCAAAAAAACTCAAATTACATAAATCATTTCTTCTTAATTAGGTTTTTTAAAGTTGCTGCTTCCTCCCAGGAAAAAAGAAACAACAACTTTCAGGACTAAAAATAGCCTGTAGATAACCACATGCCCCACTCTCTGCCTTTCTGTGCAGATTAAAGAAGTTAGGAGGGAAAAGAGGCCTCTTTGCTAAAACCATTGCCCTAATTTCTTAACCAGTCCTACCACTCCACCCCAGCCTAAATCCTAGGGGTTCAGGAGTGACCCCTACTTCCCAGCCAGAACCTCTGCACACTCGGCCCTCGCACTTCGGTCTCCCTTGTCTTTCAATTCGCTCCCTTCCTGCAGCTGCAACAGGGAATACTGGTAGGGGAAACCCAGCCAAGACCACCTTCAGCCCCACCAGGGGCTGGAGCACACAACAACCCCTTCCTAAGCTCATTTCTGAGCAACTGGTCCCCCAAACAGCTTAATAAAACCATGTCTATTTTTCCTCTCCCTCTTCCTTCCACCCTGGCCAGTGCCATTCTCTCCATAGACCTCTTCACGGACAATTGAGATGATCACCGTGAACTTCCTCTACATCTCACCACACAACCCCACCCCCACCCACACTTTTATCTATTTTTATCTGCACCCTTCGGTGCCAGCTTCCTCTCATTCCAGAGGAAGTGACCTCCCTCTTCTGGTTTCTGGCTAATTCTTTCACCTGTGCTGGCAAATTCCGTCCCCTCCCACATAGTTCAGAATTCTTTCTCTCACTAGTTTGGCTACTTCCTTGCACATCCAAATGGTTCACTTCTTAAAATCAACAAACAAAACTTCACCATTTCTATTTCTCTCTTTCCCCCTCACGGCCAAGATCCCTGGAAGAACAAAGAACAATTCAACCTCGTGTCTACTTCTTACCTCCTGTCCACTCTTCCACGGACTGCAATCTGGATTCCAGCCCTACCACGCCAGACTCAAGGGATTCTGGCAAAACTGTGACACTCTCCCTCACCACCCCAGTTGCTAAATCTAATGCCGTTTTTTTCCCCCAGTGCAAACCTTAGCTGACCTCCCTGTGGCAGCTGACATTAACTACTCCCTTCCTCTTAAAATTTTCTCCTCTCTTGAATCTCCTCCTAACACATAGAACCATCTTTTTTCCTCTTCCACTTTTTTTGCTTCTTGTTCTGTTGCCTACCTCTTAAAATATTCCTTATGGTTCTAACCTTGGTCCTCTACTCATTACTCTGAGCACATTTTCCATAGGAAGTACCACCTTCCCAGCATCCATTCTAGAACCCTAACTTCCCCTGAGCTATAGACCCAGAGAGCCAACTGTCTCCAGGCATCTACGTGTGCATCTCAAGTGTAACAGGTCCCATACTGAGTTCATAATTCCCCTCATTCCCAAACCGGCATCAATAACCCTGGACTTTCTTCCTGTTTTCTCTTTCTAAGTGAATGAGATCCCGCCATCTACCTAGCAGGATCTGTAGAAGTATGGCCTCCCTCCCCCACTGCCTGGTCCCTGCATTTGCTGAGTCCCTGAGGCTTGTACAATCCACCTCCTTAACGTCATTGCCACCTAATCCCCTTTCTCCATTCCCATTGCATTTGCCTTAATTCGGACACTTTTATCATTAAAATTAATAAAAACTACATTTACTCAAGTACTATACGGTAGGAACATAACATACATAATTCTCACAACCCTCTTAGCAACCTCTGGGATGTCACCTCTGCCTGCTTTTCAGCCTTTATCAGCCATGCCCTATCGCCCACCCTAACTCCGGCCCCACAAGCTGTATCTCCATGCTCTGGGCTTTGATCTTACATCAAAGATGTACTGAGAGATCCTACTGAAAGTGTGGTGTGTATTCTTCTCCATCCCTTGTTTCGTCCCTCCATTGGATACTTAATTTGCTCTTTAGGAACTATGCCTTATTGCTCTATCCAGAAGGTGCTTTGTCTAAAGGGAAAAAGGACTCGTGGCAACGTTGCATGGCCAAAGCTGTGCAGCTCCTGAAAGGCTTCACTGTCCACATGGAACATCAGAAATGGTGAAGTTCTAACATACTTGGGACATGTATACTCTGTCAGAGAAAAAAAAAGAGAAGGAGAAGATTTGAGGCAATCTTTTGAGGTCATTTATGGCGAGTTAGAGGAGTCTACTGACTAAAGACTACATTTCAGCAATTCCTACCTATAGCCCCTCACCATCCTACAACTCAGGTCAAAGCTGCTGGTAATGCTGATTATTACTACTTCCATTATTTTATGTAAATCTATTCAGCTGTGCAAGTTAGAAAACTAAGACGCATCCTTGACATTTCCCTTTCTGCCCCCTCAACCTATCATAATGTCCTATTTTGCATCCAAAATTATCTCTTAAAGCCACCCACTTCTGGTCATCTCTGGCATCACTCTCCTCATTGAAGACCTCATTATCTTTTAGTTAGATCACTATGATAGCCTCTTAACTGGTCCACAGATTTCGTTCTGGCCTCTTTTCAGCCATTTGTCCATATTGGTGCTAGTTATCTTTGCAAAACGCAGATATGATTATATGATCATATCACCACTCCACCTCCATCACCACGTGCTTAAAACCCTTCAGTGTCTTTACTTTTACAACAAAGCCAACTTTCTTAAATATTCCCAGCACTCAGAATGATATTTGCCATGTAGTGACACTCAATAGATATTGATTAAACAAATGAAAGATTACAACCTTCATCTGCTTCTCTAACCAAGAATTCCAGACATCTTGACCTTGGCTATGCACATGCAGGAATGTTTGTTTTGAGCAAATTGCAATGTTTTTAACATCAACACATGTAGTTTGTCAATATGCCTGACATTCCCAGGAAAAACTCAAACCATTAGGTTACACTTTTATTTTTCAAAGAGAGGAATCGTACTCTGTCACCCAGGCTAGAGTGCACTGGCATGATCACAGCTCACTGCAGCCTTGAACTCCTGGGCTCAAGCCATCCTCCTGCCTCAGCCTCTCGAGTAGCTGGGGCTACAGGTCATGCGCCACCATGCCCGGCTAATTTTTTTAATTTTTTGTAGAAACAGGGTGTCGTTATGTTGTCCAGGCTGGTCTCAAATTCCTGGCCTCAAGTGGTCCTCCCACCTCAGCCTGCCAAAGTGCTAGGATTGCAAGCATGAGCCACTGCACCCAGCCATTAGGTTATACATTTTTAAAAAGACTGATGCTAATGTGTTTCCTTAGGAACCATGTCTTATTACTCTTTTCATAAGATGCTTTATTAAAAGAAAAAGATGTCTCTTGCCACATTGCAGGCCAGAGGCAGGACCATCGCTTCCCATGTGAGGATGGATTATCAGAAATGGAGAAGTCCTAGCACACTTAGAGCATGTCTTTCTTCCTTGAAGTGGAGATTTGATGTAGTCATTTAAAATTTTTGGATAATTTATGGTGGGGTAGAGATTGAGTATAGGTGATTGGTGAAATGCTAAGTCAGCATTGTTCTCACTCCCACCCCACAACTCAGGTGCAGAGTTAGTAATACTCAATTGATGCACTGTGGCCTAATAAGTTGGTGCTAGGTCCCTGCCTTGCTCTATTTCTTTCTTTTATTCAAGATCCCCTCACCTATTCTCCTGCCTACCATAAGCAATCACCTGATATGTTTACGATATATATTATTAAATATGTATATATCCTTATACAATACAGTGGCCTACAAGACTGTACGCGATCTGTTGCCCCCTCTGACTTCATCTCCTCCCACTCTCCCCCATCTCAGTCTACGTTAGCCACACTGGCCTCCTAGCTATTTCTTGAACTTACTAAGCATACCTCAGTGCCTTTGTACGTGCTATTTTTTCTGCCTGAAGTACCTCTTGCTCCCATCCACATGGCTCACTCACTTCACCTCTTTGTTCAAATGTCACTTTATTTTTAAAAAGAGGATGAGAAGGAACCTTCCAAATCATTCTACTTGTAAAAGTAACCTCTCCTTGTCACTTTCTTTCTTTATATTGTGGTTTATTTTTCTCAGCTGCCGTTATTGCCACCTGAGATAATTTTCATACCTATCTTTTTTTGTTCTATCTCCCCTCACTAAAATGAGAAGCAACAGGGCACCATGGTTAAAAGCCAGAGCCCAAAGTTGGACTTACTAGGCTTGAATTCTCACTCTGCTATTTGCTGTGTGACCTTCAGCAGGTAACCCTGTGCCTCAGTTTCCTCAACTCTAAAATGGAAATGATAATCTTATCTACCTCACAGGATCACAATTTTACCTTGGCATAGTCCACACCAAGTAATGCCTGCCATTATTATTATATGTATTTTTAGTATTAGAATTAAGCTCCATGAAAGCAAGAACTGAGTTCACTATGTATCCCCAGTGCCTGGACAGTGTTTAGCAATAGGCACTGAATATTTATTAAATGAATGCTACTTTGCATGGGCATGATTTTCTAAAGAAAAACATTTAAGTATAACAGAAAAATGCATAAGCCATAATTTGTACTGCTAAGTGGATTTTCATAAAACAAGCCCATGTAATCACCAGCCATATTAAGAAATAAAACATTACCAGGCTACAAGAAGGCCCCTCCTAGTAACTACAACTCTCTCCCTAAAGGTAACCACTATCCTGACTTTTATTACTGTAGATCAATTTTACCTATTTGAAATTCATATAAATGGAATCATATATACTCTTTAGTAACTGACTTCTTTCATCAGCATGGCACACAGCGGTAATTCATTCATTCTCATTGCTGTATAGTATTCCAGTGAATACTGCATTCCAGTACAGTATTGCAGTATAGTATCCCAGTGTGTGACTATACTACTATTCATTTATCCATTTTTCTGGTTCATGGACACTTGGGTGGCTGAACTATCGTGAATGGTACCACTACGAACATTCTCATCTATGTCTTCAGTGCACATTGGCATGCACGTGTACATGCTTAGAAGATGAATTGTTAGGGAACAGGGCATGCTTTTGTCTAGCTTTACTGGATCCTGCCTGTCTCAGTCCACTCAGGCTTCTATAACAAAAAACACCATTAAACAAGTAGCTTATATTTATTTATTCAAAATTTCTGAATCTTAACTGAGTAGTTCCTAAACAGAACATTTTTAACGGTTCTGGATGCTGGGTAGTCCAAGATCAGGACACTGGCAGATTCAGTATCTCGTGACCTTCTAGCTATGTACTCACATGGTAGAAGGGGCAAGGGAGCTCTCTGGGGCCTCTTTTATGAGGATATTAATCCCATTCATGAGGGCTCCACCCTCCTAACCCAATCACCTCCCAAAGGCCCAACCTCCTAATACCATCACCTTAGGGGTTAGGTTTCAACACATGAGTCGGGTGTGAGGGGAACACAAACATTCAAACCATAGCATTGATCAACAGTTTTCCCAAGTGGTTGCACCAATTTACATTCCCGTCAGCAGCATGTGAAAGTCTCAGTGTACATGTGTTTTTATGCAACATAAATATCATATTTGATTTTGCCCTTTCCCACTGTTTTCACTGAATACTATGTTTTAAAGATCTGTCTATATTGCTGTGCATTTATTTCTCCTAACTACTGCATAGTATTTGACAGTACGTTTTCATCAATTGAATTCTTTTTCTAATTTTTTTAATGGTGCTTATCAGTAAAGTAGGGTTTTTGTTTGCCTTCCCTGAACCATTCCCCTCTTCTTCCATCCCAGCAGAATTACCTGTCCTCATCCACAAGGACAAGTGCTCCAGTCTCAGCACCCAGAGGTGACTCTTAGGTCATCTAAACCAATCATGGTACTTTAATTTCCTTTATGACCCTGCTCTGGCCGATGAGACTTGAAGAAAGTCTGTGCAGGATGGGATGGCAGGGAGGTTGCTTCTGAAAAGGTTTCTTAGCTCTTCTACAGAGAAACAAGGAAGAGATCCTCTTTTCTGACCTTTGGACATTAGTTCCTGTGATATCAGGAACTATTACAGCCACCTTGTGACCAGGGAGGAAGTTAGATGAAACATGAGAAAACTCTGGGTCCCTCAGGATAACACTACGGTAGGATCTACCCTACCTTGAGACTTGTTAGATGAAAAAATACTTTTAGTTGGGTTTTCTTATTTGCAACCAAAAAAGAGTCCCATTATAATAATGAAAACGAATGCATTGGTTTGTTTTTTTAAAAGCTATTTTATATTATAAATGGATTCACATAACACTATTTTTCAGTCCCCTTTGTTTTAAAGAATTTCAGCTTGATGCCCTTTATTGACTATGAGGTTAATTTTATTTTATTAACAAATGGATATCTCTTTCAACATACTGCTCAGCATTGTGCAATTTGTTCATTTATAATTTTAGAAGAACATAGTTGATTTTGAACAAATATCATCTGCCAACTAAAGGATACCATGATACATTTTAAGTTAGTGCTTTTAATTTTGTATCTTAGAAAAAGTATGGGAAGCCAAAATTTTCAAATAGATGAATAGCCATGTCTTCTATAATAAACATTATTTCATAAATTTTTAGACTATGTTGTATTCATTTTAATTTTTAAGTAGGTAATATATACATTGATATAAAATACATACTCCACATTGTCATTTCCATGGATTTATGATTTATTTACCAGTCTTTTACAGACTAATTAATATTTCAGTATTTCATCTTCACATAGTATAAAATAATTACATTTGACAGAACACCTATTCCGTGTTAGGCACTGAGGCTGGACCTTTGCAAGCATTATTTCATTTTACTCCTATGAGGTACTTTTGTTCTAATTTTTAATAGGATAAAACTGAGGCTCAGAGAGGTTGAATAACTGTCTCTAGGTTACATAGCAAGAGAAAAGCAGGGCTGGAATTGAATCCAGACTTATTAGATTACAAAACACACACTCCTAGTCACTTTGTCATATGGCTCCTCTAATTTTTTACTATGATAATGATATGCATATTTAAGATTAGTTGGGGGTTCCACATAAAAGGTTTTAAAGTAAGCCGAATTAATAATTACTCATATCTAACATTAATGGATATTTACTGTGTGCTATGCAATCATTCTAAATGATTTAAGCATATGAGCCAATTTATTCTTTGCAAGTTAATCTTTAGATAAATAATGGATTATCTGGGAACAAACAGAGCAACCTCAGAAAGAGCAGCAATCTTAAAATAAATTAATATTCTGATCATATTTAACATGGAAATAAACTGAAGGACAATTCATTGTTTTGTTCTATCGCTTGGGAACTTTTTCCATGTAAGAGACCAAAAAAATCCCAAATCAATCTGACTCAAGCCAAAAAAAGGACTTTTGGCTTGTGTAATTGAGAATTCTCCAGAGGCAGAGCTCTTCCAAGCAGGGATGGATTATGGGCTCCATAACATCCCACAACTTGTTTTTTCCAGATTTTGGCTCTATCTCATCCAGTTACCCCATTCTGTTGGCTTTTTTCTCAGACTCTATTTGATGGTTCCTGGCACCTCCAAATTCTCCACTCCCGATAGCAAGATAAGAGGTAGCAGCTCCCACCTCCCATATTCCCAAATTCAAGGCCAGAGAGACTTTTCCAGCAGACCTAGAATTACTTGATTGCCTTGGCTTTAGTCACCACTCACCCCTGAAAATATCCTGCATTGAAGGAGAGGCAATTCCCCAATTCCAGTGACGGAGATAAATTCACTGATTGCCTTAGGCTTAGCCACTGGCTCTAACTCTGAAATCAGGGTGAGGCTCCAACCGTATAAACTGGGACTAGTGGGTAGAACAGGTGGATCCTCAGAAGTAAATCAGTGGAATGGGTACTATTAAGATGGGCCCCCAGTGAACCATCCCTCCTACTATTCATGCCATTTGCAGTCCCCTAGCCTCAAATCTGGACTGGCTGTGTGACTATTTTTTTAATAGACCTTACTTTTTAGAAGAGTTTTCGACTTACAGAAAAAAATGAGACCATAGTACAGAGAGTTCCTACGTACCCCCTTACCCAATTTCTCTTATAATTAACATCTTACATTTTTGTGGCACATTTGTTATAATTAGTGAACACATATTAATACATTAACTGAAGTCCACAGTAGTTCATTCAGATGTACCTAGTTTTTGCCTAATATTGTTTTCTGCCCCAGGAGCCCACAGTACATTTACCTGTCATGTCTCCTTGGGCTCCTCTCGGCTGTGACAATTTCTCAGATTTTCCATGTTTTTAATGACCCTGACATTTTTGAGGAGAACTGGTCAACTATTTTGTTGAATGTCTCTCTATTAGAACTTGTCTGATGTTTTTCTCATGATTAGACTGGGGTTATGAGTTTTTCGCAGGAAAACCACAGAAGCAAAGTGCCATTTTCACGATATCATATCAAGGATACATACTGTCAACATGATTTATCACTGTTGATATTGACCTTGATCACACGGCTGAGGGACTCGTTCCCCTGCCTTGTACACTGTACTCTCCAGAAGGAAGTTACTACGAGTGGGGATTTATGCTTCCTCTCCTTGAGGGAGGGCTATCCACATAAATTATTTAAATTCTTCAAGGGATATTTGTTGATTCTCATTTATTTATTTGATCATTTATTTATATCAACATGAATACATAGATCCCTGTCTTCTACTTTGGGTTATAATCTAATCCTACTTTATTTTCCTGTTGCTCAAATTGTTCCAGCTTTGATCATTAGGAGCTCTTTCAATTGGCTCCTGTACATGACTAGATTTTTGACCAATAGAATGCAACAAAAGTGATGATGCATGGCCTCCTAAGCTAGGTCACAAAAAGCCTTGCAGCTTCTGCCAAGTCTCTTGAACCCTACTCTGCAGGAAAGAGCCCTCATGTAAGAACTTTAACTACCCTGTAGTTAGACCGTGAGAAATCCCAGGTTAGCCTTATAAAGAGTTTATGTGGACAGAGAAAGGTAAAGATATCAGCCCCTATCTCTTCCAGCCATCCCAGAGGAGGAGCCAAAGACATGAGTCAGGAAGTCATCTTAGATATCCAACCCAGCCGAGCCTTCAGATTGCTCTAGCACCAGCCACCATCTGACGGCCACCACATGAGAGGTCCCAAGCAAGAACATTAAGGTGAGGTGAGCTCAGTCAATAGAACCATGAGTAATAGCAATAAATTGTTTTAAGCCACCAAATCTGGGGGGCTTCGTGATATAGCAAAAGATAACTGAAACAGATGCAAAAATCTACTAGATATGATATTAACTCTCAACCTAGCACAAGTTTTATGAGACACATAAAATGTTGGCTTTCTTGTTGCATTGCCCAGAAGGAATCATTTATCCAGACATACATGACAGAAATGTTAATGAACCTTTTTCCTCTCAAATAAAGTCATTTAATATCTGGAACTCTCGAGGTGACATTCTGATTAGGAACATTGCTCCACATGGATAGGTAGGCTTTCTAAAGATACTAATGTCCGTTCAAAACCAGAAATATTTGTCTTGAGTAACCCTGCTGCCTACCTAGCAATTAGTCATAGCGAAGTAGACTTCTGCATAGAATTTTCAGGCAGCAGAATCTTTAAGAATCCAGAAACCTGAAACGTTTTCCAGCATCATGGTAGGAAATGTATTTCTACACCTGAGCCAACCTAAACTTCTACTGGCACCTTTATAGGGGTTTGGGGAACACAGGTCTCCATTCTACCAGAGGGGAGAAGTCATTGCTTTTCTACATGCACTGTACATTTCCGGGAGCTAATAGCGGGGACGGGGGAGAGGGGAGGTGGGGAAAGAAGCCAAAATACACCTCCAGAAGAGATAAGATTATTAGAGTCAAGATTAGATTACTAGATTCAAGGAGGCTATGTCACATCTATTTTTTTCTACAAAGGAAGGTAGATTGGATTTCTATTTTATTCCTGCTCCCCCCTCCTCTCTTTGTTCATATTTCCTGATTCTCATTGAGAACAGTTTGCTCTCAGACATTTTATTTACAAATATATTTAACTTTCATTAATACACATTCATTTTATCTAGAATTTGCCATAGTTTAACTTGGGTTGGGTTTAAGTTTATCTTGGGATAATGAACAAAGTATTTGCCTAACAAATTAATAGAACAAACAAAAGTTAAGAAGGGTTTATTTCAAAATAGTTAAGACCAAAATATTTGTATGGTCTTCAACATTATGTGTATACAAACATGTATTGCTAATCTGCAAGCAAGTCTTACTTATTCACTAGAGATTCAACTTGAACACTTATTAATTAGTTTAAGTTGCCAAAGCAATAAAAAGATATTTCTTTTTAAATGTTCACCAAGCAGTGACACTAGAGTCTAGAGAAAGAGCTTCCTTGAGGCCAGAGATAGTGCCCTAGCACCAAAAACATGTAGATGGGCCCTCAGGACGACTCGATAAATGTTTACTGAATGAATGAAGCAATGGTTCAGACTTCAGTGATTTAAGTTTAGGGATTTGTGTAATACAGAGGTTTCGAATGGCAGTTCATGGGCCAAACTCAGTCCACAGTCTTGTGTGGTTTACACTGCATATTGTTATATTTGTTTTATTTCATTAAAAAGGTAATAAATTTACTTGGTTCAACATTTTTTAAAAGAAGGTATTACTGTACAGTGAAAAGTCTCACTCCCACCCCTGTGTCTTTTCTCCCCATCTCCCCACAACTTCTCTCAAGGTAATCCCTTTTGTTAGTTTCTTGTGTATTCTCCTAGAGTCTCTTTGGGCAAATTCCAAGAAAACGTGCATTGGTAGTCTTATTTTCACCCTTTTTACACAAAGGTAGAGTATTATACACCTGCCTTTCTATCTTGCTTTTTTCCACCAGAAATATGCTTGGATATTAGGGAAGATACTTCTCTATCTTCTCAAACCAGCCAGTTTCAATCTTTCCATTTCATGCCCATCTATGGTAGGCTAGTTCCAGCTAAAGTAATACCACCAAAGGCAGAATGGGAGAAAAAGAGATGTTTTGCCTTGTTCATCACACCAAAGTAGCTGAGCAGGAATGGGGATGCCACTGCATAGTAGGATGTCTTAAACACAGAGGGCACATCCTACATACTAGTTACACTGAATGAATTGCAAATATAACATCTTCAAGTTGTTAATTTGCTACCCCCCCCACTTTGCATATACACACATACAAACACACACACACATGCATGCATACACGCAGACCTGGAGATAATAAATCAGTTAACAGGCCACAATTTCTAAGTGCCATAATCTTAACACCCCTTTCCTTTTTCTCTAGCACCCAACCCCTCTCACCTTCAGTCCACCCCATCTCCCCCCATTCCACTTTCTAGAGATAAATTCACCAGATGTAATGTTTTCTAGACTTGCCTAATTACAAGACTATTAGGAGCCCTTGTTAAAAGAACAGATTCCCAGCCCCATCCCTTGGAGATTCTAATCTGGGTCTGAATCTCTGCTTTTGGGATCAGGCAGGTTTGGTAAAACTGTTCCAAGATGTTGGTAAATACTTTCTCATGTATTAAAATAGTTCTCTGGGGGGAGAGGTCATTATAATTAGATACTGAGTACCTCATTATGATGTATTTTCCAGTGGTTATTTTTCTTTTTACTATCTTAATCATTAAAAAAAATTTTAATTGACATTAAAGTTTATGTATTTACTGTGGACAACATATTGTTTTGAAGTATATACACATTGTGGAATGACTAAAGCTAGCTAATTAACATATGCATTACCTCACATAGTTATTTTTTGTGGTGATAACACTTTACATCCACTCTCTTAACATTTTTCAAGAATACAATCTATTGTTGACTATAGTCACCATGCTGTACTATATATCTCTTGAACTTATTCCTTCTATCTAGCTGAAATTTTGTATCCTGTAACCAATATCACCCCAACACTGTGCCCTGCCCACAACCATCCTAGCCCCTGGTAACTACCAATGTACTCTCTAATTCTATGAGATCAACTTTTTTAGATTCTACATATAATTGAGATCACGTGGCATTTGTCTTTCTGTGTCTGGATTGACTCATTTAACATAATATCCTCAAGGTTCATCCATGTTGTTGCAAATGACAGGATTTCCTTCTTTTTATGGCTGAATAGTATTTCATTGTGTATATATGCCCCAGTTTCTTTATCCATTCATCCATTGATGGACACTTAGGCTGATTCCATATCTTGGCTATTGTGAATAGTGCTACAGTAAATACGGGATTGCAGATATGGCATATATAAAATCATGTCTTCTGCAAACAGGGACAATTTAACCTCTTTCTTTCCAATTTGGGGGCCTTTTATTTCTTTCTCTTGCCTAATTGCTCTGGTTAGGACCTCCAGTACTCTATTACATTCTAGTGGCTATTTTAAAGAAATTTTCTTTTAAAGAGGTGATATCCAAAATTTTCACAATTATAAACATATAGGATATTAATGCTTGGCACATTGGAAGAGGCCACTCCCAGCCAGAGGCAACAGACCAAGGGGCTTTGGAGGGATAGAAAGGTGAAAGAAAGATGGTATTTCATAATACAATGTTTGGTAAATTCTGCTTGTGTATCTTAAGGGAAAGGAGAAAGGAAACTATTATCATTTGTTTAGCTCTTATATGTCTGGCACTATACTTAGACTAAGGCTTTTATCTTATATCATATCTATTAAGTACAGATGAGTATGTATTAATTCCTCTGTTTTAAAGAAAAACAAACTGAAAAGTCAGATTTAGATCAAACCTCTTCCGAGGGTAGTTAAGAGTTAGAATTTGAACCAATGTTTCTGTCTTCCAAATCCAACATTTTTTTACCATAGCCTCAAATGGTAGCCAATACATGTCTCAAAGATGAAGGAATATTCAAGGACTCAAATGACGCAACTTCTCCTGTGTGCATTTTGGCTCCAACTCTAGTTGCTGAGTGCTCTAAACACAACTTCAATTGTGGTAGCCAGTCTCTAAGCTGACTCCCAGTGACCTTCCCTCCTGGTGTTCATGCCCTGGTATTCTTCCTCCCACATTGTATCAGAATTGGTCTGTATAACCAGTAAAATACACCAGAAGTGCTGGTATGTGACTTCAAAGGCTAGATCACTCACTCTAGGGGAAACCAGTTACCATGTGCTGAGGACACTTGAGCAGCCCCATGGAGAGGCCCACAGGGTAAGAAACTTACCAACAGTCTTGTGAACAAGCCATGTTGGAAGTAGTTCCTTCAGCCCCAGTCAAACCTTCAGATGACTGCAGTCCCAGTTGATATCTTGATTGCCACCTCATGAAACATTTTGAGTCAGAGTTTCCCCACTAATCTGCTCCCAAATACCCAAACCACAGAAACAATAAGAGAATACAGTTGTTTTAGCCATAGACTGTTGTAATAATCTGTTACATATCAATCTAAAACTAGTATAGATTTCTAACATACAGATGAAAAAACAAACAGTAGGCATTGTCTCTATTGTGATCTATGTTGATATAGACCATAGTCACTCGAGGGAGGAAAGCAATACTTTTATTATACTTTTCAAACATTATTAAATTTTTGTCATATTTATTAAATTCTAGTGCTGAAAATAGAACAAAAATAGCAGGTCAAAGTCACTTCAACTACAAAGTGAAGAAAAGTATCCTTATGAATTTGATGTTTGAACTAGTATGACTGAGAAATGAAACAAGCTACCAAGTGAGCAGAAGAAGTGGTTTTATAAATTGAGCTCAGTGCTGTTGCCAGACTCTGACATGCAGCATCAGAAGACAAACTACTTCCACAGGCTAAAGATGAAGCACATGTTTGTTCATTGGTCTATCAAACGGAAAACAAGGACCATCTGTTAATTACTGCCAGAAGACCTGGAGAGAGAGCAAATAAATGGAACTGAATTTTCCTCTGTCCAAGGTAGGTAGATTCTTTTTCTTTTCTTTCTCTTTCTTTTTTTTTTTGGGGGGGGGGGGTCATGTCTTTTTTTTTTTTCCCTGGGAAAAGAAACCTATAATTAGGAGTGAAAAAAGTTCATTTAAATCTGATAATATTTTGATTATCCATATACAATATTTCCAAGAAAGTAATTACAAACTAGGTGGGAAATATGGCAAATAGATCACTACTACATGATACATAAGTTTCCGGTATGCTATAGGGATAGAAAATATTATCATGGCACCCTCATTTGGGCTTTATTTTTGCCAAGTATTTTATAATTATTTTTATCTACAACCCATCAAAGCAATATAGTAGAATAGGTTAATACCCTAACACAATTTCTAAATGACAAAACTCGGACAGGTGAGATTAAGTGCATAAATGGTTTTTGAAAGCATTAGAGCTAAACCCAGGTAATATCATCTAGCTCTTGGCCACTTGTCTTTACCATGGCAAGTCCCACATTAGGGGTAGAGAAGAGGTGGTGAAGACTACCACTTAAAAATAATCTTTTCCCTTTACATTTCCCCCCAAGCTTAAGCTCTTTCCATACTGTTGTAAATGTTTTCAAGGGACACTTGTTGTCCATCCTTATGGCCTAACTCCAAGCTTTTCACAACCCTATCCTACCAGTCATTAACCTAAATGAGGCTGACCAAGCATGGGCCTCCAGGCTACTGTCCAACAGGCAGGTTCACTGCCCCTGTCTCCCAATCTTGTGTGCACTAGAAAAGCAGTTTCCCCAGGTCTACCCTTAACAGTTGTAGGGCTGGGGCAAGAATACAAATGGAGGCCTTTATTTAAAAATTACAAATCAAGCTAATAAACTGTTAGCTAAAATATGTCCTATCATCCTATCTTGACAAATAACTTCATAGCAGAAAAAATTTTTAAATACGTGTAAGATTATGGGTTTTATATCACTTAATGTCAGCAAAATAACAAAGACTACTAAATTTAATTGTTTTTGCATTTGTCTGAGTAATTGTGTTGGTGGATAATGATATTTGGATGCGTAATAGACATTCATAATTTGTAAGATATTATATATTTATCCTAAAAAATATATTTTTCTTGTTTTTGGTTCACCAAAATTACTAATTATGTTGTTATAATCAAGATTCTAACACAATTTGAGTTCTACTAACAGAAAATGCCAAATTAGACAACCTTTTTTGCTTCAAAATTATCACATTTGGAAGAACAGCTCTGCTGAGACAGTGGCAACTTGAATTGTTAATAAAATTTTTAAAGCAATACTCAGTTTAGGAGTGAACATTAATTTCACATACCATGCTCAAACATTTTAACAGGTTTGCATATGATAAATTATTATCCCCAAAAATATTACAAAGTATTTTAATTTCATCATATAGGTTACTATCATACTGTGATTTGCACAATCTCTTAAGACAATATTAGATTCATACAGTACTTCTTAACTCTTCTGCTTTCAAATATTTTCAATTCTGGAATATTATAAAAAATTTAAAGCAACAGGATATTGTTCAATTTGTTCTAATCTTTCTTTGGTTGAGAATATATCTTTATCTCTTTTTTTAAATTGTTTTTTATTACAGTATATTACGGAGTACAAATGTTTAGGTTACATATATTGCCTTTGCCCCACCCAAGTCAGAGCTTCAAGCGTATCCATCCCCCAGACAGTGCGCACCGCACCCATTAGATGTGAATATACTCATCCCCTCCTCCCCCTTCCCATCTGCTTGACACCCGATGAATGTTGCTTTATCTCTAATGGTCAGAAAATAGAATTTATAAAAATTAACTTGGGGATTATTTTTTTGGTATATGAATCTTCTCCTTCATAGTCATGTGGACATCTTTATTCCTTAATTTTAATTTCCCTATTTTCTTCAGATTGTCACTTTTGGTATATATTACACATTTGGTTTCATTCTTTTTATAAAAACGATTTTTAAATTTTAGGAGTTTTTAAATCCTTTTAAAGTGATATGGGCAAACATAGTTCTGTTTATTTCTAAGCTTTTGCTAATATTATTAGTAGCAAACAAATATGTGAATCTATTCAAAATTAATTTCATTTTCTGCCAAAACCAACAAGTTATCACTTGAAATTTTTCTCCTGTTTCACTTAACTGCTACTGTACATTTTTGAATTTTGTTTAAATTGAATTGCTTTAATAGCATTTGATCAGCATTCCCATTATAAATCCAAGAGTATGTATTAGAGCAAATTTTACATTTTTTTCAAAATGTTCCACATTTAGACCGATCCTGAAAATATTATATATAATATTTAAACTGTTCCAAAAAATGTCATCAAATCAGCTGCACTGAGGCCATGTCTCTTAATAACAAACTCAAATTAGGTATCGTAAATGGTATGTACTTCTAGATTTTTCACCAAAATCCTGGCTTTTTCACCTTTGTCATTCACAACCATGTTAGCCTCAGTATCATAGTCTAAGCTTACATGATCTTTTAAATCACAGCCCAAAACTGAAGGGCTTTTTTTGTTGTTGTTTGTTTGTTTTTTGAGGAAGAGTCTCTCTCTGTTGCTCCAGCTGGAGTGCAGTGGCATCATAATAGCTCACTGCAACCTCCAGCTCCTGGGCTCAGCAATCCTCCTGCCTCAGACTCCCAAATAACTGGGACTATAGGCACATAGAGACGGGGTCTCACTCTTGCTCAGGCTGGTCTTGAACTCTTGACCTCAAGTCAGGTCACTGCCTCAGCTTACCAGAGTGTTAGGATTATAGGAATAAGCCACTGTGTCCATCCTGCAGTAGTTTTTTCAATTCTTCCCTTAGCTAAAAGCCTGTACTTAAACATTTCACAACAGTTATGAAACCAGTGAAACATTCATTAATTTCAACTTTCTTATTTTTCTCTCCTAGTAGTTCAAAATAAATATAAATAAATGATATTTATTTAACAAGACTTCTATTTCTGGGACAATCTAGTTGAACCAAGTAATTTTTGCTTTTTAATAATTTTAGGGATGATTTCTTATCTGATCTTATTTCTTATTTAATAACTTCATTTTGAATGTTCCTTACTAGAGAATCATCTATTTCATTATTTTTTTTTTTTTATCCATCTTAAGTTTTTGGTCATCCTTTCATCAAATTTCAAAATTATTTCTACAAATTCTCAACATTTTTCATTAAGTTATGTAAATACTGTGTTCTTGTGCCATGAAAGACATCATTGAGCCTGGCTGAATATT
Source organism: Eulemur rufifrons (assembly GCF_041146395.1). Lineage (NCBI taxonomy): Eukaryota > Metazoa > Chordata > Mammalia > Primates > Lemuridae > Eulemur > Eulemur rufifrons. The sequence continues at coordinate 65,931,758 of NC_090999.1, read as the reverse complement.
AAAGATACAATATTATTCTTTAAAGAACATTATGCCATACAATTTTTATTTGCCAATTATACCTGAATAAAGCTGAAAAAAACAACATTATGCCCCTGTACTAGTTTGATATTTACTTTTATTTAATATTATCAATTATTTGCTTTTTTTTTACCCTTTTTCAGTTATAGTAATTATATCTGCACTTTTTTGTGTGCGTGAAGGACATTTCATAAATCTTAATTGAGAATTTAAGTGTTTCCTGTCACAAATACATTCATTGGCTGAAGTCTATCTTAAAGATTGGTTGTGAAACATCAAAATACTTTCTAAATAGAGAATATAAAAGCCAGTTTCTAGAATATTCTATTTGAAAGAATATGGAATAAAGTGAAATTTTAAAATTTCTGCCATGTGCATGAAATGGAAAATTGTAATCATTAATTTGAACTGGAATGCGTTTTACTAACAATATTCCCACACTATCAAAAGGGTATGGTGTCTCCATTTCCAAGATCATCATCCCTTCAAGTGGCTATAAGTTATAATGAATATCAAATCATAAGGCAAAATTAAATAATGCTGAAATTTAATTTTAGTTTTTGAAAATTTAATCCATTAAAACTTTTTATAAGAATAAAACATTTTGTGCTTCTAGCATTCAATGTCCATCTAGCTGCCTATATTAAGAATTAGGGCCGGGCGCGGTGGCTCACGCCTGTAATCCTAGCACTCTGGGAGGCCGAGGCGGGTGGATCGCTCAAGGTCAGGAGTTCGAGACCAGCCTGAGCAAGAGCGAGACCCCGTCTCTACCAAAAATAGAAAGAAATTTTATGGACAACTAAAAATATATATATATATATATATATATATATATATATATATAGAAAAATTAGCCGGGCATGGTGGCACATGCCTGTAGTCCCAGCTACTCGGGAGGCTGAGGCAGGAGGATCGCTTGAGCCCAGGAGTTTGAGGTTGCTGTGAGCTAGGCTGACGCCACGGCACTCACTCTAGCCTGGGCAACAAAGTGAGACTCTGTCTCAAAAAAAAAAAAAAAAAAAAGAATTAGGATCACACCTTAAGCATATTACGTCTAGACATAGGTGTGTATAAATTTAAGAGAAATATGAATTGTTTCATATTGCAAAATATTCCTTGGCCACCATATGCAACAATTGCAAATACTGAGCATATCTGGAGTAATTCCAGAACAATGAATTGGTTTATATGAAGAGAAGCAAGAAAATGGATGCTCAGCACTAGCGGAAAATGAAACTTTATTATGCAAACACCTATCCAGTTTATATGATGAGAAGAAGGATTTGACATGTTAACTAATTTAGCTTTTCTCTTACCTAAATGCTTCTGCAGTTCAAATCCTCCCTAGATTCTGAAGCCTTCTCCTTTTCTCTTGTTGGAGGTAGCACAATCCACAATACTTCATGGCATACAGATGTAATTGCCATTTATTTCCAGGAAGCAGGTTAAAAGAGTGGAACGGAATTTCCCTGGGGCCCGATGAGTGCTAGTCACAAAGGTGAATGTTTCATGACAGAGTGCTTATGTTTTTTAAACCATTTCTTTCTTATGTGTTGTGGGTATTTGGGATTTTGGGGCCCTCTGAAGCATGGGGCCCAAAGCCTCTTTCTCCCAGATCCAAGTATGGTACTGCGCTCACCTGTCCATGTTTCCCTCTCCTCGTTCTTAGTCCACCACCTCAGTGCACATCAAAATCACTGTACCATCATAGTCCAGTTTAAGGTTCCACTGATTAATTTATTCTTTCAGTCACTCTATGATTTATTTAGAATTTTAACTGAAAAATTTCTGTAGACTCTCGCATGTTATAAAACTTTATTTGTGAAGAGAGCAGAAGCCCTGCTAATAAGGATGAAGAGTCAAACTTTGGTACGTGCTGTTCCCCCTGCCTGGAACACTACACTCTCCTCTTGTGAGCTATTCAATGCTTATTTAGATCTCAGCTCAGTTGTAACTTCACAGAAAAGTCTTCCTTGACAGGCCCAATTTGTTCAAATTCTCTTTGTATCTGTTCCTTCAGCATCTTGTTCTCTTTAATGGAGCAATAATTTTACCTTTATTTCTGCAACGTAGAGAGGAATTGACACGAGGACCATGTGTGAGTGTGTTTTGGCTCACGAGCTTAGCCCACGTTTTGCACATAGAATACATGGAAGATTTAAATAATTATTTAAGGAAGCTTGCTATGGACTGAATGTTTGTGTCCCCCTAAAATTTATATATTGGAGCCTCGTCTCCCATGTGATGGTATTAGGAGGTGGGGTCTTTGGGAGATAATTAGGTCATGAGGGTGAAGCCGTCATGAATGGTATTAGTGCCTTAATAAGAAGAGACATGAGGCTGGGTGTGGTGGCTCACGCCTACAATCTCAGCATTTTGGGAGGCTGAGGCGGGAGGATTGCTTGAGGCCAGGAGTTTGAAACCAGCCTGGGCAACATAGCAAGATCCTGTCTCTACAAAAAAAATTTAAAAAATTAGCCAGGTATGGTGGTGCATGCCTGTAGTCCCAGCAACTCAGGAGGCAAGTGGGATCACTTGAGCCCAGGAGTTTGAAGTTATAGTGTGCTATGATCATGCCACAACACTCCAGCCTAGATGACAGAGCAAGACCTGACTCTAAAAAAAAAAAAAAAAGTTTTTTTAAATTTTAAAAAGCAGGAGACATGAGAGAATTTTCCTCCTCTCTCTGTTATCTACTACGTGAGGATAAGGGATGACAGCCATCTGTAAACCAGGAAACGGGCCCTCCCTAGACACAGGATCTGCGGGCACCTTGATCTTGATCTTCTCAGTCTCCAGAACTACAAAAAAATAAATAATTGCTGTTTAACACATGGACTACCACACAAAAAAAGTAGAAACTTTTCTTTGGGGCCACAGTGTTTTATTATGAAAATAGAATGAAAACTTCGAGTGTAATTAGTGTAATCAAATAGAAAAATGAAATTTATTGACTTCCATTCATTTAAACCACGTTTTTAGAATTAAATTGTCAATATTAATTGTAACAGTAGGAACACCAACAAGTAAGATTTTATATATACTTCCCGCAGCCCTGGGGTCAAAACTAGAGTAAGTTAACTACAACTCTCATGGTAGTTAATGCGTTAAGCCACCTAGTATATGGTAATTTGTTATAGCAACAGACTGAGACAGCAGGAAAGGATTTTATTAAATTCAGTTCGAAGAAATTCAAAAAAGCATCAGATTAATTACACTGAATCTCATATATTCAAGCAGTGATTTATTGGCTCAATCAGAAATCATACTAAGCGACACTCAGAAGCAGAAAAATTGGTTAATGTGTTAAGAAATAAATTAACAAAAATATGACCTAGAATATGACATTTAACCATGCCAGAAAGCCTGATCACCATTTGAAATCAATGAGATTAGCCTGGCAAAAAAAGTGTACCATCAAGTTTTGAGAAAGTGAGCATTGGACACTCTGATTCTGCAGCCTCAGAAACAGAGAAGGAAAAAATATACATTTCTTTTCTCCTCATATGAAAATGAGGCCAAAGTTGCTTTACAGTCTTTACTTCACACAAAATAGCATTAATCTGTTGTTATCAAAGTAATATATTGGAAGTAAAGAGGCTAAATCATCTGTTTTTATTAGGTCATACAATAGAAGTAGAGATCCTAATAATGGTCTATTATCTTGCTTCTAGCTGTAAAAAACATACCTCAACAGTTTTATCTGTTGCAAAAACTAGCAGATGTTGCTGCTAAGATTCTGTGTAAATTCTCTTTGGAGCAAACAAAGCACTTTTCTTTGTGGTTGAGAAGACTCCTCCCTTGGTATTACCCACAATATGGGTCAGAATTGAAATTCTTTTCTTTAAAATAATAAAATAAACTTTGCTAGTATTCCAGAGGAAGAACAAATAGGTAGAAACTGCTAAAAAGTCACTAGGGGAAAATACGGGTCAGTGTTTCTGCAGTATTTTCAGTTAGTGTCAACTTTGGGAATTATGGTTTTAGTAAATATTTTGCCTCCATTGGATGATAATAACTCTGTGGTTTTGTTAGCGTTTTAATTTCTTGGCTGGAATTACTCTGAAATAAAGGGAAAGTCTGTGTTTATTTTGTAACTGTTTCAATAGGTTGCATTTTTTATTGGTCAGGTTTTATGAGGAGGATACAAGGAAAGTAATTTCCACAGGATTTTATTAACAATCCATGCCTCTGTAGGTAAAGTTGGAAACAAAATTTCATCTCCTTATCACATTGCATAAGTCATTTTTTAAAATTCTTACTCCCCTTGTTTAACTGGGCTGTTACACAGAATAGGATTGTAAGCTTGTCTCATAACATTGCTATGTCCTTAAAATTTTCCATGACCCATATTTTGGATTATAACTAAAATACTTTTAAATAGTGAACAATTTTATGCTTATCTGGAACCAAATCTTTCCATTACGGTTTCTGTACTGCGTCCCATTTCACAGGTTTTTAGCATAAAGTAGCCAAAAGAAGAAAACATGTTTCAGAAGTTTTGAAAGCAAGAGAGATTTAGAAATCTCAAATCCCCCACTAGCCTTGAGCCTGTCTACTAGTTTGATATTAATAGTATCAATTTATAGCTGAAGATTATTATAAATTTGAGCCAAGTTGAGAGAGAAGGCCAAAACAGCTTCCTATGTGACATCTCAAATTAAAACTTTATTTAAGCTGTCATTAGCAAAGTGAAACCAGAGGCATTATTTTCACCAAAAATTAATGCCCTTTACCCTGACCCTGCAAAAGCTAATTGTCAAAAGCCACCAAAAATCATCTAGATACTGACCTTTTACCCCAGAAGTGACTGAATCTTCAATTCCTAGCATACCTGGGGCACAACTTCCCCTTTGCTCACCATCACGGCTACATAAGCACTGGGAAAGCGGTGTTAAGGATGTCTGGAGGGAGGGACAAGAGATGACATCTGTCCTATATCCTTTCCCCAGCCATCCTTGGGTAGGTGGGGATACATCTGAAAAATCTCCAGAGATTTCCATCCATCAGCATGGTTACCACATAGAGACCTGGTGAGGGTTAGTTAATCCCAGTTAGTTAATCAAACACTAATCTAGGTATTGCTGTGAAGGTATTTTGTGGACATAGTTAACATATACAATCAATTGACTTTAAATAAAGCAGATTACCCTTGATAAGTGAATAGGCCTCATCCAATCAGTTGAAGACCTTAAGAGCAAAATACTGAGGTTTCCTAGAGAAGAAGGAATTCTACCTAAAGACTGAAACATCAGCTCCTGCCTGAGTTTCTAGCCAGCCAGCCTGCCTGCCCGCCCTACAAATTCTGGATTTGCCTGTCCCCACAATTGCATGAGTCTATCCTTAAAATAAATCTCTGTGTATATGTATGACACACATATTCGTTCTATTTCTCTGGAGAACCCTGACTGATACAGAGCCTTTTTCTATTCCTGCTCCTTCCTTACTGGATTGTGTATTATAAATTAAGAGCAGTCATGAATAGACAATTCTGTTCATATTGGAGAACTATGGTTCTAAGAACTATGTTTAACACCTGGGAGAATTCCTGGAGAAAACCAGAACATTGCTTTCTCCCATGTTTGGCTGTGCATACCTTGGGGACCACTGCACTAGTCACCTTTACTATACTTTTTTTGTTTTACCTTGTTTTACTTAGTTGTGCAATATTTGCACTACAGGCAAGATCTCAAAATTCTGCCTCAATTTTTTGGCAAATGTTTATGGTGGAAATTAGATTTTTTGTTATATGAACCCATAATCCTTAACAATATGACATATACTTTGGTATCTATGTATTTAATTTGAATAGTGTTTCAGTATAGATGTACAGTTGTCCCTTGGTATCTGTGGGGGATTGGTTCTAGGACCCCCATGGATACCAAAATCTACGGATGCCCAAGTCCTGATATAAATTTGCATAATGTTTTGCATATAACCTAGGCACATCCTCCTGTGTACTTTAAATCATCTCTAGATTAATTATAATACCTAATACAATATAAATGCTATGTAAACAGTTGTTATACTGTATCATTATGGAATAACGACAAGACAAAAATGCCGGTATGTGTTCAGTACATATGCAATCACCCTTTTTTATTTCTGAATATATTCGATCTGACCTTGGTTAAATATACGGATGTGGAATCCAATGATAAGGAAGGCTGACTGTATTTGATATAATTATATGTAATTAGGTCATTCAAGTTAATTAAAATTGAGTAATTCTTTTGAGATGAGAAAGAATTTCCTAGAAAATTTTGCACAAACTTCAAAAATTAACTGAATTGTGAAAATGGAAAATGCTAATCAACAAATAATACTAGCATGAAACAATTCAACAGTGGAGCTGTTTAGGCACAAAGCTGGTTTCTTTTGGCATGCTTTTAGAACCCCAAATACCAGGAAGTGTCTACAATTTTTTAAATTATTCTTTTGTATGAAAAAGTTCTATCATGTCAGCTAATTTTCAACCATTAAATATTTAGGAACTTCAGAAAGCACACAGTTATACTGATAAACCTCTCTCTACTCATCCCTTGATACTAGAGTTTCTAATGTATCTTAGTTGAAAATATCATGTTGCTTCCCTGTACTAGATTGGATTATGCAAATTCCAATTTTGTAATAGTTTATATAAAGAAATGGGGGGAAAACACCAAATTCTAACAAAATAGGAAATGAAATTCTAATTCAATTAAAAATTTAAATGATACATTTTTTATTTTTTAATTCAGTCCAATGAAGTTTAAGAAATGACAAATTTTAAATTTAAGCTTCTGACTAAACTTAGAATTATCTAGAGTGACTGAATTCAATATCTCTCTTTTGAAAACAGAATGTGAAACAAATGTAGCAAAGGTACAGGACTAGAGGACTGATCTATTTACAACCATTTTAACTTTTGAGATGTGTTATAAATCTGCTGCTTACTTTTATTAGCATTTATTCTGCTTTGCTCTCAGAGCTCTAGTAAAAAAGAGGATATCCCTTATTTTGAAGCTGCTAGCAGCTTATAATTGAGTCAATAAAAATCATATCAATTCTGATATGGGAGGCAGAATATCATGGCACTTAAGTCAATCAGACCTGGCTACAGGTGTGGGTAGAGACCTGGTGAGGGTTAGTTTATCCCAGTTAGTTAATCAAACACTAATGCAGGTGTTGCTGTGAAGGTATTTTTGTAGACGTAGTTAACATGTACAATCGATTGACTTTAAATAAAGCACATTGCCCTTGATAATGTGAATGGACCTCATCCAATCAGTTGAAGGCCAGTCAGTCCTGGCTTTACCATTTTCCAGCTGTGTGACTTTGCCAAATGAACCACTCTCAGCCTTAGTTTCTTCGTATGTAAAATGGGGATAGTAGTATCTTATTCATTGAGTTATTAAAACACCAAATAAAATTTTATACACATATGTTTTAAAACAATTAATTATACATATACCCACATCCATATTTTTTTTAAAAAAAGCATTTAGCATGGTCCTTGGCAAGAGGCACATGCTCAAGAAATTGTAGATGTTATTCTCACTTTAAGAGCTTAGAAACTGTCTTTACTCAAAAGCATTAAAGTTCTGATCTAAGTAAATATATCTTCTTGTTCAATATATTTTAAAACTAAATGACATTTAAAATGTCTACGTTCATTCTCCCTGTGAAACATAAAATACAAAAACTTACTGTATAGGAATTTCTTGGGTAAAGCCAACAGAAACAGACTAAAGTAGAAACTTAACTTACGGGAGGGAGGGAGGTACCCTCAGGACCCCTGGAGGAGGTCAGGAATCAGGAAATTCTGGGGATTTAGATTGCAGAAGCAGATGGATTTTTTTCCTTTGGAGTGTTGCTGCTGCAATGATTCCATTCCAATGGTTTCAGACAATTTGTCACTCAAGATTCAAATTCCAAGAGAGAACATCCAAGTGATCTAAATTGGTTGAATGGAATTGGGATCCCTTTACCTAGTCTCACCTTTGCTTTGCTCCCCCAGGCAAGTCCAATGGCTGATAGAGAGAAAGGAGAAATGGCTGCCAATGAGAAAAGAAATGCCACACATGTGCAGAAGTATTGCCTTGTATTGTTTCTCAGAAATCATATGCCCTGATATTCACCACAATCACATTAAATAGATAAGGGTCAGAAACTATGTTATTTCTTTAATGCCCCAATACATACAACATGTTAACAATGATAGCAGAGAAACTTGGGACTCTGGGTAACTGCAATACTCCCGAATAAGCTAATATCACCTGGAAGTGGTAAGGACAAATTTCCATTTCCATTTTTACATTAGGAGTACATTGGGAAGATCTGCTCTCCTTCCCTGCCCCCTTTTCCTACCTTACTTTACCACCTTGGTTTCTGAAAGTAGCAGGGATGATGGCAATATCTTCCCAATTCAACTTTGGGTTTGAATGAGCTTGCTAAGCAGGGAATAATGGGGGATCCCTGAACCTCCACAAGCACCCAAGCTTGTTTGCTTACACTGGAAGTGTACGAATGATGCTGATCTACTTACACTTCTGGTAGATGGCAACATTGATGGAATACTAACACTGTCCCATTTAGACTTTGTTTAGCTTCTCAACTACAGTGAAGGGGAAACTTTTCCAATAATACCAGAGATTATATGAGATTCTTTTTTAAAAAAACGTGTAAGCTACTCCAAGATATTACAGCAATGTATACTTACCTAATGGTCAATTATTTCAGGCTAATTTCTTTTAAAGTTATATAAAATTCTAACAAAACTGGTTTAACATCTTCCAAAATTTGCAGCAGATTGAAAATGGTATATCAGAAAGTCAAAAATGCAGTCAGAACAGCAGAGAAATAACAGAGAACCAAAACTGCCATGAAAATAAACAAAACCCCCAAAACATCACAGCAGATGCCCTACACAATTCAAAGTCTCTTAACTATATCGCAGTACAGTGTAATCATTGACAGTTATAATGATGACCTTAAATTCTTAAAAACTCTAAGGTAGAAAAGGATGTGATACATTTTAAAAAGATGTACAAGAAAAAAACATTCTTTTAAAAGGCCGTATATAAAGGAGGCAAACTTTGGGAATTTTAAAAATATATAATATCTTAGCCCCCATGTTTCTGGATAATAATGATTATAATAGTAATAATAGTAGCCAACACTGATTGAGGATATGTCATGTGCTAAAAGGATAATCTCGTTTAGTCCTTACACCAATCCTCACGTAGGTACTATTATTTTTCCCATTTTGTAGAGAAGGAAACAAATATAGGTTAAGTATTTGTCCGAGGTCACCGTATTAGTAAGGATAGGTAAGATTATAATAACAAACAACTCCAAAATCTCAGCGGTTTGAGACAGCAGAGTTCTATTTCTCATTCGAGCTGCCTGTCCATTGCTGCGTGGCTCTCCCCTTTATGGTTCTCACTCAGATGCAAAACGGTGGCGCCTCCTTTGTCTGAAATGAAGCTGGTTGCAGTGCAGAGGAAAGGAAGAGAAAGATGGCTATTTGTGCTCTGACTCCTCTCTAGAAGTCACATGGTCACGACTTACTTCAAGAAGGAAGAGAAGTACAAATGTGCCAGGTGCTCAAAGAAGGCGAGGAAAATATTAGTGAACATCCCTAATGACTACCACAATCACACACTAGAAAGTAGGGAAGCAGGATTTCAACTCAGGCATCCTAAAAAACAGGATAGAGTAAGGACTACAGAGGCCTCCAAGTCTGATGTCCTGAGGAGACGGGGGAAACAGGAGTGGGCCCCATCTTTTAGACAGTTCTCTTATTTTAGAGAGTTCCATCCTCTATTCACAAAAGTGTTCTTTAACAGGTCTTCCTAAAATGCTGAGAATGTGGAGGAATTTCAAATTTCAAGGCACCTTTGTCTTTTGTTCGTGCTATGGGGTTAGCTTATACATTGGTTACTAGTGGGAGCAATGCAGAACAATAATTATTTATTTTCTGGAGGTCAAATGGCCTTTTTGCATTGTCTAGGGATGACATAAATGGAATCCTTTTAAGAAAAGAATTTGACTTTAGTATTACTGAAGTGCTCTATAACCTTGTATGCTCAACAGTAATAATCACTGACATCCCAGCTACTCTGCCTATGCTTACTTAATCTAAACAAGCCCCTTATCAAGCGCTTTGTGTTTGGGAGTAAACAAATGAGGTTTGTTCTTTTGATAGTTTGCATTGGGCCTTACTGGTTCAAAACAGTTTTTAATACTCACTTTCCTTGGTAGTCTATATTAGGAAAAGTTGAACATGTTCAACCTTATACTTTTCAGATTTGTAAATGTGTGTTGGATGTTTACATATCTTCTGCATGACTCCAGTGTAGGAAAGTATTCCCTTACAAAATTCTTGCAGAAGAAAAGAAGGTTTAGCAAAGGGACTAAGAACATGGATATCTACTTTTTCTGTAAGGCAAAGTAAGGAAAGCAACATATACTGGTAGTATATGTCAATACTGGTAGTTAAATTACCTGGAGTAAACTTAAATAACCATCTGGGCTTTTATATTGGTGCCAGGATTTTTCAAAACAAGATGTATATGATTTTCCTTCTCTATAAAATAAATGTACCCTATATAAACATTAATATGAATTTTTGTAACTGTCATACGAAAATGAGACACAATCTACATTTTGTGGCTCAGCTCACATAGACTTGATCCATCTAAACAAATAAAATTAATTTCTTAATCCTTAACCATGTTCAGAATTCAAATTCTATTCTTAATTCTGATTGTAACTCATATAAATGCTAAGAAGGGGCCTGCTATTTTTATATCTTGTTTTCTTAGGCTTTATAATAGCAACAAACATACGGATTTTTTTCTGGTGCCCAAAAACAAAGTTTTATTGATTCTTGATAATAATGTCAAGTGTTATACAACTACCAATTGTTATTTGATTTTTAGTATCAGTCATATCTCTGAAAACTATGAAAGACGTGTGACCATAGTACATGAAAGTGAAACTGGAATTTATTATAGCTGAAAATGGGCCTGCTAAGTTATAAGAAAATCTAAGGAGGATCTCTTACCCTTAAGTAAATCCTTAGCAGAGGATTTACTTTGAGCCTAATTGATGAGATTAGAAAATGTTAAAGAACAATCTTAAGAAATGAAATACAAATAAAGCAGGAGAAAAACAGAAAAGTATTGTCTTTCAGGACGTATCACTTAACCAGCCCCTAGGATCTGCTTCTTGATAACATTTTGACCTTGGAATTAGGGTTTATCTACAGTAAGTCACATGTTCCTCCCATTCCAACTGTAGTTATTAGGGAATTGAAAATTTTTGCATTTTACTTGTCAATATTTGTTAGAGCTCCAGTTCTGGAAGGACTATAACTTAGATAATAGCTAAACAAATCACTACCCAACACTACGAAAGAATATCACCTCTTTTTTTCATTCAGGTTTTACATTACCCAGGACAATTTCTAATAATTGATTCTATAGGGACAGCAACATTGACGAAAGGTCTAAGTTCTTAAAAACCTATAACTTAAATTAAAATACAAAGATGAAAGAAAATTTATAAAAGATGATGATGGCCCCCAAATTTGAGAAAGTACTAAAGCAAGAAGGTAAATGACACATGGCTATGTGCAGGTATGACAGAAATCACTCTGTGTCCTATGTACATGCTGCAGTGTAGGAAAAAGGAGATAAGCAGAACCTGTTGTCTACCTTCAAAATGCTTATCAGGTTGGAGGGTACAAAATATAAAACACTAACAGCATAAGGCAGGGTATGGTAAGTATAATGTGTGATTCAGAGGCATGGGCACCCAGGTCCGGACTTGGGTTCAAATTTTTCTTAATTTGCCATATACAAAGAAGGAGTATACCATTCAGGTTAGTGCTTAAGCTTTGGACTTAGACAAATGTATCAGTCAGAGTTCAATCAGAAAAACAGAACCAGTAGGAGATCTAGATTAAGAGATTTATTGCTTAGAATTGGCTCACATGATTGTGGGCCTGGCTGGGCAAGTATGAAATCCTTAGGACAGGCCATCACAAAGGGCAGGCTGAACCCTCAGGCAGCTGCAGCTGCAGTCCGTAGGCAGAATTTCCTCTGCAGGGACGCCTCAGCTCTGCTCTTCTGCCTTTCGACTGTCTGTGTTAGACCACCCAGATTATTGAGGATAATCTCCCTTACTTAAAGCCAATTGATTATGGAGTTTAATCATATCTACAAAATACCTTCACAGTAACACCCAGACTGGTATTTGAGGACTACAGTGAAGACCATAGTCTGGCCAAATTGACACATCAAACTGACCATCATAACAAGCCTGGATGAAAAGCCCACCACTACCCCTTCCTAGCTGTAGGGCCTTCGGAAAGTTTCTAAATTTCTTTAAGTCCTTATTTTCTCATCTGTACAACAAGGATAGTAAGAGTAACTACTTCATAGGATTGTCATAAAGATTAAAGTGGGCCTAGCAATGTGCTTGCTTATAGTAAATACTCAGTAAACGTTACCCATCATCATCCTCACCATCTTGGTGAGGTTTGGCAAATCAATGCCCTTCTCTGAGGGTCAATTTCCTCACCTATAAAATCAGCATATTAATATTAATACTTATAACTCACAGGAATGATAAGAGTATTAAATTAACATATATTAAAGGTGGTAGGGTTTTTTGAGTTTGTTTGTTTGTTTGTTTTTGAGACAGGCGTCACTCCTGGGCTTAAGCAATCTTTCTGCCTCAGGCTCCGAAGTAGCTGGGACTACAGGCATACGCCACCATGCCTGGCTAATTTTTCTATTTTTTCTGGAGGCAGGGTCTTCCTATGTTGCTCAAGCTGGTCTTAAACTCCTGGTTTCAACCAATCCTCCTGCCTTGGCCTCCCAAAGTGCTTAGGATTAAGGCATGAGCCACCAGAGATAAGTAAGCCACTAGGAAACTGTGGATACTTACACACATTTTCTAAAACACATTTTAGAAAATACATTTTCTAAAAACTCAAACTGCAGATATAATAACAGAATTTTAAAAGTGAGTCCGGTAGAAATTCTCTGGTGTCTTACAGGCACAAATAGCATATGCATATATGTGTGTGTGTGTGTGTGTGTGTGTGTATACATGTATATAAAATAGAATTTATGGATTATTTTTTATAAAAGCTATTTTCAATATAGGACATGTTAGGAGAATATTTTAGGATATTATAATAATATTAGTTTAATTATACTTTTATTTTTAAAATAATTTTAGAGAAGTTATGGCTTAGCTGTCTTAGCCTGGGAGTAAGTCTACATGAGTTAGAATCCTAGCTCTTATTGCTTTCTAGTTGAGTGAACTGAGGGAAGTTACTTAGCTTCCCACCATATAAATCCCCCCATATGTAAGATGAGGGTAGTAACAGTACCTACTTTACAGGGTATTGTAAGGATTTAAAGAACCTGTGAAGTGCTGAGACCCTCCCAGTACATAGGTGGCAGCTCTCTGAAAAGATCATTTCATGTCCTCCTGGAAAGTAAGCCGATGGTTTTCTGTGTGAAATATTATACTCCTCCTCCAGATTAAAGAAAAAGGTTGTTAGATATCTATAAATTAAATTTCCTTTGTTCCCCTATGAAGGACAATTTGGCGGTACCTATCAAAATTGCACCTGCATACATCTTTCCCCCCCTGTGAATTTATCCTACAGATATACTCGAATGTACTGTATATAGTCATGTGCCGCATAACAACATTTCAGTCAACAATAGACAGCATATACTACGGTGGTCCCACAGATTATAATAGAGCTGAAAAATTCTTATCTCCTAGTGATGTTGTAGCTGTCATGATGTTGTAGCATGACTTATTACGTTTTTGTGGTGATGCTGGTGTACACCTACTGTGCTGCTAGTCATATAAAAGTACAGCACATACAATTATATACAGTACATGATACTTAATGATAATAAATGATTGTTACTACTTTAATAACTATTCTGTACTGTTATCATTATTTTAGATAAAATAACTCTTGCATTTTTTTTTAAATTAACTGTAAAACAGCCTCAGGCAGGTCCTTCAGGAGGCATTCCAGAAGGAGGCATTGTTATCACAGGAGATGACAGCTCCAGGCGTGTTACTGTCCCTGAAGATCTAGTGGAATAAGATAAGGAGGTGGAAGACTGTGATGATCCTGATCCCGTGCAGGCCTAGGCTAAAGTGTGTGTTCATGTCTTTGTTTTTAACCAAAAAAGTTTAAAAAGTAAAAAAATAACAATTTTGACAAATAGAAAAAAGCTTATAGAATAAGGATATAAAAAAATTCTTGTACAGTTGTACAATGTGTTTGTGTTTTAAACTAAGTGTTATTACAAAAGAGCCAAAAAGCTTTAAAAAAAAATAAATGTTTGTAAAGTAAAAAAGTTACAGTAAGCTCAGGGTAATTTATAATTGAAGAAAGAAAAATATTTTAAAATAAATTTAGTGTAGCCTAAGTATACAGTGTTTATAAAGTGTACAGTAATGTCCTAGGCCTTCACATTCACTCACCACTCATTTCACTGACTCACCCAGAGCAACTTCCAGTCCTGCAAGCTCCATTCATGGTAAGTGCCCTATAAAGATGTATGATTTTTTAATCTTTCATGCTGTATTTTTACTGTACCTTTTCTATGCTTAGATACACAAATATTTACCATTGTATTCCAGTTGCCTACAGTATTCAGTCCAGTAACATGCTATACAGGTTTGTAGCCTAGGAGCAATAGGCTATACCATATAGCCTAGGTGTAGAGTAGCCTATACCATCTAGATTTGTGTAGTACTCTCTATGATGTTCACACAACAACAAAATTACCTAATGACACATTTCTCAGAATGTGTCCCCATATGTTAAACAATGCATGGCTGTATGTCAGTGTACTGTAGCAAAAGATAGAAAATAAACCCAGTGACCATCAATAGGGGCCTTTATTATCTTTTACTGTGATGTATGATGGAGTACTATGTAGCTGTGAAAAGGAACTAAGGAAGCTTTCTATATATTGATAAGTAAATATGCCCAAGATATATTAAATGAAAAAAGCAAAGAATAAAAAATGTGCAAAAGGTAGGGTGGGGCTACATATTCATTATACATTCTCTATATATCATTATATATGTACATCTGTTTGTTTTTACATAAACTCTAGAAGAATACAAAAGAAACCAATAAAGTGAGTGACTTGTGGTGTTGGGACATTGGATGGGATCTGGTGAATGGGGAACAGGGCTTGGAGCAAAATATACCTTGTTATATTTTTATTTTTGAATCAAGAAAATGTGTTTCCTATTTTAAAAGCACATTGAGCAAAAATAATTCAATGGTGCCTGTTGTATTAGTTAGTTGTCACAAAAATGCTGTCACAGACCATACCAAGACTTAATAATTATTTATTCTTAAAGACCTATAGGTCAGCTGAAACTCAACTGATTGAAGCTGGGCTCAACTGAGAGGCTCTGCTTCAAGTTTCAGTGCCTGGGATCACTCTGCTTCTCACTCAGATCTGCAGGTCTTCTCCTGTGTCTCTCATTCTCCTTGGGCCAGCAGAAAGGGAGGCACGAGAGAGCTAATGGAAGCATACAAGGCCTCTTAAGTCCCTAGGCTCTAAGATGGTACAACCGCTACCCATATGCCATCAGCCAAAGCAAGTCAAGGGTTGAGGAAGTACACTCTGCCCATAAAGAAGCCATGGCAACATTGTGGATGCAGTGAGGGGCCAACGATTCAATCCAGCATAGCTGTTGATAAATGTAGATATCCAGAAATATTGTAAAACTAAACCTGTGAATCACAGGTCTAAGGAATAGCAAAGAATAGGTGTAACTTTTCCAAAGCTTGAACACTCTGTGAATGTCATATCTTATCTTGAAGAGTTGTATCATCACTGCCTGTAAGGATTATGAATGGAGTAGAATAAAATGGAATAGAGACTTATGAATTTGTAGGACTGGAAGAGACTTTGGATTATCCTTTACCATCTGTAAAATGTCTTTTACAGTTGAGGCAAGTGAGGCCTGGATAAATTAAGTTAGGATAAACAAGGAACTGCAAAGTTGAGCAATAGGAAGGACTAAAAAAAAGCTGTAACCCCTGAAGCATAATTATTTATTTGGGGTAAGGAGCAGTCAGAAAAAGCTTAGGCGGTACATCATAAAAATTTTTTAAATGCATGACGTAAAAGATTGATTAATTAAAGTTTCGTTAAAGTCCAGGTAATGGGCTGACCTAAGAAATAAAGAGGAGGAACTGCGGTGACATTAACTATAAACAGCACCTGCAGATATAAATCAGGACAGATTTTATGTATATAAAGGAATTCTAATTTAGAGATAGATCTCAAAGATACATGAATAATAATAGTGTATGTTACATTTTTATTTTGAAATTTTTTCTTAGTTTTTATTAGATTTAAATTAAAATCTTTTAATTTAAAAGATTTCAAGGGTACACAAAACAGTAAATCTTTCTCCTATACCAGATGCTCAGTCTACCCAAAATACTATTATAAGCTTCTTATATATTAGTCCATCAATATTTTGTGCATTCTATATAGATAAATATACAGGGCATTTGTACCTTATTCTAAGGATATATTTCTTAAGACCTAGCTTCATTCAATATTTATTTTCCCATAACAAGTATTATTTTTTTCAATGGCATTAAAAACAACTTACAATTCATTAACAACATACAATTTCACCAACATGAAAAATTATGAAATTCTTAATTGTTTTAATTTGGGGAAATTCACAATATTTCATTTACATGGAAATACAAAGGATATAGAATAGCCAACAATCCAGAAGAACATGGTCAACAGATTTATACTAGCAAATTTTTGAAACTTATAATATAGCTATAGTAATCAAGACAGTGTGGTACTGTATTGTATAAGTACAAGGATAGGAGAATAAGTTAGTGGAACAGAACACAACATATTCTTGGCAGCGTCATCACACTAATAATTGAGATGGAGCTGATAATTCACTAAAACCACTAAATCTTTATTATATGAGCAAATGTTTATGCATGTCAGCCTCATCCTCATTTTTCCCAGTGGATGATTTTCACCAACTATGGGACTTTACATTTTATCTTACTAGCTGTTGCCCTTTTTTTAACCAAGATCTTTCTGACATTTGACTCTGTCATTTAATATATTCTCCATTGCTTCATGATTCTTAATGCTTGTGAATTTGGTAATCATGTTATATAGCCCTCTTTCATTTATAATTAATAAAGATCTAGTTTAAATTGACCTAAGCCAAAGAGGAAATTTATTAGCTCATATGATCAAAAAGTCCAATGTAAACTCAGATACAACTGGATCCTGGTGATCAAATAATATCACCTGGATTCTCTCACTTTCTCCATAGCTCAGCATTGTTTTCCTCTATATAGGCTGAAGCTGCTTTTCTGAATGATTTCAGCAAAAGATTTGGGACTAGTTCTCACTGGCCTAAATTGAAGCACTTGTTCATCCCAGAACTAATTAATGTGGTTAGAAGAATATGTTACTCTGATTGTATTGTTTTGCTCATCCCTGGAGCCATGGATGGGGTGAGCCTCCCTTCAACCACATGGATCAAGGAGTGAGAAAGGGGAAAGGTGACTTCCCAATGGAAACAGGACATTGTAACAAGGTTGTAGGAAGAACAGACATCAGAAAAAGGAAAAATGGCATATACATACAGCACTCATCTAGGTTGTTAACAAAAAAAATGCTGGACATGGCCAAATGAAAGGATAAATAAGAAGCTTACAAACATAGGAACACTGTCTCAAAAAATAATCCAGTTTTAGATTTGGTTTTAAAGTATGCTAACAGGAAAAAGGAATGGGTGTTGAGTGTAAAGGAAGTAAGAGAATATCACCTCCACATGCCCAATACTGATAAAGGTTTGACAATTGCCCTATTCTATTTATGTTGAAATAAAAAAACTAGAGAAACTGGAGAAAGCCTAAGTCTTAGCTCAGGTTTCTTTAACAAAACACCATAGCTGAGGTGGCTTAAACAACAGACGTTAATTTCTTACAGTTCTGGAGGCTGGAAGGTCCGAGATCAAGGCAGCAGCAGATTCAGTTCTTGGTGAAGCCCCTCTTCCTGGCTCGTAGACAGCCACCTTCTCACTGTGTGCCCACGTGGTCTTTCTTCAGTGCATGCACGTGGGGAGAGAGAGTGCTCTCATGTCTCTTCGTCTTCTTATAAGGGCACTAATCCCATCTTGAGGGCCCCACCCTCATAACCTCACCTAACCTGAAGTACCTCCTGAAGGCCTCAACTCCAAATACCATCACACTGTGGGTTAAAGCTTCAATTTATTGGAAGATAGATACAAATATTCAGTCCACAATGGCCTGAAAAAGAGTTATAAGAAAATTCAAAAGACAAGAGAATGGCCAAAGAAATGACCTTTATTTAGCCATTATTCATACAGTGAAAATCAACAGAACCAAAGATGGTCAATCCAGTCTTGCACCCAGAAATACCATTATTCTTAGGGAAGCTTAATCTGCACATAACGATGAGAAGAACATTCTCTGTATCACCTCCAACATTTCTTGCTTCAACCAGAAACTAGTATTAAAGTCAACAAACTAGGAAAAAACCTCAAAGGGTACTATTGAACTAAACTCTGTCCCATAGGCAGGAAGTCCAAGCACAAGAGATTACGCTTAATGGAAGCAAACTGGTCAATTAATTGAAGAATATGACATTAAAACCACCTTTTAAAATCCACAAGAATATCTGATAATTATGTGATTGAGGGAAACTGGAAGTACAAGATATAAAATGGGTGATGCCAAAAAAGAAAAGAAAATTATAGGTTATTATGCCAATTAGGGCTTTTAAAATGTGTTTTTAAAGCTCAGATATTTAGCTATTGCAGGGCTGTCATTTTCGTTTGCTGGATCCACAGAGTAAAAACAGGGTACGAGAGGAGTTTCCTGCAATGTCTAGTTCTTAAAATATAAAAAGAGATTTACAAAATATAGAAAGTAATAAGGAAATAAGTAAACCTGCCTTAAAACGTGCTAGACAGCCCAATCCAAGCACTGCATATTCACCATGATTTTGCTTCAGTGTCAATCCCAGTGCCCTGGAGTTTCCAAGTTTAGTGCCTATTCTGATGAAAGCAACAGTAGACACCACACATCTTTAGTGCCCCAGGACAAACTTATACTCCTGCCCCTCGTAGCAGACAGCTTGATTTCTAAGCTACATTCAACCAAGCTCTACAGGTATATCACTTAATCAATCCTATGAAATAGGACTGGTGAGGAGCCAAACTGATGAAGATGATGAAGAGGAATGGGGGAGGAATGATGCTCAACGACAGAGAGTGCAACATTTTGAACATGTGGCAGAGCTAGATAGACTCACCGACCACTCCATCCCCCACTAGTTCTGCATAACTTCTAGTGTGACTTAGGATACTTAAACAGGGGTAAAGAAGTGAACTTGAATAGTCGTAATCCAAAACTATATTAATCCACTAACGGAAAAAATATATCTATCAACCACTTATACATAGGTGTTCATTCATTATTTTAAAAATCTTAAGTTTCTATGAAGAATAAACTGACATCGGTAACATGGACTAATTCAAAATATAGGACATATGTGTAGATAGTATTTAACAATGATATAATACTTTTATTTTTAACTCTGTTTTGAAAATCAATAAAATTTGATTTTGTTTTCTGTACATTTTTGATGTTCATTAAGTTTATTGTACTATATTTAATATAGTGTATAGTATGCATTACCTTGAAATCTTCTCTTTCATTTTTCATTCCTTCAATTAAAGTTTTCAAAGGGAGATTTCATTTTTTAGAACAGCTTTAGATTTACATAACAATTGTGAAGAGTGTTCCCATATTCCCCACACCCATTTGCCCTGTTATTAACATCTTTAAATGGTTTGTTTTAGTTCAAACCACTTTTATTTTCCCCTGGTTTTTATTTTTAATCAATGTAACTGATATACTTGATAGTACAATCAAATAGTTCTAAAAAGCTGATAATCAAATTCATCAGTCTCTGCTGTATTCTTTCCCCATGAATAATGACTTTCATCTGAATAGCTATTTCTTCTAGTTATTTAACTCTGTTCTAAATGATTTATTTATACCAAAATTCCTTAATTTATAATTCCTTAATATCAGAAGTTCTGATTACTTTTTCCAAATGCTCCAGCGGATCTGTCACATACCTATCAACATTACTTTCTGAGCAGTCTAGTATTACCAGATAATTCATCCATTTCATTTCTTCCCCCCATTTCTGTTCTGGAGCTTCCATCCTCTTGTTCCAGTCTGCAACTGGTAGCTCTCTAGCCTTGATGTTTAGCTGATATCTCTTTCACCAATTTCCTGTGTTGGATCCCCCGTCTCTTGACCTCAGGACTTCACCGTTTTTGGGTTGTGCCCTCATTTTGTTGGAATAAATATGTCAGTAGCTTCCTAAGAAAAGGCTCAAGGGAGGTGCTTTTTAAAAACTTTCCTTATCTAAAACTGGCTTTATTCTGCCATCACGATTGATAGTTTGGCTGAGTATAGCATTCTACACCGAAAACCATTTTCTCTCAGAATTCTAGTGGCAGTTGCTCTATTGTCTTCTATTTCAATATTCTGTGAGATGTCTGAGATGTCTTATGCCATTCTATTATCTATTGTATGTGACCTGATCTCTCTGGAAGCTGCCTTTAATCCTAGGGTGCGGACATTTTATGAAGACTTACTTTACAAGGGTCTCTTCATTCACTGTAATAGGCATTCAGTGGGCCCTTTTCAAACTGGAGATTCATGTTCTAGCATCTTCCTCTCTGTTTTCTATATTCTAAATTTTTGTTGAAATCTCTCAAGGACTCCATTCCCACATTTTCCCAGAAGTCCTTGAGGTAATATTTGTAGTGTATAGTCACCTCAATCATTAACTCTAGTGGCATATATATTGACTTTGGAATATGATCTAAAACTTTGGAATGTACAGCATTTCAAGCCAAATAATAAAGTCACTTGAAGAAAACCTAATCACTTAAGTTGAAGTTATCCAGTTTGCCTATCTGCCTCCACATATAATTACCAGCTTAGGACTGGTTAAGTAAATTATGGAACATTTATATAATAGAATATCATGTTATTATCGTTGTTCTAAACTGTTTGAGAATAAGTTAGAGACATCATGACCTTTACCACTAACTATTCCACTGTGTATTTCCTAGGAACAAGTCATCCTCTTACGTAATGCATCTAATTTTATGACCAGTAGATTGAAGGAACACATTATGCTCTTGCTAAAATTAACCATAAACATAGGAATTCTGTGTCCACACTGTATCTATACTGGGCATGGTCCAAGGAGATTTAATGATAATAAAGCAGGGCTTTTTGTAATATGATTGTACCTCTTCTTTCATCCATATGCCATGACCAGCCAACATCCAGAATGTTTTTTTTTTTTTTTTTTTGAGATGAGGTCTCACTATGTTGCCCAGGCTGGCCTTGAACTCCAGAGTTTAAATGATCTCCCTGCCTCAGTCTCCTGAATAGCTAAGATTCCAGGCATGCGCCAGCTTCCAGAATGATTTCTAAAGTCAAAATCAACTTACATTTTGTTACTGGTCTTTGATATGCAAAGAATTCAAATGTGCTATATTTAAACGTTGGTTTGTTCTGTATGTATGCCACCCCTTCTTCTTATTCTATTTTAAAAGCTGGAGCTGTCCTAATTTATGAGTATGAAAAAAAGGATGACTGTATTTGGACTTGCTATTTAAAACACCTGAATATAATTCTCTCCTTCATATGTGTTTTGGAATTTTCCCCTATCATAAAGTTTATCAGGGTCAAGATCTAAGAATTGAAAATGTTCTATACAAGGGAAATGTGGTTTACCAAAGCTTATCACTATGGTCACTTAAAAACTCTTTTTTAGCCTTCAGCAAGGATTTGAGACAAATTCCATTAAAAGAAATTATAATTCTTAGAAACCAAACACCATCAACATATCTAAGTTATCAAAGAGGAACCATTTTCTAAATGATCTCTCTCAACTAGGATACTTATGATTTTTACTTTGAAATAAACATGTTTTGTGTAAGCAATCACAATGAGAATATTCATAAAAACTTGATAAAATTTGAAAATGACTATTAAGAAAATGTAATGTCAATTCAGCGAAAAGGTAATATATTACCATAAGAAAAATCCAGACAGAATGTATTAAATAGATCTCTAGAATATTTGAGATGGTTTCACTGGGGCGGTGGTGCATGCCTGTAATCCCAGCATTTTGGGAGGCCAAGGCAGGAGAATTGCTGGAGGCCTGGAGTTCACAACCAGCCTGAGCAACATAGCTAGACCCCCATGTCTACAAAAAATAAATAACTTAGCTGGGTGTGGTGGCTTGAGCCCAGGAGTTTGAGGTTGCAGTGAGCTTTGATGATGCCACGGCACTCTCACCTGGACAACAGAGCAAGACTGTTTCAGAAAAAAAAAAAAGGAATATTTGAGATGTTTTCAAAAACAAATAAATATTGCGATATTATTAATAGCACCTTTGCATTTTTGTGGCAAAGGAAAGCCAGCACTCCTTTCACTTAAAAGTGTTTAACGACACCTTACCAAATGGAGTGAACATCTATCATTTATGTGCCTGACATCCACTATGGCCTTGCTCCTCTTGCACCCCATGTGGGTATGGAGAATTTGTAAGTCAAAGAACCTTATTATCCCCTGGCTTCCAAAGCTGAGACAATCCCTGGGCTATTCATTCTTTACATAATACTTTCTTCTGCTGTTCACAAAGATTGGTGGCAAGGGGGTGAGCATTACACCCAAGTTGAACCAATGAGAGTCCCCATATGAGATCCAGTATATGAATCCCAAAGAGTCTCTTTTCCTCTAATCTCAATTTACAAAGACCAGACAAATCTGGAGCTACCATTGGCCATCTTCGACTACCACACACAGAGAACCTGCCTCAAAATGAAGCCAATACCCAGAGGAATGCTGAATTGAGTGACAGACGGCAAGAGAGCCAGGAATTTATTTGAGCCCCTGGATTCAGCTATACTAAAGCTAATTCAACACCTAAACTTCCTAGTTAAAATAGCCAATAAATTCTCTTTTTGCTTGAGCTAATTGAGCTGGATTTCTGTCACTTGCAACCAAGTATCCTAACTAATAGATCAAGGCAAGGCCTTCTTAAAACACAAGATATAATTAAAGTATATATAAGTACACTTGAACAATGGCTGCTTATAAATGGTACGATTTCCAAATAGAGATTATAAAGTTATATGAATGTAATGTAAAGTTAATTTTCTCACAACTTTGCAAACATTTCCACTACTAACATATAAACAGCCCCAGACCCTCTAGTGCCAAGAGAAGAAAATGTATATGTATGTGGAAGGAAAGAGAATTTGAGGAGGAACTCAAGCCAAAGTATCACAGTCTCCATTGGTATGGAAATCTTTCAAAAGTCATAGGTTCAGTGTCTGCACATTATACAAAAAGACTATTAGGTTATTTAGGTTCAACTTTGAAGGTGCTGTAGTTATAAAAGAAAGTTTAGAAAGTATATTTGAGAACGTGACTCAATCTGAAAGACAAGTCTTGGGAAGAGGGGGCATGAAGTTAATTTATACCAGATTCATGTTATTCCAATATATTAAAAACATACTTCTTATTCTTAACAAAATATCTTATGCTATAGATTTGCTCTTTGGGAAAGCCTGAAATATGAGAAATGCTCATTATGATTTTCAATATAATAAAGAGAAATGGATATCCAATATCTGCCAAGTTCTTCATATAGTGCCAATTATTATATACCTTTCTCTTTTACTTCTCTTAGGGAAGTCAATACACATTTTTACCATGGTGTGAGGAAATCTCATCGTCCAAAGGTTGGTTGCAGATATGCGGGCTGGAATTCCTCTGTCACATGTCTGACATGTGAATTCTCTGCTGCAGGCACATTCCTTAAGCTGATTTTGTGGTCATTTTCCTACTTGACTCTCCCTCCCCAGTTAACCTCTTGGTCAGAAGAAATGTATATTTTTAGACCCACGGAATCATAGAACTAGCACAAATTGTGCAACATTATCTTTTAATGATTTCTTTTCACATCCCTCTCTATAAAATCATCTGGTATCTTTGTCTTACCTTTGCTTAACAGTGCCTCACAGAGCCTGGCGCAAAGTGAGTATTCAGTAAATGTTGACTCAGTGAAGAAATAGAACATTCAATCTGGAAAGGATCTTGAGAATGAACAGCCATCTTATACTGGGAGCAAATTGAGGGTCTGAGAATTTAGGTGATGTGCCAAGAACACAAAGCTAATTAGTGGTAGCCCCAAGATTAAGTCTCTTGATTTCTAATCCAATGTTTATCCTCTAAACCAGAATTTTTAGCTATTTTTAATAATGTCCACATGAGAGACATGCTCTCAAGATATAAACTAGGGTATGATCAATTCTAAGACCTCACTACAGTCCTCACTCTAAGCATATCAAGTGCTTTTAAAAAACTAATCATTAGCAATTACCAGTATTTGAACTCTTTGTTAATCATAAATCTTTGAGATATACCTCAAAACAGATGGTGACAAACTAGTATGTTAAGAGATCAAAGAAGCCGAAGCTATTATACTAGACTAGGCTAACATATACGGGTCTTTTCCCTGAAGACACCAAAACCACCCCCTTGATTTTACTTCTGACTCATTTTTGTTGTTGTTGAAGTCACTAGATCTTGAATTGGTGCATTCCTGTATTCTCCTCTCCTTGGTTATGGACATATGTCTCTCTAGACTATAGTTGAAGTTGGAAATTACACCATTCACCTTTGTATCTCCAGTGCCTACCACAAAGTCAGGCACTCAACAGAAGTCAGTTTATGAGACAAGTGAGGATAATTGGATATCCACATGAAGAAAGATGAGTTTAGACCCTTACTTTATACTAAATATAAAAATTAACTCAAAATGGATCACAGACTTAAATGTAAAAGCTAAATAAAAGAAAGCATAGGAGTAGATCTTTGAGACCTTAAATTGGGCAAAGATCTTTTAGATATGACACTAAAAATATGATCCACAAAAGAAAAAATTGATAAATTGGACCTCATCAAAATTTAAAACTTTTGTACTACAAAAGACACCACTAAGAAAATTAAAAGACAAGCAACAGACTGCAAAAAATATTTGCAAAACACATATCTGATGAAGGACTTATATCCAGAATATATTAATATAAAGAATTCTTACAACATATTTTAAAAAAGACAAATAACCCAATCAACAAATGGACAAAATATATGAGCAGATATTTCACTAAAGAAGATATGCAAATGACTAATGCCTAACAAGGATATGAAAAGATGTTCAACACCATTTAACTAGGGAAATGCAAATTAAAACAAGAATGACACACCATTTCATACCCACTAGAATAACTATAATAAATAACTAAGGCAGACAATAGTGAATGTTGGTGAGAATGTGGAGAAATGGGAACCCTCATATATTGCTAGTAAGAATATAAAATGGGGCAGCCACTTTGAAAACCAATTTGCCAGTTTCTCAAAAAGTTAAATACAAAACTACCAAATGATCCAGCAGTTCCACTCCTAAGTATTTACAAAAGAGACATAAAAACATATTTCTACACCAAGACTAGCACAGGAATGTTCATAGAATTATTCATAATAGCCCCAAACTGGAAACAACTGGCATGTCAATCAATCAGTGTGGATATACTGAATGTGGCATATCCGCCCAATGGAATAAATGCTATATCATGAATGAACCTCAAAAACATTATGCAAGGAGAAAGCAGCCAGACACAAGAGACCATATATTGTATAATTCCATTTATATTAAATGTCCAAGAAAGGCAAATTTATAGACAGAAAGTAGATTAATAGTTGCCTGGGCCTGGGTATAAGAATGGGAATAACTGCAAATGGCCATGAAGGGTCTTACTAGGGAATAAAAATGTTCTAAAACTGATTTATGGTGATAGTTGTACCACTTAATAAAGTTATGAAAAATCATAGAATTATAAACTTGAAATGGGTGAATTTTATGATATGTAAAATATACATTACTAAAGTTGTTTTCAAAAAAGATAGGGAAATGAATCATTGTCCCACTTATACTCCTTGAGAAGACCCTTCTCTTCATTGTCATTTAGTGTTTCATTATATGAATCTACCACTGATTTCCAGAAGCTCTCCTCTTTCCTGATCCTTAAGATTCTTATCTTCCCCACTCTACCCCCCAAAAGACGCTCTCAAAACCCCATAGTACATGTTAGCATATTTGTTCTAGACCTTCCATTCACGGCAGGGAGACATGGGTCCTTTGACAGCAGCTCATTCGTATTTTTATAGAGTCCTTATTCAGTCTAAATTCCTTCCCCTCAGAATGCTGACAATTTGACAGAAGAGACAGATGCAGAAAAATAACTGAAATAGAGGTTCCAAGGATGGCAAGATCCTACTGGAGTGGGTTCAGGACAAATGAGGAAGTCTTTCTGGGGAAGATGTCATCTGAACAAGACATTGCATGACAGTCAGAACTGTCAGGTGGAAATGAGCCTGCAAGACCTCCTTGACCAGGTGGATACATCTATTCCGAGTGCTTTGAGCTACAGATCTTTGTTCCTGATCTTTCTCTTCTCTTGCCAAACCATGTTCACCTGCTGTTACCTCTGTTATCATACCTGGCTACTCAAACAAACTTGGGCAGACAAAGAGCAGAAGCTGGAGAAATACTGAGCTTTCATCTGGAGCTCTGTGATTATGTTATCTCCACATTATCAATACATAATTGTGTCTTAGAAGGTACTATTTCATAAATGCTGTTTTTCTCAAATTTAAGCTCCTGATACCCAGATAGTGTCGCAGAGAGGAGGGCTAGAAGAGCAACTGGTGGGGAAGCTCTGCCAGAACCCTGACATTAAAGCTCTAAAAAAGGATATTCTTTTTAATGATAAACATGTCAGACATATGGGTATAGTTTCCCCTGATAAATATGTGAATCAAAAATCAGTATACAGTATCTTACATTGTACCATGCATAGAAAAAGAATCCTGGCTTTAATGGGAAACCCACTGAACCAAAAGTTTGACCGGTAGTGAAAACAGTTTGAATCACTGTATGGAAAAATACCACTCAATTTGCTTCTTTGGTTCCAAAGCATTCTGACATTTTTGAGCAACATGAATATGTAAAATATCACTATTTTCAATACTTCTGTCTTTTACTATTTCTTATGCAATAAAAAAAAATCAGCCATTGAGCAAATACTTAACCATGTGCCAGCATTGGACTAACATTGATGACTGAGGAGAAATAAGGATGAAAGATGTGCAAGGAGTTCATGTATAGTTCATGTATAGTAAAAGTCTGCATCCAGATCACCTGAAAGTTATTAAAATGCAGATCCTGGGCCTCACCCCATCCCAAATGAATCAGAATCTCTGCAGGTAGAGACCAGGAATATATACATGTTAATCTCAAACTTTACAAATGATTTTTATTTTTTAGGCAGAGTTTTGCTCTGTCGCCCTGGCTAGAGTGTCATGGTGTCATCATACCTCACTACAACCTCAAACTCTAGGGCTCAAGGGATCCTCCAGCCCCAGCCTCAAGTAGCTGGGACTACAGGTGCATGCCACCACGCCTGGCTAATTTTTTCTATTTTAGTAGAGATGGGATCTCATTCTTGATCAGGCTGGTCTCAAACTCCTGAGCTCAAGCGATCCTTCTGCCTCGGCTTCCCAGAGTGGTAGGATTACAGACGTGAGCCACCTTGCCCAGCCAGGTGATTCTTATCTTACTGACGTTTGCGAATCATTGCTGTGGCAGGAGAGTCTCACATCACAAACAAATGTGATACAAGATAATAACAGACATTTCTGTTTGGTTCAGTGGTAATTATGCCCTTGTGTAATATTATTAGTGCTGATATTTTTATGTATAAGCTTCCAGAATAAAGAGTCTCCAAAGAAACAACTATAAAATTATCAGTATCATGAAAATAATTATCACCGTTAAAGGAAAGGACAAAGGAGGATGAGATTGACTCACCAGAGTCAGGAACGTTATCACAGAGGAAATATTTGAGCTGGATCTTACAGCAGCTTTGAGCCCAGTTGGTCAGTTCTGAGGCATTGCCATAGTCAGGCTTCTCTCAGCAAAATACTCCAGACCTTGCAGAATGAAGACGTTGCTGCCACTGCTGGTCCTAAAAACAGCTGGCTTCTGCCATCCACTGTAGAGCTAGCAAAGTGATGCCTTGTCACCACCCTTTTTCCTCCCATATCTCACTTCTGAGTCAAAGTCTTCCTTGGTGCATGAGACTGGTGTCACTTAGGACACATAGCTGGACACTAGCTATGAGGAGACTGGGAAACACATCTTTTTTGTTTTAGTTTTTATGCTACCTTGAGAAGGTGAAATTCACAATGCAGGGAACTATGAAAATAAGGAGGCCAAAAGATTTTCAGCTCCTATGATATTGTATGTCTACCACACAGATACCAGCTGCTATATTGTGATCTCTGCCACACAGACTACCTCCAGAATCCAGCCTTGTAGCCACTCTGTTCCATGGCTTCTTACCTTGGCCAGGGGTATGCAGTATTCTCATTGCCCAGATGTGGGTCATGCATTGGATGTAGGAGGTGTTTGGAGTGGGAAGGGATGAGCACCTTGCAGAACAAATTCTAACCCCCAAAGGAATTTACTGCAACTGTTTCCAACACCGCCCTCCACCCCTTACCATACCTAAACAGTCTGCACTGGATCCTGACCCAGTGGATGGGAATGCAAGAATCCTCCCATCTGCTAATGACCTGAGACCACAACAAATAACTGAATCTGTTGCTTCTGAAATCAACAACAATCCGATATTAAGTATGCAAAGATCCAAATCTTCATTTTCCACATACAAATTTCAGCAGCATTCAGATGGAAAATACTAAATAATTCAATAGGTCAACTAATGTAATTATCTGAGCAGACTTGCCAGGCTGCAGACCAGCTCAAATCAAAATATTATATTAATACATGAACCATATTAAAGTTCGATAGAAGCACTAGGTAACTATTGATTCTTATCAGTGGAATTTGTCAGGTTAAAGCTATTGCTTCTCTCCTTAGGACATAAAAATTAAGAATTCAACAGAATACTTGCCTAAACATTTAAGCAGATAAACCCCATGCAGGGTGAGATGAGCTTCGCTGGGGTCAGGGTGTTCAACACTTATAAAAATGTCAACACCTGCAAGCCTCACTTTAAAATCATACCTCAGTCCTTCTCCATGGACCTCAACTACACCTCCTTCATTCTTGAGCTCACAGCAATTGTCTTAGTCAGGTTATTGACATCTGAGAAGCTGCTTCAAGGGATGGAACACCAGGAAGTTATGTAATTTCTTTTAGCACCTCAAGAAAAAGTGGTTTATGTATGGTCAGTATAAGAGTTAGCCATAGGAATATGGAGTATTTCTAGGAGAAGAGTGTTTCTAACTTTTTAAAAGTTCTTTGGAAAATATTGCCTAGTGTGGTATTTAATGTTCTTATATGAAAATTCTCACAGAAAATTACTCTTTCCTGCTTGTTAAAATGGGTAGTCTTCTAACAGGCTTCTAATTCTTCCATTTATGACATTATAAAAAGTACATACCACGTGTAGTTTTTCATTTTGGTATTATCTGCTAGGAAACTTGAAGCTAAATTTAGTACTCAGTTGCAAAAATTATCTTTGTCGTTTTGATAAAATTAACTTTCTTCCTTTATTATTTGGTCATATTCCTTTAATAGTGTGTTATTAATTTCGGCCTTGAGTTATTTCAATTTATATTTCTGAGTTAAATTTAACATAAAATAAAATTCACTTATTTTAAATATACATTTTGATGAGTTATCAGAATTGTATATAGTCACATAACCATCATCACAATCAAATTATAGAATATATCCATCATCCTAAAAAATTTCCTCTTTGTAGTTGATCCTCCTCCACCTGCCAACACCCAGCCTCAGGCAACCACTGATCTACTTTCTGTTACTATAGTTATACCTTTCCTAGAAATTCATATGAATGGAATCATACAGAATTTAATGTTGTGACTTCTTTCACTTAGTATAAGGTTTTTGAAATTCATCTATGTCGTTATCAATATTTCCTTCCTTTTTTCTTGTCAAATAGTATTCTACAGTATGATCATACCACATTTGTTTATCCGCTATCCTGTTGATGGATAATTGGATTGTTTCACTTGAGGCTATTACGAATAACGTGGTTATAAACATATACACATGACTATTTGTAGGGATACATACTTTCATTTCTCTTGGGCAAATACCTACAAAGTAGAAATGCTGGGTTGTATCGTAAGTACATGCTTACTATATAAGACAGTGTCTAGTTGTTTTCCAGAGTAGCTGAACCATTTTGCAATCCTACCAGCAAAGTATGAGAGTTCCAGTTGCTCCATATCTTTGTCAACACTTGATGTTGCCAGGCTTTTAGTTTTAACTATTCTAGTGAGTGTATAGTGGTAGCTCATTATGCTTTTAATGTGCATTTCCCTGATAACTAGTGATGTTAAACACCTTTTCATGTGCTTACAGGGCATACCTATTATATATGTTCTTTATTGAAGTTTCTGTATAAATCCTTTGCCCAATGTTGTTTTTTTCCTTATTATTGGTTATAAGAGCTCTTCATATATTCTGAATCCAAACGTTTTGTCAGGTATATGTTTTGCAAGTATTTTCTCCCAGTCTGTGGCTTCCCTTTTCATTTTCTTAATGTATCTTTTACGAGCAAAAGTTTTAAATTTGGATGAAATACATTAGCAATTGTTTTCTTATGCAATTCATGATTTTTGTGATCTATTTAAGGAATCCTTGCTTAACCCAGGTTTTCTCAAACTTGGCACTACTGACATTTGAACTTTGTTGTGGGGGCTGTCCTGTGCATTGCAGGAGGTTTAGCAGCATCCCTGACCACTACCTGCTAGATAGCAATTGCACCCTTTCCACTCCAGTTGTGATAACCAAAAATGTCCAGACATTGCCCATGTCCCTTGCAGTACAAAATCACTCTTGGGTAAGTCCCAGTGACCTACTCAATGCCACAAAGATTTTCTTCTATAATTTTTTTTTCTGGAAAGGTTATTACAGCTTTAGCTCTAATACTTAGGTCTACAATCCACGTTAATTTTTGTGTAAGGTGTGAGGTAAGGATCAAAGTTTATTTTTTCCATATAGATATTCAGTTGTTCTAGTGCCATTTGTTACAAAGACTATCCTTTCCCCCATTGAACTGCCTTGGCACTTTTGCTGAAAATCAGTTGACCATATAAGTGGGTATCTATTCCTGAGCTCTCTACTGTATTCCATTGCTATATGTCTATCTTTATGCCAATAACACAGTCTTGATTACTGTAGCTTTATAGAAATTCAGGAAATTGGGTAGTATAAAAACCTCATTCTTTTTCAAAACTGTTTCGGATATTCAAGGTCCTTTGCTGTTCCATAAATTTTAGAATAAACTTGTCAAGTTCTCTTTTTAGTAAACTTTTTATTTTGGAATAATTTTAGATTTGCAGATAGTACAAACAGTTCTCATATACCCTTCACCTAGTTTCAGTTTCCCCTAATGTTACTATCTTAAATTACTGTGGTACATCTGTCAAAACTAACCAAATAACATTAGTAACGTTGCTATTAACTAATCTCAAGACTTTATTTGGGTTTCACCAAATTTCCCATTAATGCCCTCTTTCTGTCCCAAGATCTAATCTAGAATACCACATTGCATTTGGTCATCCTGTCTCCCCGATCTCTTCTAATCTATGACAGTTCTCACACTGTCCTTGTTTTTCATGCATGACCTTAAAAATCTTGAAGAGTACTAGCCAGGTATTTTGTGAAATATTCCCCAATTTGGTTTATCTGATGTTTTTCTCATGATTAGTCTCGGCTCATGGGTTTTCAGAAAAAATGACATAAAGAAGGGCCCCTTTCATTACACACTATCAGGGGGCACACAATAGCCCGATGGCATCACTGATAATGTTAACATGAAGTCACTTTCTTTTTAAAATGATTTAGAATTTATTTATTTATTTATTTATTTTGAGACAGAGTCTTCCTCTGTAGCCCAGGCTAGAGTGTTGTAACATCAGCCTAGCATATGGCAACCTCAAACTCCTGGGCTCAAGTGATCCTCTTGCCTCAGCCTCCTGAGTATCTGGGACTACAGGCATGCAGCACCATGTCAGGCTAATTTTTCTATTTTTTGTAGAGACAGGGTCTCACTCTTGCTCAGGCTGATCTCAAACTCCTGAGCTCAAGCAATCCTCCTGCCTCAGCCTCCCAGAGTGCTAGGATTACAGGCATGAGCCATCTTGCCCAGCCAAAAATGCTTTAGAATTTTGATTGGAATTGCAATGATTGTATATATCAGTGGAGAGGAGAATTGCCACCTTGATAACATGGAGTTTTCCAACCCATAAACACAGTATTCCTCTCTACTTATGTAGGTCTTCTTTAATTCCCTCACTTTCTCCAAGCATGAATTTCTCCTTAGGACCTTTACGCTTCTGCTCACTCTCTTGTACTTTCAAGTAGCTGCTGCTGATTATTGGTATCACCTCCCAGAGTGTATGGTTATTATCTGAAGGAGGTTCTTTCAGTGAGATCTAACTCAGCCATTATTAGGAGAGCCCAACACTGACTCAAACTTTTTCTTTGGAATTGATACATAGTATTTGCACACATTTATGGGGTGCATGTGATATTTTGTTATATGCATACAATGTGTAAATGATCAGTCAGGGTATTTGGGGTATCCATCACCTTGAGTATTTATCATTTCTATGCATTAGGAACACTTCAAGTTCTGTCTTGTAGCTATTTTGAAACATATGACATTGTTGTTAACTACAGTCACCCTACTCTGCTATCAAACATTAGAACTTATTCCTTCTGTCTAAATATATGTACCCATTAACTAACCTTTCCTCATCTCCCTCCCCCAGGAAAAAAAATCAATGGACAAATTTACATTATTATCCTTAAAATACCCTTTGAGTATAGTCATAATCACAATCTGTGCCAAACCGACCTGCAATCTTAAAGTTCACTAACAGTTGGCTACATACAGTCAGTGATCATAAAACAAAGCTTTTCTCTGCGCAAAATGAATTGACTATATGGAATTGATGATTTCATGCTTGGTTAAAATTTCAAATCTTAAAAGACCAAACCTAAGAGAATCATATATTTAATTCTTGATAAAATCATTTAATGTTGTTTAGGTTGTGGTAAAATGGGCATCTTCCTTTGGAGTAATACATTTTTGATAGTAACACAGTTTGGGTAATTTTTTATGGAAAGTAAATGCACAAGAAGCTTATTATTATTCATATCTTTGACCTAGTAATTCCACTTCTGGGACTCAATCCTATGGAAATAATGCTGAATAGAATGACATGGAAGAGTGACCCTTAAAGCACAAAATTTGTTTACAAATTTTCTAAAAATGATACTACATAAATTTCCAACAGGAAAATAAATGCTTATATTCACAGTCATTTTAAAATGTTTATAAAAAGCTTTTAACATTATAATAGTAAGCATACATATATATATGCTATATGAATTCAACTCTAATTTTGTTTTAAAAGTACAGAAATGACAGGGTACAACATGACCTTGTTAAATTAAGACTTTCTGTTATCAATGGGTCCATCTTTACTGTTCACTTTTCATGAGTTAAGAAGACTAGAAGATAATATACCATAATTTTAAGGGTGGCTAATGGGACTGTAGTTGTTTTCTTTTTCTTCTTCCTACTTGCTATTTTTCAATAGTAAGCCAAGAAAACAATAAGATATTTTTAATCTTATGAAAACTTACCTTTTATTAAATTTTTGAGCCAGAAAAAAACTTCAGAATAAACTACTTCACCCCTGTACTTTATTGATAAAGAAACTTCCTCATCAATAAGAGGCACAGAGAGTTTAAAATATTTGAGCTTAAAACGCAAGTTGGCAGTAATCTAAAACTAACATTTCCTGACTCTGCACATGACCCCACATATGAGCTATTTTTGCTGTGTTCCAACCTCCATTTCTAGGGTTAAGAAATGGACGGGCACCATTCACATCAGCAATATTTCATTAAAGTAATTTTTACATTATTAAATAAAATAAACTTAATTTTAACACAAATGCTCTAGAACCTGGAAAATGGAAGGAATCTTGGAATTGTGTTTCCAATGAATATTTGAAAGGCTGCGTAAAAGCAGAGTTTTATTCTAGAAAGTTTCTAGTTTTGAGATTTAACAGCTTAATAAAGAACTCACATTACATTTTATTTATTAAAAGCTCATTGTTCCCGTGTCAGAGTTATTACTGTTTCTTTGCAGTTGCTCAAACAGAAATGACAGGGTACAACATGATCTTGTTAAATCAGGACTTTCTGTTATAAATGGGTCCATCTTTACTGTTCGCTTCTCATGAGCTAATGGTATTCACCAGCATGGTTGATACTTACTTATTAAATCATACACTGGACATAATAACCTTTAACTTAGCTTCAAATATCCCAAACAATTTTTCCTAAAGTCTTTTTAGATAGGAAAAAAAAACATTTTTACCTTAACATTTCATACCACTGGAAGATAATCCAATGGGAATGTTGAAGGTTAACAGAGCGTTTAGCTTATCAAAAATGGTCTGGTCTGTTTGAGTTACTGTTTGGATTCCAGCTAATCAGGCCTATTGACTAGTTTAAAAACGTTCAGCAATTAACAGTGTTCAAACAGCACCAATCTGCTATGTTATTTCAGCTGGGAAAGCAGCTACATGAACCAATACAGCTTCCCTACTAAAAATAAATGATAGCACTTTTCACTCACTGGGGAATTAGTTTTCAGTACTTTAGGTATGTCACACTGTCACACTGCATAACAAAACAAGAAAGTGTGAAACATTTAAATAATTTAAAACCCAAAAGATACACCATGTTTTCAGATTTAAAAAAATAATAAAGTAACTTTGCCAACAGAAACATCATTGCAGGAAGACAAAACAAATATAGAGTGAATTTAAGAGGTGGGTTGTGGTCTCTTTTTCATGAAGAACCACCACCTTCCTTGTTTTGAAGACTGCTTAGTTACATCAGTGATTTTTAACACACAGTAGCTCAAATCAACAATCCACTTGCTCTTCAGACTTTGACACTTCCCCAGCTGCTAGGCCTGTGCTTAACTAAACAAGTACAGTAGCGCAAATGGAACATTTATGTAACATAGGAACTATAAATGTCCTTTGAGAAACAGACCTACTCCCTTCAAAATATGACACAGGGATAAGAGGATTACATTTTTAAACAGCTTTAAGACTCCTGTGAGGAATATATACATATACATCTTATACTTGTTGAAGTTGAAAGCATCACATCATTGTTTACTGGCAATAAAATATCCTTCTAGATAATTTTTTAAAATTCATCGAGCATTTATCTGGTGTTAGGTTCCATTCTAAGAGCTTTACACATATTCTGTCATTTAATCCTTGCAATAATCTTATTGAAGGTGTAGAGACCAACATTTATCCTCATTTTGCAGAAGGAGAAACTGAGACTTAGAAAGGTTAAGTAACCTGCCCAAGGTCACTCAGCTAGTAAATTACTAGAGTGTGGTTTCCACTCAGGCCATCTGACTTCAGAGCCCATGCTCTTACCCACTATTGGCAATTCAAAATACTAAAGAATTTTTAGAATAGAAGAGCTATCAAAAATATCTGAAATAAACATTACAGATAATAAAATCATAAAACACATCCTATGTATGGCCTTTCTCTTCCCACTGACAGATACCTATTTAGTGACTTCCCTTACCAATGCTAGCTCCTTCTTGCACCTTCTGCCCTTTCCTCTTCCACTCTCCAACCTCACCCACCCACTCACCCTGGCAGCTTCACTGTATAGTGCTTATGGTAGTAGCAAATAGGGCAGAAAGAAGTTAATGTTCTACTTTAACAAACAGACAGAATGGAATGATAAGTGTAGCCCCAGAACTGGTCGGGTGGGGAGGGGAGGAGAGATCATTATTTGTACAATCGATTAGATGTTCCCACTTGCTTGTTTACTTCTAAGTAAATTCATTTATAGGTATATAGGAACAAGGAAAAAAAGTCTCCACACAAGGGATGATTCCTGGATTTCCTTCACTTCTCTGCCCAGGCCAAAAGTCCTCCTGTTTAGAAGATAATGTAGTAGATTTTCCAGAACAGAGTTCTGGAAAAGTAAAATCGTCTCTGCATAAACTGGGATAATAGTGAAGTAGATCCTAAAGACTAACACTTTTCAGTCTACAGAACTTTCTGCAGTGAAGGAAACATCTGATGTCTCTCTGCCTAGTATGGTAGCCACTAGCTACATGTGGCTGTTGAGCACTTGAAATGTGGCTGGCACAACTTGGGAACAAAATTTTTAACTTTATCTAATTTTAATTTACATAGTCACATGTGGCTGGTGGCTATCCTATTGGACAGACCAGCAATATGCTTATTTAACTGCTATTCATCAAGTATCTACTAGGTGCTGCAAAGCTACCTTTATGGAAGGTACAACTTTGTCGCCATCTTACAGATAAGGAAACTGAGGCTCAGAGACATTAAGTGACTAGCCCATGGATTAATAAGAAATAAGTAGTAAATTCTGGATGTTATGCCTACATCTGTCCCATTCAAGGTCTGATGCTTTTACTACCAGTGGTTCTCAACACTGGTGCATGTGCTTTTCAAAAATACACATCCCCAGATCCTACTCCCCAGGATGTTTAATTGGTTTGGAGCAGAGCCCAGGCATGTGTGTATCTCTAAAACTCCCACTGTGCAACACTACTGGTGTGACTGAGGCCACCTACTCTAGTAGTGGAAAATCATTTCCCAAAGGGAGCTGTGATGAAGTTCTACCACTACCTCCTCTCTTAAGGGTGGTTAACAGTTTAGTGCTTACAAAAAGAAAAAGAGGTCCCACTCCTTTGTTTTGCAGATGAGAGTATGAAGCCAAGAACAGCTACTCTCAGCTAAGGTGAGGTCACAGAGCTGGTGTTTGTGATAGAGCTAAGACCAGGGCCCAGGTATTGGGTTGTAGATAAGTGCTCCACTTTCTGGAGCTGTGGGGTCAGCAAGGGACCAAAGGTTGGGAAGGCTCAGCTGAAGGATTTAAAGCCTCAGGCAGCAATCAGAAGGCCAAGGGCAGACACAGGCTGCCACTGCAGAGCACTTCACTATTCTAGAGGTAAGAACATTCAGCTGTCCCAGGCTTGTCAGCTTCTCCATCCCCTCTTTCTGCCACTCCAAGGGACCTGAGGAGTGGTCCATGGGCCTCTGTGAAGCATTTTTCACTCTGCCAAGGATACTTTCACAATGGATGTAGCCCTACTCTGGCACATAATAGGTGCTTAAGATTGTAACTGTGAAATGAATGAAAGCAGATTTTGGAACTCAAGAGACTTGGATTACACAGCTTCTACATGGGTTCAGATCCTATGTATTTGAAAAGTAACTCTTTAAGAAATCAAATTTTAAAGTCCCTTCCCAGCCTTTGCACTTGTCTCACAGAAGTGGTTAGAGAAAATGACATTAGTCTCTAGGACAGGCTTATTTTTTGTTTGTGGGGCTGAAACGGCTTAAAAGTGATGAAGTAAGAAGAAAAAATAAGAATATTGACAAAAAGTTAAACAGAAGAATTTATACCATATCCATACATATTCTAAGAGTCCTATTAAGTACAGCCAACCTGCAGTTGTCCCTGTCAGGAGACACGATCTGGGGGTTGCGAAAGTCAATGCAAGCATTTAAAAGAAACTGCCACAAAAATAGAAAATGCTGC
Source organism: Eulemur rufifrons (assembly GCF_041146395.1). Classification (NCBI taxonomy): domain Eukaryota; kingdom Metazoa; phylum Chordata; class Mammalia; order Primates; family Lemuridae; genus Eulemur; species Eulemur rufifrons. Next base: position 65,893,788 of record NC_090999.1, on the reverse strand, counting down.
TGTAAACATTATCCCTCCAGACTAGCTAAGTATTTTTTCTCCTGTACAATAAAGGAGTAAAAATAAAGATAATTTGTGTTTTAGATTATCCTCAGGAATGATGTGTGCCTATAAAATGTTCTGTGGAAATCATCCCTCCATTCAGGAATTCAGCACAGCTGCTACTATAAGGAGACTGCGTAGTTCTGAAGCGAATGAACCTGTGTTCTAAGAAGCTGCCTTTTGAAGTAACAGCTCTGAAAGTCATGAGCAAAAAACTCTCCAGGATGATTGCAGCAAATAGCTTCGGATAGTAACGTCTAGTCTGTTGGCAAGTGCCCTTTGGAAGGCAGGACTTGAATTCTCTTAAAATCACCAATTATTCTTACAGGCCTGCCGCTTACAAAAGTAGGGAAAACACAGGTTTTTCAAGCTACAGCTGCAGATTCAAAAATTTGTTTGTGCCAGTTGATTTTGTTTTAGTAACGTAAAAAGTAAAAAACCCAAAGAGAGTGGAAAAAATTAGCTGAGGGTGTTTACAGCTGTCAAAGAAGATCATGGTAGAAAAATCCACTTCAACTATCTCCAGACTTGCATTTCAAGCCATCATTTCTTTTGAATATTATCTATCTGCTTCCGCCCCCAGGCCTCTTTTTTTCTTTAATAGTAATACATATCCAAGGTTTAAAAATAACACAGGATTATGTAAAATAGAACATTAAAGTCCCCAAACCCATATCTACTCACAATCTTATTAAAAATCCCTAGAATTTTTTTTTTTAATCATTGAAACATGGTGCCCAATGTGCAAATATCCCAAGAAGTCTGTTACTCTGGCCTCGAATTTTCCATTAGGTGCCAGCTGTATAAACCAGAGAACATGAGACAGAAACAGAGCTCCACACTTCACTTCTTAACCAGGTTTATGCCTTTGAGCAACACATCTCCCTTCCTAGAATTCTTTTCCCTCTTCTGGAAAGTAAAGGAGGTGAAAATGCTGATTATTGGTTTGCTTCTCATCCAAACCTTCCTTACTAGTACTAACAGAAACATAAGTGAGCCATAGACGTAAGCCACGTAGGTAATTTTCAATTTTTTAGTAACTTTCTTAAAATGATGATGGTTCAAATAAAAAAGTTTTTTTTTAGTAACCACTTTAAAAAAATAAAAAGTAACAGATAAAATTAATTTTGATAATGCTTTTTTTTTTTTTTTTTTTTTTTTTGAGACAGAGTCTCACTCTATTGCCTGGGCTAGAGTGCCAGGGCATCAGCTTAGCTCACTGCAACTTCAAACTCCTGGGCTCAAGAGATCCTCCTGTCTCAGCCTCCTGAGTAGCTCGGACTACAGGCGCGTACCACCACACCCCACTAGAGACAGGGTCTTGCTCTTGCTCAGGCTGACCTCAAGCGATCCTCCCGCCTGGGCCTCCCAGGGTGCTAGGATTACAGGCATTAGCCACCACATCCAGCCTTTTAATAATACTCTTTATCCCAATATATTCAAAATATCATTTCAACATGTAATCAATATAAAAAACATTATTAATATTTTGATAATATTAACAGTTTACATTCTATTTTTCAAGCTAGGTCTTCAAAATCTGGTGTGTGCTTGACACAAGACATCTCAATTCAGACTAGCCACATTTCAAGTGCTTAGTAGCCACATGTGGCTAGTCACTACTGTTTTGAGGCAGTGCAATTTTATACCAGTGATGGACATTGTCCCAAAGAAGCTCTATTTTGGTAAGAAGCTCACTTCTGTGTCTCTATACTTGATTGCCTCTGCTGCCAAAACAAACAAACAAAAAAATTACTATTGATTATTATTTGTTGGCAATGCTTAATTATCAAGAACAAAGTGTAGAATCTACTCAGATTTCTCAGAGGCTTTCAATATCAGACCTTTGATTAATACCAGTGCTGTTTCCCTATAATAGATTGGGTTTTTGAGTGAATTTTTCTTGCCTGGCTGAGTCATTCTTATTGAATTTTAGGTCATTTATTCTGAGCTTCATAGAACAATTAGGATATAGTATCATTGTTAATTAACAATTTGAAAAGTTTCCTATACTTCTAGAAAATAGACAAAAATATTAACTGACCTAAAAGGCTAACATTTTACTTTATTTTTTCCAGAAATCACCCACTTGCATCCTACCAATCATGTTCTTCCCCTCTCAACCCTCTTACTAAAACAAACAAACAAAAAACCTAAAGTATCAATAAGCAGTGAAAGTTTAGTGGTAGGTCAAATAGCATTTAAACACTGCTATGTGTTCTGTTTTCTAATAAATCCAACAAATAACTCTTGAATACCTTCTCCCGGCCAGGAGCTGTACTTAAGTGTTAAAGATTCCATAAGATTAGCCCATTATCAGAGGCTCCGGCATGTGTGTGTTGGTGCAGAGGCATAGGCTTGTATTCTAGGGTATCTTTTCCTACAGAGCCTTCCCCCAAAATCTGACATGTTTTTAAGTGGCCCTTTTCTATCTCTCCATATCTAATCTGCCTACAAAACAAAATATGCTGAAATATGTTATATACCGCTTTTGGTGTATGCTATGAATTAAAAAGTAGCATGTGTTCACTGTAAAAGAAAATATATTCAAACAAATCAGAAGTCTATAAAATATAAAGTTCTCCCCTTTCTTAATGCATTATCCCCAGTGGACCCTTAGAGGTGACCACTGTGGAAGTATTATGCCAGAATTCTCCAAGCTTAAATATGTATACACACGAACACATACGCAAATTTTGAGAGAATATTTTTAAAGTAACATGTGATTATGAAGAAAATTCAAATAAAAAAGAAGCACATGAAAAGGGAGAAATCTATATTCACATATAATATTTGAGGGGTATTTTTAAATAAAGTAACTTATGATTATGGAGAAAATGCCAACCGTAAAATGCAAAGTGACATTTTCCCTACCCCACATTCCCACAACCCAAAGGTAATAACAAATGCCCATAGTTCGTTCGTTCTTTCCTTTTTTAAACACTTACTGGTTAATTATAAAGGATACTGCAAATGATACAGATGATGAGATACATGGGGCGAGGTATGGGGGAAGCGGCATGGAGCTTCCATGCTCTCTCAGAGCATTCTACCCTGCAGGAACCTCCACAGGTTCAGTTACCCAGAAGCTTCTCTTTCTTTGTGTGTGGATCTTTTGTGAAATTTTCTATGAATATACATAGAATGTGCCTAACGCAGTTATGAAATATGCTTTCAAATAGTATTGTGACATCTAATATACACATAGATAAGTGTACAAAACAACAAAGTGAACCCTCTTGCAATCACCATCCAGATTAAAAAGTAAAGCATTGCCAGCCCTCTAGAAGCCTTCCTCATAACTCCTCCAAATCACTACCCCCGCCACCCTCCCCCACAAAGGGCTCCACTACCCTGACTTTTAGAGTCATCAATTCCTTGTTTTACTTTTTAATTTTATCGCCTAAGTACATATCACTAAGCACTATAACTTTGCCTGTTTTTAGATTTTAAATAGTCATACCATATGTATTTTCTTGTCTCTGGCTTCCTTTATTTGCAATATTTGTTTATTTTTAATTTAATACATCTTGAGCATCTTAGCCAACATATGTAGAATTGCCTCATCCTTTTATGTTCATGGTATAGAATTGAACAAATTCCCAAATAAATAACCAAATTATTTTATCTCTTTTTGGTCATTATAATGTTGTAAAGAACATCTTGGGCATTTATCTTTATAAATTAATTTTTTAAAACTTAAAAAGTAATCCTGCTACTAATATAAAATGAGATGACATATCAATTATTTCAGAATTCCTGAATGAAAGAAACTCTATCTTTAAAAATCTGTAAATATTCAACGTAAAATTTGTTGAGATGAATAGTTTAGATACAAAGAAGCAAAATTTGACACAATTGGTAGTAGAAGGCACCCAAGGCCAGTCAAATCCTAATGTTAATGATACTATTAATTGATAATGAACACTTCTACTCTGCAAGGGACTATTCTATGCACTTTACTTGCACAACAACCCAATGAGTTAGGCCCTGTAATCATCTTCAATTTACAGATAGGAAAACACATAGAGATGTTAAGTTACTTAGCCAAGGTCACATAGCTTATAAGAGTAATATGCTTAACCCCTAGGCTTGTATACATCCTTGAGGGCTGTAAATAAAGGGATAGCATAAGGGAATTTCTCTGTGGTGACAGAACAGTTCTGTATCTTGATTGGGTGGCAGTTAAAAAAATCTATACATGGGTTAAAATTGCATTTAACCACACACACACAAATGAATGCAAGTAAAAAAATGGTAAAAATGGAATCGGGTCTGTAGTCTAGTTAACTGTGTTGGGCCAATGTCAATTTTTTGGTTTTGATATTGTGTTACAGTTGTATTATATATTGTATTGAATTACATATAAGATGTCACCATTAGAAGTTGGGCAAAGGGTACATGGGAATCTATGTAGATTTTTGCAGCTTCCTGTGAGTCTATAATTATTTCAAAATAATATGTTTTTTAAAGGGGTAGGGGACAACGGTTCCAGCTTTGGAACACTCCCAGCTTTGGCAACAGCGGGAAACTTGGAAATGCAAAACCTCAGGCCCTACCTCAGACCTCTAAATTAGAATCTGCATTTTAACAAGGATCCCAGATGATTCATATGCACATTAAAGTTTAGAAGCACCGCTCTACAAGAAAGAAAAGTGATATTCAAGTATTTCTCATTCTGTCAAAACAAAAAACTAGTTTCTTCATTTCAGTGGCAGAACGTTTATTCCAGAGGCCCAGGGCATGCTCACTGGTGTGCAACCAGTTCAGTCATGCAGGGTACTGTACACAGAAGACTCATTTCCCCCATGAGATTTAATACTCTATCTTAAAATTCTTAATAATTTTATTTTTGAGTTTGTGTTTTGTAAGTGAAATCCAATGAAGCAATATAGTATACAGAGAGAGACTGGAGCCTCAGCTCACCCACCTGCCTGCTCCCCTGCCTTGCTGGGATGGGTTCTCAGCTGCCTGCTTCCCTGCACCCTTGCCCTTTGGGACCCCGAGGCCTCCCTCCCTGTCGTCACCCAGCAACTGTTGCTGACCTCTGGCCCTGGTAGGAGCTTGTGTTGCTCCCTGAAACATCTCAGGGTGAGGCATGGTGGCAGTCATCCCAGTTCAGGACTGGCAGTGCCATGGCACATTCATGGCTATTAGTGGGTAAGGGTCTCTTATCCATCTCTGATCTAGGTACCTAGCACATTTGGCATGGAGATCCCCAGAAACCATGGGTTTCCAAAGGTGGCAGGCACAAGAGGAAGGGAGATGCCTGACATGCCTTCTCCATCACCTGCCAAGACCTGTGTTGGTCCAGTGGATGGCAGAAGGGAAGCCCAACAGTCAGTGGGTGGTGTGAGTGCTTAGTCACAGAGGAAGGCCCTGTGTGAATTTCCATTCATCCAGCAGGTAACCCCCTGCCCAAGCATGTGCAACATTAAATAACAAATAAAGACACTATGACGGGTTGAGGAAAAGACTGGGGAAGAATGAAAAAAGCTTTATATTTTATTTTTTTTTTTTTGCTTTTTAAACAAGGGATTTTTTTTTTTGCTTTTTAAACAAGGGTGTCCATATTTTCATTTTGCACTAGGCCCCTCAAATTATGTAGCCAGTGCTTCAAAGGCCACTGGCAATCAAAATATGAACTTTCAGCACGTACTTGGCAGATTTGTGGGCCCAACGGTGAACCCTAATGAGCACCAAAAGCAGTGTCATTACAAGATGTCTCCAAGAATCCTTTAGCAACTTGAGGTTTGTTTGTCCCTCTCTTTAAAGAATTTCAACCATGGAAAATACAAGCCAGCACCAAGAAGCGTAAGCACAGATCTCCCAATTCTTTCTGTTTATACCTGGTAGTACCCAAGTGCACTTCCATATTTTCTACATAATATCCACAAAGGAAGTAATCAGCAGTAACACTTCTCCTTTTAAAAATTAAAATTCCTCACCAGCAAACTGGTTTCCCTGAGTGCACATTTGGGAATAACACCAATTGGGTATCGGACAGAGGTGGGGGCTGGGGGGAAGGGATGGGTGTATACCTACTTGATGAGTGCCGATGCGCACTGTCTGGGGAATGGACACGCTTGAAGTTCTGACTGTGGGGGATGGGGAGGCATGGGCAATATATATAACCTGAACTTTTGTACCCCCATAATGAGCTGAAATAAAAAATAAATAAATAAAAAAATTCCTATGCATTAGAAAATACAGAAAAAAGGGAGACTTTGCAGTAAGTCTTAAAAGACAGAGAGTAAAGGATTTAAGGTTTTAAGGACTATGTTTATATTCTTAAATGTTTAGATCTTCTTAAATTCATTCATATAATAAGTACTCATTGGACCACTCCCAAAAAGATCACTAGTGTATTAAACCAATTTTCTCTGAAGCATTTTTGAGATCCTGTACTTTTTCCGCAACTAATTTTAAATCCCTGCCTGTTTCAACTCTTCCCCATAAATAATTTTTTGATGACTGAAAAAATTATATTAAAAAATAGCACATTATTTATCTCTCATAGTCTTGTTTCACTCCCCTGGGCAGTGTCAATGTTTCCTTTTACTTACATACTTTATCTTGAAGTTATAATATTATTATTGACCATATGTCATGTGTAACCAAAGAGAAGGCAAGTGCTTAAAAGTTATTTTGTCTTGCAAGGTGCTCTCAGTGAGTTTGTTTAATAGGATAAATGCAAATTTTTATCTGTAGTATGACCCTAATTTTAATTTCATGCATTTGTATATATACTTGTAGCTAGGAGGAATTGTTATATAAAGTTCTTAACAATAGTTGTTTCAGGGTGTAGAGATTGCCGGTGACTTTAGTTTTCTGTTTTCTATTTCTCTGTATTTTCCCAGTTTGTCTGCAATGAATATTATAGGGAACACTGGCAACATTACAAAATAGGGCCCTAATGCCACTGATACCCATCATTATTTAATATGAACTACTTGTATTTTTTTCAGAAATTTACTTTGCTCTTTTGGTTACTCCCACCAATTCACTGACAGGACTGATGAAGTTGAGTGTGAATTTCCCACATTTAAGGAGTGTTAATTCATTCAATGGCACCATTAAGTCGCCACATGATAACCCAGTTCATTACAACTCATCAGACTCCAAATACTCAATTAATTTTCTCTTCTGTTCTTCATGAGCATACCTATCCTAACTTTGTTAACTAAATCATGCAGTTGTTTTTGTTTTTGACATATTATATTGTAGGACAGTGATTTCCCTATTACATTGTAGGGGTTGAAGTAGCCTAAAAACTTATTATATTTTCAATTTAAAAATTGCTTATCTGAGACTCATGAAAGATTTACCATAATAAAGTATATACAGTATGTGTTTACTAAATAATCATAACCATTACTGTGTAATACTTTCACCAACTCTTAAATAACTTCTGTTTTCCCACAGTATTTTCTAGATAGAATATACAATGAAAGGGCAGGAAGTATAAACATGTAAGCCTGTACCCCTGCTAATTAGGCTAGACTTTGAGAATCATCTAGTCCAGTGACTCTCAATCCTAGCTGTACATTAAAGTCATCTACAGAGTTTTTTTTAATATACAGGTGCCTGAGCCCCACCGCAAATCAATTTGATCAGAATCTCCCAGATGCGGTTTGGGCATGGTGTCTATTTTATGTGCTAATGACCGTTTTGAGTGCTTTTACATATGTTCAGTCACTTAATGCTTCACCCTGTGTCATAGGTACTATTATCACTTCTACTTTACCTATGACAAATTGAGGCTAATCGAGATAAATTGTCTTGGTCCAGTCAAATAATATGCTTTGGTTTAGATATGGTTTGTTTGGTCCCACCAAGTCTCATGTTGAAATTTGATCTCCAATGTGGACCTGGTAGAAGGTGTTTGGAGAGGATCCCTCATGAATGGCTCACTGCTATTCTTGGGAGACTAACTGAGTTCTCACTCTTAGTTCCTACTAAGAACTAAGAACTGGTTGTTGAAAAGGGCCTGGTACTTCCTCCTCTCTCTTGCCTCCCCTCTTGCCATGCACACGCCAGCTCCTCTTCCCCTTCTGCCATGAGTAGAAGCAGCTTGAAGCCCTCAGCAGAAGCAAATGCCAGTACCATGCTTCTTGTATAGCTTGAGAACCATGAGTCAAATAAGCCTCTCTTCTTTATAAATTATCCAGCCTCAGGTATATATTTATAGCAATACAAACTAAGACACAATGAAATAAGTGGCAGGTCCAGGATCACCCACAGGCTCCACTACAGCCTGGCTTATGCCACCCATTCCCGCAACCCTTTAAACTATTCCCAGAACCTACAGCATGCCATATAATTCTTGGTACTGTAGAATTCTACTAGATGAAATACAGTCAGAGATGAATAAACACAGAAAATGCAGACCAACTTTAGAGAGGGCAAAAAGCACCAGTGCAAATAGGATGGATGACAGAAATCGTGTAAAAGACATCCTGAAATGATTAAAATCAAGGCAGCATAGTCTGGCTGGTGGTGATCAGGAAAGCATGCTCAGCTGAAACACAGCTTCCTTTAGTGCATGATCCAAAAGACTGTCAAAGGACACAAACAAGTCAAATCCAGCCATTCCTCAGAGTGTTCTCAATTGGCCCACCCAATACTTCAAAATATTTTTAAGTAACTGTCAACATAAAATATACACAAACATATATTTATATTTTACAAATATAAATGTTATAAATATAAATTATATAAGTATACATATATGTGTATATCTACTTATACATACATAAAACATTAAAATCCAGGTTCCCACATTTTCTTGAAAAATGGGAAAACCTGGAAGCCCATGTTCCTGCATGGTGGCAGTTCCTATCAGATGGAGCATAACCTCTCCAGTTTTCCACACTCCCTTACTGTGCTCTTTGCACTACAGTAACAGATAATAAGAAAATCTTTGTGGAGGGAGCAATGAAAGTAGAATAGACAAATGTGGATTTCAATCAGTGTTCTATTATCATTCTGAGAGCTTGGATAGTTAGACTCTAAACTTTGCTTTCCCTTCTTGCCAAATGGGGATAACAACTACCTCGTAGAGTTTTTATCAGTTTAAATGAGATAGTTACATAAAGCATGTATTGTAGTTTGGGGCATATAAGTCCTTACTATGGTCTGACTGTCTCCCAAAATTCATGTGTTGAAATTTAGTTGACAATGTGATGGTATTAGGAGGGAGGGCCTTAGGAGGTGACTAAGCCAGGAGGGCACAGCCATCATGGATGGGATTAGGACTCTTATAAAAGAGCTTGCAAAAGCCAGTTCATTGCTTTCTGCTCTTCTGCCTTTTCCAGCATGTGAGGACACTGAGAGAAAATGCCATCTATGGAAAAGGCCCTCACCAGACACAGAATGTGCTGGTGCCGTGACCTTGGACTTCCCAGCCCCCAGAACTATAAGAAATAAAATTTCTATTATTTATAAATTACCCAGTCTGTGGTATTTTGTTATAGCAGCATGAACACACTAAAGAAAGTCCTCAAAATATGGTAGCTATTATTAGTGGTATCTACTTAATCTAGACAAATAAATATTAATCATGCTCTATAATATCATCCTCAAAGATGATAGTTATTATCATCATCATGCTACTATTTTACAGAAAAGAAAAATTAAGGCACAAAGAAGATAAATAACTTGCCCAGGGTTATCCATTAGTAAGTGATTAGGCAGGAATCTCAATTTTGGAAATGTGGCAGCCAAAGTCATGCAACTGGAAAATAGGGAATGAGAAAAGAACCTGCCAACTTAATGATCAAATTCAAAAATATTTATTTAGTCCAGTTGTGCAAAATGAAGCCTTCTTCCTCAAGAAGCTGAACTTCATTATTAATAAAATCTCATGGTGATTAAAAACACACATGAGTAAGATAGAATTGTCTCCCTTAAAAAGCTAACAATTTAGTGGGAGAGTTAAAGTAGAAGCAAGATGAGATTCAAAAATTAGGTAAAAGATGGGACTGGATGTTCTTTAAAGTACTTTCCATATCTGAATCTCTTTGCTTTGTTTAATTTTGCCATGAAAAGTTAGAAAGTTTCAAAAGCCAGCTACATATATGAACCACAAGCACAGGGATTCAGTCCAACAAGGGAGGAATAATAACCTCTGGCTTGAGATTTTAATTCTGCAAACTGCAGTACTTTGTCTGAGTATGAACACCAGGTCAGCAAATCTGATTCCCGTTGCTACAGACAGAGAACCAATTTGCATCGTATTCATTTGTGCAGTTGCTTTGAGTCTAGTCACTAGAAATGCTCCATTTTACCTAAGTATCAACAAAGGCAGAGAAAAATCCTGTCCAAAATATATTTAAGCTATTGATGTGGGCAGATGGAAACAATGAAATGCCAGGTCTACAGAATAGCTGGTGGAGAATCTGGATTTCGATCGCTTGTGTTTGATGGGATTTTCAAATTACTTTTAAAAGTAGGTTATAAGTGCCAGCCTGAATTAGAGGAGGAGGACTCTCTAGGGACTCCTGCTGTGTTTTGAGAAATGTCCTTTGGAGCACAGTGTGCCTTATCACCAGAAAGGAAAGTGCCCTTGAAGATTACAAGCAACAATTTCTATCTTGTCTCCAACATGACCAGAATTGGGTGGAGCCACAGGATTTGACTCCCCCCTGGCTATTGTCAGGGGACCAATTACTATATTCACAGCTAACTTAATGGGATCCTGAGTAACATCATTAAGGGCACAGTAGGCAATAAATGATTATAAAAGAACCTTGCGAAATTCCCTAGGTATCTATGCCTAGTCCGTCTCCCTTATCTAATGCCATCTGTGGATGCACAGATGCCCTAGAAATTGAAATTGTGTAACTAATAACTTCTAATTGAAAGAAATTTAACTTAAGTCTACATATACTGCTCATTGCATGTTACATCTTCGCTCACACCTAGGGATTCTAAACTATTAATAGTTATTGCTAACTTCTTTGGAACTCTGAAACTCAATCATCATTACGTTGCACAGTATTTACTTGTGCTAAGTAAAATAGTATTTTAAAAATTCAGTTGAAGGGCAATAGTTTTTAATAGGAGAATGTTGCAACCTTTTGGAAAATGACTCAGGGTACCAAAAGGAGTATGTTGTTAAAATGCAGATTCTTGGCCACTCCCCTGACCTACTACATCTAAACCTTTGAGGGCTGGGGCCCAGGGATCTAAATTTTAACAAGATCCCCAGATGATTCTTATGTACACTAAAGTTTGAGAACTTCTGCCCTAGAGTATCACTAATCCAAAGCTAAAAATAATTTGCAACCACCAAATACAAAATATTAAACTTCTAGCACAACTTTAATTGGCTATAGGAAACCAGTACTTCTTAGTACTAGAAAATTTCCAGCCACAACTTAACTTTCTTATATTTGGGGGTGTGATTCTCTATGTAGCAAAGATTTCTGCAGAGATGCTGAAGAAATCTGGTCCATCCTGTAAAGGCTGTTGCTAACAGGCTCTCCCTCCCACACATGCTACCAGACCATGATTGGTATGTCCCTGACTACCATCATTCTCCTTCCTGACATGCTCTCTCATCGTCTCTGAAGTAAGGACAATGTTAACTTTGTGTAACTCATAAAAACGAATACACCTTTCCCTTATCAATATTTACAATTTTTTTGTTCTTATGTTGTTTTTTCATTGTATTTACAACAGTTTGTCCCTGTGGTTGTAAACTGCTGCAACCAGCTAACAAATCTTCTAGTTTTAAATAATATTTATAACCTTATCAGAGCTAAGAAAATGATCAAAAACAAAACAGGATGAAATTGGCTTCAGTAACCCAAGAGAAAGTCTATGCCCTCAAGATATGTGAAGCTATCCCCTCAGGCACTCTCAAGAATTCTTTCACCAGGCCGGGTGGGCGGGCGCGGTGGCTCACGCCTGTAATCCTAGCACTCTGGGAGGCCAAGGCGGGTGGATCGCTCAAGGTCAGGAGTTCGAGACCAGCTTGAGCAAGAGCGAGACCCTGTCTCTACTAAAAATAGAAAGAAATTATACGGACAACTAAAAATATATATATAGAAAAATTAGCCGGGCATAGTGGTGCATGCCTGTAGTCCCAGCTACTTGGGAGGCTGAGGCAGGAGGATCGCTTGAGCCCAGGAGTTTGAGGTTGCTGTGAGCTAGGCTGACGCCACGGCACTCACTCTAGCCTGGGCAACAAAGTGAGACTCTGTCTCAAAAAAAAAAAAAAAAAAAAAAGAATTCTTTCACCAAATCCAAATGTAACAAGTCATATATCTTAGGCAGGGGATTTTTTGCCTTTTCGAGAATATCAGAAGCCAGAAAGCTTGTAAAATCATTAAAGAATTGGTAATACAAACATCTTTTTTTTTTTTTTTTTTTTTTAGAGAAGTTGCCATGCTTGTTTGTTTTTCAGGAAGAAATAACAGCCGGTACAAACACTTGATGAAAACATTTATCTCTCTACTGAGCTCAGACAGAAATTAGAAATTGGAGCATACCTGTTAAGAAATAAAAAGTTCAATTGCTGAGGCACTAGAAATCAAACCACTTTCATAAAGAAAATTCTCCCAATCAGAAACCATTCAGCCTGGTTCGATTAGCGTCACTTCTCAAAGGGCAGAAATTTTAAAAGGGATGAATCATAACAGCTGGTTCCCACCAATTGCCGCTCCACCAGACAGGAAGCTGGTTATCAATGGGTGGTAAGGTGTCACCACTGTCCAGGCAGCTCAGGCAGAGTAGTAGGGCTGGGAAGAAGTGGCTCCCTGGAAAGCCCCTCAAGGGAGCTTCTGCAGATGGTAGCTTACAGGATGGGTTTTTTGGGTAAATTTTTACATTTTGACTTTGATGCAGAGGAAGCTCAAGTTAAATGCCATAGTGCACAAGGGTCTTTTTCTATCTGGGAAGGGATATTAGAAGTACGGCTATCGCTTCTCAGCCTTTTGGCTAAGATCAAGTGTAGAAGGATGGCTACAACATAGTCTGAGTTTATAATCAACATATAAACTGAATGAAGATTAAAGACATTAAAATTCTTGAGACAGAATCCATTTTCTTGGATAAGAAGATTGAAAAGGTAATTGACTGTGGAGTGCTTGAGCGAATTTGTTTCTTTCTAGCAGAGATTTCCAAAAGTTAATTCTACTATAAAGCTACAATAATCATGACAGTGTGGTATTGGTGAAAGCAGACACACAGATCAAGAAAGAATAGAGTCCAGAAATAGACCTACACAAATACTATAGTCAACTGATTTTTTACATAGGTGCAAAAGTAATTCAATGGAGAAAGATTATGTTTTTAACAGATTATGAAAACCCAAATGCCGAAAAATGAACCTAGACACATACCTCACATCTTATATAAAGAACTCAGCTCAGGATGCTCCTCACCAGACCCTGCTCTGCCCATGCCACCATGGCCACCATTCAGCAGCTGGAAGGACAATGGTGCTTGGTGGACAGCAAAGGCTTTGACGAATACATGAAGGAAACAGCAGTGGAAATAGTTCTGTGAAAAATGCATGCAATGGCCAGACCAAATTGCATCATCTCTTATGACGGCAAAAACCTCATCATAAAAACTGAGAGCACTTTGAAACCAATACAGTTTTCTTATACCCTGGGAGAGAAGTTTTAAGAAACTATAACTGATGGTGGAAAAATTCAGATTGTCCACGACTTTACAAATGGAGTATTGGTTCAACATTAGGAAAGAAAAGGAAAGGAAATAACAATAACAAAAAATGTTAAAAGATGGGCAAAGAGCAGTGGACTGTATCCTGAACAATGTCACCTATACTTGGGTCTATGAAGAAGTAGAAAAAAAAATTCTATCCATCACTTTGGACAGGAGTTAGCTGAGGGAATGAACAAGTTCAGTTCAATCTCCACAAACATTTTATATGCAACTATTTTGAAGTGTGAGTTTAATTAGGATCATCCCCTTTGTTACTAAATAAATGTGTTTGTGCTAATAAAAAAATTAACTCAAAATGGACCATAGACTTAACATAAACATATAACTAACTGTAAAATACTTAGAGGAAAACATATGGGAAAATCTTTCTGACCTTAAACTAGGCAGAGTTCTTGGAAATAGCACCAAAAGAGGAAAAAATGGATAAATTGGACATCATCAAAATTCAAAACCTTTTTTTGCTCTGCAAAAGACATTTTAAGAGAATGAAAAAACAAGCCATAGATTGGGGAAATGTTTGCGAATCACATACCTGACAAAGAACTTATATATAGATTATATGAAGAATTATCAAACCTTAACAGTAGGAAAACAACCCAATTTTTTTAAAGGACAAAAAATCTGAAAAGATATTTCAATAAAGAAGATATACTGATGGCAAACAAGCACAGGAAAATATCCTCTATATTATTAGTGATTAAGGAAATGCAAATTAAAACCACAATGAGGCTGGGCATGCGGTGGCTCACGCCTGTAATCCTAGCACTCTGGGAGGCTGAGGCAGGAGGATCGCTCAAGGTCAGGAGTTCTAGACCAGCCTGAGCAAGAGCGAGACTCCCGTCTCTACTAAAAATAGAAAGAAATGATCTGGACAGCTAATATATATATATATATATATATAAAAAAAAATTAGCCGGACATGGTGGCACATGCCTGTAGCCCCAGCTACTCGGGAGGCTGAGGCAGAAGGATCACTTGAGCCCAGTCGTTTGAGGTTGCTATGAGCTAGGCTGACACCACGGCACTCTAGCCTGGACAACAGAGTGAGACTCTGTCTCAAAAAATAAATAAATAAGTAAAACCACAATGAGATACTACTATTATGCCCCCTCTAGAATGATTAACATTAAAAAAAAAATCTGACAATACAAAGTGCTGACAAGTACAGAGAGAAACTTGAATTCTCAAAGGAAAAATGGTACAGCCACTTTGGAAAATAGTTTGGCAGTTTATTATAAAGTTAAATATTCACTTATCAACTTATACATAGCAATCCCACTCTTAGGTATTTTCCCAAGAGAAATAAGACTTATATTTACATAAAAACCATTTGTGAATGTTTATAGCAAGTTGATTCATAATCATTAAAAATTGTATACAATTAAATGTCCTTCAATTGGCAACTAAACTATGGAGCACTCACAAAATGGAATACTATCTAACAATAAAAAGGAACACACTACAGGTACATGCAACGACATGGATGAATATCCAACGCATTATTCTAAATGAAAGAAGCCAGACTCAAAAGGCTATGTAACGTATGATTCAATGTGATATCCCAGAAAAGGCAAAACTGTAGTGATGGGGAACAGATCTGTGGTTGCCAGGGATTAAGGGTGGGAGGGAGGAGGGTCTGACTACAATGGGACAGTGTATTTTCAAGGAGTTTTTTTTGGGGGGGGGGGTGATAGAACAGTTCTGTTTGTCAAATGTATAAAACTATATACCAAAAAAAGTAAATTTTGCTGTGTGTAAATTTAAAATAAATTTTTAAAAGTTTTTTCTGAGCTCACACTTTAATTATTTTATAATAAGCTTTCTGGGATAATTGTCATTGCAAACTCAAAAATGCCCTCAAATTTCTATTTTTAAAGTAAATTTCCAATGCCATGTTTCTGTTTTGGCAAATATTCAAAAATTACGTTCAACCAATCTGTTCAAACCTATATGCTTAGAGTGAGTGTGTAAAAAATAGGCTAATTTTAAAAAGACAAAATAGAAATTTTTTTAAATAAAAGATTCAGGAATATAAAAATGAGGCAAATATGCTTACCAAGTCAAAATCTACTTAGGACAGACTCCTTCCTCTATGCAAAAACAAGATTTTTCAACATTTTACAAAGCTAAATCATGCTGCTTGGCTTTCTGCACTATTGAAGTTTGATACAATATGCTGACTGCAGTCCCAGTGTATTCAGCAGGGGTCAAAGTCATAACAGATCATCTACATTATGGATGGTTGTTGTTTTTAAGAAATATGGATATCCCTGTTAGAGACTAATACTCTTTTTGCAGGTTAATCAAATATAGAAGTATACCATATACTTCTAATATTTTTTATGTTGGTTCAGTTGAGAAATACTGAAAAGAAATGCCACAATTCAAATACTCAGAGCTTTAAATCACCCAGATTCATTTTATACATAAGAAAAGTGATTTTATGCACGACAAGGATTAGAAGGACAGAATCAGAAACAGAGAGCAGTTCTTTTTATTCTCAGTTAATGGCCCCGCTTCCAAGATCAGATTACAGATAATCAAACACATTTCTGTTCATTTGTTATCATTAAAATGAATTTGCTATAACAATTTGAAGGTGGCCTTATCTCTGTTAGTACTATGCAACAATACCAGCTCTTGGAGATAAATGTATTCCTTTTCTAGTGGCATATTTCCTAGGATTAAACTGAAATTTCGATCCATTTAGGACAGACAGTATTCAGTAAATATATGGCTATTACCAATAACAATGATCTTTTACTAAATGCTTTTTGCAAATTATCATTTAAGCTTCACATTGCCCACTATTTCCACTGATAGTACTGTATTTCAAACTCACAAATGATAAAGAGCCTCCTCTGATCACTGGTCTCCTTGCTTATTCTCTTCCCAAGAATCTCTTTTGTCCCCCATACTTTCCAGATCAAAGTACCTTCAGGCTCCCCAATAACTACCTACAACAATGAACGGCCGCCTACTTTCTGCCGTTCCCAATGAATGTGGTGTGCAAGGCCAACACATTTCCATGGGTATGCACTGAATAAGTACAATACTTAAGGAGTGGCTACTAATTCCACCCCTTTTACCTTTACTCCAAAACACACATCTGAATGCAAATGACTGAGAGCGATGTTACTACTGGGAAAATCTTGGCAACATACACAGGGACACACATACGCCTCATGCACTCTATACCAGTGTCAGTAAGGGTGGCCCACCATAGTCGTAATTCTAAAGAGGAAGGAGGTATACAGCCCTTACAGTGGGCATGGGATTTGGGAATACTCCCCAGTTCTTTCCTTTTTCGTGCTCTTTCCTCATAACCTCCCTCAGAAAGTCTGTCCAATTCCACAACTCCTCCTATTACTTAATGGGGTGGACTCTGAGGCCTAAGACCCACATTTTCAGATGCCTGCCAAACATTTAATCCATCAGTACCTCTAACCTAAACAAGGTCCTTCTCTTGATTTCCTTATTGCTTGTCATATATTATCTTCTAGTAAATCAAACTTGTAGCTAGTATTTAGGCTACTTTTGATTCCTTATGCTCATGCACCTCTCATACCCGAATAAAACTGCCAAATCAGCTAACTCTACCTTTGCAGACCCTTTGATATCCTTCTCCTTTTCTCCATTCCCATTATCAATACCCTAGCATGGGGCCTCATTATTTTCTACCTCTTAACCTAGCTCCCTCTTGCCAGTATCCCCCCATGCTAATCTATTACTCATACTGCTGTCACCTGGGCAGTCCTATGGATTATGGATTAGATCGTGCCACATCCTGGTCAGAAGCCTCCAACAGTTCCCCATTTCTCACAGATAAAAGTCCACACTCCTTGTCAATCTGCCCCCAACCAAAAGGCAAAGACTAGAAAAGGCAAAACTGTAGTGATGAACAGATTAGTGGTTGCCAGGAATTAAGGGTGGGAGGGAGGAGGGTCTGACCACAAAGGGACAGTGTATTTTCAAGGAGTTTTTCTTGGGGGGGTGGGGGTGGGGAGGGTGATAGAACGGTTCTGTTTGTCAAATGTATAAAACTATAAAACAAAAAAAGTAAATTTTGCTTTGTGTAAATTTAAAATAAATTTTTAAAAGTTTTTTCTGAGCTCATACTTTAATATTGTACAGTAAGCTTTCTGGGATAATTGTCATTGCAAACTCAAAAATGCCTTCAAATTTTCTAATTTTAAAGTAAATTTCCAATGCCATGTTTTTGGCTCCATGTGTCACAACCACTTTCATGTGCCCCATATGCCAGTTAAAACAGACTACTGTCTTTCCCCCAAAACACCTTATGATAGCTCATAAGATCCTTAAACTTAGAATATTTTAATACTCTCATTATTATAGCTTCAAACCTTTGAAATTTCAACGCTAACTCTTCCATGAAGCTCTTCCCAACACTCTGAGCTATGTTCTAGCAATCCTGAATTCCTACATCACTGAATTAGTGCCTGCATAGTGCTTCTTACCTAATTAATATGCTTCACATCATATTGTATATCCTCTACTGGACTATACTGCCTTGTTTCTAATTCTGTAAATATTTTAACCCATAAGGATCATATTGGTTCTCAGTTTTCCAAAATCCAAAGCAATAGCAAAAACTTCTGACATGTAGGCCATAACAAATGCAAAGATCAAAGATGATAAATATGATATCTGAATAAATGGCTGATTGAAGACAAAATGGGATCAGTCATGGCTACAATTCTAACTCTCTAATTCTAAACAAAAAAGTCGTGTGTGTTCATATGTGTAACACATTTATTCTCTGCCTTTTGCCATAATATGTTGCAGAAACCATGTCATAAAGTACATGGCATTTTCCTATGGGAACTAGTGATATTACTGGGGATTGTGCTTTTGACCAAAGAGTCGTTATCAAATAAATCATAGATATGAACAACATGTGATAAAAGCAAAGATATGACAACTGTAAATCTTTACAATAATTTAAAATTATAATCTGAGCTTTTCCAAATGGGTACCTATAACTGTGCATATTCGTTATGCCAAAGGTTTCAAAATATCACAAATTATATATGTCACACATAAAAATAGAATTAACTTTCAAAAATGTCACTAAAGTCAATGTGCTAGCTATAGTAAACCAAACGAATGGTTTATTTTATTTGCCTTCTTGCTATTTAGAAGGATATTTCATGTGTGGAGAGGGTGAGTCAAGTGACTTAAGTCTTCCTTTCAAGACCAACAACAAAACCAACCCCGAACCTGCCTAAGAAAGTAGAAACAATTATTTTTCTCTTTAGTAATTTCACTGTGACATACTGACAAGTTCAGTATAACTCCTCAGACCTTAGAGCCACGTCCAAAAGTAGATGTACAAGATTCGGAAAAGGAGAACTCAGGTTCTGGCCCAGCTCTGTCACTTATTAAGTGGATGATACACAGCCTCTCTCAGCCTCAGTTACGCCAAAGGTAACACAAGTATAAAACAATGGCTACCTCACAGAGTTACAGAGAAAATTCAGAGATAATGTAACTTAATTGCTTTTAAACTTCAAAGCCCCATCAAGAATTAGCTTTTATTAGTTATCAAAATTCTTCTTGATGTTGATGGCATTTGGCCCACTATTAGCATGTTTAAAAGTGAAAAAACTTTCTTCTTAACTCCTCAGTTTATTCAGAAATACATGTGCTCTTTTTCTGTACAAAACAGGATAGAAATGGTAAGAGTTGTTAGGTCACCCTATACCACTCTTCTCCTTCTCGGAGCTGATATGATATCTTTCAGGACACTATGCACTACCCCGAACAGCCATAAAACAATTATCATGTGGGAGAAAGAAACACTTCGGTTACTATGTGGTGAAATTTGGGGGAGAGAACATTATCCCCAATCAGGAAAGAAGGAGTTTTCTTGGTGTGCAGGAGAATCAAATCTGAGTTTTTTTTGCCTCCAAAGGACATACAACTTCCCAGAGACTGCTCTTAAAGTGGGGAAAGGCAAGGAACAGAGAAAAAAGTTCAAAAACATGTTAGTAAAGACTGAGTACCTCTATCTTAGAAAGCTAAAGTTGTTGCTGTGTTTTCAATATATCTGAAAGAATGAGAGAAAGCCCTGCCCACCTGGCCTTCTACTCAGCCCCGCCAAGAGTGAAGAAGAGCTTTGAACTGGAGGAGGGTATGGCAGTGGGGAAGGGGACTTTCCTTACTCCTAGATCACAATTTTCAGGAAGAACCAGACTGTCCTAGAAGGAGGAAGGAACTCTGGAGACTAAGGGAGCATAGAGGTAGATGTTTGGAGATGGGATGAATAGCATCTCCCAGGATGGGAAGAAGCAGAAGCTGCCAATCCCAGAGAGGGGACAGCCCAAGTCCAGTGTCTTTTCAGCACCCAACTGGAGAGGGAGGCTGAATCTGGTACCCCAAGGCTGCCAGCCTCAGCAAAGTTACCAGATGAGCTAACCCTTTCAGGAAATCAAGTGGATTTGATCCATCATCATATTACATGATTAGGGAGAGCGTCAGCCTCCCTCCTCATGATTCCCACCAGTGCCAACCTTAACCTCACCCCCAAATAAATACACAATCTAGGTAAAAACAGTATGTTTGCTATGTAAACCCAGCTTCAATTCATGTCCCTTGGTTCCTTCCATCTAGATTGCAGTCCATCCCAAATCCTTTCTAAAGAGAAATCCTTGAACCTGTAATGGATGATACCAACAGTGATGGACATAGACCAGAGAGCCCTCCCCATATATGCTGGGGCCTTTGCATGATCTGTGAATCTATTGTTACACCATCTAGTGAGATGGGGAGACTCAGAGCCAGATTTAGTGATGATGATGATGATGATGATGATGATAAATAACGCAATGTGACATTTCTTATACTTGAATGGAGTAAAAAAATATTCACACATGATATAATAATACTTGTTCAACTTAAAACTTGTGTTTACACAACAAATATTTATGCCCTTCCTATAGGTATTTTACTTTTATTCTCTACAAACATTTAGTGAAGTTCTTTTAAACCCATCAAGCTCCTACTTCAGTTGTGTCCAAGGAAAGGGGGAGATTTTATACAACGCTGGGCAAAGTCTTGAAAGGACAGCAGGGTAATGACCGGTAATGACGTGGGTCAAACACAATGGGTGTGGGGGGAGGTATCAGGGAGGGAGAATTCCAAGGGGAAAGAATTTACACCTGGAAATTCTCCATCTAGAGAGCTTCTATGCTATAACTCTATTAGGTTCTGTGCTGACTTTTCTTAAGAGAAGCCACTGCCTATTAAAACATTAGTAAGCATTATCTTTTTGTATAGATGGGTTTAAGGAATAACTTACAAAACTGCTAATACAGGTATAAGACAGAATGGCCTTTTGCACTGGCAATCACTAAAGTAGACTTTGAAAACTAGAAACCTGTGGGCTCTGGGCTCTGGTTATAATAGGTTAGGCAGGTTGCTTTTAAGTTAACAGGGTCTGAGTTCCTCATTCATAAAAGTAATGGGTTCAGCTAGAATGATCATTAAGATCATTTTTAGCTGGCCTCTCTCCATCTATACCACCTCCACTTATCTAGACTCTACTTGGCCCTTGAGAAGTGTTCAAGTTCCACTGCCTCCACAAAAAAGTCTTCAGACTTCTCCTTTCTTTGAATTTTTTGAGCTTATCACCAATGCCATCCAAGTTAGCATTTACTAATTCTTTAATTGCTTTGCTTTGAGTATGTTGGTTCACTTGCCACATTCAAACAGAAAATTCCTTTAGAGACTATACAGTTTAATTTTTAAATCCTCCACAGCATCTTACATTTAGTTGGCATTCAATGATTATTTGATAATTAAACTGAATAAAGATACAGAAAATATGCATAAAATGGCAATCTTCCCCCAAAGCAACTTTCATCAGCCCCTCTCAAAACTAATTATCCTTATAAGCATCATAACTGAACCATGCGATTTAGGCAGGCCTAATGTGTACTGTGCCTGTGAGACATCAATGAAGACTTTACTAGATTACCATATTACTTTGTATTTGATCACTGCCTTCTTCCTTAGTTGAAGAGCTCAAAATGGGAAAACTACAAACATTAACCCATTATAATATTATATTACCCTCCTGATTTCATTTAAAAAATAAAAGAAAAATAAAAAATAAAATAAAGATATTACCTCCAGAAAGATCTGTTACTCACTGAAATAGGGCATGAGAATTAAGAAAAAAAAATCAGTAGTAAGAAGCTTCAGGTCAGACATTTGAAAACTACACTGAAAACCACCTTTGCTTCTCCCCCGCCCTGCTGGATGTCATCAAAGTTCTGAGTAAGATGAGGCCTAGTTAGGATGTCATGTGGGTGGGGATTTACCCACCTTCACCAGAAAAGCAGTGGGATACAGGTTTTACTTGTTCTGGTCAAGCCTCCCCTCCCCCCCACAATAATTAAGGCTTTAGATATGTAATCAGTCCTTCCCTATCAAAGTAAAACAAACAAGAGAAAAGAATAATTCAAGTACAGAATCCTTTTTGGACTATAGTTCACTTAGATATAAACTATTTGAGTAAGGTTTCTACTTTTGGAAGACTGAGAAACTTAGTTAATAAAGCCTCTACTTCCCTTCTAAAAGTAAAATTCTTAATCCAATTTCAATGGTGATTGCCTTAATTTCCCTATTCAATGAATTTAAGATCATTAACACTGTAGTAACACTAAAGTAAACTTAAATTAACAAGTGTTAATCATGTCTTAACAACTAGCCAATTCTAGTGGATTGAAATTAAGTCAATTTACAACCCGCTCTCCTGTGATGCAACAACAGTTAATACAGGTGTTTCCACTTCATACATGAGCCAGGAAAAGAGAATTCACCCTGTAATTCACATTATATACCTACAATGTTTGAGGGTCTGAATCAAAAGGGAGTGTAGCTGTAGGGTGGGGAAGAGAGTTATTCAGGTGTAGGGGGGTGGAATCATGGTAAATCACAGCCCTAAACCTATTTAAAAGGATGGGAAATGTTCCTGGGGAACGGAACAAGGTTTTACAACTGAGAGTAAAACAAGCATCTCAAATTTAAGGGAAAAAAAGTAATTTTTTAAAAACTGCCTTTCAACGGTTACAAACCTTTCAATGGTCTGTTTTCATCTGGTGTTTCTGAGCATCCAGTTAATCTATTCTCTGATCGGAAGCCTATTGGTCAATCTATTGACACGTGGCCTGAAGAGGACTCTAGATTAGACGCCCTCCTTTAGCCACGCCTACACACCAACCGTCGCGAGGAATGGAAAGCGCGCAAGCCAGCGCTCATCCCTCAGCCCCTGGGTCCTCTACTTAACCTCCATAGCTCGTCTCGTAGCCTTAAACGCTGGCTAGGTTTTCACACAGCCCTATCAAATAAAATGGACAAAACTCAAACAGAATCAGAGAATGAGAGGTGTCGATGTTTCTTTTAATTTAGGTCAATGCCAGTTCTTCTTCTAGGGTCCTTTGAAAGGAGATACTCCCCAACCGCGCCCATACGGCGAACTCCAGAGGAAAGTGTTCCATTCCTTTGGGATCACAACTGGGCTTGGTGTGGGAGAGACCTTGAAGTTCAATTATCTATTATCCTATGCCCACCATACGAAAGGCATTTAAGCCTTCGGCATGGTTTTGTACTTAAGATGCTCCGCAAAATCTAACACAACTCCTAAAGCCCATGGACGACTGGCTAATTTCAAGTTTAGAGTGAAATGACGAAGAAGGGAGTCACCCAATCCCATCTGCTCAACATCAGTACTAAACGGAGTTTTGAGGAGCTCTCCAATGACTCCGCTTCCTTCATTTTCCCTCACACGCACACAGCAAACTCCACAAGTTTCCTCAGCTGTCGGGGAACAAAGTCCTTACTTGGTCACTGTCATGCTCTCACATACTTGAGATGGGCAACCTCCCCTCCAAGAGCCACCAGCACAAGAAGAGACTCCCGTGCTCTCCTAACTTTCACTACTGTCCTCCCCTAGGGCCCAGGCTCGGATTCCAAGCTACCAGACCAAGTAAACTGGACTCCAATCAGCAGGAGATCCCCAAGCCAGCCTGGCCAATCGCGGCCGGTGAGCCAAGACGACTAGACGTGACGTCAGAAACGATTAAGTTGGCTCGTCACCTAGACGTCAGCCTTTCACCTCTCGGACGTCCCGTCCCGGGAGCAAAACTCCAGCGACTTTGGGCCCCGCCCAGTGAGAGGGGAGGGCGGCCAATGAGGGCGGTTCTGAAGGGAACGAGGCCAATGAGACGAGCCCGGGGCGGGGCGCGGAGCCGGAGGGTGGGGCGGGTGGCGACGGTGGCAGTCCGAGGTCTGGCTGCGCGCAGTATATGACAGTACGTCAGCAGCGGGATGGCCGTAGCTGTGGCGGCGGCTGCAGAAGCCCGAGCAGCCGCGGCCGCAGTGGAGGCTAGAGCCCTAGCGGCGTCGGCGGCGGCACCCCGGGGAGTTTAAGATGGCGGCAGGGGGGGCAGCGGGCCTGCAGGAGGAGCAACGCTACGGACTGTCGTGCGGGCGGTTGGGGCAGGACAACATCACAGTACTGCATGTGAAACTCACCGAGACGGCGATCCGGGCGCTCGAGACTTACCAGAGCCACAAGGTGAGTGGGCAAACCGGCCGACTAGCCAGACTCGGGGAGGCAAAGGGCACTCCTCATCGCCCGGCCGTGCCTCCCGGTGTCCGGGGACCCGGCGCGGGGCCAGCGGAGCCGTGGCTCGCCGCTGCTGCCGTCAGCGCCCGAGGCGGCAGGGCAGGGCCGGGCAGGGTGGCTGACGCCGCGGTCCCGGCCCGGCCGGGTGCCGGGCTGTGAGGAGGCGGGCGGGCGGGCGGCCCCTGGTGGCGGGGCCGAGGCAGCCGCAGCCCTGGCTTGGCTGCGCCGCCGCTGCGGGACTTTCCGACGGCGCCCGCGGATTTCCTGGCTGGTTTGGTCCCAAGGACAGAGAGAGGCCCTGGGCAGAGAAGTGAGATGAACACGCTGTCCTCGGCTGAGGCGAGGGCGAGCGCACAGTGTACCAAGAACTAGGGAGGACCCGCGGACACAAGGTGTCCGCGTTTTCCGAGTGACATAGGTACCGTGGACCCTCAGAGACGGGACACAGGTGCTCCTCGTATGGGGTAGGACACACCGTGTACTCCCAGGGACTTGGGGACACAGGCGCCCCGCGTACGAGGGGGACACACTATAGTCGCTGGGATGGGGGCTCACTCGCTTCGCGTATGGCGGGGCAGGGGGGACATTGGGACTCCGCGTATGGAGGCGGCACACACCGTGTACTGGCAAAGGCTGGGACACAGGCCCTTCGCGTTGAGGAGGAGGGGGACACACTGTATTCCCTGGGACTCGAGGACACAGGCGCTTCGCTTTCCAGAGACGCACAGCGTCTTGGGCAGACACAGACCAACACATCGTTCGGGAGAGAGACACCCGAGAACTCAACACACTTAGCGCTCACCCGGGAGCAAGATACCAAACTAGGGAGAGGAGGTTCGCAGACGCTCAGCATACCCGAAAGACGCAGCGCGTCTCGCACCCACTCGCACACACAGGGAAGGAGCCGAAAGGTGGGGGGAGGATACGGTGTATCCCGGACGGGGACCCCCGCCCCCCGCGTTCCGGAGAGAAACCCATAGACACACACATATCCAAAGTACAGAGAAGCTCAGATAGACACATATACACCGCAACTGGAGTGCAATCCAGGAACGCTTTCACGTTAAAAGCAGTGGGGCGGGGGCCGGGGGCGCTAAGCAGAGACTCCGCGACGAGGGTGCTCGGGGAAACCGTTTATGGACTGTGTGTGGAAGAGCGAGACGGGAGTGGACACATTGCATGAGGAAGGGATATACCATATGGGGGAACCGGTAACGTTTTACTCCAAGAGGAAGAGAGCAAGTTAGAGGGAGATGTAACCCACAGGGCATCCTGACAAATAGCCCAGTCCATACCAAGGAACACCCTCATAAAATAGAGGGGCACTCAGACACAGGCTCACAGTTACTCAGATACAAGTGGAGAAAAGAATTAACATCTGTTGAGCTCCCACTAGTGACAGGCACTTTAAATGCATAGAGGGAAGACACGACCCAGGCAGAGCAGCAGGAGAGCTGTGAATCCTTGGTTCACTGGGAGGTGTTCAGAAAGGCCCCCCACATAAGTGTGCACACTTTGGGTAGTATATGAACTCACATGATAGGGCACATGTAAATGGCAGTAGAAACTCAGAGAGATTATTATTATTATCAGGAGTGCACTCACAGAATTGGGTGGACACATGGGTGTACACACCAGCATGCATATGTTACCAACCAGAGAAACATGGTGAAAAACACTCACAGACTTTGTGTGGTGGGGTAGGAGGGCATAAGGGAGGAGTTCATGCACAGGGAGAAAGGTACCTTCCTACACAATGAAATCCCAGGGAGAAAGCCTCAAGTATGGCTGGGAGGTCAGTATACACCTAGCAATAGGGATGTAGAGAGAGATGAGAAATGCAAGACTGCATGTGCCAGCTACTCCCAGACAGGTGCACCAGCACCAGCATGGAGTGGGAGGCCCATATGGGGGAAGCCAGATATGCAGACAGAGGGACAGGCAGACAGTGGAGAGAAACAAAGCCCTGCAAGATGAAGAGATAAGTTTGCCTGTTCCAAGGGAAGGACGTGGGAAGGAATGACAGTGGGGAGAAGGTAGGTCAGGGGATGTGAAAAGAAAACACAGAGGTCCAGAGAGAAAGAAGTCCACAGGAGGAAGCCAACCCCCAGTCGAAACAGACCCAGGGAGCAGAGAAAGACTGACACACAGTGGATGGGGAGAGGCATCTCTGGGGACAGCAGGTCAGCCAGCTACCTTAGGGAAACAACAGGCAAACTGCAGATGATTACAGCGATATTGACAGTGTACACTTGTCAGGGTGGGGTGGGGTGGGGTGAGGAGGCCCACTTGGGAAAGGGAGAGGGTAGTGTCTAGGGAAGATTAAGTGACAGAGATGCCCCCAATGCCTGCTGATCTACATGATCACTGGGGCTCAATAAAGGGGTGCTATTTGTTTTCCTACCTTTGTGTGGCCTTCATTTCTGCCTCCTACACTGTATCTAGTGTTTTCATGCTTGGGATTAAGGTTAGAGTGCTCTGAAAACCCCTACATTTATATACCAGTGTCTTCTGGGAGACAGAAGATGAAAAATTCTTTCTCTCTCAACCCACCACATAGTACTTTCTAAATTTTTTTTTTTAATTTTACTTGTCTAGTTAAAGGTACCAAAGTCAATGTCTTTGCTCCAGACTGCTTCTATTGCCTATTAATATCATTACTGTCTTTTTCCCTCTCTGTACATGCAAATTAATGGATCTGGTCGATCTACACAGAGGCAGCAAAGGGAAGGGGGGAAGACTTTTTTCAAATCACTCCACCTTTCTAAGTGTAGAGCCAGGTACCTTGTATTAGTCCTAGGATTTCTTTTCTGCTAAAAAAAACTGGTGGTAGAGGGTTAGGGATAAGATGACTTGGCTAGCTCCTGGCCTCAGGTCTCACTGTCACTTCAGCCATGGAAACACTTTTTAAGGGGTTTAACAGGAATTGAGGTGAAACTATCAACCTCAGTTGGATGAAAAGTAGAAAGGACTAAAGCAATAAGAGACCTTTCAGGTATCTGTATATACTGTTGGTACTTACTGCAGGATCCTCCTGAGTGTTCAGCTAAGCCTCCCACAGATGTGTCCTCAGTGCCCTCCTTCTTGCTCAGCCACACCAGGGCTCCCCCATGGGCACAGTAACAGTTGCCAGCAGTAGGAATCTGGCTGAACTTTTATCCTCCAGTAAAAGACTATTTATTTGGTCTTTTTCACCTTCCATCACTATCAGAAGTAGGGCTCATGACTTTATATTGTAGATGTTTTTTAGGACTATGTTAGCATATGTTGGCTAATTGGGAAGAAGTTTCTGGTGGTCGAGCCTGTTCTCTCTGGGGAAAAAAGTGGCTTTAATTTCTCACATAAAACTGCCTCCACCAATCCTGTTCTCATATAGAAGGGCGCTTGATGACTATTACTCCTCTTCTAATGACTTTCTGAGAGCCAGATATTTCGACAAACATTAATTGAGGCATTCTCTGATGCCTGAATTAAGCATCAGAGAATTCTTTTTTTGTCCAGATTATTTTGTCCATGGGATTTACTTTTCTAAATTAATCCTCCTTACCTAAGGCTTCAAAGAAGTGAATTTAGGAATTGTAGGAAGCTATGATTTAGGCAGAATAGAGAAGTTCTTTAGATACAATTGAGCAAATATACTGAGCTATTAGGGTTCAAGGAAACAGAACCCTAATGAAAATTCTGAGATCTTGGTTTTTTCAAATCATGATTCCTCACTGTTTCAAAAGACAAATAAACCTAATTGGCCATCATTATTCAGCCTTCTTTTCAGAGAAAAGATCAGAGAACCTTTCTTAATAGGCAGGGGAGTATGGTGAGTCTAGGAATGGGAATTATAGTTGGATTAAATACCTCTTAAAAGTTGTTTTCCACTAACTTGGAATGCAGAAACACTTTCAAATTGATTATATATAAAACATTAGCTAAGAAGTTATTTTCATGATGTACAGAAAAATTTAGGTATGCTAATACATATATCTAGGATATTAAGCTTTTCTAATGTAAATTATTTCAAATAAGGGGGTAAGTTACTAAATAAAACCACAAATTACAACTTTATAGTCATTCTAAATTGGTTTATATGGTTGTCTGGTTTACATACGCCCTACATATGTTAAATGAGCATATATTACTGTAATTGCATATTTCTTCCAAGTGTAAAACTATATTTTAAATTCCAATATTTAAAGATATATTTTGGCTAATTTCCTCAGTAATATAGCTGGGTTTATTTTGACCTTTGAGTAATTCATTTGTTTTTCCAAATTTTTTTTTTTTTTTTTTTTTTTTGAGACAGAGTCTCACTCTGTTGCCCAGGCTAGAGTGCCGTGGCATCAGCCTAGCTCACAGCAACCTCAAACTCCTGGGCTCAAGCAATCCTTCTGCCTCAGCCTCCCGAGTAGCTGGGACTACAGGCATGCACCACCATGCCCGGCTAATTTTTTTCTACATATTTTTAGTTGTCTGGTTAATTTCTATTTTTTAATAGAGACGCGGTCTCGTTCTTGCTCAGGCTGGTCTCAAACTGCTGACCTCGAGCGATCCTCCTGCCTCGGCTTCCCAGAGTGCTAGGATTGTAGGCGTGAGCCACCGTGCCTGGCCTGTATATCAAAATTCTTATTTACCAAAATATTTTCAGATTTTGTCGTTGCTAAATCTGCCAATTTAGTTTTTTTCTTTTTATGGTTTTTTTTCCTCAGTTTTTTGTGCCAATTTAGTTTTTAAAAAATGTTTACTCAAAGTTTCAAAGGTGGTGGCTCAAATAATATTACCATGTTTACCCAACTGTTACATTAAAAGTCTTGCATAGTTGTGTTTGGGGCAGGGACTCATTTTCTGTCCCTGAAGATCAGAAAGCAGATGCCTGTAAGTAGGATTCTGTTATACATTCTCTTGTCAACTCTACTGGCTTGAAATAAATTTTCCGGCCTTGATTAGTGTCTTCTAGGAAAATGATAGTGTTTTTAAAATTTGTACAAATACACTTCCATTTAGTTTTACATGAAGAACTCAGTCTCTCTGTGTTAACAGATACTATTACTTCCAGTCAAAGCATAAGATCTTATTTAAGCCTCCAAAGTTACTGTCCTTCATAGTAGCTCTCATAAATGTGAGATCATTTTTTTAATCACTGATTCCACAGTTCATGGGATAAGTGATTTCCTCACTTTAGCATTTCTACCAGGTGAACTTTTCAGTGTTTGATTCATTATGGTTTAAGACACAGGAAAGACTCATACCCTGCTTTTTTCTTATCTCTTCCTTCTTCTGCCTGCCCCCAAACAATTTTGTGTGTGTGTTTTCAATAATCTGCTTATCAGTACAGAAGACCGTGTTCTTTTTAAGCCACCACTTGAGCATCCAGATCTGCCAGCACAGCACTGCCACCACAGTTGGACATTTTTATTAAGTAAAACAATGAGGTTTGCTTTAGCAGGTTCCATTTGTTCCACTTTAAAAATGTAGCTAGGTTTCATTTAAATAATTTAATCTTATTGACTTTTTTAATTTAGACCCATCTTCAGTTTGCACTTGATTTTAGAATGCTTTTTATCAAATAAAGTCAAGTTTTTGCCCATGCTACAGTGTTTGAAAAGTTTATTCAAATGCTCAGTTGCTCAATGCAGAGGAGGGTGCTTCTCCCTGAGCAAAGTAGTAGCCAGATTGCCTAAAAAGATAGACAGGGAACCTTGGCACCAGAATTGGGAGGAGAAAGAAAGAACATATGTGAAGGATTGGAACTTGTTCAAGAAAAGAATTTAAAAGGAAAGGGGCATAGAATTCTTGGAATGATTTACAGGAAAGCTTACCAAGGACAATCACCAGATTCAGCCTTTCCATTTGCACTTGTAAAAAAATTACCGAAGCTGTGCTCATAGGGCTTATTAAGTATTTGGTGATAAAGCCTGCAGAGAGAAGAAAATGAGAATTTAAGCTAAACTAAGGCTGGGTCATTTTTATCAACTTGTGGTGACCCTTTTCTCTGACACAGAGAAGCTCGGGAGCCTGGCCCTTGAGGCTAGCCAGATTGGGCCAAATATATTTTGAGTGTTTGAGAAGATATCTCTAAAATGTGACATTATGGGCATTGCTGCGTTTGAGATGAGCTAACTTTTATAATAAAGAAAACAGCATGTATATATTCCCACATTTGACTCTCCTGCGTACCTCAGCTCCATACAACATTTCCTATGGCTTATGTAAAAAATCTAGAAAAGCAGGTCTAGAATAGAATACAATAAATTGATGGCCGTGTCTCCACAGCCAAATTAAAGCTGAAAAACATGGCATAACTCAGGTCAGATGAGCCAGGGAAGATTGCTTTCTTTTTCTTTTATTTTTTTCTCCCCTCCTTTCCTTCCTTCCTTCCTTTTTTCCTTCCTCCCTATGTATCTACCTATAATTTCTATGATGGCATTATGGCTTTTGAGAGCCATGTTAAATCTTCAGGAAGAACTGGTTTAAGGGTTTCCACTAATAACTTGCCAGCAAAGGCCAAACCTAGCATTTCCATGGCTGGCAGTTTAATATGGGATATAAGAAAAGACAATCTTATTAATTAAGCTGTTAGTCCCCCAAAGATTCATGAATTAAATTTGCATCTTGAATTGACCTCTATAGTCAGGGCATTTAGCTACTAGTTTCACAGTAAAGAGATTGTTAGACTAATGGCATGAGTTTCTTTTCTTCTTGGGGATCATATATGTTACTGATCTAAAAAAAAAAAAGATCCTTGGGTATTAAAGGATTTTAGGAAGATTTTAGCAGACTAGATGGAGACCACATCTCCAGGAGAGGGAATGGCATAGATAAGAAAAGAACACTGGGACAAAAGCTAGTGCAGGCTTGGAGAATTGCTATAAAGACCCTGTTCTAGAGTGCAGGAGAAAAATATAGTTGGGTTTAAGAGAGGAAAAGCAAGTTGGAGCAGGATGATAACCTTACTGAGAAATTTGGCTTTTATTCTGTCAACACTGGCTAGAAATTTGAGGCGATTTGAGCTATGTTTTAGTATTATTCTGGCCTTGGTGTGCAGGGTGATTACAATGTGAATCTGGAAGGAAGTAGACAAATTAGGAAGAAGTATGTGGTCCAGACCAGAAATGATTGGGGTCTACACTAAGATATTTGTGAGAGATAGTAGGGATGAATAGAATCTATAGGATTTAATAGTAGATTTTAAAGGGGGAAGATTGAATTGAGGTTTCTAGCCATTGGCCCTAGGAGGTGTACCCTTAGTAGAAAAAGGGAAATTGGAAGCAGTTGGAAGAGTTGGGTGGAGCTAGGGGAGATAAAGATGATGAATAGCATTTTGGTGAACATTTACTCAATCTTTTGATTGGTAATCAAGAAACTTAGGTTTGATTAGATGTTTTGTATTTGGGAAGTATATTTGGGAGTTTGAGGCAGACGGATATATAGAGCAATGCTATATTGCTTATGTGTTTTATATAAACTCTTCCATTTGAATGAAAATTTTGGAGATTGTTGATATTTCAGAGGAAGTTGAAATTGGAAGAAAATTTGGTTTTGAGCAGGGCTTTTTAAATTTTGTTTGTATTTTTATAGACTTCCTTTATTGAATAACCTCTAAATTGCACTTAAGGCCTTCATAGAGCACTGATGGTATGAAAATTTAACTTTATTTTAACATGAAAATCAGACCTTCTGTGGTTCTGTCCCTAGTATTTATTGAAACGTAAGTAACTCTATATGTACAGTGTGCCTGGATTTACGTCTCAAGTTTTATTTTGAAATAGCATAATTCCTAAAGGTCTTGAAAAGGATCAATGTTTTCTCACTTCTTCCAGATTACCTCCATTTCTGCTTTGGTGTTTTGATGCCCTTATTTCTTTATGCCTTGGCAATTCCTTATGAAAAACAAAACAAGAATCATGAGCATGTAAAGCTTTTATACATACACATCGTAATGGATGATAGTGCTTGGTTCATGATCCCTGGAGGTAACCTTGGCTGGAAGACTTTTCCACTGAATAGCGACATTATTCAAGGGTGGAACCAGGCTTGAACTTTCTTAAATTCACTGAGATACTTTAGGATCTAAATAAGCTTATCTGGAAACTTAAGTGTTAGCATAGTTTAAGATAACATTTACTTAGTATTGCTGCTTTTGGCTCCATTATTAGAAATCACAATGCTTCACAGGACCAGAAAAAAGTGTTCATGTAGTAAAAATTCACTGGAGTATCTTATGTTTTTTTCTTTAATAAAAAGTTAAGAGGTAGGAGTCAGAGTTAAAATTACCAAATATTCATTTGTTCACTCCATAAATATTTAGTTATCTTCTGACATGTGCCAGCCATAGAACTAGGCATTGGAGATACAAAGCTGAGTAAGTTCTGGATGGTCCCTGCCAAGAAAGCACTTGTCATTTAGTAGAAGCAGGCAAGTTTGAAAAAATAAATGCAATGAAGTCTATGTTCAAGGGGTACACCAAAAGAGAAAGGGCTGCGTTTGAGGACCTGTCTGAGAAGTAGCGCTTTCTTCACTCACCATCCTCCACTCAGCGCACTGTTTCTGCTATACTTCTGAGATTATACTGACAAGGTACCCTGTTGCCAAATCTAGTGGTCATCTCTCTTTCTCTCTTACCAGCCCTCAGCAGTTATTCCATTCTGTTGACCACTTCTTCCTATAAGAAACGTTTTCCTGATTTTCTTCCTACTTCCCAGCCCATTCTTCCTGTCTCCTTTGCTTACTATCCTCTGCTTGACTGGCCTCTGAATGTTGGAGATCCTGGCTCCCTTCTCTTTATCTATTCACTCTCCCTAGGTGAGCTTATCTAGTCCCGTGAATTTAAATGCCATCTATGTGTTAATGATTCTCAAATATTTATCTCCAGATCTGTCCTTTTCTCCAACTCCAGGCGCTTATTTTTAGCATATCATCTCCTCATCAAAGTTTAATACACATCTCAAACATTATATATCCAAACATAACTCTTGATTTCACTCCTTAAATCTATATCCACTTCAGTGTTCCCCATCTCTGTAATTGGCAGCATTCTCCACCAGTTGCCCAGAAATTGACTAGTAACCCTTGATTTGTCTCCTCTTTTCTTGACATACTTGATCCATCAGTAGGTTCTGTCAATCTTCAAAATATCTGAACTCTAACCCCAACCAATACCACTATTCCTGTCCAAGCTACCATCGTCTCTCTTCAGGACCACTGCCATAGACTCCCAGCTGGCCTCCTAGTTTCTACTCTTCCCCAATAATCCATTTCACACAACAGCCAGAGTGATCTTTTTAAAACATTAAGTATGATCATGTAGTTTCCTAGTTTCAAGCCCTCTAATGGCTCCCTTTGTAAAAAGTGTTTTAGATGCCACATTTGATCAATTTCTGTTTTTTAACAAAAATCTCCATCTTCCAAGCAAAGCTTATTTTACCACTTGCCTTTATACTTCTGTTCTAGAGATCATGATCTCAGGGAACAAATCTTTATTTACATTTACAGTCAGATTTGACGTGTAAGTTTATTATACAATTATGAGGCTCACATTAAGCACTTGGGGAAAATGGTGAGTTATGCTTCAATTGATTTTTAAGGATGTTTTAGAGTAACTAACTTTTTGGTTGATTATTCAGTTTAGATTTTTGTCTTCCATATTCCTTTAAGAGCTATTTGAAATTGTAAGATTTAAAACAGCAGTTTTTGTTGTTTTTTTTTTTAATTTGGCCAGTATCAAATAGACACAATTTTCTACAAGTTATCTTTCAAAACAAGGATTGTGTTAAATAGATTAGGGTTTTGGTAATCCCTTTTATATATCACTCTTTCCTGTGCTTTAATGGCTAGAAAGAAATTATTCTTTACTCCATATGCTCTTTAATCTGATGCTTTCAAATCTGCAGAAAAGGAGTTTCTCCTACATTTAAGGTTGGATTGACTCACAAAGCAAAATGCTAGATTGGTTTTGGGAAGCATAATGACTCTTTTTGGCATCTAATGAAAGATTTGAGGCAAAGAAGGAGGTACCATTTATTAAAGTAGTTTTGGATTATCTTTAAATTTCACATCATGTATCATTCTAAGCATATTATCAGCTTTTGGTAAGAGCTGAGTATATTTGATTTCTTCAGGATCAACTGTCTGATTTCCTATGTTATTTCCTGCTTTAGCTCCTATTTTCTTTCTTCTTTCTTTCTCTCTGCCTAGATTTTTATTACAATGGTTAAAATATAAGTATTAGATAGCCTAGATTCTCTGTCAGGTGATGTTGTAAAGAACAAAGAATAAAATGACTCTTTAAATATAAAATCATAACCACAAGTTCTTAAATTGTATAGTGCCTCTTTTAGGAAAGAAAGACGATCTATTTTATACAAGTTGCATCCCAGGGAAAATCATATCTACTTTTTACAATTTGTTTGGACAAGTGAAAGCAAATTCTTCAATTGCCTGATATTTTCCTGAAGCCATAGTGCAAAACCAAAAAAGTGATTTGCTATCAGTTTTTAATGCTCTGGCTTTCAGATGTTTCAAATTTTATATAACTATTGTTGGAGATGGGAGGAAAAGGCTAGCTATGTTAAATGGTGAATAATAACACAGTTCTTAAGGCAAGACAGTGGTGGATAAGAGTGCAGTTCTTACAAGTATTATTAGGTTTAAGTCTCATGTCACTTATTAGCTGTAGCCTTAGGTAATACATAGGACTTACCTGAGAAATGAGAATAATAGTATCTACCCTACAAGGGTATTTCTGAGAATTCTCAGAGGTATCAATAAAAATGGTTATTAGTGCCTGACACCTTTTAAGCACTCAGATAATAACTGGCTAGCTATAATTGTTTCTGAAAACAATCCTACCTAGTCACCTGAACCATCGCCATTTATAGAAAGTTTTTTTGTTTTGCGCAAAGTTGCAAAATTGTATTTGACTTGGGAATTTTTTTTTTGCAATATCTTTATCATGGCTTATAATGTAGCTTTACATACCCAGGTAAATACCTAGTATTTAATAAATGCTTTTTGGT
Source organism: Eulemur rufifrons (assembly GCF_041146395.1). Lineage (NCBI taxonomy): Eukaryota > Metazoa > Chordata > Mammalia > Primates > Lemuridae > Eulemur > Eulemur rufifrons. The sequence goes on along the minus strand of NC_090999.1, from coordinate 65,858,388 downwards.
TGATTTTAAACAATTCAAGAATAATTCAGAAGTTAACTTTGAGTTGACTCAGAGTTCCATGATGGGTTTAAAAGGGAAGATAAAGGTATTACAAATCCACCTCTAATCTTAGAAAATACAGTGGGAAAGATCTCTATGATCTCTATAATGTTCTTTAGAGAAGTCGTTCTTTTCTAGGCCCAGAATGTTATTTCTTATGTTTGTATATTCACAAAACTGATGATGTTTGATTAGGTAAAAGTAACCATTGATTTAATTTGTTTACATGGATAAGCAAATATATAAATAATCAAGAAATGGTTATAAACTACCTTTATAGGGTAAATAGCTTTCTTTTATTCAACTCCAGAGAAACATGAACTGTGTTCCATCCACTCTAAAGGAATCATATCAGAAATTGTATTACTTAGGAAAACTAATATTACCTAGTAAAATAACTTAGTAAATTATATATTACTTTTATAGCTGTGAGAATAGTCCCTGGAAATAAGTGGACATAGATCTCTTTGATCTTAGAGCAATTTTTGTTGCAGTAGCATTGGCTTGTAATTGCAGACATCAAGAGTGCAACCAAATTTCTAAGTATTTTAGTATTGCCTACACTTCTATGCTTAGGAATGCCCCATATTTCATAACAGTTATAGAGGGTAAATTCAAGGAGCTCTAAAAACAGTGAAACTACTAAGAGTTTAACAGAATCTTTTGACCGCAAACTATCACTTTTATCAGGTTGTTGAAATATTTGTCAGTAGGAATTTCCCTAGCCAGTTCCAATCTGCCATTGTGTTTTTTGGCTGGATGTAGATACCACATCACTGTCTTACTTATAGGTCAAATGCTGTTCAGTTAAATCCTAGAATAACTTGATTTTCAAAAGAGCTACTTGGTGCAACTATTTAATTAAAGCTAAAAGCAAAAGTTGAAGCCCTACTGAAACTCATTTCTAATGGGAATGTACTTAGTAAATTTTTAAAAATACAATGTGTTAAGGTCATGTTTATGCAATTAAACTTACGCTAAAAAACATTTCACCCGGAAATGAATGCACACATTAACAGCCAACTCATTTTCAACAAAGGCACCAAGAACATACATTGGGGAAGGACAGTCTCTTCAATAAATGGTGCTGGGAAAACTGGATAGCCATAAGCAGAAAAATGAAACTTGACCCCTATCTCTCCTAATATAAAAAACTAAGTCAAAGACCTGAAACTATGAAACTACTAGAAGAAAACATTGGGGAAACACTCTGGGACATTGATCTAGGCAAAGATTTCTTGAGTAAGACCTCAAAAGTACAGGTAACCAAAGCAAAAATGGACAGGTGGAATCACATCAAGCTAAAAAGCTTCTGCATTGCAAAAGAAACAATTAACAAAATGAAGAGGCAAACCACAGAATGGGGGAAATATTTGCAAACTACCCAAATGGAAAAAATATATATATTTATGTGTGTGTGTGTGTGTGTATGTGTGTGTATATATATATCTCAACTCAATTAAAAAAAAAACAAATAATCTGATTTTAAAAATGGACATAAGATCTGAACAGACGTTTCCCAAAAGAAGACATACAAATGGCCAACACATATCTGAAAAAATGCTCAATAGCTCAATATCACTAATCATCAGAGAACTACAAATCAAAACTACAATGAGATATCATCTTACCCCAGTTAAAAGGGCTTTTACCCAAAAGACAGGCAATAACAAATGCTGGTGAGGATGCAGAGAAAGAGGAACCCTCATTAAATGTAAATTGGTGTAACCACTATGGAGAACAGTATGGAAGTTCCTCAGAAAACTAAAAATAGAACTACCATATGATCCAGCAATCCCACTTCTGGGTATATATCCAAAAGAGATGAAATCAGTATATTGAAGAGATACCTGCACTCCAGTGTTTATTGCAGCACTATTCACAATAGCCAAGATATGGAATCAACCTAAGTGTCCAACAACAGATATAATGGATAAAGAAAATGTGATACATATACACAATGGAATGTTATTCAGCCATAAAAAATAAAGAAATCCTGTCATTTACAATGACATGGATGGAACTGGAGGGCATTATGTTAAGTGAGATAAGCCAAGCACAGAAAGACAGATATCTCATGTTCTCACTCATATGTGGGAGCTAAAAAAATTGAACTCATGGAGATAGAGAGTAGAATGATGGTTGTTAGAGGCTGGGAAGAGTAGTGGGGAGGAAGGAATAAAGTAGGATGGTTAATGGGTACAAAAATATAGTTAGATAGAATGAATAAGATCTAGTATTAAGTAGCACAATAGGGTGACTATAGTTAACAATAATTTATTGTATATTTTGAAATAAAAGTGGAATTGCAATGTTCCTAACACAAAGAAATGATAAATTCTTGATGTGATGGATAGCCCAATTACCATGACTTGATCATTACACATTTTATGCCTGTATTAAAACATCACCTGTGCTCTAAATATATACAACTATTATGTACCCATAATAATTAACAAATTAATTTGAAAAACCAGAAAAAAAAACACATTTAGACAAAAAACTAAAATGCTTGAGACATTTGCTTATAATGGTATTGACTTTTAAAACTTATTTTTCCTTGTAGCTATCCTATTAACACAGTGGTCAAATACATAAGTGGTGTAGAGTACTACCTGTGGCATTTTTTAAAACATTCAAGAGCTATAGCCTAGTAACAACATCTTGCCTAAGATTGGGATTAAAATCAGTAAAGCATTTGAGATTCTTTTAAGTATTTTTCTAGATTGTCAGATACCGAGTTTTTAGTAACAGGGAGCTTAGTTTGCCCTGTTTGGATGAGAACTCACAGTATTCCATAGATGAGGGTTTTATTAATATTATTTTTTAATCAAAATGATATCACAAGTGTTTATATATATATTCTTTTATTATACAGTGTCCTAAAAGAAAAAAGAAAAAAAAAAACAAAAACTATTTTTAGTTTTTAGTTCACCAGAAACTGAACATTAGAAATGATAGTGATTTTATGAAATTCATTTTCCTTGGGCAGAAACAAAATACCAAAAGAACTGAATGACCATTTATGGCGTTTTAAATGTTTAGCACTAGCAGATAAACTATTTCAGAGGCAAGGGAAGGGAAGAGTACTGTATTTGGAGTTCAGAGGACTGGATTTAAGTCAGTAGCTCTGTGACCCTGAGCAATGAAATGTGCTCTACTTCTTAGAGACTCATTATTCTACCCCGGAAAATAGGGATAATGATGCTTTCTTACTACTCAGGGCTGGTTTTAGGAGTCTCACTTGAGACAATAGATGTAAGAATGTTCTGTACCATACATTAGAAAACTAAAAGTGATCATTCTTATTGAGGAATCAAGCAATATAGGTAGAACTATAAGCTTAACAAAGGGTTAGGTTCGAAATTCACAGCGTGAGGTAAAAAATTACATACAGTCAAAATAACTCTTGCAAATCTCTAAATTGATGTAAAGGATAGTATGTATTATTTTGTCTATCCAACCCTGAATAGTAATCTATATAAGTATATAGTATATATAGTAGCGTACTGCACATATAAAAGAAACATATCCAAAATGATTTTACGGTACTTATTTTTAGCTGAGAACAATACAGATACATACTTATAAGTTAAATATGCCTAAGACTCCTCTGTATCGTAACAATTAGGAGTAAGACAACCTCTGAAAAAAATACACCCCAGTGTAGTGGAACAGTAGACATTGGCATTGGGAAAAACAGCTAATACATGTTAACTCAAAATGGGCATAGTTCAGAGTTAGCAAAATGGTGGCAGCAGTGTTTGTTTGGTTAGAAAAGATTTAACATTTTAAAACTTGAATCCTTTCCTTTGGGCATTCATTCTCCAGGTACTCACCATACCTTGTTGCTTTACACCCATTTATTCCACATAAATCTGCTTGGGTTCCTTGAAGACACTTTAACACTGAGTCTTTGACTCCTAGTTTATCCAAAGGAAGGTGAAGCTGTAGAAATTAATCTTAAGATTGAATGTTAAGTAAGTGATAAATATGGATTGGCAAATTAGTGTTTGGGAAGTTATGCCAGGTTGAAGGAACAGGAAGGAGATAGAGAGGCAAGTGTTTGCAAAACAAACAAAAATGGTTAATAGCTGAGCCATTTTGGGGAGGAAGTAGAAGTTGAAATTGGTTGGTCCTGTAATGAATGGTGTGTTTTCTATTTAGGAGTTTGCTTTGTTTTGACAGTGGGGAAGAACTCACTGAGAGTGGTGTAAGAGAGAGGTTCTGCTAACTATTTGAATGATTTGAAAGGATTTGATGGAAAGGAGGAAAGCCTTTATCTAGTTGCAAGGTGATAAGGGCCTGGCTTTCAAAGTAGAGATGATGAGCTTAATTTGAGGAAGTCTGGAGCAGACTGGCCAGAGTTGATGACTGGGAGCCCTGGAGCCACCCTGGCATCGTTTTTCTTTGGCGCCGGATATTCAAGCTTTCAGCACATCTTATTATTCTTTCTAGGATTGATTGTTCTGTCCACCATCTCCTATTGACTCCAGATGCAGTCATACTAATTTAGACCTTTGTCACCACTTCCAGAGTATTTCTAAAGCAGCTTCTAGAGCTGTTCTCTAGTCCATTTCTTTAGCCCCAACATACCAGATCCAAGTTCTCTTCATCCGTTTTGTGCATGACTGAAAGATGCCTTCCCCCAAAACACTTCTTTCAGCAACTCACTTTCTTATTCAGAAAACTGGGAGAGCCTTTAATTGTTTATCATGCCAAAGGCAAGACTTAAAAGTCCATCAGTGAAGGGGTAAGGAGGGGATTAGACCAAGATTATCTCACAGGGTGATAAACTTTTTTAAATTATTTATTTGTTTTGACATAGGGTGTCTCTATGTTGCCCAGGCTGGTCTCTAACTCCTGACCTCAAGCCATCTTCCCGCCTCAGCCTCCTGAGAGGCTGGGATTACAGGCATGAGCCGGGGCTCCCAACTAGAAAAGATAATGAGCTTTTTGAATGGACATCCTTAGGTCTGAAATTTCAATTATTGTCCCATTTATTCTGTAGAAGATAGAAACTAAAAATGAAGACAAATTTTAAGGATAAGGAATCTCCAGGCCCAGTTCTTATCCTTTCCATTGTATTTCAAATAGAAAGAACTCTGCACACACATGGACCTGCCCTCTGCCCATTCTTATCTTGCTTTTTCCCTCAGGGCACTCTTTCCCTGAAGTTTATCTTTTCTAAACTGCTACTCAAGGTCCACCTTTTTCATAAACGCTTTGACTTTTCTAACCCATACTCTCCTCTCCTTTTTGAGAATTCTTACTGTACTTCCTAGTAGTACTTTGCCTAGCACTTAGTCATTCTCACATTTCCCCCAACCAAAATGCGAACTCCCTGGCATGAGGCATTAGACCCCCAGACTCTCAAATATCATATAGCAGATGTATGTGGAACATAAGACAGTAGAAGAGAAGCATTTCAGCCTTTATCGCCATGGCAAAATAGGAAGATTGAGTCCTGGGTTCTAGTCCCAGCTTAGCTATTAATGGAATACAGGGCTTGTGGGAGGTGGGCATCAACTAGATTATCTCTAACTATATTCCTCTTCTGGAATTAGAATTCTGTGATTCTAGTGACATGTAATTGACAAATAGAATATGGTGGGGTGAGGAGAGAGAAGAGACTATACATACATTAATTCTAAGGTGGTGAGCCTGGGGAACTGAAAAGATAGAAGTACCATTACCAGAAAAGTAGGAAATAGGTGCCAGTTTAGTTGGGGAGGCTAGAGGTGGGTGGAGTTTAGTGTTTGTCAGTTATTGAGAGTTTGTTGTCATTGTGAGTTTCTAATGCAAAATGTCCTGTAGGTAATAGTAAGTAGCTGGCTGAGGAGAGATGCCAGTTGAGGAATGGAGAAGAGATTCAGAGTTACCGTCCAAGAGGTACTGTGAGCCTCTGGATGAAGTAGATCTAGAAGGAGGAAAAGAAGGGCACTAGCTTTTGAAATGAAATCAAAGAGCTGGGAGGACTTGTTTTTCTAAGTGCAGGGAAGAGGTAATATCCAGTGGAGAAGTCAGCAATTTGAAAACCGAGAAAAACTTTACATTTATTTTTGGCCAGGAAGAATTGATGAACTTGATGGAGAGAGAATTTCAAAATTTAGGGGTGAGCTGAAGGCAACCTCTGGGTTGCAAGGAGTCAAGGAGGGAATTGTAACCAGTCTCCAAGAAGATATTCAGTGTTTGTGATTTGAAAGGAGATTCAGGAGGCAGGGCTGATGGATGAAAATATTTTGAAAGTTGGAACCTGAACGTGTATTACCTAAATTGTAAGGCCACTGTACTTTCACACAAAGAGGACCTTCCCAGGTTTCTGTGGGCATGCCTTCATTACTTCAGGGAGGATAAGTTTAGTTATGGAAAGTAGTTTGGGCGTAGAGTTTTCCCCTAAATCAAGTTAATTTATATTTTATATTTTCATAAAAGGCCATGAGTTAGAATGAAATATCACTAAAAATTGGTCATTAAAATTTCAAGCACTACCTTTTATTTTTCCTTTTTTTTAAAAACCCACTTCTTCTACACCAAGAATTGGATTTGTCACCCAGTAGTATTTGATTCTGCTAGTAATCCGAAAGTTAAATGATCTTATGGTGGTAGGACAATGATAACAGTATCCATTATAATGTCTTCTCCAAGAAGATGTCTGTTGATTCATTTTTATGAATAATAATATGATTAATGTTGCCACTTGATTTTATATTCAGGTAGTCTATCTTTGAAAGAAATACTTATCCTCTCCTTGTTTCTCTTTAGTTTATCATAATCCTGATTAGTATACTTTTACATCTGCAGAGAAGTTTTGAGAAGTTACTAGAAGTAATAGATGATGAGTCCTGGCTGAGAAAAGGGACATGAGAGTGCCTTTTTTATATTTGGGGTAGAGGTGAGACCAGAAAGCACCGTTTTTTGTTTTTATACATTGGATTTGAATATGAGAGGGTGAAGAATAGTTTACAGGCTGATGTTTTACTATTAAACATTATCCAAATTTGATTTCCTCATGGATTTCTGTTAGCAATTTGCAAAAGCTTTCGCATAGACAAACATACTGGTGACTTTGAATACAGGAAATCATGCCAGAGACTATAGCTGATATTTACAATTACAGCTTTTCTTCCAAATGTACAACTCTTATGATAAAATATTGAAATTATGAAGAAGACAAAGCTCATAATAAAACAGAAACATTTTCTGGAAATTTTGTTCTCCTGCTAAGAATCTTATGAGAAAATTGTCAACGTGCTTGAACCTCAACTAAAAACCAGTCTCTGGTAAAATGTGAGAAAATGGAAAGCCACAGTTCATTCTCAAATATCTTAATTTTATATTTCTAGCATCCTGTTAGGATTGAACAAAGTTCCTCCGATTCTCTCTTCCCTCTCCCCACCCCTAGTAAAAATATACCAGGAAACTAGGCACCAATATGCTTTTTTCAATGTAAAATTGAATTAGCATACTAATCATGTTTGCCAAATCATGTCAGTTACAAATATATGATTAACTACACTGCCAAAAAATACCTTTTGGTTGTGTAGTTCAGAGAAATGCAAATGGTGTGATATTGCTTTTCTCAGGCATCTTAATATAATGACATGCAAAAGTATATAATGGAAAGGGAGTTTCACACATTATGGCACTGCAAATACAAAGATTTAAAGTTTAAACATTTAGTTCTGTGTCACAGTAACCAAAGTTTACTTGTTTCTTTCTCTCATTTCTTTTAATAGAATTTAATTCCTTTTCGACCTTCAATTCAGTTCCAAGGACTCCAAGGGGTGAGTACTCTTATTAATTTAGCAAGAAAATCTAATATTCTTAGATGTTATTAAACTTTAAAAATTTGTTTTCACCTAAGCCTCTTAACACAGTCAGCCACTCATATTTTGTGAACTTTGTGACTGAAAATTTCTGACATCTTTGATCCAGATGCTTGAATTGTCTTCATTTAAAAAATAATTCAGATGTAGTTATTGATATTGAGAGTGTTTTTTTCCAAATCATGGATAATTGCATGTTTAAAACTTTTTATTGAATTATAGCATACATCATGGTATTATGTGAACATATTTTGTTTGCAACTAAACATTCATAAGGAATTACTGATTTCAGGCAAGTTATGATTGTGATTGATTTTACACAAACAAAACAAAAGTTTGCTGTCCGTACACTTAGTTTTTTTAATTGTATGTACTAGGAAATGAAATGTATAAATAGAAATAGTTTTTCTAGTGCACAGAAAAAACAAAGTATTCTGTGTCTATTTTATTGCTGCATTTAAAAGCATAATAAATAACTCCTAATAAAATAGACCTATGAATTTTGTGTTTATAATAGATGATAAACTTTACAGGAATAGTATCAGGTTTTTTTTAATTATTACTATTAATATTTAATATTAATTACATAGTAGACACAATCATTCTTTTTTGTTATTCTCAAATATGCATTTCTATATTTGTCCTTAGATACTGGCTATAGTATGAAAATTTGGAATATCTGTAAATGGATTTTAGGGCTATAAAGAAAATGCAGGCTGAGGGAGAAGGATTTTTTAAAATGAAGTAAATTTACCAAATATTCTTTTTTTTTTTTAATTTCAAAATATTGTGGGGATACAAATGTTTTTGGTCAACATGGTTCACTTTTGTAATGCTCAAGTCGGGGTTAAAAGTGTGCCCATCACCCAGATAGTGTTTTATTATTAGGTAGGTTTTCACACATCCCATCTCCCTCTTCCCCACTGCTTGATTTCCTTTGAGAGTTACTTCCCTCTATGCACATGTGTGCCCGTCAATTAGTTCCAATTGAATAGCGAGGACATGTGGTATTTGTTTTCTATTCTTTAGATACTTCACTTAGGAAAATGGTCTCCAGTTCTGTCCAAATTGTTGCAAAAGGCATTAAGTCATTCTTCTTTATGGCTGGGTAGTACTTCATGCTATACATATACCACATTTTGTTAATCCACTCATGAGTTGATGGGCATTTGGGTTGATTCCACATCTTTGCAATTGTGAATTGTGCTGCAATAAACATTGGAGTGCAGGTGTCTTCTTGATAAAATGGCTTCTTTTCCTTTGGGTAAATACCTAGTAGTGAGATTGCTGGATCAAATGGTATGTCGACTTTTAGTTCTTTGAGGAATCTCCAGACTGTTTTCCATAGGTGTTTTACTAATTTGCAGTCCCACCAAAAGTGTATAAGCATTCCTTTCTCTCTATATCCACACCAGCATCTATTGTTTTTGGACTTTTTAATAAAAGCCATTCTGACTGGGATAAGGTAATATCTCATTGTGGTTTTGATTTGCATTTCCCTGATGATTAGTGACATTGAGCATTTTTTCCATATGTTTATTGGCCATTTGTCTATCTTCTTTTGAGAAGCTTCTGTTCATGTCTTTTGCCCACTTTTTAATGGGTCGTTTGATTTTTTCCCTTGGTGATTTGCTTGAGTTCTTTGTAGATTCTGGTTATTAGTCCTTTATTGGATGTATAGCTTGTCAATATTTTCTCCCATCCTGTACATCTCCTGTTTGCTCTGTTGATTATTTCCTTGTCTGTGCAGAAGCTTTTTAATTTAATCAAGGCCCATTTATTTTTGTTGTTGCTGTGGTTGTCACTGGGGTCTTCTTCATAAATTGTTTGCCTAGGCCAATATCCAGAAGAGTTTTTCCAACATTTTCTTCTAGAATTCTTATGGTTTTATGCCTTACATTTAAGTCCTTTATCCATCTTGAATTAATTGTTGTGAGTGGTGAGAGAGAGGGATCCTGTTACATTTTTCTGAATGTGGCTATCCAATTTTCCCAGCACCATTTATTGAATAAGGATTCTTTTCCCCAGTGTATATTGTTGTTTGTTTTGTCAAAGATCAGTTGGTTGTATGTGGATGGTTTTTATATTTGGGTTTTCTGTTCTGTTCCATTGGTCTATGTCTTTGTTTTTATTCCAGTACCATGCTGTTCTGGTTACTAAAGCCTTGCAGTGTAGTTTGAAGTCTGGTAAGGTGATGCCTCCCAATTTGTTCCTTTTGCCTAAGATTGCTTTGGCTATTGGGGCTTTTTTCTGATTCCACGCAAAGCGTGTCATTATTTTTTCTGTTACTAGATCTGTGAAATACAGTGTTGGAATTTTGAAGGGGATTGCATTGAATCTGTAAATCACTTTGGGTAGTATGGACATTTAAACAATGTTGATTCTACTGATTCATGAGCATGATATGTTTTTCCACTTCTTTGTATCATTGGCAATTTCTTTCCTCAGTGTTTCATAGTTCTTTTTGTAGAGATTCTTTGGTAGAGATTTTCACTTCCTTCGTTAAGCATGTTCCTTGGTATTTTATTTCCTTTGTAGCAATTGTGAATTGTATTAAGTCTTTGATTTGTCTCTCAGCTTGACTGTTTTGGTGTACAGGAATGCTACTGATTTATGTACATTGATTTTATAAACTGAAACCTTGCTGAATTTATTTATCAATTCCAGGAGTCTCTTGGTGGAATCTGTTTATAAAATCATATAGTCTGCAAAAAGCCATAGTTTGACCTCCTCTTTCCTGATTTGGATAGCCTTAATTTCTTTGTCATTCCTAATTGCTCTAACTAGGACTTCCAGCACTGTGTTGAATAGAAGTGGTGAGAGTGGGCATCCTTGTCTTGTTACAGTCCTTAGTGGGAATGCTTTTAGTGGGAATGCTTTCAGTTTTTCCACCAAATAGTCTTAAAGCACCAAATTACATATTTATATCATAATCGACTTGTTATGCTTATTTTAAATATGTTTTTAATATTATACTTAATTTCTTTTAAATTTTAAAATGCATTAATTCTTAGCATTTATTCTTTTTTTTTTTTTTTTTTTTGAGACAGAGTCTCACTTTGTTACCCAGGCTAGAGTGAGTGCCGTGGCGTCAGCCTAGCTCACAGCAACCTCAAACTCCTGAGCTCAAGGGATCCTCCTGTCTCAGCCTCCCGAGTAGTTGGGACTACAGGCATGCACCACCATGCCCGGCTAATTTTTTTGATATATATATTTTTAGCTGTCCATATGATTTCTTTCTATTTTTAGTAGAGATGGGGTCTCGCTCTTGCTCAGGCTGGTCTCGAACTCCTGAGCTCAAACGATCTGCCCACCTTGGCCTCCCAGAGTGCTAGGATTACAGGCGTGAGCCACCGCGCCCGGCCAGCATTTATTCTTATATAAAAGTTTTTATTTTTAATTATGGGTACATAATAGTTGCATATATTTATATGATACATGTGATATTTTGATACAGGCATACAATGTCTAATAATCACACATTTAGAATTATATTCCTAATTATTGTAAATCTGCATGCTTGTGAATTTTTGTTTAGTTTTGTGACAATGCAAAAATGTCAATGTAAATAAATACAATCTTTCTAAACTTTATAACTTGAAAACTTTTCAAGAGTCAGATTAATTACATCATTCAGCATGCACTAAGAGCACTTCTAAATCTGTTGTGTAATGCTAACTTGAAGATGTTTGTGTGGCTGTCAGAGCTTTGCTTCTACATGACAACTTTACAATGAAGTCTTTTTATCCCTCCTCAGTAACTGAGTGTTCATGAATGGTATCCTAATTAGACTAAGTGTTCTTCTGAATTTTGTTGTATAGCTTTTGAGGTAGATATTAGCACATGCTGATTCTCTATTTGAGGAGTTAGTTCAGTTGTTTATTTAAGGCTTCTTGAGTTTTCCTGCCAACTTTAATGGCATCAGTAATATCCAAAGGGATGTTCCAGAGGCAAAGCTGAGTCCATGAGCCCAGAAAAGCACCATGGATTTTCACCACAGTGTTATCTGGGGGGAGAAGGCTGGGAAAGAGAGAGTAAGGTTTGAGCTGTTTCTCTCTCACTAGGAGATAGAGGGTTATCATCTAGTTCTTAGCTCCTGCTTCTCTTAATTCTATCTCCCATTTGGGACATCTGAAGTCAGGGAAATGCAAGTAAAGGACATTTTCTTAGGAGGCACCAAGTTAGACTGAAAGACTAAATGATGGAGAACTAATATGTGCAGGCTTCTCAGCTCTCCATTCTGACCCTTGCAGCTTTTAGCAAGTATGGTTTTCTCAAGTATACCAGTTGCCACCAGGCCCTAGGCATCTGCGAAGCAGGCAGTCTGTATTTGAGACCTTGGACTGCCTTTTCTGAATTCTACCTACCTCCTTTACAGGTTCCTGTCCCCATGTGTCAACCTCCCACAGTTCATCTTTGCTTGGTCTACTTTCTCTTACTCTATTCCTTGCCATAATAAAGCTCACTGATAAGTAATTTAGATATAAATAACTGATAGGTTTAAATCTTACTGAGTGTTTGAATTTTAACAGAGAAGCTTTTTAACCCACATGAATGGTGACTGAATTTGGTAGAGTAGCTGGGGGATGGAGGTGATGCAGACTGAGAACTATGGGATGCTTGGCCCTACCTTGCTTATTCCCAGTCTGTCTCCTTAACCCCCTACCCTTTTTATTATTCTAACTGGGAACAAAATGTATGGACTCAGCATTGTTTCAGAGCCTGCAGCTGCATTCCATCCACCCCTCCCCCCTTGTCTTTGCAGAGCTCTCCCCAGCCCTTTGGGACTTAGTAAAAACAAAGAGTCATTACAGGGGAGAGAGTGGGTTGGCACAGCCCACAGGGAATATGCAGAGCCACAAATGTGAGGGTCTTCTCTACAGTGCCCCTCTGTTTTTCTCATGATAATTTAACATTGCCTGTGCTGATTGCTTTAAAAACTCTCTGAAGGAGTGTGCTTACAGAATTTTCCTACGTGGAATATATTTAGGGCTTAAAATTGAAAGGTTTAAATTTAGATTTCCCACAAAAAAGTTTTTTCCTTAATGAGAAATTTTGCCTTTTTACATCAAATGTGATTGAAAATGTACCTTAACTATCACGGTAGTGTCATACATAGGCATATTTGAAGTGTAACTGAAGTATTGTTAAAACATCATTTTAAAAATGAAAATATACTGTTAAATTTTTTCCTGCTTCCCTGATGAGTCTCATGCTAAGTACTGCATGGTTATGCTATTCCTTGTTACTAATTATAAGATTGTTTTTTCCCTCAGTAATGTCTTGAGGAGGCTAGAATTTGGGTCTTGGCAGGTTAGCTTTTAAGCATATTTACTTTTGTGCCTGAACATGTTCTCTTAGGTTGAAGTTTTCTTCTAAATGAGTATAGACTGAAACATTAAAGTATAGCAGTATGCTGTTAAAGAGCAAAAATTCTGAGAATCATTGATTACCTGGATTTTTTTTTCATCACAGTTGGGCAGCAGCTTTTATAGCATAAAAAATATAAATTGTGTCTTTCATAGTTCATTCCACCCTTTTCCCTTAGTGGTAAAAGGTGCTCAGGAAATTGGGTGATCATTGAAGGCATTTTTCTGGGTTCAGAAAGATGAGGAAATATCTATGGGGGCAGCTGATTTGGATTTCTAAACTCATGAGTATCAGGAGCTGAATAAATCATCCCAAATGCTTTGTTGATTCTGAAGACTGTGAATCTCACAATGCTAATCTGTACTTAGTATACTCATAACTAAAGTTTTACTAGGATTATAAATATCTGTAGACCAGCATACTTGAAGAAAAAAGGTAGCTGGTTAAGATCCATATGGGCTGTGGTATTGTTATAACATTCATAGGGTAGGTATGTTGGTATAATGCACCCCAATTTCCAAAAGCTACATCTGTATTGTCAAATAAGCTTTATAAAAATTGGGATAGATAGTTCTGTGTCTTTATTTTAACCAGACACTGAAAATGTGGCAGGTGATAAATTTCCAAAGACGTGTGTTCTAGTGGATTTTTAAAAACTAACCTGTATTTTTATGCTTGTTGAAAGTTTCTTGTCTAAAGGCACACAGTTGATAGAGGTGGAGCTGTAACTACAGCCTTGCTTGATCTTTACACCACTAGGGAAAAGTTCTTGCCACCATACTGTACAGCTTTAAAAGAAGAGGTGCTGGAAGCAAGTTAATTCATTATTTTCATGTAATGGCAGTTGTTACTGATGCAGTTATCAACTAACATAATTATTCTAAACAGTAAACTATGAACAGGTGCCACCAATGAATGTTAGTTTATTGTTCTGCTTGTTGGTTATGCATTGCACAAACATTCTTTCGGTCCTTACTGGTGCCAAGTACTTTGTTGAGTACTTAGTGTAAAAAGATGCAGGGGTGGGTAAGACATGGGCTTCACCCTCAGAGAAGTCAGAGTCTGACAAACACATACAGGCTAATACTCAGGAAAGAATTAATAATGCAGGATTTGTCTAGAACCCTGCACTTAGAACTACTGTGAAACAGGGGACTACCAGGAATAAGGCTTATATGTGTATTTCTGATTGGTATGAATCAGCCTTTTAAACAAAGGTTTTAGTAGATGTAAAATGTTGGCAATAGGTATGCAAAGTTCCAGAAAGCTTGTTAAGAACTGTGTGTATATGCATGCACATGCACACACAAAGGTATGTATCTGGTATATTATAATTGAGATAAAATCTGAAATAGCAAGGTTTCAACAGTAAACAACGGCCGCATCTGCTGGCATATGGTGGCCTTACAGAGTGTACTTGCCTGTGGCCTCAGGGACTCATGTCCAGGGAATGATTACCCCAGGGCAGTGAGAAATAATGTTACCTTTGTCACAGTATATGAGATTCTAGACCCCAGCATTAACTCAGTATTTGTTATGAAAATGTGTGTTCTAAAATTCATTCTAACTTAATTGCTTACTTTCAGACTCAGCAATTCTAGAGGATTGTGAAAATAGAAGTTAGTTTTACATATATGATTTTTAGAAATTATTTTTAAGAAGAAGACTAAAAATAGAAAATGTTTTCTGTAAGTACCATGCAGTGTCTCCTGTGTAACACTGAGTCACACATACTTTTCCAAGAATGAACAAGGAATAGCCAGCCAAACAAGTTCTAAAGGTATGCCTTCCAAAAAGGCACAGTGACCTTCTGAAGATTAAATCGGCATTTAACTGGTAACTTTAAAGGCTTGAATAGTGCTATAAAACTCTTGCAGTAGAGTCATTAACTCTAAAAAACAGAGGGTTGGATTTTTCTTTTCTTTTTTTTAAAAGTCTCCGTATTTAGCAAAGCATTCAGAGGTACTTTGTTAATTATTTTACTTTGTGGGGGCTGGGGAGAAAGAAGATTGGGTTTGAAAAACAAAATTATACAGTATTTGAAATTAGTAGGCAATTTCAACCCTCCTGAATATGTTTCCCGCAGACTGCCCTTCCCTACCCTACTTGGTACCTGGGAAGCAAAGATAACTATCGGCTTGAAACAAGCAGCAAAGATAAAAATAAATCCCCAACACTACCATTCCTTCTTAGATGATATATGCCTTCCCCCTGACTTCTTTCCCCTGCCGTTTTTGGTTTGGCTAGCCCACTGGTTTTGCCAAGGGTTGTGTTTAGTCAGTCTGCTCAGAAGGTTGCTGACTAACAACTACCTTTATACTGAAGCTCTGAATGTAATTCATACTAGAAGGATGTTAAAATTATATCCTTTTGTAATGGCAGTTCTGTTTTAATTTTTAAAATATTGTAGTAGTTGACAAAATGTAGATAGCATTTATTTTAATATTTACCTTGCAATATTAATACAACTCTTTAGCCACATGTTAATTTACTAAGGTATTAATAAAATAATAAATTACATAATTTTTTTAAAAAATTCAACATACATATACACACACATACATACACGTTTTTTAAAATCTTATTTTAGCTGGGGAATGAGCTGCCCCTAGAAACTAATATTATCTCAGATAATAATTAAATCATAGTTTAAAGCTATTGTAAATTGACCAAAGAGGACCTGGCCTGACTCCTGCCCTTGAAGAGCTTAGAATAGTGAAGGGTGGGAGGGAAGTTTTGACTGATGTGGTAGCTGAGGAAACTGTCTCAAAGTACTTGCTGACCACAGCCCTACAAAGGTCCCAGTATGAGCGATAGCAAGGCAAGCCTCCTAAAACATGAGCACAAATAGGGGTGCTCATCCTGCTTCTCTAGACTGCTGTGTCCTTCACCAAACTGCTCTGTCCTTCAAGCTGCATCACTTTGGAATGCCGCGACTGGAACTATAATTGAAATCTGAAGCTGCCACAAATACCATAAATTGTATTCTTAGCAGTGAGTTAAGCTTACTGTCTTCATTTAGCAAGCATTTATGAATACACATTATGTACCCACCAGGGTAGACTCTGTAGACAAAGGTAAATATGACCTTGAACCAGCTTTAATTCCAAACTGGCTTTATCTGTTTGTCAATAAAATCTGCCACCGATGGCTTTGCTATTTTGTTTCCCACCAAAAACTGAAACTTGTGAAATTGAGTAATCTATATTGCAGATAATATCACTTTAATAGCACTCACTTATTTAAGCTTGGAAAATAATAATCTTTTACCATTCTATGAGACTTTGTGGTCCTTATAACTAAACCATGCATTAAATTTTAACCATGAGCATTATTTAAATATCTACTGACCTCTTACTATGTGCAAGGCTCTGTCCTAGCACATAAAATGAGCTTATTAGAACTTTATGAAAAGAAAAGTCACAATTTAAAGCAGGAAAAAACAAAAACCTTAGCAGAATATGTCTAAGCCCCAGATCTTATTTCAAACTATTTAATACAATGAAGAAATCTTTTTTATCGATTCCAAGGTATGTGTGTGTGTTTTCTTTTTAACATTAAAGGTCTTTGAATTTGTAATGCATCTCACTATCAATGGCATCTTGGTATTGTATCATAGTTTCTCAGTATTTTATGTTATATAGTGGTACATAAAATCATGAATTATCTCACAGTTGCTGACATCTTAGATTGCCGTGGACTATAGCAATACAGTGGAAATATTTAGAGAATTCCTATTTGCTTTAATAAGATCTTACCTAAATAGAATCTTTTCAGAAGTTTTTTTTCCTGACCCAACCCTCCATTTTTAGAGTTAATGACTCATTATTATTATTATTAGCTCGATACTTTAGATAATCTGGAGAATTTACAGGGAAGGTATATTTTTATAACCATTCTTGAATTGTAATTTAAATAGGAAGAGACAAGATTATGAAATAAAAATGTTTTCAACTTTTTCTTTGGGCCAAAAATATTTACTTAAACTTTGCAAACAAATTTAGAAGAAAGGAGTTTTACTGACTTAAGGACTTAAAAAGCCCATAAGCATGCTTTGAGGAGACCAATGAATTTGCCTTTATCAGGCCAACAATTTTCAAATCCCTCTAATTAAAGTTTTATAATTTATACAATATTTAGCATAAAATGCACAATTATCCTGTTATTTTGTTTATAGATTCCAATTATTTTTCAATAATTACAGCTAAAATTTACTATTACATGCTAAGAACCCTATATTAAACACTTTACATATGTTTTTCTCATTTAATCCCCACAGCAATACTATGAAGCAGTCCCGTTTTGCTGATATGTAAACTATGGCTCCAAGGTTAAATTATTTACTGAAGCTTATGCAAATAGTGAGTGAAGGAGCCTGCACTCAAATCTAGCCATCTGATTCCAGAATCTGCTGTCATCACTACATGGAATCCACTTCCCTGTAATAAATGTTCAATATTGTTTTTACTCATTCTCACAGAAACATTTATTGAGCACCTCCCCAACTAGCAAGAGTAGGAGAGAGAGTTAGGAATTCCTCAGAAGAAGTAATGTTTGAGCTAAGGTTTGAAGGATTACCAGGAGTTGGCTAATCAGAGAAGGGTGAAAATGCTTTTCAGGGCTGTGGTGCAGTATAAGCAAAGTGGTAAACAAGTGTGGCAGTGTTTGTACCTTCCTAAGGAGTTAGAGTTTCACCTTGGAGAGCAGTGCTTCTTACTTTGAAATCTCCCTGGAGGTCGATGATGAGGTTTGGGAACCTGGACTTTTAAGAATTTCCCTCCAGATTTTCTTATAATAACTCAATTCACTATCATAAGAAAGTGGTAAGAAAAAAAATATATGTATATATTACACATAGGCATGTATACATTCTCTTCCCAGAAGGTTAGCAACTTTCATCAATATCTGAGTAAGACCTCTGACCCCTCTAATGGGAGAAAGCTACTTCAGTAGATGCATGGCTTTCAAAGGCATTTATGGGCACTTCACAATAAGACAAAGCCATTTACATTTTGAGGCTTTACACATATAGGTGTGGACATTCACACAGCTGAAACAAAAATTCCACAATACAATATTTACCCTTCATCAATTTACTCTGATATTTCCTATTCTCTTTCATTTAAAAAGAATCCTGTTCACAATCCATTAAATAAATGTTGTGAGTGTCCAATGGGGCATAATCTATGGCTTAAAAAAATACTGTAGGAGATTATCATCTATTTAAAAAATTTTAGCCAGGGAGTCAGGTGATCAGATTTGCATTTTAACATGCTTCGCCAGTAGCTGTTTTGACTTAATCCTTCCCTATAAATGGGAAGAATGGAGAGGGAAGAGTAAAAGATGGCTCTGTGTTTACTACTTGATCATTTGGTTGGATGGTGAGGCCATTATTCAAATCTGAGACAGGTAAAAGAGCAGGTTGAGGCAGGAGTCATGGGGCGTGTTTGGTTTACAACATGCTGTACGTGAGGTGTTCACGTTAACACTCCAAGCCTCATTCTGTCAAGATAGAGCTGTCCAGGAGGCATTAGCATTGGGTATTTGAAACAAAAGGATTTTCAAGAAACAACTCCAAAGGACATTCCATTGGGTCTAATTATGTCTGGAAGTCCAGTAGTGAGAAGAAAGAAAAGGTAGATGTACAGATGGAATTCTGCTATGAAGTTATATATAAAGGGTTATTTTTTTTTTCAGCTATAAAGAATACTAGTTTATGGCCTTGCAAGGTGGCTCATGCCTGTAATCCTAGCACTCTGGGAGGCCAAGGCAGGAGGATTGCTTGAGCTCAGGAGTTGGAGACCAGCCTGAGTGAGAACGAGACCCCATCTCTACTAAAACTAGAAAAATTAGCCAGGGGTCATTGTATGTGCCTGTAGTCCCAGCTACTCTGAAGGCTGAGGCAGGAGGATCGCTTGAGCCCAGAAGTTTAAAGTTTCTGTGAGCTAAGCTGACTCCATTGCACTCTACCCAAGGCAACAGAATGAGACTATGTCTCAAAAAAAAAAAAAAAAAAAAAAAAAAAGAATACTACTTTACATATGAATGCTTAAATTATGAGTGCTGTTACTTACAATTACTAACATTTATGGAATTTGAAGCTCCTTTTGCAAATTTTGCTCACGTTAATTAAGAACAGTCGCAGACTAATAGAGATGAACTCTGGTATATTCATTCAGTGGAAGAGTATACAACAGTGAAAAGCAGTGACTTATATAACTATATAATATGGCAGTGAAAGTTCTAAGCAGGCAGAAGGCTATGTATGGTATGACACTGTTTTTATAAAGTTTAATAATGGGCAAAATCAAACAATATATTGTGTGGGTTTACATATGTGATAAAATTATTAAAAACCAAAAAAGGAATGATAATCATGAAAGTTAGCATAGTGGTTACCTCTGGTAGGGAAAGGCAGGCAGAGGGAAAAGGAAGAAAAGGAGAGGAGCAGATGGGTGGATATGTTTTTGCTGACGTTTTAGTTCTTAACTGGTGAGTTTACAGGTGCTCATTATGTTTTCAAGCTTCATAACTATCAAGCTATATTTTGTAGCAACAAATATTACATAAGTTAAAGTTTGTTCTCATTATCATTAACTTTAAAGATAATTTGTCATCTTCATGGGTTAAATGAGAAAAACCAGAACATGTTTCAATAGTTGCTAAAAAGGCATTTTTTATCTTTATTTCCTAATTGTTCTATAAACATAAAAGAAATTTTTGGAGGCACAAGTTTAAATATGACAAGAGTCGTGGAAAAAAGCTGAATAATAAAGGTTTAAAAACAGGTTGACAAGGAGAAAAGAGAAGTTATCTATTGCTAGACAGCAGCTATATATCTTGCTAGTCAACTACTTGATAGAGTTGCTTTGTCATCTATCGGTGGAGAAAGAAAGTTTTCTCCCTGTCTGTAATCTCTCTCCCCAGTGGAAAGAAGGTACAGCAGAGCTGCTGGTGTTATCAAGGGTGTGGGAAGAGAGGCCATTTTCCTTTCTGAGTTAACACTTGACATTTTGGAGCAGTGGTATTATGAAGAGTCCTGGGAAAAAGTCAAATCTAGAAAAGACAGATTAGGGGAATGAAAAGTAGCAGTTCATTGAATTTTAAAAGATGAGGTTCTTGGGGGTTATGGTAATAAAACTTGGAATGCAATAGAGAACTGATTAAAGGAGAACTACATCAGGCCCACATCAGGAGAGGGTTGATACCTAAGCAGCCGTAGGAAAAGGGCAGTCTTTGATGATACTTAATAAGCTTAGAGTGTTTAATAATCACTCAGTAAGTTATGTTAGGAGCATTTTATTTTAGAGTGAGAATATAAGGCATAGCAATATTCATGAATGTACTGATACTCTACTAATCAACACTATTTTTTCTTAATCTAGTGCTTTTTAGTTTTCTCTTAGTCTAGTCATATTGATAATTCATTAGATTTAGTTTTCAGTTAGGGATGAAGGTATTTGAGGGTGTTCTATTTCCACTGAACCAGTAAGGTGATGCTGACTTATATTCCAACAGCTGTTTCAAACTTCTGTGTTTGATTGTAAAGGAAAACTTCCTGTTAGGGATGCTTGGTGTTTTGTTTTTGGTTTTTAAGGACGATAATATTCTGTTCCCTTCTTACAGAAGGTGAAGAATAGGATAATTATGAATTCAGGATTAATTTTGGATAAAAATCTTTCATTTCACAATTTCTGATTTGGCAAAAAAAATTTCTAACCTCTTTCAAAAACAGTTAAGGTGATTGAGTCATGAAGGGCAAATGTCATAATGATAATCTAACATCTAATTATTATTTTTTACGTAGCCTTTATTGTTTCTTTGAATGAAAAGCAAAGTGAATGAACACTTTAGAATTGTATAAAGTATACACAAGAGTGGAGATGAATAATAAGTGTCCCTAATTATGAAAAACAGTTAGTTTTGTTGGATTTCTCCTAGTCCTTTTGTTTTGCTTACACATACATTTTAAAAATTATAGTCTCAGTGTACTTACTGCTTTTTTACATTCTGTTTTTTTTTATTTAGCATATATCCTGAGCATTCTCCTGTTATTAAATAGTACTAAAGTTCCTTTTAGCTGCCTAACATTTCATTTTATGAATACACTATCATTTATTTATCCATTTTTTAGATATATATAAGATTTTTATATATATACATTTTTATAGATATACTTTTATATATATGGTTTCTTTTTTTTTCCTCTTCTTACCAAGTTGTGATTTGAATATATAGTTTCTATGTGACAGTAATGGTATGATGAACATCCTTGTGCATAAATCATTATATCTATTTCCTCAGGATAGATTTCTAGATATGGAGTTTACTAGAATAGAATACTTTTAAAAGTTTCAGTAACTGTTGCCAAATCACTCACCCCACGTCCACCCTCACCCCAAGAAAGCTACTGCTTCATATTTCCACAGCTGTTTGAAAGTGCCTGTCAAGAGATGTTGTCCCTGGCCAATATTGAAGACATGGGCTTTTTCAATTTCAAAATTATTTGATAATGTTTAAAGACTGACAGTGTGATTTGCTTGATAATATCTGGAATGGGTAAAATATGGCAATGTTTTAAGATATCATGGAGTATTATCTGGTGTTATTTACTCTCACCATCTGGTATTGCTAAAAGGAATGGTTTTGAGTTTTTCATTTCTTTATATTCATGTTTCTCCCAATATGGTGGGTAAAGTTTTTACTTTAGTAATTCATGGACTCCCTTTGATACAATTACTCTGTTTTTCCAACTATTTAAAATAATTATACTATATGTAACTTTTTATGCACTATATTTTGCTATTTTGACATTACTCTTTACCATTGTTTGGAGTCCTGCTAATTTAGTGCTTTTGAATTTACACCCTTATCTTTAGATGCCTGTCTTCTTTAAAAGAACATTACAAACTTCTAATGAAGCCTAGTGATATGGATCTGGTTTTTATGGGGCAATACAGTGAGTTACTGGAAAGGGGATAAAACGTTTTATTACTTCATATAGTTTCATTGTTTTAGAGGAACCTGTGGTGTGTGATTCTATCTCCCAGCAGAATTAAATAACTATCTAGAAGATAAGCAAAGGTTTTATGATATGAATTATTCAAATACAGGAATTGCCTTAACTGTCCATATGTAAACTATTGCCGTTTTTTTGCCAAACTGTTCTTTTCTCTATGTGAAGGCATAGGTTTTGTGGCTTTGCCAATAGCTCAGCCATACTATCCTTAGAAATCTTTTCAGTAATATGTTTTTTATACTTATAAGTCAATTTATCTAAGAGACTTGACAGGCTCTCTTTATTTATATCAGACATGCCAGGCCTCTTAGAAATCAGAACTGTAGTCTCTAATTTAGTTCTTGATGCACTGTGCATATCAATAGTTTTATATGTGTGAAACCAGAAATACTTTTACTTCCTTTATAGCCATGGTTCCCAACCGCGGGGCCACAGACCAGTACCAGTCCGTGGTCTGTTAGGAACCAGGCATCACAGCAGTGGGTGAGCGGCAGCTAGCAAGCAAAGCTTCACCTGTATTTACAGCCACTTCCCATCACTGGCATTACCGCCTGAGCTACGCCTCCTGCCAGATCAGCAGTGGCATTAGATTCTCATAGGAGCATGAACCCTACTGTAAACGATGCATGCCAGGGATCTAGGTTGTGCACTCCTTATGAGATTCTAATGCCTGATGATCTGAGGTGGAGCTGAGGCAGTGATACTAGTGCTGGGGAGCAGCTGCAAATACAGATCATCATTAGCAGAGAGGTTTCACTGCACAATAACCGTAATGCATTTGAATCATCCCGAAACCATCCCCCCCACCCCCAGTCCATGCTAAAAATTATCTTCCATGAAACCGGTCCCTGGTGCCATAAAGGTTGGGGACCACTGCTTTACAGGCTGAAAGGAAATTAACAAGTGAATTGGATTAATGAAAACTGAATAGAAATAAATTTTATGGAACCCTACCTTAGGAATGTATTTTCAGAGTAGATGTTTGGAAAGAGATCCATAAAAATTAAAATTATTCATTTTTAGGGCTACCAATAGCTTTGGTACAAATATTTTAAAGTTTTGTTTTTGGTTTTTTTTTGTATTTGTGAAGATTGAATGTTAAAAGTCACAAAGTTGTGGTTCTCATGAGAACCTTTAATTCTATTTTCTTTGTTTCTTTGTTGTGGTGTAGCTAGTATCTGGAGCTCTCTGGAGATCTAAAGACAGCATATTTTTTTATGGATAGGGCAGTTGGGAAGCAGTGTTTGCTACCGTTCTAGAAGAACAGGCCTCTCTAATTTTTCAGCCTTCCATAGACACCTATTGTGGCTGATTTGTAGTTGGACCTTATCTCTCTGTACTTTGAGTTTGGGACAGTTAGAAATATTGCTAGTCCTTTTCTTTGTTTGTTTGTTTGTTTATTTTCCCAGATAGCTTCTTTGGCTTCTATTTACAGCTAACACTTAAGCTTTGACCTAGAAGGCTTGTAGCCCCTTACTTTTGTAAATACCAAGGATTCAGAATGAGTATAGTCAACTTTTGATTACCCACAGGATGCTTGTTACCAGACCTTGACCATTTGAGAATTGCCTTAAAAATTAAACACATCATTATGCTAAGGAAGGCATGTATGTGCTTAATCAAATAGGTCAAATCAGAGCTGGTGATTAATCAAATCAGGTCAATATTAGGGAGCTCCCTAATATTGTCTTTGTATCACCAGAGCAAACATTTTTTTGGCACATACTATGTGCCAGGCATTGTACCAAGCAACTTAGGTGGGTTATCGCTAAACTTCACAATAGTCATATGAGGTAGGTAATTTTATTATCTACATTTTACAGATGAGGAAACCAGGGATTACTGAGGTTAAATTACTTGCCCAAGGTAATACAGATAGTAGATTCCAGAGCCAAAGGTGGAAACTGGGAAGTTTGCTCCAGAGCCTGTGATCTAGCACACTAGATAGGGTCTGTTGGGCTGCTCCCTTTTCATCTATATTTAAAGATAAGCTCTCATTTTCTTCTCACACCATTAAAGGAGATACTACTTAGTACTAGAAACACAAAGGGATCCAGTACTAAAGAAAGCATTTTAAAAAGGGGAAAGAAGACAGGACACCATTTCCTACCTTTGCTATCTTTCAAATAGTTGGCACTAATTCCCATCAAAAAGGGACACATAAAGGTGCATATTTTTGTGCACATACTTTTGTCATTTTCATTTAAGATATGACTACAATTTAATTTATAAAGTCATATTCCTTGAGTATTGTGTATCTTGTTGCTATTTCTCCTTCCTTAGTATAGACCGTGGTTTGGTCCTTTGGTCCCTGGGGGGGTTCTGTGATGTCACCACAGTGGCTGCCTTAGCAGCCCCAAGCTCTCATCATCCCTTTCCTAAACCAGAGAAGTTCTGACATTTATTTATCTTGGAAAAAAAAAACATTCCGTAGCTTTTCCAAAACTAAGCAATCAAAAAGGCTTGGAAGCAATTGATGTTAAAAAACAGCATTAAGAGCTGAATAGACATCCAAATCTATATAGAAATATTCTTCAGATTTAACTATTTTTTATTTTATTGAACTCACAAATTTCATGGTGACATTGATTGGATTAGGATGAAGCAATGTGTTTTGCAAAATCTAGGGCCTGGGCCACTCATCAAAACTTTGGTAATCTTGAGGACTGTCAAGTACCAGTCTTTCCACTAGATTTATTCCACTGCTGCTGACTGCCAGGTACAAATTTTAGGCCCACCCACATTTGCCAGCAGCTCCTCCTAGCATCATGCAAAAAGGACTCTCCTCAAGACTCCAGGGGAGTAGGAGAGAAGATTGGCAATGAATTGAAGTTGTCATTCATAGTTAAGATTTTTTTTTTTTTTTTTTTTTTGCCTTACAGAATTCAGGTTTGGGGGCTTTGTTTCTGAGAAATAAACCATTTTTTAAAACAAAATTCTACTTCCTACTTGACCAAGAGAATTATTAAATTTAGAATTAGCATGGTCTCCCTGAGTTCTTTAAAATGCAAATTGGTTTTAAAGAGGTTGGATCATATTTTCAAATGGAATTTTGTGAGGCCAGAGTATTCCATGAATATTTTAATAAAGATGAAGATACTCTTTAAAATGAAAAATGTATAATATAAACCTAAGTCCCACAAACCCAGGAAGCCACTTGGCCTAGGTTTTGGGGCTAAACATAGCACTAGAGAGGTCAGGGGCTTTCTCATGCTAATGTTTGTACCACACAGCCGGCAGCTGTTTGGGCTTTTCCCCCTCCCTCCTTTCATTTTGTTACTTATTTTTGCCTGCTCTAGGGAGCCCTGGCTCTCCAAAGACTCTTGGGTGATCTGTTTCAAATGCATTATAATTTTTTAGTATCCCTGGCATAAGGCACCTTCTGAGTGAATTTAATCTAGTTTCAAGTTTTTTCAGATAAATCCAATAAATGTTTTATTTAGTATCCACTCACTGTAGTTCCAGATAAATATAAAGTGAGCAAGACCACAGTACTTGCCTCCAAAGAACTCAGTCTGGTGGGAAAGAAAGACACATAAACAAGTACTTATGGTACAGTGTAGTGCAGGCAATAGAGGTGAACTCCTAGTGGTGAGGGGACTGTGGAGGCCAGGAAAAGGGGCTTCTAACCCATCCCACTGGGAAGCAAAGTCTCCCTGAGGGAAGAACTCCTGAGCTGAGTCTTAAAGATAAATTAGCATGTACTAAGATAAGAAGAGGGGACAAGAGCAGTGTGTTCTGGAACCCAGTGACACAGTATTGCTACTGGAACTTAAAATACAAGGTGGAGGGTGAGGCCCAGTTAAACTTGTTTAGCAACAAGAGTGCTGGTCTGTTGAGAAGGAACCTTATGTATCCTATTAAGGAGCTTAGACCTACTACTGATAAGTAGTAGGGAGTCATGAAAAACAAATGACCCTTGGTACTGACATGATCAGACTGGCATTTTATAAGAATAGTTTTGATAAAAACTGAATGATCAGAGAATGGGATTGAGAAGGGGACCAAAAGTGGAGGCTGAAAGTCAAGTTGTCCATGCAAGAGGTGATATTGAGCCAAAGCAGATCACAGATGAGATTATACATTTAAGAAATAATTTAGGAGGGAAAAGCCGGAGAGCTTAATGGATGTTGAGAGGTGGGGGGGGTAGTACAAGAGAGAGAAGAGTCAAGGTTGACTCCGCATTAACCTCAGCAACTTAATGAATGGTGGCTTATTAACGGAAAGATAGGCAATGTGGGAGAGTGGGAGGTTTGGGATATGATGATAATTTAGTTTATATGAGCCTCGATTCTATGGAGTATATTTAAATTTTGGGAAGGACTGGGTAATAAAATAAAAATAAAATATAGTTTTATAAGAATCGCTGAACTCAGTGGGAGGTTTTAGTTTTCGCCACCAAAGAGCTTGTGGCTTAGTCCAATTGTGACTACATTTTGAACAAACTACTTAAATTCTCTTGATAGCTCTCTCACTTTTCTTCCAAAAGCCACTTTTGCATTTGGCTCAATTTTGCATTCATTTTTAAACACAAGTTTTCTGTTCTCTCATGCTCCATAGTCTATATACCTCTTTCCTGATGCAGTAACTCTACTATCTGCTATTTCTATCTTTCCCTTTCAGTAACTGTCATCTCCTTTTGTTCCCTGGAAATACCCAGCCACCAACCAACTCATACACAGCCACCTGGTTTCTTCTAAATAATTTTTAGCCATGAAGCTGCAAAATGAATCATAACAAAACTCACTTTGAAACCCCTTTTTTGCTGGTGAAACCAACATTGGTCAGTCATACAGTATTTAAAAATAAGAAGTACACATAGCTGGTTAATGAACTCAGTTATATGAAGATGCTCATCATCACATCCAAGATAGTATATATACATATGTCTATATGTGTGTGTGTTGGACGCACACACATATTCAAACAATTCCACTCTTCTAGGCAACCCACCTTGGAGTCATCCTCAATTTCTCTGTTTCATTCATCATACTCAGTATGTTTAGGAATCCTGCTGCGTTTAGCTGCAAAATATAACCCCAGTCCATCCATTTCTTCCCATCGCCTAGTCCTACGCACCATCATCTCGCTCCTGCAGTTCTATACATATGTGCCACAATGGCAGGCATCATTGTCTGTTTTATTCACTAATATGTCACAAAAGTCTACACAGTGCCTGGTACAGTAGCACCTAGTTAATATTTGTGGAATAAATGAACTAAATGAATGAATCAATTAATCAGTGTCACTTTACCAGACACATCAACATTTAGAAGGCAGATTTCATATTAATAGAGAAGCCATATTAAGAGAGCCAAAAACTACCCAAGGTACTTTTTTCAGTTTCAGTTATATAGCAACTGAGTGTATAGGTGTATCTGATTTTTTAAAATTAGTACTTTACTTCTATATATGTTATTGCTTACTTGTAATTTCATTTAAAATTAGTTTTGAAATGTTGCCATCAATGATGTTTTCTTCAAAATGGTTATAAATTTAGAAGAATACATTAGAGATGAGAATGCAATTCTCAGGAATGATTTTTCTAATAAAACTATATCCTACAGAAGTAACAGTAAATAAGAAATCTCAGTATTGGGCTGCGCAACTCTTTAATCGAGAACTATTTAAGAAATTCTAATACTAGATCTAGAGGAGCTATATGAAGAATAGTGAGGAAAGCTATTCTACTTTACTTTTTTCCTTTCTTCCATCTTGCAAAAGAAGATGTATGCAGGGAAATAAATGGACTTACTTTGTCCTGAATTATTTATGTTAATTGCTATATGACCTGAATTTTCTTGATAACTGTCAATATTTCTCTTTGTGCTAGAAAAATTTGGCATTTTGTGCTACTCATACTCCTCAGTAAAATATCTATCATATGGAAAACTCAAATGTTTCTATTATGTGTTGGACCCTCTCTACCCCCTGTCAGTAGGAATATTTAGCTCTTACTGATTTCTCTAATACTTCAATTTTTCTGTTGCCAGGGAAGGGTACTCTTCCCTTCCTACTCCTCCACCCACTGGCATTGGTTTGCATATCTGGGCTGATCTGAGAGGCTTTTTTTTTTTTTTCCCATCCCTAAACCCATAATGTTGGGCCTAAAGTCATAACTGCAGCTCTAGTTTGAAAAAATAGTACTTGTGGTTTTCAGGTTGTGGTTCCTATTTTCTGTTCTGATTCTAGACTATTCTGCCCCTAAACTGTAGAACCTGAATAGCATGTGCAAATATATTTCTAGAGAATATATTTGCATGTATTTTATAGATTGTTAGGAAATCACAGAATCATCAAGAGTCTGGAAAGAATTTGAGAACGACAGAGAATTCTAATATTTAAATGCTTACAGCAAGTTTTATCCATATCTAAGCCAAGATACACTGCCTATATATAGTTAAATAATTGATATGTTAGTCAAGCAATATTAAGAGACAGGCTGGCCTCCTGGGATATTGGAGGGATGGAGGAGGTGTGTTCTGACATCATACAAATTGGAAAACTACTACTCAGTGTGAAAGGATCTCCACAAAGAAAGTCATTTTGTTTAACCTGGCATTTTCTAAATTTCTTTGAGGACAGAATCCCCTTTCTCCATAAGGAAACTTTTTGGCATGCTTTGGAAATGCTGGTGGAAAGAAAGCAACCAGTTCAGTTCTAGGCATGGCTCAGGCATTAATCAACATTTTCATTCATTCAACAAATATGTATTGAGTGACTACTTTGTGCCATGTACCCGTTCAAGGTGCTGGTGATATATTGAGGGAACACAACAGGCAAAAACCTCTGTCCTTACAGAGTCTATATTCTAGTGGAGGGAGAAAGGCCGTAAACATAGTATGTAAAATGTTACAAGGTAACTGATGTTTTAGACAACCGGGGAGCATAGCAAGGGAGCAGGGCAAGGGGGTTGGGAGTGCAGGGATTGCAATTTTAAGTACTGCCATAACCTTGAAAAAGTAACTGAGTCTCTTTGTCCCTAATCTATACAAAGAAGAAATTAAACTATATGATCTTGGTCCTCTGAGCCCAGTGGGTCTACTTTAAGACCAGGAATTGTCATATCAGACTGCTGGCTCATGACTATCGTATTGAGCATTTACAAATCACCTTAGTAAAAAAGGTTGGACACTAATGCTCTTAGAATTACTATCAAAGAAGAGCTCTGTTAAGTTTAAATCATTTGTAATACCCACAAAAGAACAAAGCATTTTTAAAAAGTAGAACTTACTGGTTCCATTTTTAATCTAATATATACCTCAATCCAACATTGAGTGGAAAGTATTTGACTTAAGGGTAGGAAACCTCTGCAGTAAAGGTACCAACAGCTTTTGAACAGATGTCAGTGTACTTGTATGAGAATGTTGTAGCAGTGTGCACATTGTGCTTCTGCCCTAGATCCTTATGTAAATAGGAGGGCCGTGACTTGATGTTGAAATGACCTTTCAGACAGTATTCCATTGCCACATGCCTGAGCTTGTATCTCAGAATAATTAGAAACTTTGACTTACACATCTTGGAATACAGTATTTACGTTAATTATAAATGTCTGAAAGTTTCCTGAAACTTTTTCTTTGTAGCGTTTTATCGAAGACAGACTGGAGTTTGGGAGGAGGGTTGTGGATTGTGGTCCTAAACCTTTGATTTTCAGTCTCTCATTTTTGGAATGAAAATTAAAATCTGCTTTTCCAGTTGCGGAGACACGGTAGTATATTTTTATATCCTTCATCTTGAATAAGAAACTGTTTGGAATCACAATCTTTTCATACTTTTAAAATATTTTTTCCTTAAAGTATTTAGTTAAAAATTCAAGATCATGAGTGCCTAAATAAAAAGTTATCTCCACTGACCTGTAGGACAAGCTTAAAACGCTCTAATTAAAATTGAGAAGTGTCCATCTTACAAGAGGATATTCTTCCATGATTGTTTCTAAGTCAAGCCTCAGAATTGATTTCCCAAGGTGGTTAGCCCAGTCCTCAAAAGCTGGCCCTAGGCACACCAATAGCAGTCAGTACATTTTTACTTCCCCCTCCTCATATTCCATAAATTTGAAGGCTAGTTTTTAAGAAAATACTTCATAACCATTTTGAAAGAAAGGATTAACTATCTAGATAAGATGTGGTATAGGCTTCCATATATCAGAGAGAGTGATGTGTATCCACAAGTTCTTCTGAAACTCTAGCTCTCTGAAATGGTTCTAGATTAGATCAGGTCTCAGACCCACCCTCGGTATGGCTTTCAACAGTCCCACAGATTCTGGTCCACTCTGAGGTCCCCATAGTTTTGTTTTAAAGGCCCCTCTCCCCTGCCTGCCCCAAAACATACATTACCTGCTCTTTCCATTGAGTCTCCTGCTTTCCTGCACTTGGGCCAAACTGTTAACACAGCCTTACCAACTATGAACCTCAATGCTACTTAGTATGCCTATTTCATTTTTAAGAGTATACATGGATATTGACACAAATAAACTTTGTATCTAACTTGTACCATCTTCAGGAAATTAGATATACAAATCTATAGACCGTGTAATTTTAAGCTTTTGAAATTTTAAAGATATAAAAATTGTCAGGCGACATCTTGCTCTCACAAAGCCTGAGATTCCATCTATATTGCCAGTACTCTGAAAACCACTGAGGAAAGGCAATATAGAAACTCAGATTGGCCTGGTCTCCATGTCGCCTCATTCCCTAGCCTCCACCCTCCACCTTAGTTCCACAGCTAGGAAAAAAAAAAAAAAAAAACCACCATAATATGTATCAAGATTCACCCTTTGGTCCCAAAGTGAACACCATTTACCCTGATGCTTGCCCCAACCAGTCGGCATGATGCTTGTATACACACACCCACGGTGTTACAAGTGGGAAGGAAAGATTGTTGTGAAGTATTGCTATCGTACTATCTTCCACAGAATTGAGGCCAGAGATAGTTTGTCACTGATAGTTAACAGCCTGGGAATTTTACTATGTGTGGTATATGTAAGAATAAGGAGGAATGGTAGGGATTAAAAGCACTCTCCAGATAAGAGTTACTCTGTATTTTTTTAAGCCGAAAACTATGCTAGTTTTTTCTATAATTGTTATTACCAACAAGGTTTTTAGAACTTAATAGAGGAACAGAATTCTCAGAGACTATCACTGTACGAAGATGCACTTTCTTTATCCTGAAATGATCTTTTCTTATTTTGAGTTTGTTCACAGTAAGTTATGGTCTTTTCAAGACCTTTTTTTAAAAAAAAATTGATATCAAGTGTAGGTGTTCCAAAAAAGTATTTTTTTATAGCTCCCATTAAGCCATTTGTTTATTTGTTGGCTTTATGATACTTAGGAAAATTTGCAGAAGTTAATCTGTAGTAGAAACTTAATCTTCACATTCTCTCTATCGCTAAATATTCTCTAAATGTGGCCAATGTGTACTTATCTTATTTGCTTTACAATTTCTTTTGATTCAAAGTTATAAAACTAGAATACGTGTTTCAAATAAGTTAAAATGGCTCCTTTCATTTGAAATAAAACAGGTACTCATATTGCTTTAAAGACACCATTTTTTCTTCCACTTCTTCATTGACTTTTAGAAATCAATGAGGTTAGAGTTCTAACTTCTCTTGTTAGGGATTGACCTACTTCTATTTCTAATCCAAAATTTCTCAGCCCTGACCCTACTGACATTTCAGACTGGGTAATTCTTTATTGTAGGAGCTATTCTGTGCACTGTAGGGTGTTTGGCTGTATCTCTGGCCTCCCACTAGATGCCAATAGCACCCTCCCAGACCAAATGTCTCCTTGGAGGGCAAAATTGCCATTTGTTGAGAACCACTATTCCAATCTACATGTAACATGATCTTTAGAATACTTCAGTGGGTACATAACATGGGTTATATATGATTTTTTAAGACTTTATTTCTATTTAATCTGATTCTTTCCTATTCTAGTCATGACCATATTTTTTAAGTCTATGCCTTTTTTTCTATTCAAGAGACTTTTAAGCCGGGCATGGTGGCGCATGCCTGTAGTCCCAGCTGCTCGGGAGGCTGAGGCAGTAGGATCGCTTAAGCCCAGGAGTTTGAGGTTGCTGTGAGCTAGACTGACGCCACGGCACTCACTCTAGCCCGGGCAACAGAGTGAGACTCTGTCTCAAAAAAAAAAAAAAAAAAAAAAAAAAACAAGAGACTTTTAAAGAACAAGAATATAAGTTGGGAGCAGTGCCTCATGCCTGTACTCCTAACACTTTGGGAGCCCAAGGCAGGAGGATCACCTGAGGCCAAGAGTTCAACACTAGCTAGAACAGCATAGCAAGACCCTGTCTCTATAAAAAATGGAAAAATTAGCTGGGCGTGGTAGCTCATACCTGTAGTCTCACCTGCACGGGAGGCTGAGACAGGAGGATCGCTTGAGCCCAGGAGTTTGAGGTTGCTGTGAGCTAGGCTGACACCACAGCACTCTAGCCCAGGCAACAGAGTGACACTCTGTCTCAAAAAAAAAAAAAAAAGATTATGAAAGTCTTCTGTGTCTACCATCAGGCCAGACCATAATGCTTTGAGGGGGTGTATGTAGTAATTAATTTACACAAGCATTTTTGTTATTGAGCTATTCAAATTTAGACTAGACTCTAATTGCATGTGTGCATGTTTTTAAAAATAAAGCGGAAAAATGTATAGAGAGATAATTCTTTCACCTTAAAAAGCATAAATGTTACTTAAGTTTGGAGGATTGGACAATTTGGCAGTTTGGAGGATGAGAAAAGAAAAACCTACATTTAAGTAACATAAAGGTTTGTTAAGAGCTTTCCTATAGTACTCTGTTAAGTAGACATCTGAGCTAAATGACTCCAGTAATTAAGTTAACAATTTCCAATGAATGCTGAACATTTGCAGAATTTCATTATAGACTTCAGTTACTCTTGAAAACTAGGAAAGAACTATATGATTCTAGTTTTTAAAAATGTAGAATCTCCCAAATGGGATGATCTTTCACACTCTGATGGTAAAGTGCTACTGTATTCCCAAACCTGAGCTGCACGGGTAAGAACACTTTAGACCTAAACTGAAGCCAAAGCCTGAAATGGAGTCTCAGCCACCATAAAAATCTCCCCAACCAGGTTCTGCAGATCTAGATGCAGGGTTAGGGGGAAGATGGATGGAAGTTAAGTGAGTCATGGTTGGGGAAGGGATTTTATTCAGGTGTCCACGCCTTTCTTACCTGTCCACCTCCTCTCCTAGGCAGTAGGGAGGCTTTAGGCTGTATTGCACATCCCTTCTCTGTTAGCAGAATCCTACTATTCTCCGAAAAAAAAAAGAGCAGACATCAGTGAGTGCTGTTACAGCTAGACTTACGTTCTTTTGTGTCTGATGCAAGCATTCCTTTGGCTGCTGCTCTGTCTGCCCTCACTGCTGTAGGATTAGGAAGTCACCAGCATGTGTGTGCCAAGTAGGCATTCAGTTTACACCACCAGTAAGACAGCCTAATAAGTGCCTACCTAGAGAGTAAATTAAGACTTGTTCACAAAGTTACAGCATTTTAGAGCTGGGGAAAATTTGGATAATTAAAGAATAACTTTAGAGCCCCCACAGATAATAAAGGCAGAAACTTGTTATTCTAGGGATTGAGACTAATTTAAAACAGGGAGTCGAAGATAGTTTAAATTCATGGATGACGGAGGCTCAATGGAATATTATCTAATACGCAGCATCTTTGGTGGAACTCAACATTTCAAGTTCTCCTTGAGTGTTCTGAGTCTTCTGTGAAAAGACATTTTTCTTTGACTTTCTGTTTCTTCTCCATGTTCATTCATCCCTTCAACAAATATTTATTGCATGTTTCCTATGTGCCAGATACTGCACCAAATTGTCTTTCTGCTTAACTTTTTTTTTTTTTTTTTTACACTTTTTTCTGGGGGTAGGAGAGAAGGAGGAGTTGGAAATTGATGGCTCCAGTTCTTTTCGCTAACACAGTCATGAGTGTGTGTATGTGCATGCACACGTGAGCACATACACACACTTAGCAGCCAGTTAGCACTGAGTCATCTTCTGATAATGGAAAGCACAGATTTGGGGGAATATAAATGAGAATTATAAAAATGAGGAGGGGGCTCCCTACTTGTCTACTAAATTACTAAGATTGTGTGTTTGGAGGGTGGAGAGTTGTATTTTATATTCTTACTAACAAATCCTTTTTAAATTATTATCTAACACCATGGCAGACTCAAGGAAAGAAAGGTTTCAGGTGCTAGAAAAGGGGAAGCAGTTGAAAGGCAGTGAGAAGATTCCAATTATTCACATGCGTTTATTGAGATTTGACCATGTGCCAGAAAATGTGGCTGATTCAGGCCTCGGTCATCTCCAGCAACCCTCTCCCTTCCCTCATAGGGCTTCCCATCTAGTAGGGACACTAGACCTTGAGCAAGGCCTAGAAAACACAATGCCTGTTCTGTAGTGTTGCCTGGGGCTCAGCCTGGGAGTGGCCTGCAGAATCATCTCTGTAGGCTGCTGACCCTGTTCCATAAACACGAGGATGAATAATGGACTCATCAGGCAAGGAGAAACACCCCGGCCACATTTTTTTCTCTGAATGTAATTATGGCATTAACCTTATGCTGCTAGTTATTCTTCTTCAGAAATACTACTCAGAAAAGAAAGAACTGAAATGTGTTTTTATTAAGCGAGCAAAAGATTGGGATAGGGACGGTATCTCAGAGACCACCTAAATATCCAGAAGCGATGCAGCAGGGAATCATGTCAGCCAAAAACAAAACGTACATAGCTCAAAGGAGGAAGAGCTTTTTAGCAAATTCATTAATAACTCTTCCCTATAAACTGTAGTCACATGCTAGCTTGAAATGAAGAGGGTTCCTCTTAGAAATGAATAGAAACTACCGAGCAGAAGTGATTACTGACACTTAAGGGTAGAAAATAGAAATAAGAATGTGGTAAGTTACAGGCGTGCTTGCCAGATTGCTTGAATTATTTTGGTCATTTAAATGTTGTAAAGATGTATATCACAAGTGCTTGGGTATGAAATGATTGTCACTTGAAAAATTAGTAAGTCAGTCATAAGATCTTTGATTTATAACTTGAGGTGTTTCTCTTCTCCCCCCCACCCTTTTAGCTTGTCAAAATTCCCAAAAATGATCCCCTCAATGAAGTCCATAACTTTAACTTCTATTTGTCAAATGTGGGCAAAGACAACCCACAGGGCAGCTTTGACTGCATCCAGCAAACATTCTCCAGGTAAGTACTTTTCAAGGTATGCTGAAGGGAAAATAATTTTTTAAGAGGGTTTTTTTAAAAAACAAACAATAAAATATTAACATATAGTAATCATGCCATACATATTTCCTAAATTGAATTGCAGAGCTCATTTATTTATTTAAAAAATATTAAGCACCTAATATATACTAGAAACTATATTTGTCACTGGGATACAACCACAAAAATTCTAAGATTCTTTTCCCTTGTGGGGCCTTTAAGGTACAGAAGATGTTTTACCTATGAAATATGGAGTTTTTTTTTAATTAAGGACAATTTTGAGGATTTTTAAAAAGGTTTTATTCATTGCATTTAAATAAGAGTGTCTATGACATACTCAGGGCTCACACTCAAGGAGGAAAAAATATACATCTCACATATCCTCTTCCTTCTTCCCTGTCAAGTCTTGTTTTAAGGTATATTGTTAAAAAATTTTTATTCTACAGCAGCATGGAAACTAGAATTAACCTCAGTATAGCAGTCACTTCTCCTGATTTAAAGAAAAAAAAAGGGAAGAAGACAAGAATACATACTCACACCCCAGTGTACCATGGATCCCTTATCTACTTAGATCCTCTAAACAATAAGCCACTTGTTTTACTCTTCTTTGCTTTGGTTGTTTCTGATTAAAGAATGGGCCCTTGAGTAGGGGGAGAGTTGTTCTGCCCCTGCATAGAGACAGGGGAGGTTGGGGTCTCTCTCATTTCCTCAGTGTGTGAGGCTTTGACATTGGCCCAAAGCACCCCAGCCCGGTCCATCTCCATTGCCCATCTGTGCAGTACTTGAAACTTGCAAGCACTTGCTGGCTGTGGAAGAAAGA
Organism: Eulemur rufifrons; assembly: GCF_041146395.1. NCBI lineage: Eukaryota > Metazoa > Chordata > Mammalia > Primates > Lemuridae > Eulemur > Eulemur rufifrons. The sequence goes on along the minus strand of NC_090999.1, from coordinate 65,822,068 downwards.
GGAAGGAAAGCTACGTTTGAAATAGGCACAGGAGGCAGAGATGCAAAATAAGACACTTCACTGAAAGAATGAGTTCTAAATTTATCCTCCCATTTAAGATAACTAAATAACTTTTTGTTTGTCTTATCTTAATCTACCATTTTCCTAGAGTGTATACTAATTTTGCTTTCTGAAAATTATCCTCAAACTTATATTTTTTGGCATGAATTGCATATATTATAGATTATATACATAGACTTTTCTGTCCACTGGGTAGCCACTGGCTACATGTGACTATTTACATTTCAATTGACAAAAATTAAATAAAATTTTAAAATTTCATTACTCATTCACACTAGCTACATTTTACGGTCTCGGTAGCTACATATCGCCATCATAGGAAACGGCACAGATATAGAACGTTTCCACTATTGCAGAAAGTTATATTGAACAGAACTGTGATAGATAATAGAACCACCAAGTATAAGGGTCCTTAGTGATTATGTGAGTCAGCTGTTTCATTTCACAGGTGACTTGTCCACAGTTACACAGCTGCTTAGTTAATGGCTGGACTAAATGAGCAATGAGTTCTAACTCCCAGCCCAGTATTCTTTACACACCACAGGGCACGCTAGTTTCTAAATGTGGTGCCATTGTCTGTCCTGCTTGTCTTTAGATAGTTATTTTATTACAGTGAGCACATTTTGACATCAAATGGAGCTATGTCCCCTTAGGAATTTTATCAAGGAACTTAATCCCTTCTTCAAAACTAGTCATATCATCATAAGTATTAATAATAAGACTTTGCCCTTACATCATAAATACCCTGTATGTTTATTTCTATCCTGCTTGTTTGGTGAAGTTTTTAAGGTCACTTGCAAAACTATACATAATGCAGCAAGAGAACAGAAACAGTTATTGTGAGAAAATTGGGGCAAATGTATTAGTATCCCTTCAGTATGATCCAAGGCACTTTATAAAATGGTGTGGTAGGGGTGTAAATTGAAATTTGCTACTGTGAAAACAAAAGACTCAAACTTCCAAGTTCTCAGCCTGGCAAGCAAACTTGTCCTTAATCTGGCTCCACCTTTTCTATTCAATTTAATTTTTATGTTTCCCATGGACCTTGTCTCTCCAACAATAGTGCGAGCTCCTCAAGAGCAGGGGCTTTCTTATGCCCTTTTTCTAGTGTCACAATGCTGGCTGAGCTCAAAATAGATGCTCAGTAAATAAATATTCAATAAGTATGGATTAACTAGTCTCCTTAACTACATGTTAAAACCTTATAGAACCTCACTTTTTTCATATACAAAATGGAGAAAATCTCATGGTCAAAATTACCTTTTAAAAATCCCTTAAATCTACCCATTCAGAGGCTTAGTGAAAATATAGTTTGGGGCATATACCATACAGCAATGCACACTCTGTGGGAAACAGTGAGCTAGGCTAGAGAAACACTAAGAGAACATTTATACACATATGTCCTAAACTTGGGAGTACCTTGTTGCTTGCAGGGTTTAGCTCCATTTTGTTTTTGTGTGAAGATCTGTTTCCAAACCTCAAGCAGTAAGAGCTTCATCATGATTGGCAATAGGTTTAGTTTATTCTCACTATTCAAATTACTTAGTAAATAATGGGGAGAGATGTTAAAATACAAACTTCCTGCCACCAGACCTTCTCTCTACTGCAGTCATTTCCTCCCACCAGTCTCCCTCCATCCTGCTTCCCTGGGGGTTAAACCCTTTTCTCCCTCCTTTCCCTCTTTCACTGGTTTTTCAGCAAACATGCTTAAAGCCTATCTCATTAAAAAAGAAAATAAAAAGCAGAAACAACCACTCACACTCACTTCCCAGCCCAAAGTCTGGCTTCAGCTCCCACCACCACGACTGATCACCACATTCCACTGAAACTGCTCCCCCAAGGGGGACATGACCCCCTTGCCCCTAAATTCAGTGGATGCTTATTGGTTCCCTGTTATTCTGCACTTGTTGCTAGTGTTTCGTACTGTTGCCCACTCTCTGCTGCTTAAAGTATTCTATTCCAGTGGCTTCCCTAACACAGTACTCTTCCAGTTTCCCTGCTTCCTCTTTGGCTGTTGCTTTTCAGTCTCATGTGATCGCCTTTTCTTCCTGTTGGCTAAATATTAGTGTTCTTCACAGTTGGTTCCCTCCTGAGACCCCTTCCTCCTCATTCCTTCAAAGTCACCATCTCTAACACTGAACTTATTTTCTTTCTCCCAACCCTATCCCTAACCTGCCCTTCATTTTGTGTTCAGTGTTTCAATAAATGGCAGCCCATTTACCTAGCAACCTGGGCATAATCTTTAATATCCCTCCTCCCCTCTCCCCTGTGGCTAACCACTGACTGAATCCTGTGAGTCCTGCCTCCTCATTATCTCTGGAATCTAACTCCTGTTCTACATTCTCATTGCATTACTCTGATTCATGCCGTCACTTCCTGCCTGTAATCCTTCAGTAGCCTCCTAACTGGTCTCTTTGCTTTCCCTCTTGTGTCCCCCTTCCTCCCAATCTGTTCTCCATCCAGACTGAGTTTTCTACAATACAAATGAGGTATTTCCTATCCACTGTTTTCAACCACTGTTATTCTTGGGATAAAGTTCAAAATCTATAACATGACCCCCAGAGCCCTGTGTGACCTACTTCTCATTCCCTCTTCAGCCCTATCTCTAATTGTCCTTTCCTGCTCTCTTTGGCCAATCTGAAAACCTGCTCCTTGCTCCTTGCTCGCCCTGGGCCTGCACAGGTTGGTTATCCTCCTAGAACCCTTTAGTCCTTACTCCCCCTTGTTCAGTCATCTTTCTACATCAGCTCACACATCAGTTCCTCTAGGAAGTCCAGGTGAGGTACCCTTCCTAGGAGTCCCCTGCTCCCTGGCATTTGTCACACTGTGTTGTAATTTCCAGTTTGCCCATCCTTGTCACCCATTAGACAGAGAGCTCTTTGAAGCAGGGACCACATCTGTCTTAGTCCCTGTTATAGCCTCTGTGCCTCTCACATTGCCAAGCATGCAGTCCCTGCCCAATAAGTATTTATGAAATAAATGAACTGATTTTTAAACAATAGCATTTGTAAAGACAGTTATTAGAAATTTACAAAAATTTCATCAACCTTTTTTTCTTAGGAACTCTAGTGTCACTTTTATTACTTTTATATTCTAGTTTATTTTAAGGCCATCATAATTTCTTTTTAAAACACCAGTTACGACTACTACCATGATTGTCCTAATATTAACATATTACTTTGACTCATCTTCTGGGTCCATGTTAATATTCATGATTGTTTCAATAAAAGTTTTTTATAAAAATATTTCTGCAAAAATCACTTGCATTTTCATCAACCTTTGCTATATAAATAGGTCATCTTACAGAGACTTAACAAAGTGGTAAATACAAATTCTTCAAATTTTTAGGAACTTTGGAGTAATAATACAAAAGTATACTCTCATGTTTGTTAGTATTTTAGCCTTAAAATTAATACCTCATTAAAACAAAATGTGGCAGGCCCATTTCATCTAGTCAGTTTTCAATCATGCATATTGTGGTTCCACTAGAAGTAAACTTTTTAACATTTCTCATACCAGTGGTAGGTAACTTTTAAAAACAGTTGACTATTAAATGAAGGTAGAGCTACAATGTCCATTGGGGCTCTGTCTTTAAGTACTGATTTTTTTTTTTTCTCAAAATTTTATGGATTTGGTCTCCGAAAGCTCATTTTATCCATTATATTCAGAATAGGAAAAAATGTGATATGAAGAAGAGGAACTTAAATATAATCAAATAATCTTTACATTTAAAAGTTAATATTGATTCGCAAGCTTATATTTGGGCTCCTGATTTTAGGATTTTATACAATTTTTGCTTGCCTTTATTGTGCAAAATGAGGGTCATCTCTAACAAAGCCACTGTCTTGACAGCTCCGGAGCCTCTCAGCTCAATTGCCTGGGATTTATACAAGATAAAATTACAGTGTGTGCAACAAATGACTCGTATCAGATGACACGAGAAAGAATGACCCAGGCAGAGGAGGAATCCCGCAACCGAAGCACAAAAGTTATCAAACCCGGGGGACCATATGTAGGTTTGTATAGATATCTTTCGCCCTCTTGATGATTGATTGGAGTAATTCAAGATCACTGTAGGTAAATACCGGTAATATTAACTGAATGAAAACATAGAAATTAGTTTTCAGAACGTTTTGTATAACATGGTCAAAAAAAGGTCATTTGTGCTCTTCAGACTGCTGGTAAATTGAGGAAGAGATTTTAAAGTTTTACAGCTTTCCTAAATACTGAATCTTCTGTTGACTACTTATTATTATTTTATAAAACCGGGATCTGGTCATGTTACTGCACGAAGTTGTAATAGTGGTACCATTTTCTTTGTCACTAGATGATGTAATTGCAGTGATGGACAGTATGTTTCTTGTTTTGCCTTTTTGTAAGGCTATTTTTACAATAAAATCTACTAGTAAAATTAATGGGTTGGTAACCTCATTGTTGCAGGTTTTGCTTACATTTTCAGAGGATCTTTGTACAATAAGGATTTTTTTTTATTGCAGAAGTACAAAATGTGCTTATAGCAAAGCTTTATAGCAGAGCATTAGAGTGATGCCTCTTTGGGACCTCAGTTGTGTTCCTCAACCTCATCTGCCCGTTAACTAAGAGCCTACCCCACGCCTATCATTTTTATCATCAGCTCACTCAAACATCCATTAGATTGAAGGGAAGTAAGGCCATACTGGCAAGATGCGTCTCTCTTTTATGAATAGTGACCCTAACAACTTTAAGGAGTCAATTCACATTGTTAACAGTAATAGAAAGGAATTATCAGGTGTGAGGATGAGATCTTTCAGTCTTAGTCAGTTTAATAACACAAGTCACTCTATAGTAAATGATGAAAGGACATTAATTTGGAAACTTAAATGCTCACAAAAACAGTCTCTTGAAGAACCAAATCCCTTAAGCAACATCTTTCCAAGGTTTGATATAATTCTGCTTCTGTATTCTCCCATTGCTGAACCAGCTATAATACATTTAGCTTTGAAAAGCTCCACTGGTGTCTTTAATAATAGTGTCTTTCTTTGGAACAAAGCCAATGCTCCTGGGACTTGGTGCTTAGCTTAGATACATTTAGTTTGGTTTAACAACAATTCATGGCTTCCCCGGGTATCTGTACCCACGGGGCTCAGTTCCCTGCTCCGTAAGTTGTCAGCAATGGGGTTTCTCACCTTCCCTTTTCTGCTGAATGAGGTAACAACTTCCAGCCTGCTTTCTTTCTCTGAGCCACTAGGCTCAATCTCAAATTAGTTTTAAAACACACAAGATCTGCTGCACTTACATTTTAATACAAACTAAATTATCTGTCCCTGTAGCTTTGAAAGTATTGCTTTACTCTGTCCAATACCACCATTTTATAAATTAGCGTGTTTGACAAAGGAATAGAAGACCCAAACCACCAAAATGATTTTCTTCCCTGCCCAGTATAACTAGTGGAAAACCCTCACCTTGATTTATTCCAAAGCTTGAAAATCAGTGATGATGACTGTACTTTTCTGTTGAGTGATCCGTGGGTGTCCCATGTTCATGTATTTTTGCTTGTTTGGGTAGGGTCAGGTACAGTTCATTTATAGCTTACGCAACAGACTTTTCAATACCCCAAATCCCACAGACCATAACTTCCTAACAGTACTGGGTATTTTAGAATTTGCAAGGTTCCTTATGGCACTACAAATAATTTGTATACATTTTGGAGGTAACCACAGGAAATTTGAGGTTATCAAAGTTTACATGTGAACCAGATTACATCTTCACTGTTCTAAGAAGAGCTGGCTGCCCTCTCTCCACATACACCCTCCTTCGGAGCCCTGCGGTGATCTCTGCTGCCCTGGGCACTCTGTTTGGTCTTTTCCTCTCTGCTTTGTCTTCAGGGCTCTAGCCGCTCATTGTCACAGCACAGTGTTCTTCTCTGCTCTTAAATCTTGTCATTAACTTCCTCAGTCTTTTATTCTCTGGGTCAAATAGCCCCAGCTCCTTTTAACTTTTCTTAATATAGACTGTATTCGAACCCTTTTGATTATTTTATTACTCTCCTCTGTACTGCCTTCAGTTCTTCACGTTAAAGTTCAAAACCTAGCATGCTACTGTTAATAAAAGTCCAATCAATTCTGAATGCAGGGGAGCAGAAGAGCAGAAGACTCTTGTATTCTGATGGTTTGATTTTTTACTATGTTGTGTCCTGTTTTGATCTTTTTCTTTTAACCTTGTCCGCGGCCAGCCCTTTCCGATGTATTTCTTTTCTTCTAAGGTAGATTCGTTTGTATTTTCGTGTTTCTTTCAGTGTTTGAAAACTCTGTTTCATTCAGTTCTTTAAAATGTTAGTCAGTTACTCTATAATACTAATATTACCCAGCCCTTATTGAGTGCTTGCTTATACACAAGGTGCTGGTTAGCACTTTGCATGTAGTTACTCACCCGAATCTCATAATCACCGTATGAAGAGGGTTATGATTCTTTCTCCATTTTACTTGTTAAGTTGTTGGTATCAGCAAATAGCAAATGATATAAGTATGGCCTCATTAACAAGCTGTGTGCTTTCCTCAAAACAGTAGGGGATACCCCTTTAGTTTTATTGACTGTATCATATAAAATGACATCAAAAACTCACCTGTGTTGTGGTAGTATGATGCCAGGCCTCTGCCAGCTGAATGAAGGCACAAGCCCATTTTAAGGGTAGGAAGACTGTGCCCCTAGGGTCACCTGGCCAAGTTACCCAGGAATATGAGCTTCTGCAACCCTCCTGTTGGCTGAAAAAAACAAAACCTTTTTGCCTGCAGTGAAAAAGGAAAGGCTTTAACATTATTATTATTTTAGAAAACATTGTTATTTCTGCAGTAATATTTCCACTTCTAGTCACGACATTTATATTGGTCATGAACATTATTGTATTGTTATAATCAACCCTTTGTTTAGAAAAAAGAAATCACTAATCACCAGCACTTCCAGTTTACCAGTATTTTAAATTTGCTCACTGACTCCTACCTAAATTCTGGAATTTTATTGAATTGCAAATTTTTATATGTACTAATATTTATTTAGGTGTATAAAATAACCCAACTGATCTAATTTCTAGGATTCTGTTTCCAATTTCCCAAACTTCTACCGCCACCCTCCCTATCTTTGATGAGTTAGCACATGTTTGAATGACCAGACAAATCATTTAACATCTTAATTTTCTCAAATGTCAAAGAAGGGGTATTTGAACTAGATTAACATTTAAGGTGCTTTATAGTTCTAACATTTTGTGACTGTTGGGTATATATATTTTGGCAGTAAACCTTTTGAAAAAGTAATCAGAAATGCCAAATGGTAGAGATGGATTTCATTGCAGTGAATTACATATTTAACCAAGACAGAGTCACGTCATTGTCACAGGCCTGTTGATGTTTTTAAATCCCTAGGTCTGTGTTGCCAGGGCTTCTGGTCAGGTTCCACAGAACAGAAAAACAACTGCAGAAGATGGCTGCGGTCCCTCCGCTTTTTAAAGGACTGTTTTAACACCTTGCCTTCAGATTGTTTACTCATTGCCATTAGATTGAGGGATAAATAATTTTACCATCTCTTATTAAATGGAGAAACTAGAATTGGACTCCTTGTTATGAAACAACGATTCAGTTATAGTCCCAGATTACTCAACCCTGTTGGACCCACTGCTGCTGTTTATATAAAGAGCCCAGGGAATTGATTAGCAGTTGGGTCTGGGAAGAGAATTAGGTTCTCCCATAGGCTTTATTAAAAGGGCTTTTCTGAGGCAAATATAAAAAATAAAAATAAGCCTTTCTTCTGCCTACTTTAAACCTGACATTTTCCTACTTTACTTTTTTTTCTTCCCTTAGCATCTCAATTCTATAAATATTTATATCACTGATGTTTTCTTCATCTGTAGCCTCTCTTTCCTTAAACCAGAAGACTCCTTCCTTGTTGAATAGGAACAAAAGGGATGGGAGGTAGTGAGCAAGTGATCTTTGAGTATAATTCAGTGGCCCCGGGTGACTGGGTTGTTCCTTCAAGCATTTGAATGAAATAGGTTCTCCTGTGACTGGCTTTCTAAAATGAGGTAAAGGGTGAAGAGAGTGTATTGCGGGTGGGGGATTCATGGGGAGGTGATAGCCTAGCACTAGGCCTCAGGTAAGACTCCAACTCTGTCCTTGTCCTCTCCCTGATCAGACTCTTAATTTCTTGTCAAACATCATACTTATACCCTTCTGAAGGGCAAAGTTAGCCTCCCTCATTTGTCTGCCCTGTGCTTGCTCCTGGGAGGGATGGGGGTAAGCCCAGTAGACTCGGAGACCTCCAGAGACAAGGATCAGAGGTAGATCAGAGGTACAGAGGAGGTAGGGCACCTGGAACATGGTGGCAATACTGTCACTTCTGTTTTTATTTATTTATATTTTTTTGGCCTTGCTGGCTTGAATTCATTCTAAATAACCAGTCCTAGTGTGCGAGAGCTTAGCTAAAAGACATTCTCTGCACATGCCCCTTGCAGGGGTTGGGAAAGGTGGAAAGATTAAGAGAGAGAGAGAGAGAGAGACAGCATCCACAGTCAGCTTGGTTTGGAAAAGAGTGAGTTAAATGGGTTTCTTTGTTGCAAGACTTGACAAAAAAGAAGGGAGTGTGAAATTCATACCATTTTCTAAACATTTGTGACCTTGACCCTAATTTTTTTTTTTTTTTTTTACAAATTCCTATTAAAATTTCAAGGAATGGTAATATTTGTTAACACCACTGCAACTGAGAAATGGAGAACTGGAAAGCTTGTGTTTGCCATATTGGAAATTTCAGTGTTCACACTCCTGCAGCTTAGAAATGTGGGAAAATGTGGACAGTGTTGATTCCTGCTTCTCTGCTGACTTACTCTCTTGCTGTCATTCACTTAGTCATCAAATAGTGACTCAGAGTCTGCTGGTGGACAAAGCAGCCACAACCCTGCCACAACCCTGCCCTCATCCAGGTTATAGCCTAACATGAAACAACAGCAAGCATTAGACATTTGTTTATAAAAGCTTTCTTGCAAAGAAGTACAAGTAGGAAAATTTGGGTATTAATCAAATCACAGAACCTCTCAAATGCTAAGTGAACATTTTAGCATTTGAGTATATCCCATTAAAGCCCTCAGTTTTCTTATCTGTGAAATGGGGACATTCAGGTTACTGTGCGACTTAATGAGATAATATATATGAAGTTCTTAGCACAGTGCCCCCCACATAATTGGTGCATGATAAATATTATTTTCTTTCCCATCTGACATCCAGCTATCTCTACGAAAAATACAGAAACCAGATTTAAATCTATTTCTAAAACTCGAAATGTGATTGAATAGTTTTCTTATCATTAGGCAGTATCCCCTTAATACTGAGTTCCTTTGTTGTGCAGTAGTTTGATTTGACATTTGCAGTTGATTGTGTCCAGATAGTAAAGAAACATACCAGCTGGTAGAGGTTTCCTGAGAAAGGTTTCATCCTTTTTCCCTAACTGGAGGTAAGATGACGACAAAACAAATAGGCTCTCTGACAAGGACTGCGGAGCCCAGCATGGACAGAATTACTATTCAGTAAAGCTCTTGCCCAGTAAACTGTTTTCACCCTAGACCACAGCTTATAGAAGCTGCTTTTACTTATCCATTATTTCTAGTTGCTAGTCTTATTCCTAAGGTAGTCCCCACACTGTATGTCATTACCAGTTCTTCCCCTCTTTAACCCGGGGGTTATAGAGTTGGTGCTTAATGTGTACTACATGGGCTAAAAGACTCTACCTCAGAAATCAAAATGAGTGTCTTAGACACAGTTTTATGCTACTTTCTGTTCCTCGCAAGGAATGCTGCACCTATACACTAGTATCCAGGTCCCTTCAGCCCACATGTATTCTAGAAGTAGCCACTTGCCAGTGTCAGTGTTCAGTCTGAACAGGAAATGGGTTAACTACGTGAATGGCACTGGCTCGTGCAGTAGCGGTGTGAAGGCCTCCCCTGTGCCATTTCCCATTCGCCATCTAACTTACCTGCCTGCATAGTCTTCAGCACCACTGAGGGTAGATCTGTTTGTCTGGCCCTCTGAGACTGTTCTGTTGATTAGTTTTATTTTTTTGAGTCGTGACATGTAGAAAAAGAATATCACTAGTGAATCCTGACCCCCTCCTTGTGGCTTCTGAATCTGTGAAATTATTAAGGTAATGCCCCAGCTCAGCCAGGAGTGTGTTCTGAGCTCTGACAGATATTTCTTACATTCACCATGCTCACTATATTCCCACCTGCTTTGCATGAATGGCATATATTTATTTAAGGTTAAAAGATTTAGGTTCTGTGTAAGATCTAAGTTCTGTAAATAGCACAAGTGAGCATGGAAATTATTTTATTTCCATTTAACATGAAATAACCTATAATCTAAAAATACCCAATCTGTTGTTAACAGTTTGTCTCACTAATTATTATCCATATGTAGCTAAGTGGCCAAAATACATCTATAATACATATTTATTCCAAGAAATGGTTTTATCAAAAAAAGTCCTAATTCATATTTTAGGCCATTTATTTAAAATGATTTCTGTTTGCATGTCTCTTTAAAGTAAAACTTGAAATAAAGTGGCTATTACTCCCTCCAGAAATGAAGTGGTACCTAAGTCCGAGTTTTGGAAACTGAGATGCTTGTTATATTCTAACTTGCAAATGTGTAACAATGTCTTTTCCACTGGACTTTAGGGAAAAGAGTGCAAATTCGGAAAGCACCTCAAGCCATCTCAGATGCAGTGCCTGAGAGGAAAAGGTCAACCCCCATGAACCCTGCAAATACAATTCGAAAGACACATGGCAGCAGCAGTGTCTCTCAGCGGCCATATAGGGACAGGGTGATTCACTTACTGGCCCTGAAGGCCTACAAGAAACCTGAGCTGCTTGCTAGACTCCAAAAAGATGGCGTCAATCAAAAAGACAAGAACTCGCTGGGAGCAATTCTGCAACAGGTGAGGACAGCTGGAGAGAGGTCCTTCTGCTTACCTTCTTGTTGAAAAATTAATTTAAAAAGGCTGTGGTCATTATCATCCTTGTTGAGATCGGGAAATTTCAGGACCATTTTGATTAGTGGCATGTGAAATATACTGATAACTCCTGAAGATTAAGTTAAATTGTCTTGTTTTAAGCATTTGATTAAAAACTAGTTGAAATGTGGGCATTATCTTTATTTGGGACAAACCAAATTTTGCCCTGAAATTCCATTAAAAAACAGGCAAGAAGTTTTGGTTGTTTATTTTTAGTCTTGAATCACCTAAACTGTTGCCTTAATTTTCATTGGTTAGTATAGGTGAAGTTGTACAATGTCTTCTGTTGGTCTTTGGTTTGTATAGGCCAGAATATTTTTGCCTACTAAATAGTTTAGAATTTGTCTTGCTCTGTATACTTTTTGCTACCCTCATTACTCTACTTTTTTCTGTCACTGGGTGTGCCAAGATCAGTCACTTGTCTGCATTAAAGGATATGAAAGTGTAAAGTATTCACTGTGATCAGTTACCTTATAATCACAAGCTTAAGTATAAATCAGGCCATTATTTTTGTTAAAGTCAGTGGTATATCAGACTTCCTATATATTTTTTATTTTCTTTTTTTTTTTTTTTTTTAACTTCCTATATTTTTCATACTGACTTCAGGTCATAAATGTTGGTTCGCGTTCAGATCTGCCATAAATAGTGGTCCATCTCTTTTTATTTTTTCTAAAGCAATAACATTTTCAAAGTTATTCTTAAATTTTTTCATTTAAAAAAGTCTACAGGTTTTCATCTGTCATTCCAAGAAATAACACTTTCAAGTCCGTTTTTTTCATCCATTCTCTCTTACATTCAAGGCATGATACTAAATGTTATGAAAGAGTAAACACGTCATCTCTAGTTTGGGGTCAGCCAATCCTAAAGATATCTTGGTCAATCTTAAAGATTTTTATTAAATCCTTTGGGTACTTTTTGAAAACACTTAATTTAAATACGTATGTCACATAGCAGTTTTAAAAACGAATTCAAAAGACAAAATGAGAGAATGAATGAGGATGTGAGTGTGTGTAAGTTTTATATTTGGAAAAGTAGAGAGAGTCACATTATAAATCACAAAATGTTTGATAACTGCATCTCCAGATAGGCTGTGAATTACCTTCTGGGTTAGAGGATGGAGAGGGCAAAATGACTACAAGGCAGTTTACACAGAGACTACTATTGATGTATGGCACTAGTTACGTGATTATTTATACGTGTATAGATATGCATATCTAAGAATGTAGGACATAAGAATTATTAGTGCTGGTCATTTGATATTAATAGAACCTAGAGGCATAATCTCCTCCTGGCTGCATGTTACAGTCCCCAAGGAGCTTTTAAAAAACACCAGTGCCCAAATCAACCCCAAAACAACTAAAGCCAAGCATCTAAAGGTGGGGCCAAGGCACCAGTATTGTATAAGGCCCTAATGATTCTAATTTGTGATATGGGCTGAAACTGTTGGCCTAGTGAAAACACAGAAGGGCTAATGACATCTACCATTTTTTTTAGCATGTACCATGTACCAGGCACAGTCTCATTTAATCCTCATAAGGAAGATAACAGAGGCATGTTCAGAACTTTGACTTAAACCAATTATAAGTTCCCTTTTCTGAACATTCCTAGCAGCTTACAAGAAAAATAAAATGGCTGTACTCCAATGAAACTGAAAAAGTAGACATGAAAGTAAAAGAAAAAGAGCAGCAAGATACACAAATCATCCAAAAATTGGTTATTCTGTCCCAGACAAGCTGGCTGGCAAACAAGTTACCTAAAATAATCAATCCTGCATTGCCTATGTCAATAGAGATATTTGCTAATTTGTTAATTATACAATAGCTTTTGGCACCCTGTAAACATTATTAATTCATCAAAATAGTATGTTTTTAAAATAAACTAAGGTGTTGGCTCCCACTGAAATTTGAAAGATTGTTTTAAATTTAAAAATGCTTAATATCCACCAGAAAATTTAGTTTAATACTATTTATTACCAAACTGATGTATAGTAATAAAACTTATTTCTCTTGGAATGACTGTTTTCCTGAAAAAAATAAATTTTCAAAATCAGGAAAACAACAAAGCTAAATAATGTTCTTCTCAAGCTTAACATTTGGATATTTGGCTCAAGCTCAACATTCATTCATTCAATTCAGTGTATTAAATTAGAATGTACCAGACCCTGTTCTAAATGCTAGAATCCCAAAATGACCCCAATAGATAGTCCCTGCCCTCATGGAGCTTATTCATGAGACAATTTCAGGTGGAGTGGGGAGTTCAGAGGAGCTGGGAGAAGGATCAGCTACTTTGAGTGGGGAGATTGGGAAACCTCTTTCTCAGATAGTTACATTTTAGCTCAAATGATGAGGAAGAGATAAGAAGGTCAGTCAGTACTTCTGGAGGCCTGGAGGAAGAGAAGGTTTGTGTGTTCAAGATGAAAGACCAGAACACAGCGAAGAGGGAAGCAGAAGTTGAATACTAGAGAGTCGCTGGCATGGACAAGAAGCTTAGATTTTATTTTGAGTGAGATGGGAAATTATTACAGAGTTTTAAGCAAGGATATGCTATAATTTGATTTATACTTTTAATAAGCTCACTCAGACTTCTATGGCAAGAGTGGCTTGGGAGGCAGGAGTAGAGGAGAGAGACTACCGAAAAGAGCCTACTACAGAAATCCAGGCGTGAAGTGTTGGTGGTTTGACCTAGCATGAAAAGTGGAGATGGTTTATTTTGTGCTAAGACTTGCCAGTGGATTGGGTATAGGGAGAGGGTGAAGGAAAGAATGGATTCTGTGATTCTGACTAGGTGTGTGTCCTGAGCAACTGAATGGATATTGGGCCATTGGCTGAGAAGGAGAGGAATAAAAGAAGAATAGGTAAAAGGGGCAAAGGAGGGTCAGGAATTCTGTCTGAAATAGATGCTGTTAGACATATATCCAAATGGAGATGGATGTCAGTGGGTAATTACATATAAGGAAGGGTCTGGAGTTCAGAGACTAGTTGGGGCTGGAGTTATAAATACAGGAATTAGTAGCATATAGATTGGGTATTGAAAGTCCTAGAGATGAATGAAATCATCTTAGGAGGAAATGAGGAGATTGAAGAAAACAGGACAAAAGAGCACTCGAGCATATAGAGCAGTGAGCAAAGGAGACGTAAACAAAGGTCCTGAGAAAGGAGGAGGAAACCAGGAGAATGTCCTATTACCCAAACCTAGAGAAGGGATTGCTGTGGAAGCGGGGTGTTAGTATGCGTAGTGCTGAAGGCAATAGAAGATTGAAGGATTGTTGCATTTATTCCACTTCAAGAAATCAGGTTGTATCCTATGTTAATTTATTCACAAATTTGAATTTTAAGATAAGCCTACTATTTTCTACTTTATAACAATAATATTAGATTAGTGTTCAGCTAAACTGTGAGAGAAGCATAAACTATCATATTTAATACTACTTTAAAAAGACACAGAAAGAAGTCAAGTTACTAAAAAGACCATTCTAGTAGGAAGTGACAGGCAGAAATACCTTTCTCCTATCCTTGAAAATTACTTTTGGTTTGGCACATGAACCCATGCATTTGAGAAGTTAATGGCTTCTAAGCCCAGACACTCTAGGAATTGTAGTTAAGGGATAAGAAAAGATTACACATGGGAATAAACTGTCTGACTAATAACAGTAATTTGAGGGTTCCTTGGTTTATGTTTCCATTTATTGGTTTTGGGAATTTCAAGGACTTTGAATAAGTGGTTCTTTGGGAGAATTGGCATATACAAGGAGCAAGCTAGGTTGTCCAAAAAAAGGACAGACAGGGTTATCAGAATTGACAGTTTGTGATAACAATTTCTGTTGATGACTAAAGGAAAGTTTTAACCCAACATTCAGACATTGTTTGGTTTCTACTTAATGCAAGTGATAAAGGATTTTTATTGTGACTGGAAAGTAATGAAGTTAATGACCAGAAGTAAATAATGATATTTGTAATACAGTAGTTCCCCCTTATCCATGGTTTCGCTTTCTAGGGTTCTGGTTACCTGAGGTCAATCATTGTCCAAAAATATTAATAGGAAAATTCAAAACTAAATAATTGATGAGTTTTAAATTGCATGCTGATCTGAGTAGCATGATGAAATCTCACGCTGTCCTGCTTTGTCCCGCCCTGGACGTGAATCATCCCTTTGTCCAGCATATCCACGCTGTATATGTGCTACCCACTCATTAGTCATGTAGTAGCCATCTCAATTATCAGATCAACTGTTGTGGTATTGCAATGCTTATGTTCAAATAACTTTTATTTTACTTCATAATGGCCCCAAAGCACAAGAGTAGTGATGTTGGCACATTGTTATAGTTGTTGTATTTTATTATATATTGTTGTTAATCTCTTGCTTTGCCCAATTTATAAATTAAACTATCATAGGTAGGTCTGTATATGTAGGAAAAAATAATTATAGGGCTGGGTACTAGCCACAGTTTCAGGCATCAACTGGGGGTCTTGAAACGTATTCCCTCCAGCCCCTAAGGATAAGGAGGCACTATTGCATAAGTATTTTGGATTCCTTTGACCAGAAAAAATTGATTTAAAAAATATCTTCCTCTTTTTCCTAATGTGGGCTTATTATTTGATTAAAAACATTACCAATGGCCAAATGCAATGGCCATTCAGGGAAAAAACATTTGGCATGTATATAAAACTTTAATTCCCAAAATGAAGTTGAATGGCTTTTATTGAGATCTGGCATGTACAAAACCAGCAATCCCTTTGGGGCCAATTGGTGTAGTTATTTTCAGTATAAACCCTTAAGGTCACGTGTTTTAGGTTAGGGGATAGCAAAATATCTAATGCTTTGTTTTTACACCATGTACCAGGTAGCCAATCTAAATCCCAAGGACCTCTCCTATACCTTAAAAGATTATGTTTTTAAAGAGCTTCAGAGAGATTGGCCTGGATACAGTGAAATAGACAGACGGTCATTGGAGTTGGTGCTCTCTAGGTAAGTTCTTTTTCTTTTTTTTTTTTTCCTTTAAAAATGATGTCGACAAGTATTTCAATCATTGTTATCTTAGTGTTAAGGTGGGAAAGACAATCAAGGGTGAACATTTTTAAATTCTCTCCGTAACACATAGTATGTGTGTCCTTTACAGAAAACTAAATCCATCTCAGAATGCTGCCAGCACCAGCCGTTCAGAATCTCCAGTATGTTCTAACAGAGATGCTATATCTTCTCCCCAGGTATTTCATGAGGTTATAGAATCATAGACCTGACACAGACCTCAGGGGCCAGCTAGTCAGTTCCTCTGATGTATAAAGTGAAGCTTGCCTGCCCAAAGCTACACAACTAGTTCACAGCCAAGCTTAGCCTAGGATTTAGGTCTTAGCCCAGAACACTTTCCACTACATGGCAGTGTTTGTCAGAGTACTCAATGAGTACCTTGCCTTCCATTTTTAAAGTTTACATTTTGTTTTAGATTTTTTACTTTTCACTATGGTCACTAACTAGAAGACTTATCCAGCCCCATATAACTCTCACATTATTTGGAAAACTGAACATATTTAATGTTGTCTGAAATAATGTTCCAGAAAAATATTCTTGGGGAAAAATGGATTTGCAATAAGCAAGTAAATGAAAAGTGATAGCATTTTCATGTATTTTCTTAAAGTTTTTTCAATTGGATCCTTATCAGAATAGTCCCAAATCAGATTCCTCTCCAGTTTAGAGTTTTCCCCAAGATTCAGTCCGTCCTAGAAAAACGTGGGAGGTCCTGGGCAGGACTACAGTTCAAGCCTGCCTGGCTCTCAGCTGACTTGCCAGCCTCAAAACTCTCTCAATGTCCCTCCCGGGTACTTTGGGTGGACTGTGGGACAGCCCTTCCCACCCCAGTGCTGCTGACATAATGTCCTGTCTCTCTCTGGACCCTGCTCCCAAGAATTGGGGAAACATAGATGATGTGTGGAAAACAGTAAGCATTCCCTGAGCAAAAGGCTGTTCACACATCAGAAAAGGTTAGAAACCCCCAGAATAAATTAATGCATTGATTATTTTCTTTCAAGTCAAATACAAGGTACAGCATTACATTTAAGCATAAATTTGAATTTATGCTTTATACTTTTTGGCTGTCTAAATTTCCCTTTTAATAAACAACTATTCTTGTTGTTGCTGGATTGGGCTAATATTAGCATAATTTTCTTTATAGTACTAACACATTATTTTAATGGACCAGTTATTAACACTTATCTTCTAATCTGGTGAAGAGATATGTAAGGGGTAAAAACGTTAAATAGTATTTCAACAGTAATAGAGATACTTAGAGAAACTACTCTACAAGTGCTGGCTGTTCCACTCTAAGAAAGATGAAATGATAAATGACAGCCATAACTGTCATAAATGACAGTATTCGTAACTGGAGCATTTTAGCACATTAGAGATTAAAATAAGTGGAGGCTTATTGCCCTTTTTACCTAGCTGTGTTGGTTCTCACAGAGTCAAATGGGACAAATTGCTTTCTCCTCTCATTTAATATAACTAGGTCAACCATGGCCAGCAGTGGAGGGCAGCTGCCTCTGTTTAATACTCTCCTGAGTGGTATAATCCACCAAAATCAGCGTAGTCTCTCGGAACTTAGGGTGAAGCTGTATGATCAGAAAGAATTGAGTAAACACTCCAGGAAACATACATTTGCCAGATTCTGCTTTTTGACTTTAGACATGAAAATTTATTTCACTTTTGGGTGGTCTTTTGTTGTTTTGGTTTAGTTTGGTTTTGGGGGTTTTTTGCGTAAGCATAGAGAAAGATTAACACAACCCTGGTAATAGACTTAAGTATCAGTAAGGTTACTCAGTTGTTTAACCAGTTACATATGTATTGAATTTATTGAATTTCAGTGCAAACTGGCTCACTTTTTTCCTTTTCCTTCCCCTAGAAACGGCCTTTGGATTCAGATTTTATTGATCCTTTAATGAATAAAAAAGCCCGAATATCTCATTTGACGAACAGAGTACCGCCAACACTAAATGGTCATTTGAATCCCACCAATGAAAAATCTGCTGCAGGCCTCCCGCCGCCCCCGGCAGCTGCCGCCATCCCCACCCCTCCGCCGCTGCCTTCAACCCACCTGCCCGTCTCACATCCTCCCCAGATTGTAAATTCTAACTCCAATTCCCCTAGCACTCCAGAAGGCCGGGGGACTCAAGACCTACCTGTTGACAGTTTTAGTCAAAATGGTAGCATCTATGAGGACCAGCAAGACAAATATACCTCTAGGACTTCTCCGGAAACCTTACCCCCTGGTTCGGTTCTAAAGTGTCCAAAACCTATGGAAGAAAACCATTCAGTGTCTCACAAAAAGTCCAAAAAGAAGTCTAAAAAACACAAGGATAAGGACCAAATAAAAAAGCACGACATTGAGACTGTTGAAGAAAAGGAGGAAGACCTTAAGAAAGAAGAGGAAATTGCCAACCTAAGTAACTCCAGTCTGAATTCCAGTGAAGGTATTTCACTTTTGTAAAAAAAAAAAAAAAACTAACTTACATGTGCTAGATGAACTGGAAGAGCCTGGTAAAGCATATTATCATGAGTTTGAGATTATATGGTTTATAATTAGTAATGCTTTTTTATTTTTTTTAATAATGCTTTTCTAGCAAATGACCATCTATTTAATTATTAAGTTTATTACTATTAATTACTAAGATTATTTATATCTTAGGATTGTGCTTTTGAGCAGATGTTTTTTCATTTTACAACAGTCATTTTCAGTTTCCTTTTGGCCAGCTATTAAACGTGGTTTCTATATTTATTAATAAATGGCATTTGAAATTGACCCTGTCATCCTCTAGAGACTCCCTTTTGGAAGGTAGACTTCGGTGCTTTTTTTCTGTATCTGTTATGATGTTGTACAACCTCAACATGACCTATTATATGCCATTTTTGAACTGATTTAACCAGATACACAATTAGCAATAAAAATATTCATTTCCTTCTTTCCCAAAGAAACAGGGTCACCCCTGCTTTAATTAATATTAGCACAGGGGAAATGTCAACTTTTTTATAAAACAGGCAAGGTACAATTACATTTGCAGATCCATAACATCATCTTCATTTGGAGTGAAAGCAATTTGTCTTTTACAAGGCCATTAGCTATTATTAGTTTAATAGATCTTATAGTTTTTGTTGTTTTTTTTTTTTTTTCAATTTTAAAAGTCCTATTTCAGTGAACTAACATCAATTATTATTTGTAAAATTTACCATTTCAGGCTTTAGGGTGCTTAAAATCCAACTAGAGACCCAAAGAAGCTTAAAATAATGCTTTATCTCTAAAGAAAAGCTAATCAGTAGAAAAGCTGCTTACCTGAGGTGTCCTGATCATTAAAAACTATGACAAAATTAGATTTTCCTTTTTTTTTTTTTAAGTTGTCCTCTGAAACTTAAGATCTTGCATGCCAGCACATAGAAGATCCAAGTTCATCATTTGAGATTGCTGCCAATTTTTAACCCAGAATAACAAAGCCAAAATTCCCCAGAAAAATACTTTAGAAAAGTCACTTTAATGAACAGAGTTGTAAGGGTATTATCTTTCTGTATTTTGCCCATAACACTGAAAGTTTATAATCCTTAGATTTAACTGACCATTTTTGCCATACAAGAAAAACTCTGATTATTTTCTTTTAGTGGTACTTCCAAAGAAGGAGTTGTAGAATAATATGACACAGTGCATTTATTGACCTGGATGGGGTATATTGCATGTCAAAGCATATCTGTTGAAATATTTCAATCAGTGTAATACTATATAATGGCCTAAGGGGTAGTTGTAAGCCTTTTCCCTTCAACACTCTTATAGTTCAGTTTGTCAGGTCAGGAAAAGACATGAAGGAAGAAGTAAAACTCCATGTTCGGAGTTAATAAGCCAGTGGGTATACCTCACTGTCCAAACTTCCCACCCTCAACTGGTGATGCTTAGTCAGAGGCTAGTGTTAGGAGGACTGGATTCCAGTGTGTTGAGACCTACAGCAGAGATTTGAGTGTTCTGAGAGCTGGAGACCCGAAGAAGCAGACCTACTCTCCTTGAGTCCTTTACTGAAGATAGTACCTTTCAGAGCCAATTGGGACTATTACAAACTGAGGACAGACAGATCCAGACCCACATCTCCTACATCTTTTGGCACTTATCTGGTGTCTGTGGCAGAGGGGAAGCCAGATGACTTGTACTGGATACCTTTTCCTTCAGGACTCAGGCTGTTGTAAAAAGCTTGCTTTTGCCCAAGCCTGAATCAAACGTATGTAGGTGAACAGTGTGCCCAGAGAGTCTGTATAATTTGTTTAGTGTACTTTGTCCTTTAAAGTATTTAATAGTAAACTGACAAATTATCAGATATTCACTTTTGTATTATGTGTTTGTCAGCAGACATGGTTAAGGTTTGAGTTATCAGTTTAACTCTGCTTTGAGTGATTAAAAATTATCCTAATAAAAAGTCTAAACATAGCCTCTGGGAATGGTACATGTAAGCAAATGGAATACTGAGGAATTTATACACTTTTATAATACAGCCTGTGACTGGCACTTTTTTTGGTCCCAAGGGGAAAAAAGTTCTATTTAGTGTTATGAGAGCTAGAGATTAGAGGAATATAAAGCAACATTCAAAAATACCGTATTTTAAATTACCTTAATCTAAACCGATGGGAAAACTTCCTACCCACTTCCACCCTCTGCATACAAAAAAGAGAGGCAATAAAAATACAGTGGCCAAAGGAGTCTGCTACCTGACTTATTGTCTCATCTGCCTTGTTTGAATCTCATGAAAAGTAGATGTTGATGTAAAATTTGTATCTCCCATTGTCTGGCTGCATCTGCCACCACAATCTTTGAATTGCTGGGCAGATGCCACAACTGTTGTTGAAAGAATAGAAGATTGACCTTGGGTTAAGATGGAATTCCTTTATTGTGCAGACACTGCAGTAGCCAGGGTGCTTTAAATGCCTGGCCTCGGTTCTGCTGGCGCTGGTCATAGGGCCTCTATTGTTCGTGTTCAATTGTATTCCTTGCTCACTGTTGCTTATTGAGGTGGGAGAATAGAATTTGAGGAAAAGTGTTCCAGATGTTTCTAATCTATTTTAGAATTATAGGCATTTGATAACCTTACTGGTTGATGAACGCTTTGAATTATTTTTTTTTTTTGTAGGAGTTAAAGAAGGTTGCATTGCCTCCACAGAACCTTCAACAATTGAACTCCCAGATTATTTGATGTAAGTTCATATGTCTGCCAATGGAGACAGCTGTTTCATTTTAGAAAGTTTACAAATTCTTTTCCCATAATTTGCAAATCAGAAAAGTAAGAAGTTCCAGATATAGAATCCTAGAGCCACCCCTGCAATTGAAAGGCTGCCATTAAGTGGCCTTTCCCAAGGCTTCCGAAGTCCACCCTTGTCTGCATGCGCAGGTTTTGCCTCCCCCTGCTCTGAGCTGCATTCGTTGGCCTGTAAGTATAGAGAAGCCTGTCCTTTGTTCCAGGGCCAGGCAAGCATTTGATTGTGGAAGATTTCAGGGATCTGACTGTTCAAAGCTGACAGTCTATCAATGCACAGTCACTCACTTGGGCCCCCCAAAGGGACAGTTTATTACTGACAAAGTGCTTGAACCACTGCACTTAATAATACAAAGCAGAGATAGATTGATTTGTATTTAAATAAAGTTCTGCCTTAAAATTAATTTTCAGAGGAGAGAATAGTAAAAATATCATGTTACTTTAGTACTGGTTGTAATGTTTTTCTTGTTATGACAACAAGTTGCTAAATGCTGAGCTGGGGACGTTTTTGTAACTGGTTATCACAGAAATTATAACTTGCACACATAATTCTAGCTTTTTTTACAGGATAAAAGGCTTCTGTAAGAAGAAAGTAATTAAGTTGCAAGAGCCTGGAAAAATTGAGAGTGATGGGGCAAACAGATCTGACTGCATATCTTTGAAAATGAACAAATGTGCAAAATAACTAGAATGTAGAATGAAAAATGGAATCTGGGCTGTATGAATTTTTTTTTTCTGTTAGTAGTATCTCACAGTACACAAAGTTAAACTATGCTGTTTAGCCCTGCTCATTTCCAGAGTAGAAAACATTTTAGATTTAAAACATGTCACTTCTTAACAGTAGTGGGAAAGCTATACTTTTTGGGGAATGATACAGCCTGAAACCATAATGCTGGTTATCATCTCTTAACTAACAGGAACCCAAGAAACCATGCTGTTTTCTCTCTCACCTGAGGTAGTATATGATTTTAGAGATCTGAGGGGGAGACTTGAAAAGTAGCTACCGTCAGGTTGGTAGGTTGTCAACAGCTGGGCCCCCAGGACTGCCACTGGCTGGCTCTGCTGCTGAGGGGGTTCACCTCTCCAACTACAAATCACTTCTCCTTAAGAGTCTTCTGAAAGTCGGCCCCCTCAAATAACAACCACCAGTGTAGTGCTCTCATTCTCTTGTGGATTTTGAATTCCTCTTTTTTATAATAGTGATATATACTTGTTATATATGACATAATCAGGTGGGGAGACTAAAAAATAATGCCAAACTTTTCCCCACGGATTCAAGGCTGGTACTATTTTGCCAACTTAATTAGTTAGTTAATTCTGTATTTAAAAGGTTTTTTTAAGGTTACTGATCTAAGGATGGTTGCTAGATCTGCCTCAATGCCTTCCTATATATGTGTCCTGTTTCTAGTGCTTTGTGATTGTTTGCTTAATTTATGTAACTAAAAGCAATTTTTAACAAAAATTAAGTCTTATATAAATATAGCAAATTTTTAAAAAATGGTGAGAAAGCATGAATTTTCAGAAAAATTACCAAAAATACAGAACTTAAGTTGCCTCATAAGAAAACCGAAACTACAAAACCTAAATGATCGCCTTTGAATAATTCTTACTTAATGACAATATTTCTAATTTTTATATAATGAGAACACTTTTGTCGCTTGTGTTTATGAGTTACCCAAACTGTTTAAAATTTGTGTCCATCACTGCATTAAGAGCCAACTGTAGAAAACTAACAATCTTTCTTAAAAATAGTGAAATGCTTTCTGTTAAAATGCCAGTATAGTCTCTTTAATAGCAATACAATTGTTGGCCAATTTGGTATTTTTCCCTAAGGAAATTATTAATATTAATAAAATACTGAAGGTGTGATTTCAAGAAAGTGGGATAAATATATAATAAATTAAGCCCGAGTTTCAGGATTGGTTTAGCTAGCCATTTTGTTGATGCATGCTTATCCCCTGGGACCTCTTTTTACCCTGAGGCTCCCTCTGGTGTGGAGTCAAGACAACCCGTGTCTAGGAAGGACAGCTTCGCTGCTTGGCTAGCCGTGTTCCTTTTACAGCTAAGACACCAGGAGGGCAGTTGTACATCAGCATCAGCATACTATCGCTGTCTCAGTTACACTCAGAAAATTAAACCTACACACAGTCTAACTCGCATGAATAAAAATATTAATGAGGACACTAAGTTTGCTCACTGCATCACTTTTCTCACATTTCTTACTAGGCATCTGTCATATAGCAATTCAAAACTGGCAAGATTATATAAAACCATTTGGAGAGGACTTAACTGCAAGATTTTAGCCCAGTTAAGAATATATGTGTCCCCCCCCCCCCAGGAGGCATCCTGAAGCTTCTGTCACCTGCCCAATATTGCTTTGAAATGTCAATTTTTCCTCCAAAAAGTCAAGGGAATTTTGCATTCTGTGGCAGGAGCACATAGTGCCAAGAACCAGACAATTCCCAGATCCACAAACAAATAATGCTATTTGTTTTAATGTTAAAATACTATTTTAATTTGCTTACCACTGAATAAATTGACAATTCTACAAAAATGGCCTTCACTTACCAGGACCCTAGGGGTATTCACACTCCAAAGTAAAATACAGATTTGTGACATTTTATTAAGAATGTAAATTAGACTAACAGTACAACACTGGCTTTCTGTTCAACATAGTAGGATATTTAAGTGTTTGAAAAGAACTAGGGAAATATGCGTTTTTGGGCCTAACTCATTTTAAAAAATGGTAAATAATTTCTCTTTTGCATTTTATGTATTTGCCTAGTCATAAATACGAGGAAAGGGATAGAGGGAGCAAGCCTGGGGCACCGTGTTGAAGATTTCTGCTGGTAGCATGTCTGCAAGGCCAAAAGACAGACTGCCTTTCGTAAAGTAACGGGTCCAGAGAGAGCTTTGACTGCAGCGCTTAGTGACTGCGTGACATTCTCCTGGTTTCACGTTACCCACTGAGTCCTTCCGTCTCAATATAACTCATAACAGATGGGTTGGCCTCTACCGTTAGTGTGATAGAGAATTATTTTGGATAGAGAAAGGTTCAGGAAGCTAGATCTATGTCTACATTGCTTCTTTTTACATAGTTGCACTTTAATTCTGTTGCTACCATGTCTTTTTCACATTTACTCTCCTTCATTGAAGCTCTTGAGCTCTCCTATGTAATAATTTCACCTGGAAGGTGTTTGAAGGAGGGACCTGGCAGCAAACCTGTGGCAAAGCATCATTAAATACTAGTGGTACATGCATGGATATACTTTCTAAATGCTAGGGTTTTTTAAAAGCAGGGCATTAAATATATATAACTATTATGTATTTGTTTATAATAATGAAAAATAAAAAACTTAAAAATAAGTAAATAACAAAAACATCTAAATATTTGGTTTAAATCTCAGACTTGTGCAATCATGTTTATTGTGTAGTTACTCTCCATTTGTCTTTTTCCTTTTTTTCTTATTAGAAAATATATCGCTATTGTCTCCTATGAGCAACGCCAGAATTACAAGGATGACTTCAATGCTGAGTATGATGAATATAGAGCTTTGCATGCCAGGATGGAGACTGTAGCTAGAAGATTTATCAAACTAGATGCGCAAAGAAAGCGCCTTTCTCCGGGCTCGAAAGAGTATCAGGTAAATGGATTTGCTCCTAGATGGATTGACTGACTTGGTTTTACCTTCATATTTTGCCGCCTTTCTTTCCCTGCCCCGACCCCGACCCCGACCCCGACCCCAACCCAGTCCCAGTCCCAGCCATCCCACTGGCCTTTAGAGCAAGTCATCTGGCAGTCCAGCCTCTCTCCTGCTTTAGGAAACTAAGTATTTGAAATAGCTCTTGAAAATAGATTAACATAGTAAACCCGTATGTCCACCAGGGGAAAAAACATTGTGTCCCTATAATATAGTATATGCTGTATTGAGGAAAACACCAAACACAACTAAATAGGAAAAAAGTTGAGTCTTGAGGTTCATTTAAATATTTGATTAAGACTACAGTGCCTATGGCTAGTGCTGTCTCCCAAAACTGTGCTGTTCCCAAGTAAATTTTTTAAAATTATTTTTTAAAGAAACCCCAGTCTGACACAGAATAGAAAAGATATAGACATAGGATATAAAGGGGACTTAATACCACAGAAGTTTGGGGTTTAATTGAAAAAAAGTTTGGTACTTCTAGCTGTTCCAGAGACTGACCTTTTGTTAACTAGTATTAGTCTGTTTCCACTTCTCTACTTTAAGTGTTAATATTACTGCAGGTGACAAAAAGCAGTAGATAACCTGACCTGCCTCCTGATTTTTTTTATAGTTCTTAGCAAAAGGATTAATAGAAGTGAGTATTTCTTTCCTTGTGTAGGCCAGGTAATTATGTGGTACTTCACAGCTATGAATGGTACAGTGCCTCTAACCCCTGCCCTCTACCGCTGGTTCTGACTGGAACCTACAGGTGACGATGGATGAGTTTTCCCACAACAGGAAAACAGCCCGAGAGCATTTGTGTCCTAGAGATTCAATATGTCTTCTATTAATGGGCTTTAGTCTTTTCAACAAGCTAGTGAAAGTCATAGAAGACTTTGCCAGAGTAATCGGTGTTTGGGTGTATAAGAGGTTGGTGATATGGTGTTTTGGGGTTTATTTTTTTCTACATAATTATTTACGAGTGTACATGATTACATTCAAACTAAAATGTAATTCCAAAGACTGCTGAGTGCTAAGAGTGGGCTTTGGAGCCTCACTACCTGGCTCAGATTCCCAGCTCTGCCATTTAATATTTGTGTGGCCTTGGGCAAGTTACTTAATGCCACTTTGCCTCAAATTCCCCACCCATAGAATGGGATAATCATAGAGTTGTGAGGAATAAAGGTAAGTAAGCATTTGTAAATGACTTAGATCCATGTCTGGTACTTGGTAAATAGTGCTAGCCAGCTAGTTTTCCCCAGCCACCTGATCCCTTCAGCAGCCCCAAGGCAATCATTATTACTCATGCCCAGTGTATCCTTTCAGAAGTGTGTTTATGTGTGTGGTGTGTGCATGTGTGCATACATTGTATGTATATAAAATATGGATGTGTACATACAAGTATATTTACATATGCACCATAGTTAATCAAATCTGAGGTTTCTTCAGTTGTAAGATACACTCCATGACTTACAGTATGATCTTATTGTTTATCCTGGTTTCATCAAAATGGGAAGAAATTAGCATCTTACAAGTAATGGAATCCTTAGAATATAATACTATTCTATTTCTCCCTTTTAAACACGTGGTATCAAACTGTCCATACTGTTTTGTACTTTGCTTTTTTCACTAAACAATATAATACATCTTAGAGAATTTTTTTATATCAGTACATAAAGCACTTCCCCATTTCTTAATGGCCTCTTAGTATCCTTTGTATAGATTGATGGACATTTTGATTTTGTTTACTGTCTTTTGCTGTACAAATAATGCTGCAGTGAATAACCTTGTATATGCGTCATTTCACTCAGGGTCAAGTATATCTGTAGAATAAGTAAGGATTGCTGAGTCAATTTTGCATTTGCTATTATAGCTGTTGCCAAATTGCCTTCCATAAAGATTGTCCCAAGTTATATTCCCACCATCAATATTTCCTACACCCTTGCTGAATGCATGTTAGCTATTTGTATTACCCCCTGCAAAAAACGTTCTCTTCTGATTTCTAATTTTTAATTTTGTAGAATGTTCATGAAGAAGTCTTACAAGAATATCAGAAGATCAAGCAGGTAGATATTATCACTGTTGATTTTCTGACCTGTAGTTGAGAAGTATTATAAATTGTGCGACCTAATTCCTCACTGTTTTTTCCCTCTGCAGTCTAGTCCCAATTACCAGGAAGAAAAATACAGATGCGAATATCTTCATAACAAGCTGGCTCACATCAAAAGACTAATAGGTGAATTTGACCAACAACAAGCAGAGTCATGGCACTAGACCTCTGCTTGGACCAGAAGATGTGAATAAACTTAAGCTTATTTATTTAAAATTCCAAATGAGTTGCTCTAGATTCTAAAAAGATGAAACTTTATCTGTTGAAAAGTTTCAGTATTAGTAAACATGAGTTACTTTTTTTTGTTTTTCTCCATTTTACTTTGCTTCCCTGCATTTCGAAGCTGCTTTTTCTGGTCCTTTTTCTGCCCCTCAAGACTTGTGTTTGTTAATAGAAATAATTTTTTAGGTATTGGGGGTCAGTGTCTATACTTAAAATCAGTTTTTTTTTCTCAAAACCTCCTGTTTGTCATTAGAAATGATTTTTTTAGATATTGGGGATCCAATGTTCACACTTAAAAGTTGTGTGTGTTTAAAAAAAAAAGAGTAATGTGCAAGGTGAAATGCTTTTGGATAAACATAAGCCTATTTTCTGACCTTTCTTAATGCAAACTCTTTGCCTTAAATGGTAGAATATTTAGAAATTTGCACAAAATACAAAAAAAAAATTAAAACATTGTCTTGGAGGGTTAAAATATGGAAAGGTATGAATATGTATATGTGTCTAGATTTACATACACATATGTATTTACAGACTGACTCAATCTAGAACATTAAATCCACCCTGCAAGTTAACCCCCCATTGCAATGGTTGCCTTAAGGTGTTTGCTAGTTATGTACATAGTGTGGTTAATCATTAGCTACACTGCTTCCCACTTGATTAGAGCAACGGGAAGCATACTGTGGCCTACCAGCGTCTGCAAGTGTGTGCTCAACTTGTATGTGTGCAGAGGTGGTGTGGATGTGAGCGTGCATGAAGGAAAAAAAGCTGCTACTCTCAGTAGGCCAAACGCTCAGGTTAAACAACTGACGAGTGTTACTGTAGGGTTTGTTTTGTTTTTTGTTTTTGTTTTTTTTTTTTCTGTCAAATTGCTACTTCTTTTGTGGAAGACAAAAGCATTTCCATTTCAACAGTTTGTCAGCTTTATTAATGTTGGGCAAAAATTGATATGTTATTAAAATGAAACAGATCTATAGTTTTGGGGCAAAATGATAAAATTAAATGTGTAGGTAACCTATTTATATACTGCTATAAAGTATTTTTTGAAGAGAGATATGCAAAGAAGCTATTACCTACATGAGATGTATATTTAAAGATTTTTTTTTCATCCTGGGTGCCAGGAATATAAAGAAGAGTGGGTATATTTAAACATAACATACTGTGATTCATCAAACAGCACAAGCTTTCATTTCATGGAGTTTATCTGTTGACGTTGATTTAAACTATCACTTGTTTTATCATGTGGGAACATAAGTTATGTGGTCAAAAATATAAGGATTTTGAACTAATGTTGATTCAAGTTGTGTTGTCTTATTGTATTGTCTTTTCAAAGTGCTGCCAGTTGAAAAGGGAAGCATTATGTTTACAAATCTGTTTTGAAATGTTTGCCAAAATTTTGGTAGTGTCTTTAATAAAGATATTTGTCTCCAGCATCCAGAAAAATAAATAAGTAATGTTGTTGTGTATCACTGTAAACCAGAAAATGTTAGTATCTAAAAACTATGAGAGAGTGTGGATTAACTTTTCTCTCTAGAGTTTTTCTAAAACATTAAGTGGAAAGATTAGATACTATATTAAAAGTATACACAAGTGTACAGACTATACAAAGACTGAAACAAGATCCTTTTGCACTACAACTCTATAACTTTACTGCAGAAATTTTATTTCTATGTCGCATGGACCGCTAGAGAATTCTGTTTCTATTAGCATTGAGATCCCTGGTGCTCTTCCTTTTACCTCAAAATTGGTACAATCATTATTAAATGTTAATTTATTTCAAACTTTCAGTTGAAAAAAGAAAGAAAAGGCAACTTAACTGGGGATAAATTTGGTCCTCATATTATTATGGTAGAGTCTCCTGAGGGGTGTGTCTATACATAATGACCTATTTCTTAGATATCTTAGCCTTTTAATCAAAGATTGTGTGCTATTTGCTATGAGCAATGTTTCTCAAAAGCAAGGTGCTCGGACCATTTGCATCACCCAAATTAGAATCTCTGGGTATAGGGCCCCCAAATATCTGCATTTTCACAAATTTCCTGTAGATGACTTTTACAAGCTAAAGCATGAGAACCATTGGCTTGGATGTAGCTCTAAACTTAGTTCTTGAAATCTTGAATTGAAGGTCAGCTGTTGACTTTTTTTTTTTTTTAAGCCCATCACTATGAGCAGGTACAAATCACTTTCCCCTGTGCATGATCTGAGGTGCCCCCTCAGTTGTTTCACTGCCAACTCTTATGTCAGAACCTGTTTACAAACAAGCCCTCCAGTTGGTTAATTGCTAGCCAATTAACCTGTCCTCTACATCAGCACGTCTTCTGGTTAACACGTTGGGTGACAGTGGAAGCTGGAGATGCTCAATGGAAATCCAGCATTACACACCCTTAGACTTGACCACATACCAGTAAAAGCCTTAATTTAGATTTTTGTTGTATACATTGGACAGATCTTACAAAATGTTTATCTGTCTTGCAAATTTGAGAGTTATAAATCTCTGGATCTGTTATTACCCAAGGTTGCATGTCTTTTGACTATGGGCATGAGCCTATTAAAATATTTATAATCATTTTTCATCACCTACTGCAAGATTTTTACATTCTTGCAAGTGATTGCTGTAGGAATGGGTGGCCACTTGGTATCAGTTACTCTGATGGAAGATTTTATTTCGTTTTTTGGAAGAATTGTGTGTAAAAATTGTGATTAGAGAATGAGCTGTGTTGTTTTTTCCATCACATTTCATCTAAAATAATTGGAAGGAGTCTTTTTACCAACATCCTTAAATCAACTCCAGACTGAATGAGCAGCTGATTTAAAATAAACTAAAAGAATATATTAACTAGATGTGGACTTTTTAAAAACGTGGGTATTTCAACTCCTACCTTATTATTTCCCTTGGAATACTTTAGAGGGATTAACTTTCAACTCTCTAAGTAGTAAAGGATGTTTAATACTTGCTTTCACAAAAGTAATTGGTGTGGTGAGTTTGCATTCCATGCATTGATTATAAAAATTCAGTATTAATTTTCTTTCCTCTCTGGTTGATCTTATAACCTTTGCAGGGGTTTTCTTTTCCCTTAAAGTGTTTCATTTTATTACATAAATGCATACTCGCATGTAGGAAGCAAGATGTTAAAATGAGGTTTAGGCAAAAATGGTCCATCAGTTCAGGCACTCTGCTTGGGTGTCTTACCCTTTCCATTACTGTGTGCTTTGCTTCTGGAACTTGGCAGAAACTCTTTAGCCAATTCGTTTTATTTCTAGCAATATGAGTGTGAAGTCACGTATGCTTGGTATATGCCTTTACTACTTCTGAAGTTCTACAGTTTATTACTTGCCCAAGTGTTACTAAATCCTTTTCTTATGTGTACTGGATGAGGAAAAAATTCTAGCCAGCACTTTGAGAGGAACATTTTGGGAAAGGATATTGACTGGCACTACTAAATGAAGGCCGCAGAGGATGTTATCAATGTTATGTTATTTGTAACCTGAAAATTGAACAAGGGTGTGAGGCTCATTTCAAACGATTTTGAAGTGTTAAAAATATATATATATATATATATATATATATATATATATCTCTATGCTGTTTCTCAGCTGTCCACCCAAACCATGTTAGGACTCTCAAAGGCAAATGTCACAGGGGCTTTCCAGTTGTTCCTGAGCTCAGTTATGGTGGTCCCTGTTGTTCTACACCAATTTCAGTTCAATAAAAATGTTAACTTTGCAATTCTCGTACTTGTTTTTCCTTTGTCTCATTTCAAGGCTCTAACTTTGTTTCAAAAAACAAAAAACAACCCCACGACAAAGTGTTCTCTGATCCCCTAATGTAAATGATTTTCCTGGGACAGAGATACTGCTTGTCAGAGACTCCAGGCAGTGGGTCAGGGTATTTGCCCCAGGACCTTGCCTGTGTCATTAGTGTAAGACATGCCCTCTGGAGGCAACTTCTGCTAGGGGAACAATAATCATACTTGCCATTTATTGAGGGTTTTCTAGTCACCTTTTTTTGCATGCATTGCACAGTCCTATTTTTCCTCAGCACATGTCATCTCCATTTTACAGGTGAGTAAACTGAAGCATAGAGAAGTTAAGAAACTTGCTTATCACACAGCTGTTATATTTTTTGAGGAAAGGTCGTTTCCCCTAAGTTCCCTTGACTTTTGAGCAGTCGTAACGATGGGGTATTTGAAAGTGGGGCAGTGCAGGTGGAGGTGGGAGGGAGGGGTCCAGCCTTGTAATCATACCATTTTCCCTTCATAGTAAAAGGCTATCTCAGGAACAGACTCCAGCTGCGTGAGACGTAAGGGCGCTCTCCTAGCTAAATCCTTAACCTCCAGTTTCTAAAAGTTTTCCAAAGAGATAATGGAGGAAAAGAAGAAAGCCTCAATTGAGCATTGTTATTAAAAACCTAGAACAACTCATGCCAGTGGTGCCTCTGGCCAGGTTTACGAGGAGCCTGAGAATGAATGAAGTCCTGGGTGGTGTTACTGTGTCGGAAGCCCTCCCCAGGCCCTCCCCTGCTAGACCTTGGACAGTGTACGTGCCTTTCAGCATGACTCCCTGCCCGCAGCTGGAAAGTGAAAATATGTCTCCTTACTGGGGTTGGAAGGGGGTTCATTATTGTTTGTTAAGCATTTGGGAGTTCTGTGAAAAAATAGCTAAATTACAGATTATCTGCCAAATGCAGGAAGAAATGTTTGTTGAAGCATTATTTTCCAGGTGAGAATGAATTCATTTTGACTGATTGCAAAGGGGGCCAAATCAGAGGCAGAAGGTTCCAAGGTGGGGTGTTTGGGGCTTGTTTTGTTGAATGTAGATGTCCACATACCTGCTCTACTGTTTTTACCTTTCTGAGATTGAGACAAGATGCTGGCAGTGGCAGAAGGAGGCTCTGCTATTTTATAATTGCTTAAGTCTCAAGTTGGGGGTCAGATGATTCTGCGGTGTGTGATGGCAGAGATGTGTCATTTTCAACTCCTGCCTGCCTGATTCAACTGACCAGCCAGGCTGGTTTTTCTCACTGTAATTAGATAGTTGGTACAATGTGGGCATTTGCAGATGGACAGTAAGAACTCCATATCTAGGTCTATGAAATGTAGGAGAGTTTTCCCTAAAGATGAGTTCACATAATTAGCAGGCATGGTTGAGTTCTCAAGCTGGGCTTCTGGAGGCATGGCTGACTGCTCCCCTATCCCTCATGAATTCCCAACAGGCTTACAGAACTCCACGGTGGTGTGCGTGGGCAGCATCATCTGCCTCCCCAGTCTCCTTGCCTGCACCTCCCACTCTGCACACCAGTCACACAGGCCAGCCTTCGGGTTCTCCTCCCGCCAGGCCTCACGTGCTAAGTCAGCTCTGCCCCGCCAGCCCACCCTCCACTCCGTCCTCACTTAGCTACATCTTCCACGTCCTTAAGCTCTCCACTCAGACATCACTGCCTCCAGGAAGCCTTCCCTAACCTCCCAGACCAGCTGGGCTCATCCTGGTATATGCTCTTTCATTTTATACTTCTCCTTTGTGGCATGTATCATAATTATAACTGGATGCTCACTGCATTATTAAGTTCCATGAGAATAGAGACTGTCTTATTCACCAGGGTGTCCCCAACACCTAGTCTAGTGCCTGGCATTTAAAAGGTGCTCAATAATTTATTGAAAGAATGAGGCAGACTGTTCGTATAGGTCATATTTAAAATTCATGCAGCCAGAGGATTTGGATTACTGCAAGAATCTGCTATATCATTCAGGTTTGTTGCCTTGCCAAAGTCATGATTTACAAATTAATGATGGTAGACTGGTGCCCATGGCAGACTGACTTGACTTTGGGAGTCCTTTTCCATGCTTAACAAACGGACATCTTCAAAAAGAACATTTCTTTCCAATATTAGCATTGACACCCCTAGTTGCCTGTGCATCTATTTGAGCATCTAAACAGTCTATATTTGGAATATGAAATGAAATGAAATGGTTTTCAAAGTTACTTTTGTTATTTGCCATAGCATACAGATAGGTCTGATTTCATTTCCTAATACAACGTTTTTTTCCATAGCTTTCTCTCACTTCTCAAGGATATGGTAGAAGACAGCAGTCTAAAACTGGTGTTGCATGTGCATTTTTGCACCCTCATTAAAGCATCTCTAGCCTGATATTTCTTTAAATTTGGCATCTGTTTTTATTGACATTGATTTTATGCCTAGCACTTGTGTAATCTTCCAAGTGGTAGACATTCTGAGGGTAATCAAAGGGCTTTGGGGTTCCTGTAACAGTAGAGCTAACAGAGCCCATCAGCAGTATCCAGAGCAACTGCCTTCATTTTATAGATGGTGAAATGAAGATGTCTCAGTAACAGCACATGGCAGAGCAGGATGAGACCCCAGGAGTTTACACTCTTCTAGGTAGGGCTGAGAACAGCCTAGCAGCCGCTGCTGAAAAATGATACAAAGACAGGGAGTGGTAAAATGCCAGACCGGCATAGCAATTCAGAGCAGGGAGTCGAGCCAGACAGCCTGGCTTAGAGTCCTGCTGTGCCTCTCGCAAGCTACAGACCCTGGGCAGGTTTATAGAGCCCTCCCTCCACCCTCAATTTCCCATCCATGAATGGGATAGTACCTATCTCAGAAGTTGTTGTGATAACACATATGTTGAGAGGTGCCTTGCACCTAGTAAGCTTTTTCTTTCCTGCCCCCCACTTTACCAAGTAGCATTTTTTTTTTCTTTGAGACAGATTCTCATTCTGTTGTCCAGGCTGGAGTGCAGTGGCATCATTGTAGCTCACTGCAACCTCAAGCTCCTGGGCTCAAGCAATCCTCCTGCCTCAGCCTCCTGAACAGCTGGGACTATAGGTGTGTGCCACCATGTCCAGCTAATTTTGCTATTTTTCTGTAGAGACAGGATCTCACTATGATGCTCAGGCTGTTTTCAAATTCCTGGCTTCATGACATCCACCTGTCTCAGTTTCCCACACTTCTGTGATTACAGGTGTGAGCCACCACACCCAGCCAGTAAGTTTTCTGTGTATTTTTATTTTATATTTTTAAATTATTTCTTTCCATCTTTTATTTGGACGTGAAAAATTTTGTAGCAATATACCTAACAGAGCAGCCAGCCCTATTGGGTTAATTTAGATTTTTGCATAGCAGCGATTGAACTCCCATCATAAATAGACTCAACCCAGAACATTTCAAAGGCTCTGCTCCTGATTTCTCTTTGAAATAAGTTTTCTCTGTGAATCTTTTCAAGTAAAACATTATCTTCTCTTAGCACCACAGATACCACTAACTTAGATATAGTGCTGATGCATTTGTTCCAATCTTAAGCTTAAGTTTAACTCTTTTCCAGTTGTGTTTATAGAGGACAAATTAAGAGCCTTTTTGTCCAGAAGCCTAAGCACTTCTTGCCACCTAGTTACTAGAGGGGGTTGTTCATTACAGGTAAGATGCTTAAGATAAAAGGCTGCTGTGAAAATGATTCCCTCTTACACCTGGAAGCTTTTTCTTCTCCTCCCAAGGATAGAGTTCATTTAAATCAGCCTTGTCAAAGGAGTGCCAGGAGGGTCTCCAGGGGTCTCGTGGCCACCTGAGCTATAGAACTCTGCAGCTGAGAACAGCCATAAGGGGACACTAGGGACTGTTGGCAAAGCCACCTTTCTATCCACCCTCACCTCTTCCTTCCTCTCTCTGCCCCTGTTGACAAATCTTTGTTGCTATGGTAGCCAATTATCACCACCCCACCTGCTCCTCCCTTCTCTTAACTCCCTATTTTTGCCCAGATGAACTAGCCTGGCTCCTCCCTTCTGTTAACATGCACGTCTTACCATTTTTGCCTTATCTTTGGTTAAAGATGACATGGCTTATGGGTGGCGATAAGGCAAGTTCAGAAAGAGAGACCGGAAAGCAATACATGAAAAGTTTGCAAAGTAGGATTGAAAACGCTTTGTGGTATTGAGAAGAAAGAATGGAACATACATGACTACTCCCTGGATCTGAGTCCTAGATCTGGGATTTACCAACCTGTGACCCAGGGCAATTTGCCTAAACTCTGGATCTTCCTTCCATCATCTGTGATAAATCAGGATACTTGCATACCATGGTTATTAAAGATTGTTGCATTGAACAAGAGGGACTGGGTAGAGAAATCATAAAAGCAACACTATTTCTTATCACATGTGCCCTTACAAACCCATTTTGGGGGCTGTTTGCCTTCAGAGATGAAATTTCTGGCAGGTCCCATAATTCCTCTAGGACAGCTACTCTTAGTCTTGTGATCACATTTAACATGGGTCTCATCAGAGTACAGTCCAGTAGTGTAATAGCCAAAATTCTGAAATGCATTTAAAATTAAAGTTTCTCTCTCTTCCACCTTAGGCCTTGCTTTAGGCTGGAAGCCAAGTGCTTCTTGACATCCTTCCCAGGGTGGAAGAAGAGGGTAGGGAGGAGAGAGAAAGAGCAAGAGAGGGCCTATTGAAGGGCACCTTTGAAATCCTTGGCCTCGAAGGCCTTGGTTTTCTCTGAGCATTGTCAGAACCTGTCCTGGGCACCGTGGATGCCCCTCTGGCCTCTCCTCTGGCCCCTTGCAGCGCCCTCCAGCATCTACCTCCAATGGCATACCCCTGGCGTCTTCAGGCAAGAAGCCGGTAGCTTAGGGCCCTTCTTTTTTTATTGATACAAATACTTGTACATATATATGGGTACATGTGATATTTTGTTACATGCATAGACTGTAATGATCAAGATAGGGTATCTGGGATGTTCATCACCTGGCGTATTTGTCATTCCTATGTGTTCGGAACATTTCAAGTCCTCTCTTTTGAAATATATGATACATTGTTGTTGAGTCACCCTGCTCTGCTGTAAACATTAGAACTTGTCCTTCTATCTAAAAGTATGTTTGTACCTATTAACCAACCACTCTTTATTCTGCTCCCACGCCCCCCTCCCACACATACTCTTCCCAGCCTTTGGTATCTAGCATTATTTTCTCTACCTCCATGAGATCCACTTTTTTAGCTCCCACATATAAGTGAGAACATGTGGTATCTTTCTGTGTCTGGCTTATTTCACTTAATATAATGACCTCCAGTTCTCTCCATGTTGCTGCAAATGACATGACTTCATTCTTTTTATGGCTGAATAGTATTCCATAGTGTATACACACCATGTTTTCTTTACCCATTCATCTGTTTTTTTGTTTTTTTGTTTTTTTTTTGAGATAGCCTCTCACTCTGTTGCCCGGGCTAGAGTGCCATGGCGTCAGCCTAGCTCACAGCAACCTCAAACTCCTGGGCTCAAGAGATCCTTCTGCCTCAGCCTCCCGAGTAGCTGGGACTACAGGCATGCGCCACCATGCCATTTTTTCTGTATATATTTTTAGTTGTCCATATAATTTCTTTCTATTTTTAGTAGAGACGGGGTCTCGCTCTTGCTCAGGCTGGTCTTGAACTCCTGACCTCGAGCCATCCACCCACCTCGGCCTCCCAGAATGCTAGGATTACAGGCGTAAGCCACCACGCCCGGCCCCGATTCATCTGTTGATGGACACTTAGGTTGATTACATATGTTTGCCCTTTCATGTGTTCTCACGATGGTAGATATCATTCCTTCACTTCCAGGTGTAGGATTCCCTTAAGCATTTCTTGTACAGCGATCTAGGGGTGATAAATTCCCTCAGCTTTTGCTTATCCGGGAAAGGCAATTTATTTCTCCTTCATTTATGAAGGATAAGTTTGCTGGCCATAGTATAGTTTGACGGCATTTTTTTTTCTTTCACCACTTTGAATAAATCATCCCATTCTCTCCTAGCTTGTAAGGTTTTTGCTGAGAAATTCACTGTTAGTGTCATGGGATTTCCCTTACGATTGACTAAATGCTTTTCTCTTGCTGTTTTTGGAATTCTCACTTTGTCTTTTACTTTTGACACTTTGGCTATAATGTGCTATGGAGAAGACCTTTCTGCATTGTATCTCTTTGGGGATCTCTGAAATTTCTGTATCTGGATCTCTAAATCTGTTGCTAGATTTGGGAAGTTTTCAGCTATTACTTTGTTAAACAGGTTTTCTATCCCTTTTATTTTCTCTTCACTGAAAGATTTTCTTTTTATTTTCTGGGACACTGAAAATAAAAATATTTGGTGGCTTTATGGTGTCCTGGTCATGTAGGCTTTGTTCATTCTTTTTAATTCTTTTATCTTTATTTTTGTCTGATGAGGCTATTTCAAAAGACCTGTCTTCGAGTTTTGAAATTCTGTCTTCTGCTTGGTCTAGTCTTGTTGAAGCTTCAAATGTATTTTGTATTTCATTTAATGAGTTCTTCAGTTCCAAGATTTATGTTTGGTTCTTTTTTATGATATCATTCTCTTTGGTAAATTTCTCATTCGTATCCTGAATTATTTTTCTGATTTCTTTGTACTGTTTCCCAGTATGCCCTTATAGCTCACTGAGCTTCTTTATTATCATTATTTTGAATTCTTTATCCAGAATTTCATAAATTTCTTTTTGATTGCAATCTGTCACTGAGAATTATTGTGTTCCTTTGGAGGTGTCATGTGTCCTCGCTTTTTCATGTTTCTTGTGTCCTTATGTTGACATCTGCACATCTGGTGTAACAGTCACTTCTTCCAACTTTTTGAGTTTGCTTCCATAGGAGAGGACTGTTTTCTGAAGGCGTATCTATGGTTTTGGTTGGGTAGGGCACTTTGGCTTTGATTCTGGGTGCATGCTATAGTATAGTCTCCGTATTTCTTCAGCTATAAACAGTATCTGTGATTTCCTCAGTGGCTTAGGGTGCAGTTGTTAGTGGAGGCTGTGGTGAAGTTTTTCTGGGAATAAGGATGCCAGGTGGGTCTACCTTCAGGCCCCAGTGGTGACAGTGATAGGCCGAGAGTACTTGTCCTTGGGCCCAAGTGTAGCATATGCTGGCACTGGTGTTGGGAGGTCCACATGGTCCAATTCTTGGGGCTCCAGGAAGCTTGCTTAGGTGCCAGCATGGCAGCAGTAGGCCAGGCAGGTAGGCAGGTTCTTGGGCCCCTGGGCAGTGGGTTTGGTGCAGGTGCTGGCAGTAGCAATGGTGGGATGACCCTCCGAGTCCTGAGTGGTCCACCTGATGTTGGTGGTGGCTATGATAAGCCGGGTGGGCCAGTCCCTGGGCCTGCAGGTGGTACTTGTTGGTGGGTGCCAGCTGTGGTGGTAGCAGCAGGTTGGGTGGACCCAACCTCAGGCCCCCCGGGAAGAGTACTTAGGTGCCAACAGTGGTGGACTGGGCTTAGGCAGTCCTAAGGCTCCTGGACTTCATGCTCAGACACTGAGGGGACAGAGCTGGGCCAGGCACAGTTGTCCTCAAACCCCTTAGTAGTAAGTGCATGTGCTGACTGTGGGAGGCAGAGGCAAGGTGATCTCAGGCCCAAGATAGATAATTCAAAGTGTAATTATCTACTCACTGTTTTGGTTCTTCTTTGTGGAGGAGGTGAGTGTCAGATGCCTCCAGGCAGCCACGTTGAAGCCCCTCCATTCAGGTCCCCTTTTTAAATGACCACACTAGCATGCCCACTGGCGGTGTTATGTCTGGCCTTCCATCTACCCCCGCCACGCACAATAGTGCCTTTGGCCTGGGATCTGTGAGAGCCTAGTGACTTCCCAAATGCAGCCTCGACTCTGCTGTAGACCTTTATTTTCAGGCATGAATCACATACCAGCCCTCTGTGTCCCTCACACTTGAGGAGACACAAATCAGGTTTCTTAAGTGGTCTTCATGAAGCTGCTCTCATTAGCCCTACGGTAAGAGGAAGTACACCGTCAACTATCTATACAATTGCTCTGAGACTTTTCAACTTCTACCCTTTATTCCAGTGAGAGGAGCCAGAAGCTAAGAGAAGCAAAATTGATTTCTTTTATTACTCCCTCTGCAGGTCCTGCCCATGTGATTCAGAATCTGACTGTCTATTGTCAGGGCAAATGGCGTTGATTGTCTTGTGACTTCAACCAAAGCTGTCAAAGAGTCCCGTGTGAAACACTGTTGGGTATGTTGGGAGTTCCTCACTCATAGCATCCATGTGTTCATTCAACAAATATTTAAGTGCACCTAGGCTTTGTGCTAGGTGGCGGGAATACACCATGGAACAAGACGAATGTGAATTACATTAGTTGATTCCAATTGTGGTAAATGCTGCAAAATGCAAGGTTAGCTGCGAGAATGAATAACAAGCGGATTAGCACAGTGAAGGGATGGGGGTAAGGCCTCGCTGGGGAAGTAGCTGAAGTACTGGCTGGGTGAGAGGACAGTGACAGGAAGAGAGCAGGTGATGGAAAGGCCCTGAGGTGAGAGGGCCTTGAGCACTCTCCCTGAATGTATATTATCCAAATTACTCCTCATCAACAAAAGCCATTTAGGGTCTTGCTTTTTTGTTGTCGAGCTTGTTCCCTCAATTGCTGGGTTGCCCTGACTAAGCATTCCTGGGCAGATGAAGCCCAGACATGGTTCCCTCCTGAGGACCAGGCGTTTCAGGTGGTGCCTTATCAGAGGCGTTTTGGTACTGGGGGTTATCCGGTGGCCTTCTCATGTTGCTAATTCTTTCTGAGCAAAGTGTCTAAAACAGAGAGATATCATTTTAGCGGGCAGTGGACCTCAAACTGGTTCGTGAGATTTCACACGGGAAAGTTTCAGCTAGTAGGAAAGCTGACTGCCTTTCCCAGGAACGGCTGAGCCCCCCGTCTTTCTGGAGGTCAGAGGTTGGAGTGTAACCAGTGCACAAAGAATCAAGATTGGCCTCCTTTGGTGGAGGTTTCTGGAGTTACAGCAAGAAGTCTAGGCTAGAGCTCTATCACCCAGGGGCAGTTTCTCTGAGAAAAAGAGAAATAACGTCTGTACACTTAAAGTGGCCAGTGAGCACTCTCTTGTTGCCAGCACCAGGCAAACCATCTGTGTGGGCCGTGTGACTCCAACAAGGTCATTGGTGGGCAAGCAGGAAACTGAGTAAGAGGGTGGGGAGAAAGACACCAAAGGATCAGAGAAGGCAAAAGGAACCCTTCTGGGAATGAAAATGAGCAGTGAGTACTTTCTTACAAGACCACCCGACAACCTACCACGCTTTGTGCCTTTTCCAAACATTCTCACTAATGTTCTCAATTGATCCTTCCTTTAAACCACTTTTAGTGTCAGGTGGGAACAAGCCACCAAGAACAAACAGGCCCAGAAGGGTCATGTGGTACCAGCACGAGGCAAGAATGCAAGTCACGTCTCCCCACTGCACCCCACTTCCTGTCAGCCTGCCTTCGGGGCTCATCCTCTCAGACTTGGTGCTGATCCCTGAGAGCTCCCTGGTGACTGGGGAGAAAGCCCAGCAAACTCTCACAGCCCACGCACGTTCTTCCCCCTTGAAATTTAGTTTTTCCCTAAGAGTATTGCTGTAAACATAAACCCCTGTATACAGGAGGTAAAATGTTCATTGCCCTAGCTGTGCTCTGGGCCGGGTATTCCTCATTGCCCTGACTTCTTCAACCAGGTGAACACCTCAATCTGCTATCACGCCCTAGGGTCGAGGCCATTGCACAGATCACTGATAGCCCTCGAGGCTCCTGTCCACTGCTGTGACCGTCCGCTCCCCTGTACTCTGCCTGGAGGGGGATGCAATCCACCATAGCCAGACTGTTTCACCTCTTGGTGCAAAGCGTGGTCATTGCTGTTTGCACGCCTGACATCTGCAGCAGGTGGAGCTCCCTTTGGGAAATCTGCAATTTTGTCCCTTTACTCTGCATTATCAGCTATACAACTGACACTTTCACTCAATACGGTAGCCTGATAGCCCTGTTAACCCATTGTTCCTCAGAGCAGTGATTCTTAGAGTGTGTCCTCTGACCACCACCTGCAGCGGCTGCACCTGGGAACCTGTTATTAACAGAAATGCAAATTCTCAGGCCCTGCTCCAACCCTCCTCCATCTGAAACTCATGCGGTGGGGCCCAGCAATCGGTGCTTTAACAAGCCCTCCAGGTGATTCTGATTTGAGGCTAAATTTGCATTCACAACTCTCTGTTCATTAGAGTCACCTGCGGAGTTTTAAAACCCTACTATCCCTGAGGCCCCCACCAAGACCAGGTGATCAGAATCTCTCGGGGTGGGGCCTAGGCAGACAATGTTTGGAAAAGTTTCCCAGGTGATTCAAATGAACAGAGAAAAGCAAGGCTCACCGTCCTTGGGAAGACTTTGGCATCTCCCAAATAAATGCTGGGGAATGTTTGTAGGCATTACCCAAAAAGATTTCTGTTGCCTAATAAATTTAGAAAATGCTAGATTTAACAGAGTTGACAGTTTTCTTTTTATAAAGGACTTTTCACAACTTTTTATATGCTGATATGTTCTCTGAGAGAGAGTAGAGGCCACAGTGTGCCCATTTTATCAGAGTCTCTTAGAACCAGTATTCCAAGGAACACACACTTTGAAAGTGCCAATTTGGATTTTACGCTAAAAATTATTCCTGCAGCAAGTCGGGTCACCAGAATGCCATGTGCCTATGCTGTAGTTCCCCAGCTCGTAAGCCATCTCTATCAGAGCTAGGGGTCCTGTAAGAAATGGCCATATAAGAATATTCCTTTTTTTGGTTGTTTGTATAGTCACTCTCAGCAACCCTTTTTTGTCTACATCTTTTATAAAACCATGTAATAAAGTTTTCTTAGGAGTTTTATGCTGGGGGGAAAAGTATGTCTCTCCTGGTGAACCAGTGTACGTCCTTAAATTAGATAATGATAACGTTAGAGCCCACTAGTGTCCTTTTTTTTTTTTTTTCTGAGACAGAGTGTCACTGGCTAGAGTGCAATGGAGTCACCATAGCTCATTGCAACTTCAAACTCCTGGGCTCAAGTGATCCTTCTGCCTCAGCCTCCCAAGTAGCTGGGACGACAGGCACATGCCACCACACCTGGCTAATTTTTCTATTTTTTTTTTTAGAGACAGGGTCTCACTCTTGCTCAGGCTGGTCTCGAACTCCTGACCTCAAGCGATCCTCCTGCATTGGCCTCCCAGAGGGTTAGGATTACAGTCATGAGCCACAGTGCCCACCACACCATATTGTCTTGTTTGAGAAATTGAACACCAAGTCTTGTGCTTAATTGTGATTGATTGCATTAATTTGGATATATTCTTACCTCCCCACAACTGTAATCAGTGGTGTCATTTCATCTTTGTTTTAGTAATTATATTACTTAGTATTTATTGCCACCTATTTCTAATACCTTTTAGGATATTAATGATATACAGCTTTGGTATAATTTTTAAAAGGAAAAAAGAAACAATAAAGAGGTTTTGTACTTCTGCAAGTTTCTCTCTCTCTAAAAACCGCTTACACTATCTGTACTCAGAAAAGTCGAGTTATAGAACTATGAAGAAAAACTCCAAAACTGCCAGTTGTCTCAACTGCTACCTCCTATAAAATCTAAGATGACAAAAAGCTAAATTTTGCAATGGCCATATATTTTAAAGATTAATATAGTATCTCTAAAAACATAACTATTATTTTTCCTGTTTGGTTTCATTATGAGCAGTCTCCTTAAATACCTAGTCACCGAAGACATTCTGAAAAAGTAGACTAAATGTCCTAAACAACGCTTTTCAAATGCATGTATATTACTGTGTAACAAAACACCCCAGAAGTTAGCAGCTTAAAACAACAAACATTTATTATGAGGATTGAAGGAGCAGCTTGGTTGGGTGGCTTGAGTTCGGAGTAATATCGACTGGGGCTGGAGAACCCACTTCCAAGCTTACTCGCCTGGATGTTGGCTGGAGCCCTGTGTTTTTCAGCGTGTGGAACTTTCCATAGGCTGTCCAAATGTCCTTACACACAGCACAGCTGGCTTCTCCCAAAGTGAGAGATGAGAGAGAGAGGGAGAGAGAGAGAGAGGACACAAGTGATCACACCTGAGCCACTGTCTTTTCTAGCCTAACTTCACAAGTGCAGGCTGTGATGTTAAATAACATTTCTATTTTGAGTCCACCGCTTCCCTTTAGCAATACTTCCTTTAGGAATAGGACTGTAGCCCTAAACCTGTGTGTTTTTGTAAAAAAAAAAAAAAAATGGCATTGACATTCTTATCACTGAAATGCTTTCTATTTATCAACCCTTGAGTATTACTTAGCTGATTCCAGCTGAGCAAGATACAACAGTCTACGATGCTACCAGTCAGGGTTTTGCCTCTGCTAGCGGGTCCCAGGCAGAGGCGTATGATCTGAAAACACAAAGGAGGGGAAAATGCGAGTGAAGACAGTACTAATAAGTAATCAGCCCGTGTGAGTGGTATGCTTTGCTTCCAGAACCCTTATCTTACTGGATAATCATTCATGCATTAAAACCAATGGTTATGGCTCATCTCCCTGTGGTGAC
Organism: Eulemur rufifrons; assembly: GCF_041146395.1. Taxonomy (NCBI): domain Eukaryota; kingdom Metazoa; phylum Chordata; class Mammalia; order Primates; family Lemuridae; genus Eulemur; species Eulemur rufifrons. The sequence continues at coordinate 65,778,343 of NC_090999.1, read as the reverse complement.
ACAGTTCTAGTCACTGAGGATGACACAGTGAACAAACAAAGTTCCTGTCCTCAAGGGGCTAACAGTCTGTGAAAGTCAGAGCCAAGCATTCCCACGGGAAAAAATGCAAAGGAAACAAATATTTTATTTAAAAAACACTTATATAGCTCTCACTGTATGTCTGGCACTGCTCTAAGCACTTTGAAAATAATTACACCATCTACTCCTCAAAATAACTCATGAATATTACTGCCATTGTACAGATGGGCCACAGAGAGGTTGAGTAACTTTCTCAGGGCCACACAGCTAGCTAGTAAGTGACAGAGCTGGACTTTGAATCCAGCAGTCTGGCTGGAGAGTCCACACTCTTTACCACCCTAGGCTAAAAAGTGCTGGTCTCTTTGATTTTGAGTAATTACCGACAGCAATTAGCCACTAATACACAAATGGTAAATTTTGATTACTAAGTGCTAGTGTAGAAATTGACCGGTGACCTAAGGTTGTAAGTTCCTCTTTTCAGAAATGTTTGCTTTAGCCTTGTGCTTTGTGAGTGAGAGGTGAATCAAGGTCCACAGAAGAGCATTCCAGAAGTGCCCTGAGGCAGACCAATAGGAGTGGAGAATCAGAAGGCTCTGCCAGGCATCAAGTCCAAGCGATGAAGTGACCATTGGAACCAGAAACCAAAAGGTGAGGTCGGAGGCCCACATGGTCCAGAGCATGACAGCATGAGGCAGGAGGAACAGGCCAAGGCAGGAGGGTCGGGTTTGAGGCTGCGACAAGAGGTCTCGTGTGGTCCCTAGGAAGCACTGCCAGGACGGGAATAGAATCTAAAGGACCACTAAGCAAAGCATTTTCTCCAGGTTCTCTTCCTAACTCACGGACCATGACTGTTACGGTGACCCAATAAAAAACGAAAATGTGTCCTTTGTCCTTGTCCTAATCTGTTGTAGAAAGTCATTTCTGGCCGGGTGCGGTGGCTCACGCCTGTAATCCTAGCACTCTGGGAGGCTGAAGCAAGTGGATCGCTTTAGCTCAGGAGTTTGAGACCAGCCTGAGCAAGAGCGAGACCCGGTCTCTACTAAAAAAATAGAAAGAAATGATCTGGACAACTAAAAATATATAGAAAAAATTAGCCGGTCATGGTGGCGCATGTCTGTAGTCCCAGCTACTCGGGAGGCTGAGGCAGGAGGATCACTTGAGCCCAGGAGTTTGAGGTTGCTGTGAGCTAGGTTGACGCCACGGCACTCTAGCCTGGGCAACAGAGCAAGACTCTGTCAAAAAAAAAAAAAGAAAAAGAAAAGTCATTTCTACTCTTTACAAAAATTTCAAATAATATGTAGTGAATACAGGAAAAAGTAGAATGCCCCAGTCCTGACGCACCAATCCCAGACTCCAGAAGAAACTACTAAGAGTCTATATCCGTGCACAGGTTTTTCTTTTGTTAGTCCCTGTTGACCCATTGCATTCTTTTTCACAGCTGCATGGTACTCCATCAGCTGTTCAAAGTAAAAATAGCCTTGGGGTCCCTTATATCACTTACTTTCAGAAAAATCTGCATCCTAATTGGAAGCCAGCATGTGTGCCCAGCTTTCTAAACCTCCCTCGACTGGGTCCAGATTCACCATATTTGGCAGATAATGTAATTTGATATTGTAGCTATTTCCTGATTTCATTCTAGGTGCACTTTTCATACCAAAATTTCATATTTTAAAAAATTTGGTAGGTTTCATGAATGGGGTTAAAGAAAACATACTTTACACCACCATCTTTTAACTAGAACACAAATTTAAAAAAAAAAAAACAACTCTAGTTTATGAGCTCCCTGGGTTATGAGCATTTTGCTTCACTTAGTTTCATTCTAAAACACTTATTGAGGAGAGAATAGATGCAGCACAGTACGTAAGATGCCGCTGAAAATATAAAAATGAGTAAGACTCGAGACCTACTTTCAAGGAACATATGGTGTAACGTAAGAAGAGAAATCTATAAGTAACCATAATAAGATGCATTAAATGAGGTCAATGAACGATCACCATTATTATGACGGTGACAATGATGAAAAGAACTATGGAGAGTGTGGCAAGAGTGTGATCACATTCAATTGAAGGGATGGCAAAGGTCAAAAGGAAAGAGAAGAAATGATGCGCAACATTCACACTAAGTAACGGGCAATGGCAAGACATGGGCTCACCTCTCAGATCGTACAATAACCACAGCGAAACCTGTCTTCTCTGAACTTTAGGGCTTTTTGTCTTTTTCTCTGGTAAAATATCTAATGCTACCAACCTGTTGCAAGGATCAAGTGGAATAACACATGTCAAGATCCCAGCACATCGCCTGGCTCTAGTAGGTGTTTTATAAATATTTATTTCCTTTCCAAATTAAGTCTATTTGCCTAACACAATTCATTTCACAATTGCCATATCTGTTGTATTAACTATCCAATACATATGATGATTTTTAAAAAATGAAAGTTCTTTAAGTATATCTGTTATGTAATTGTATAACTCATAACTGTACCATTGCTCTATTAACCTTGTATCTAAAAAATCAAATGAAGTAATCACTCTTCACACTGTCAAGTGATAACTGGTGTAAGGAAATTGTATTATCGTAATGTGCACCTTATCTTAGTTTCTCTCCTTTAAAAAGAAATCCCAGCCCCTCTTTGGTGGGAGACACCTTTAGCAGATTTGAACTGAGCTTTACCCTGGTGTGTATTTAGACGAGCTTTCTACTGATTGAAGGCCATTTCTCTGAGAATATTTAGGGTCTGCTTGAGGCCGGCTTGGGACTTGGTCAGAGTTTTCCACAGAGGTGCAATATTATACATGTAAAAAGAAAATAGGTCAGAATCGGCTGTGGTTGTGCTGCCTCATTCCCCAGCTAAAGGTCATTCTTAATCCTCCTACAGCTCCCAGAATGCTGTGTGCAGTGGTTTTTTATAAAATGTTCCAGGAAAGAAATGGCTTCTATCAAGCAAAGAAGAGGACAAATTCTTCATGGGACCAGAGACCCCAAATGTGTCACAGGTCCATTTAAAACACTGCAAAGATGAGTTCTGGGGAAACTTCATGGTAATATTTTTTTCATAGTCAAATTTTGAAGCTATGTCGCTGGATAGAACTATGATTGGGACTTTAGTCACCAACCTTCCGTGAAAAGGAATGGAAAAAGAGACAATGAGACGGGCCAGTGTCACCGCTGAGGATGGTAGTAAGCATGGCTGGGAAGTTTCCACTAAATGCAGTGACCGCCGAGCTGAGATCAAAGTGAGACTACACTGCTTCTCAGAAACATAGAAATCAAAAGAAATTCTAAGAAAGTCATGAGACACACTCAGACTGCTCTGAAGCACGTGGCTTTGAACAAAGCTCACTGGGTGACACCTGGGCCTGACCTGGAACTCTGACCGCTTGCTACCTTAACACCCCCTTGGAAGGAGCCTCAGCTGCTCCCAAACCTCCCCCTGCAGCAGAAGACACCGAGTCCATGTCCCAGAGACACTGGCGGTCCCTTCGTCTACTGGCTGGACTACCTGTGATTTCCCATTGCAGAGAGGAGGTTGATTTCAAAAGTAAATTTGTTGTCCTCTGAGTATGATCTCATTTCCATATTTCCTTTGAGTTTCCTCTTTGTCTATTCATAGCAGTTCCCTCATCTAGTTTTGACTCAACCCTTTACAAAGCGTGTGTAGCTCCCTCAGACATTTACCTGGAAATATGAATGTGACTCAGGAACAAGCAAGTAAGGAAGCATGAGCACTCCAGTGTCATCCCTTTGGTTTACCAGCCTTTAATTCATTTTCTAAAAGTGATACTTCTTTATCTAACTTCCTTATATGTATTAGCTAATAACATATGCAAAAAAAAAATCATGTACACACATAGATAACACATATTTACATAAATATTAATACATATACAAAATTTGGCCAATGCCAATATAATTTACCACAAAACTCAAATACATTGAAAGAAAAACATTGATAGCAACATCTCATAAAAAGTTATGCCAAAATTTAAAACTATGCCACTGAAAGGTTAAAGCATAGTATGTCTGAGGTCTATTAAACCCTTTTGCTTTCTTGAACACATTCTATACAGATATTGACTAATTGTGGAAATCAGTACACTCTTTGCCTAAAATAAAGTCCCCTAAAATAAAACCAGTTCTCTCAAGCAAAAAAAAAATAAAATAAAATAAAGGAGGGAGGGGTTCTGTTTTGCTTTCAACTCATATGGTATCTCAGTTCCTGCAGGGAGATGGTTGCAAATGTGCTCCCAGTGTCCACACTCTGGCTGCCCCAGGCTGGGGCCGGGGGATGAAGGTGTGCGAAGCTCCGTCCAGCCTGGGCTCGTTTCCATGCCTTAGGCAAAAATTTCTTGCCTCCTCCTGCTCCCACTCTGATGCCACATCTCGATGTGGGCCTGACTTACCTTTATCTGGCTGTCAGCCCACTTTTAGACTGGCCTTCTCAGCTTCCCTCAAGGGGCCTACGAGCTCTCAAAATCAAGATGACTTTAAAGGTTTATTTTGATAAGTAGTCTAAAACCTTGACTATCTGTGGTAGAAATATCCTGTCACCATAGCAAAAACACAAAGCAAATATACATGGACTGTAGCTCCCAAATGAATTTTACCATTTCTTACCATTAAACTTACACTGCAGAAGCCTGCCAGTTGGTGGGCTGTGAAAGTTGGGTTTTATAAGCACGTATGCCAAGAAGACACAGGTAATGCTGTTCTTTTTAGTCTGTGTGACTGTCCTTTGGACCAGTAACAAAGAAGCCATTCTAATAGGGGTGCTTACCTTAGGGTCTACAGATACCCAAGGGATTTATGGATAGAATTCCAAGGGTCTATATATGCAACTGGGGAAAAGACCCATTTATTTATTCTCACTAACCTATAACTGAAGTTTAGCATTTCTTTCAATTATGAAGGTGGGTAACAAACCAAAGTAGTTACTTGTGACTTTGTCGTCAAGAATTGTTGCCAATGCCTCGAAATATCATTTACATTCATCACTATTTTGAAGGTATAATATTTATTAAACCCATCAGTACATATTATTTATTGTACCAATAAAGAAGCATCTATGTAACTATATCACGTATTTTTTAAAGTTTTGATAACTGTTCTTCAATATAATTGGTTTCCTTGGCATCCTATGTATTTTGTTTTATGCTTTTAAAAACATCATTCTTAGAAGGGGTCAAGGGCTCTACCAGACTTCTAATGGGGCCCATGCTTCAAAATCAAAGATTGAGATTCCCTGTACTAGGTTTCACAGATGAAGTTGAATTGCTGGTTATAAATTCATCAATCGTAATAGAAACATGGCAGATAATAATGATCAATGCTTACAGAATTTCATTTAGGTATAGGCTTCTGATACTGGTTCAACCCTCCTGGGCCAAGACACTTCAATGAAAGGGTGGAGAGAAAGAGAACCTATCGTCAGCAAAGCTTTCAGACCTGCAAGGCAAACGATTGCTTAACCATGGGCTGGATTCACTGGTTGGCCTCCTTTATTCAGCTTGTGAGATTATGATATTCTTGTCTTCAAGGATGATTATAGGTTACTAAGCCTGCAGGTTCAAAATTGCCCTCCACAGCTTTGGTAAATTCTTCTGACTATTTATTGCCCATTGAGTTCCCTGGTTCTTTGCCCTAGAAGTCATAGCTTATAACTTTGACTTAGGGTTTCATTTAGAACTTTACAATGAAAGAAGATTCTTTGCCTCCAACAGAAATTGACTCCATAGTGTCAGGTCCTATTGAACTTGAGGTTATTTTTCCATGAGTTTCAGCTGATTCATGTTCTCAATGGCTGACTCAGTCATGACTCAATAATGATGACATCATTTTAAAGTTATAAAATTTAAAGAGATCCATGGACGGAAATAGAAGGGGAAAACATGTGAAATGAATGATAGGAATAAAAAGAAAACATACCAAATTAATGACTACCAGTATTCCTTTGTCTTGGTATGAAATAGAAATTTTGCTAAAAATAACACATGATTAACATTTGAGTAGTGCTTTTATTTTGTTTGATGTCCATAACAACTCTGTGAGGTAAACAGTTGCAAAAGCTGAATTACAGAGACCTAAAAGACCAGCTGGAGGCCACAGACTAGAAAGTGGGACTTGAGTCAGGGCGGGGGTTAGGCCTTCTGTTCTCTGGGCATGGTCTTCTCCTCACAACACAAAATCTGAAGAGCCTGGAGCCCTCGAGGTTGCTGCTCTAGTAAAACTAAGTAAACAAGACAAACAAAGAAGAACTGTGTGCTGTTTGAAAACTAAATGAGCCTCAAGAGCAAAGTAGTAAACACGGGCACCATTCCCAGGTTTTCTGAGAGAGAGAGTTCTTCATGTTTGTAACACTCACAACGACAGCAAAGGGCAGAGAAGGATCACTGGCCATTCTAAGAAACAAATGATGATACACGTGGAAGACAGGATCCAGCAAAAGAAAACTGGAGGTCAGAAACAACTGAGAATCTGCCTTATGTTTCAATTTTCAACAAGTTTACTGCTGATCAATCATACGTTTGTTTTGACATATATATCATATATATATTATATATGTAAAATAAGTACTTATATAATACAGATATTTAATGAATTCCCCATGCTGCCATAGGCAGTATGATCTATGATACCAACAATAATGTCTTGGTCTTTTAAAATACATTTTCTATATAGTTTGTTGGATAATATCCAACAAAAAGTATTATCTAATTTGTTTAGTTCTATGTACAAATAAGTCAATAACTTCACTTTTGGTTGTTTTTTATTGCAGTGGGGACAGATTTTTGTTTAGTTTAGTTTTATTTTTAATGATCTCTTTCCCAACTATAGGGAAACCTTAGCTCTCATAAAAAGAAAAAGAGAAGAAAAAAAAAAAAAAAAGAGGCAGGAGGGCCCTGGCTGGTCTCTAAGCAATGTGCATGCGGGTGGTTGCTACACAAGTTTCCAGATCCTGATTTGAATCTCAGGGGCCAGAGCTGTGTGTGTTCCACAAAAGGCCCTTTGAAACTCCCTTCTCTTCCTGGTCTGACAAAGCCCTAGATGACTGACCTTTGAGGGACAGACGCATTGGTTTGGCTTGGCCTCTGATCTCTCATGAAGGACTGTGAGCCACACTCGTCTGTCCAGGATCTGCTGCCTACTTCCTCCATTATATTTAGCTCTCTGGTTATTTTCCTAATGAGCTGTCTGTTTGCCTCCAGCCTTCCAGCCAGAAGATGAATGTGTGCAAATCATAAACTAAGTTCCCCAGCACTCAGGACCCAAAAGGAGCCATTCCATACTTGTTGAAATCAACCCACCTGGAGCGTTTGCTGGGGCTGTCCCTTTATTCTGTTTGGCCCTTGGCCAGACAGGCCTGCCACCCTCTATCAAGAACTGTCCCCAGCCTTGCACTAACATTCTCTCAACTGACCACCCCCATAGCTGCTCTTCCCCACCTCCCCCTGCCTTGCCAGATGTGCTAAGGTAGCCAACAGGCAGACCGAGCACATGCTTAGGACAGTAGCAATTCACAGAGGGAAAGGGAAAATTAAAAATATTTTAACTAACCAGGTGGTTACCATGGGAGAATTTTTCATATTTACGTTGTGGCTTTGAATAGTCTTTAATTTGAGGGTGGGGTAGCAGAAAATGAATCTTAATATTTTGATTCATGGGGACTTTAAAGGTACTGCTTTCTAGAGTCCTACAGATTGGTTTTTGTTCCTCCCTGTTCCCCGGTGAATCTTCCACTCAAAGTTGACTCAGAGAGTTAAATCTTGCTGAAAATCTGGAACTTGTCAAGCCTCCATCTACCTTAACATGAAATATTTAGCTCCTACCACTCCATCCTTGCATGGCCCCAATTAATTAAGGCAATTGTAGAACCCAGTACTTTCACGGTCTTTAAAGCCAAATTATAAAGCTTCATACCGTAGTTTGTTGGTAGTTTGGAATCTTCATCTTCACAGAGTCAATGGACACTAACTACATATGGTAACTCTTCACATACATAAAAAAAATTTCATGAGCCCAATTTCTCATGTCTTCTAAAAAACTTATGTGCATATTTTAATTAGGTCCTATGTAGACCCACTATATAAAATGGGCATCAATATTTTTATTTTAACACCTAGGAGGTGCTATATAACCAAATTCTCCCTAAATTGTCAGAAGGAATTTGTACAGCAAGGGGAAGAGCCTGTGGACCATACGCCCATGGGAGTCAACTTGGGTGGGTACACATTTGCTGTGCAATGTGGTTGGACATTTCTGCTCTAGGCCATACCAGATTGGGAAAAAAAACCTCGAGAAGATGTGAGGTTGATTTAGCAGCGCTTAGGTATCACCAAATACTGTATGGGCACTTGATTTTAAAGAACTTTGATATATATAAATATATATATCTATAAATATATATAAATCTGCACAAAAAATAAACCAGGTGGAAAGTATATATCTTTTAAAAGAATCACAACAGCATTTTTAAAAACTACATTGCCGAGAGCATTTATAATACAGTATAGGTATTTTTTTTAGAAGTACAGGTATTTTTATTGTACAGCTTTATGAACTTTTGAAAAAAATAAAGCTGTGTGCAGAAGACCAATTCCTTTGGTTCAAAGTAAGAAGTTTAAAATTATATTTTCAGAGCCCAAGGGGACAGAAATTGCAAGATCGACTCAACATTCTGTACCTCCTCCTTTCCCTTCTGCCCTGGCAGGAAGAAATCATGGGGCCTGGAACTTTTGTAAACATGAGGTTCTTGCTCAATTCTCTGGGGAAGGTAAACCCCAAGCCCTGGCACAGGGGCAATCTCCTCCCAGTTTCTAAAACTGGACAGTCAGGCCTAGTGTGAACCATGGGATCCGGCAGCTCTGGAGCAAGCCTGTGTGGTCACACCGCGGCCACATCAAATCAAAGCACACACGAAATTTGGGTACATTTCCCCTGCAAGTTTTGGATGGAAAGGAGAGTGGGCGGAAAGGCCGTGAGAGCCCCAGCCTCTCACCCTCCAGGTTCCCTGTCACCGCCTTAGGACCTCCAGGATAAACTGCCTCACACGAGACAAAGAGTTTGTTTAGCCTCACACATGAATGAAGCACATATGGAGAAGCAAACCTCACTGACCACCGCTTCCCCAAGTGACTTCTCTCCCACGCCCCTCATGGAAAGCCCTACAAAGGGAAAATCAATCTTCTGGGCTTTAAACCTGCCTTCTGTCCCAGTCAGATGTTGCCAAGCACAAAGCTTTTCGGGGGCTCCTGTCACAAAGCAAACAGAGCCAGAGCGGCCGGAAGGAGAGATCTGCTCTTTAAAAGCTTTTAAATGCTGTTATATTTTTAAAACCACTTACAGAAGAGGGGAGTTATTTTCTACTCCTCCTTCCCCAGAAGCACAGACATTAAGGTTACCTAGAAACCTGTGCAGGAAGCATGTGGCAAATAGCAACCATGCAATAGAAACATCCGGATTTGTCATCTAATAGGAGATGGTATCAGCAAGGTCATATTTGGGTAGGGGTGGAATATGAAACTTAATTAGTTTGCATGTGCCGGCTATTTTGGGGGCCGTTCGTATGTGCTTCGGGGGAAGGAGACTGTGTTCTGCTTGGCTGGCAGGGCATTTGGCTGGTGTAAGCCGGAATTAAGATCTGACGGTGGATGCTGCTCACACTGAAGACCACCTGTGGGAAGGAACAAGCAGAAGGGGAAACTAAAAGACATTAGATGGGCTTTCCTTTACCCTGGGAGAGCTTCCAATCTGTTGGAGACATGACATACTCAGAGAATGGCCTGAGAACAGCACTTTTTTTTTTTTTAATTTCAGAAGTACAATAATATACCGGGAAGGACAAGAAGGGGACAAGAAGACTTCTCAGTGAAGGATATTTTTGAATAAGATCTCGAGAGACAGCGAGAACCGCAAAGACGACGGGAGAGGAGAAGGGATGGAGGTGCCTGGGGTGGAATGCTAGCAAGTCACGTGTGCTGCGGACACGGAACAAAACAACTGGAAGACACGTTGGTAGAACAAGAAATCTGCAATCCTGTTTACTTGATATTTTCATTTTCATTTTTGTAGGAGTGGGAAGGAGAGATGACTCCTCTGTGTCTTTATAATCCCAGTTCCAGACCCTTGAAAAACGCCTTCCTTTTATGAAAGCAGTTTTGCTGTTTCCAAAGAGCGTCTTCCTAATGTATATTTCATTTCCAACCTCCACCCTTTCTGTGTCAGCTGAGGTGATAATGTTTGTAATTGTAGAGCAGCAGCAAAGTTGTGACTCAGCTGTTTCCCCGTGCAGCCTTTGCTGCAGACGTGGGGCTTTGGGGAATCCAGCTGGCTCGAAAACAGTAGCAGGGAGCAACCGGCCACTGAAAAAAAACGACCTATGAATGTTTGCTTCACCCAGTTCCCTTTGTCTCTACCCCAGAAGATATCCTTTCCCCAATTCAGCAGGAAGAGGGGTGACTAGTGAAACCAGAATTCTGTAAGTTAAGCCATTACAAACTTATTGTGAAGAATCAGCACAAACCAACAGGGCAAGCTATGGGGCAATTCCTGGGCTTTCCACGCTGACTTCTCTCCATTCACTAGTCATCAGTTCTGTCGGGGCACCAGGGCATCTGTGTGAGTCAGTAAAACATGGCTGAAGGGACTTGAGCAACCAGGAAGAATTAGAGTCTCCATGTGACCTTCTGCATCCTTGAGTGCGGCCTTTGGACTAAATCCAAATTTCACGGACCAAATCATTTAATAAAGGGAAGTTTGAATTTGGTCGAGGGGCCACACTTGGGGATCTGGAAGGCCACAGGTGGCCTTAAGACCACAGATTCCCCACCCATGAATTAGACAGTAGAAATATAGACAGAAGTTTCCATGTGCCGACCATCCTCAGGAAGGAAAGAGGGGTGCGTGATAAAAGTCTGGCTGAAATTCTACACTCCCCTCAAATTACATATAACCAGTGCTGTCAACCTGAGAATACTGAGCAATATTCCGGCCATTCCTGTTGTGCGAGCTTCTCGAATCCTGGATTCATCAGGCAGTAGCACTCAGGCGTACAACACTCGCCTGAGAGCTGGGGAACGTGGTCATGGCCTTTTGGGCAAGACTTTGACTTGTACATGGCACCTGACCTAGCTCCTGTGAAAATGGAATGAGGCACTTTTCAGACCTGTCCCTGGTCTTCCCCAGGCACCCCGCAAAGGACAAGAGGCAGGAGTTTAAAGGCATGAATTAGAAGCTGAAAGGCTTGATTGCACTTCTGACATACCGTGGTCTCAGGAAATTCACTTAAGCCTTCTGTGAGCCTCAGTTCTCCCATCTCTAAAATGATGCGAATCTACCCTACCTGCTCTGCAAAGGTCAGATAGTAAAAAGTGCTCGACCAGAGCATGGTTCTCTGTGCGGGAGAGTGTGTGTGTGTGCGCGCTGATAACAGTGGCTTTCTCTTCTGGCCTTGCTGTTCTCTACCACCCTGATGTATCCAGATCAGTCATAATCTATTACTTAGCAAAGTTTTCGGTTGCACTTGTCTCCTCTCTCTCACATAAAACACACAAAGAATCAAAAATCTTTCATTGTCTTCAGCCCCAATGTTTGTCTGAGTGAGGAACAAAGGCGTAAAATTTACACAAGCCCAAAATTCCTCATGATATTGCATACATCCATGAGAACATTTTACGCATGTGAGCATCATTTCTCTGTGTGCTGGGGGTGGGGGTGGGGTGGGGGCATTTAGTTGGACAAAGCTAAGTTCTGCTGGACTTGGTTTGAAAGCTGTTTGGCTATTTTGTTTCTGTGTTTGCTTGCTTACTCACCTGGGACGTGCGAATCCTCGTGTCTGAAAGGTGTCCGGTGCGTACACTTGCCTGCTGCCCCTCAACCCTCACCCAGTTCCACTGCAGCCAGAGGTCAGCAAGGCAGCCAGAGAGGCCAGGAAGGAAAAGAAAGCTCATAAGAGGCCACCAGAAGGCTTCCTACCTTATCCAGTCCCCAGAGATTTTTTTTCCCCTGGAACCTAAAAGAACCGAACAATAAACAAGCACAAAAAATTCAACCTGGCATAGAGATTTCTGTAGTACAACTGGGGGGTGGGGGGAGGCAGTTTGATTTGAGATTTCACCAGTTAAGAAACGGGATTGAAAATCAGTAGAAAAATTCCCGGGGAACTAGGAATGGCGTGCAGGGAACCTCTTGGGGATGTATTTGCCCCTATGTAGGGGTAGCGGAGCAGCAGAAGCAGGGTGCTGGAGAGATGCACATACGAGAATCCCCCTCCCACAGCCCAGGCGAGCTACCTGGTGCACTTTCAAGTTCAGGCCAGCCGCTGTTTCTGTCCCCGTCCCAGAGATGAAAAGGTTCCCCTGCCCCTCCTGCTCCCAAGTTAATTCTCTCCAGGTGCTTCTCCTGACGGGCATCCAGGGTGTTATTAGCCAGGCTCCTTCTTGTTCTCTTGGCCAAATCCTTTCCAGCCCTCCCAGCTCTGCTGTTCCTAATTTCTAACCCTCATCTTTTCTCTTTCCCCCGATAATCTGCCATAATCCTCAAATCAACTGCTGTCGTCTCCATTTTTTTTTTCTAGGTGTCAGAAGCTTCTGGACTTTAGCTCCCTCCCCCTCAGCAGCCACCTGTCCTCCTAGTCTCCAGAACAATCCCCTCCGGGGCTTCCTTGCCAGAGAAATATCTTGCAAGTTTCACTTGAATTTCTACACAGCATACTTTTGAACACGTAAATAATATATAAGGAGCTAAGAGTGACAACAATCACACACTATGGCTCTGTCCCAAGTTGGTGTTGCCTTAAAAAAAAAAAAAGAAAAGAAAAGAAAAGAAAAAGAAAAAAAGAAAAGGAAGCTCTTATGAAATACTCAAATCTCTTTGGTTAGCACAAAAACAAATGGTGACCTAAAAATTCAAGTAATAGCCCAAAGTGAGGGGAAGTGTCACGTTGACTCTGGTTTACAGAAAGTGAATGTGAGTCACGGCCAGGTCCCGAAGTTTCACATGAACTCATTCTGCCTGTAAATGCCCTGGTGAGCAAACGTGCACTCTGGCCAGCCAGGCAGAAGCACTTTGTTTTCCATTGTGCGGTGACGCCAGATCCCCATTGCGTCTGACAAAGGCCCTCGTCAAGCCTGTGTGTCATCGTTTGCGTGCGCCGCAGCGGCAGCCGGGTGCGCAGACCCACTTCCCGGCGGCGCGGGAGCTCCGGGGCCTGCCCGGGGCGAGGCGGGCGGCCGGTGCGCGGGGGACAGCGCCACCTGCTGGACTGGGCGTGAAGGAGCCGCAGCCTGGCGTGGCGGCGGCGTCCAAGAAGTCGTTTGTGCCGGGGCCTTTGAGCCAGCAGCCAGGCCTGACTGCAAGGAGAGCAGACGCGCTAGCAGAAACGTGCACCCTTCATCCAAACCAGTCCTTAAAGCCACATCCTTTCCTCACTATAGAATGTGGTGTGGCGTGTATGTGCGCACAAGTATGTATGTGTGTGGCATGTGCGTGTGTGTGCATGTGCGTGCGTCTGTACATGACCTCTCAAAGGTAGGGACATGATGACATCATGGTCATCCTTGTCGGATTTGGAAGGAATTCTGCAGTTTGACAGAGACTTTTTTCCCCACTTAATTCCTCACTACTCCACACGAGTAGATAAAACAGTCTGAAGCGAATGAATTGCCAGTTCCCTGGCTCTCCCAGTAGAATTACTCATGACCTAACCACGTTGGAGGATGACAGCTAACTAATGATCTTTCCCTCTTTTCAAAAGACTTCATCCACATGGGAACAAAGCCTGTCACGCACGATCCCCTGGCCACGCAGAGCTGGCCATTGGCGCTGGGAGAAGTAAGATCCAGCCAGCTCTGGGGAGAAGCCTGAGACCAAACCCGGACGGCCTCCACGAGGCTGGCATGGGTGTCTCAGAAAACTCAGAGAAGTCTCCTGTTCAGGCTTTTGCCAGGCGCTCTGGCCCTTTAGAGATGTGCTCACGTGTCACCATCATAAGGAAACTTTCCCTGCCTAAACCCAGGGACCTGTCTTGAAGCAGGAGGCCCAAAAGACAAAAGTAAAGGTGTTCAGGGGCCCTGCTGTTTTGGCAATGGGAGGGTATTTCCTGGCAGTTCTAGGAATACCAGGGGCCCAACAGATTGGGTTCTCTGTATTTTCCTGGCTCCCGAATAATAAAAACCACAGTATCTTGAGGGCTAACTTATGCTAGGCAATAGGCTAAGTGCTTTACCTTTGTTTTTTCACAGAATCCTTGCAACTGCTCTATAACATATGTGCTGTGATCAGCCCTGCTTTACAGATGAGGAAACTGAGGCCCAGAGGGGTTAAGTCGCCTGCCTCAGGTTACACAGCTCAAAAGGTGTAACAGGAGGACTCAAGCCCAGGTCTCCGTGGCCCAAAGCCCGTGCTCCTAATGTTGAACCTACTGCCTTGCACTGTTAGTGCCCCGCTAGGCCCTGAACTACAGTCTGCTTCTGTTCCTCTTGGGGCCAGACTGACTCAGCAGCCACGTGACTGTCATTTTCACTGGCCCCCTGAGCCTGAAAGCGGGGTTGGAGGAAAGAGCCTGCCCTCGCTTAGTTTTGAGCCAGGACGACAGACTGGGGAATGGTTGGAACACATAGTTCTGGGTCAAAGGTCAGGGGACAGGCAAGACTCCGAGGGCAAAAACAAACAAGGCCTCTTGCCGTGGCTTTGGCTGTGTTGAGACCCACAGGCCGGGGCTGGCAAACCTGTCCCCAAATGGGACAGACTCTCTGAAGGGTGGCCCGGCCCGTTCTTAGGTGGCTGGGGCAGATGAGGAAAGCACTGTCCTGGATTCGGCTTCCAGTTCTGCCACATACCAGCTGCGGAACTGTAGGACAGACCTGAAGAGCCGCATATGACAGCGTCACCTCTCGAGAACTCCAGGGACTACAAGGCTTCTGACTGTCAAGTGGCAATAATGACAGCCACCACACAGAATTGTCGTGGGGTAATGAGTGGGAGCCAATGTATGAGAAAGTGCTGTTACACTCCAGGACTCTGCAGATAACGAGTTTTATGGTTCTCAGTTCCACGGCATAAAAAAAAGTAATATTATTCTCATTAATTCTGGTGTGCACTTACATGAGAAATAGCAAAGTGATATTCTGCTTGCAACCTTCTGCCCTCTGGTGCACACCTTCTGGACAATGACAGAGTTTGGTGTTTCTGTGACGCAGTTTGATCCAGTGGGTAATCAGGGTGACATGTTTTATTAAAACCTTCCTGCATAGCCTGAGTTCATGTCCACCAACACCAGTGCTATTCCCCCATTAAGCCAACGAATCCTAAGAGCAGAAGAAGATACTGTAGTTCAAGGTTTAGGTCTAAAGTGGGTGAGAGTGAGAGGAGAGTGAAGGCTGAAGCCTGGTCCTCCCTGCAGGAGCAGGGAAGCTAAGATGGAAGCCAGCACTGTCTCCCCCTGCCGCCTTCCCCCTGGGGCGCAGGGCAGCCACGCGGAAACTGGCACTCGCTAGACCAGTGCGGCTCAGGCCTCCAACCTTCGGACAAAAGCCTTTTGTCTGGGAGGTGCTGGGGGACGCCACACAGTGCTGTTTCTTTCTAAATTAATTTTTTTCCTCTGAATGCTATCTAGATCCTGGATAGCTTTCTCCATGAATTGATTTTGAAATACCCTGTATGATAAGTGAAAAGTTGCCAGCAGCGTGAATGTCCAACATTAGCGGGTTGGTTCAGTACAGGATGGTGTGTCCCCTGATGTGTATGAGAGTTTATAAACTTGTAGAGGAAGAGTGCAGTAGCATGAAGGAAGGCTTGTGTTAGGCTCCTGAGTGAAAAAGAAACTAAAAAAGCTGCATGCAGAAGTGCATTAAGGTAGGATCTGACAATATAAGAGATAAATGATGAAACTATTCAGTATGATACTGAAATGGTCGATACTGACCTGCTTTTGTCAAAACCTGTAGAACTGTGCAACACACAGGGTAAACCTTAATGTAAATTTCATTTGATAACAGTATATCAATATCAGTACATTAATTGTAACAAATGTACCACACGAATACCACCTGTTAACAAGAAGAGGGAACTGTGTGCAGGGAAGGAGGACATATGGGAAACAGCTGTACTATCTGCTCAATTTTACTATGAACCTAAAACTGTTCTTAAGAAAATGAAGTGTATTAATATTTTTTAAAACTAAAAATAAATAAATAATAAATAACCAGAAGGAAATAAATCAAAATGTTAATAGTACTGTTTTGGGATGGTGAGATTAGGACTAATTTCTTTTTTGTGTTTTTACTTTTCTAATTTTCTCCATTCTAATTTTATTTATGTATCACCTTATCAATCAGGTAAAACAAATGGAAAGTTTTAAAATATTGTCTGAGTGACTATTCTGTGAGGCAGGAACTGTGTTGGCTCAAAGCGGTCTGTTGTCTAGTTCCCTGAACACAGTGGGAACTTCATAGGTTTTGCTCATTGAGTGTGAGCACCTTTAAATATATCTTCAGGTCTGTCTGCCTAGTAGCCTGTAAACGTGTCACCTCATGGCCCAAGAAAGGGCAGTAGATTAAAGTGATTATTGTGATAGGACCATATCAGAGCATCTGAGGAGGATTGATGGGGTCATCGTAACTTGCAAATCTGTCCTTACATAGCTAGAGGCCTATGTGGGCATCTCAAGGAGCATCTATTAAATGGCATCCCTGGGTAGGTAGTGGTAGGTGCTGATATAAGATAGATCCCAATAGGACCTATTGGACCTTACTTAAGGCGACCTGAAGATATATTTGAGTTGCTGTGAGCTAGGCTGACGCCATGGTACTATAGCTCGGACAACAAAGCAAGACTCTTGTCTCAAAAGACAAGCAGCCACATAAATGTCATAATGAGTGCTGAAAACATATGCTCTTTGTTCCAGAACAGATATCTCCCGGGGTTCCTCCTAGTTAAGGTTTGTTTTGATAGAAGAGTAAAACAGGACATGGGGGAGGGCATGGATCGGTGACAAAGTCTCCTCATCAACATACCGCTAGATCTGGTTATCTAGAAGGTGTAAAGATGGAGCCCCTGACCCTTCCTTTTGAAGTTTAGCGTTCTTAGAACATCACAGTGGATAACAGCAGCCCGCTACGAGGCCAGCAGACTGGCAGCCACGCCAGGGGAGAGGCCCATGAGGGATGATGCAGTCTGGACCTGTGACCCAGGCTCAACCCTGAGGACAGGTCCTTCTCAAGGTGGACTTGTCCCAGCATGTGTCAGGGCTACAGACATCTCCTGACTCGATCATCTGGAACTGTGGGAATGCCTTGGGAAGAACGGCTCTGTGTGTGTTTGCATGCGTGTGCCCCAATGCAGAGATGCTAACTAAAATCTGCACACCAGTATCTTCAGCTGTGGTGTTGTGTAGAATGACCCAGCTGAGAGTAAAGGGTTGAGGAGAGGGGTCTTCTCTTCGTGCCCCACAGCACGAGCAGCCACTGCTAGACCAATCACAGGCCAAGCCTCAGGACTAATAGCACCTCTATGTCTCAACCCCCACAGCAGGGAGCGGGGACTCCCGGCTCAGGGCACAACCTGCAAGGCAGCAAGAGCCCCAGAGCAGTAAAGGGGCTCGGCTGGCGGGAAACTGATGGGACCAAGTGGTCTTTGAGGTTCCTTGGACTCATGATAGGAAGGGGAAATTCCAGAAGAGAAAAGAAGGACGTTCTCTTGACGGTAACATGAGGGCTCAAGCTATTTTATTTGAATATTTTTTTAAAAGCATGGCATTATTTTATACTCCAAGCTGGAGAAACAGGAAATATGTTGCATACTTTGTCCTCGAGTTGGAAGAAACCTTAGAGTGACGCACATGATGAACACTCTGTATACTTAGAACAGTGGTTCTCAAACAGGGTGATTTTGCCAATGTCTGGAGACGTTTTCAATTGTCACAACAAAGGCAGGGGGTCCTTCTGACATACAGTGAGTAGAAGTCAGGGACACTGCTAAACCCTACAGTGCACAGGACAGCTCCCCACAATAGAGAAACATTCATCCCAAAATGTTGATCTAAGGTTGAGAACCCTGACTTAGGGCGAAGGAGACAACTTCCATCTGGTCAAGACAAAAACCAAGGGAAAGACCAGAAATGTAGATGATACCATGTCAGGGAAATATGTTTTCTGGACTTGAAATGTTTAGGAATCGACATACTCTTGTCCGAGGACTTACTGATAAGGTGTTGCCATGATTACATGCTGTCAAGAAACAGTCAGTGAAACGTGAGCTGAAGAAATGAAACTATAGGCTCAAATAAAAGCACATGTGTTTAATGGAATGCTAGAAGGAGGGAAGCTGTGGCTACAGATACCACAAGGAATCCTTTTTTTTCCTGATGATTTGTATGAATTCTCTTCCCTTCCATATCATATGGATTGTTTTCCTCTTATGGCTTTGCCAAAAGCAAAACTATCCAACCCAACCACAGGCCACTTAAAGAAGAGGAGATTAACTTTTAGACAATACTAACTTTACTAAGGTAATTGATGACCCCCCCATCTCTTTCTTCCTCCTGCATTTGTTTATTTTATACTTGAAAACTTCCCCCCAAAGTGTTTTCAACGTGGGTCTTTGTGGCAAACTTTCTTTGAGGGAAAACCCTCCCATTCGAATGTGGCTGGAGTATAAGATTCTAAGTTGAAAGTGGGTTACTGCATTTGCTAATTATATCCAGTGCTCATGTGGGAGGTCCTCTGTCATCTGACTCGTGTTCCTTTACAAGATGATTGCCTTTTTTCTAGGAGCCTTTAGACTTTTCACTTTGTTTATGACACTCTTAATTTCTGTACAGCATATCTAGGCGAGAGTTTTTCTTGGTCTGTCTGTGGGGTTTTCCATGGGCCCATGCAATCTGAAAACTTTCAAAGTTCCTTAATTCTGGAAAATTTCCCTCCATCATTTCTTCAAATATTTCCTGTCTCAGTTTTTTGTTCTCTGTTTTTCTGTGATTCCTGTTATATGGATGTTGGCATTTCTCCTTTTATCCTTCTTATATCTTAGCTTTCTTTTTATATTTTCATCTCTTTATCCTTTCCTGCTCCCTTCTGGGAAAGTTCTTGTAGGCCTATCTTCCAACTTATTAATTTGTTCTTCAGCTGTATTTACCCTATCTCTCTTATCTATTGTGTCCTTTATTGCAATTATTTTAATACCTAATATTTCCACTTGGTTTTTTTTATGATTTCTTATTCTTGTTTCAAATAACTAATATAGTCTATGTTCTTCAGCATATATATAGATATGTATATATCTGTATTTATTTACTATATATTACATGTAGACACCTACATATATACAGTCAGCCCTCAGCATCCATGGGTTTCACATCTGTGGATTCAACTGACTGCAACTAGAAAATATTTTTTTAAATGGATGGTTGCATCTGCACTGAACACGTACAGACTTTTTTCTTGTCGTTCCCTAAATGATACAGTATAATAAATATTTACATAGCATTTGCATCACATTGGGTATTATAAGTAATCTAGAGATGATTTAAAGTATATGGGAGGATGTGCACAGATTATATGCAAATACTACATCATTTTGTGTAAGGGATTTGAGCATTCATGGATTTTGGTATCCGAGGGGGGTCCCGGAACCAATCTCCCATGGATACTGAGGGACGTTGGCATATATGTCATACATACACAGATATATATGTATAGATACACACACGCATATCTCAAACTTACTTTAAATCCTTGGTCTGTTTGTTCTAATACTTTTGCTTTTGGTGGTATGTATTGTGCCGTCTTGGTCTTTCTTTTAGTATACGTTTGCTCCTCGAGTGCTGAATTGTTCTCTCCTGTGAGCTCATGCTGAAAGGGGGCATTGGCTACTCTGTGGCTCTCTGCACCAGGAAGGGGGTTGGAGGAGGAGAGCGATGAGCCCCAAGCAGTAGAACCGCTGTTCCTATTCCTGTTTGCCAACATGCCCTTTTGCAACTGCTCTGGCCAGGATTCACCTTCACCCTCAGGAAGAAGAACAATGAAGGTAGGTGGTTTGTTGTCAATTTCTAGAATCCATGTTTCCTTCTTGCTTCTTTGGTTTCTTCATTGTTGGTTTTCAGGAAGGAGCTGCAGCCATGCCAGTCGGACAATTGGCAGGAAGTGGAGATTCTAAATAAATGATTAATTTCAACTAAAGGGACAATTAGAAGAGGACTAACTCTTGCGTGTGAAGCAGAGCTGGGTCCCTGTTTGTGATGGCCTGGGTGGTTGGCTCTCTCAGTGATCCTGCTGTCATCCCTGCTAGTCTTCCGCCCGACCTCCAGAAGCTGATGCTCTGACTGTGAGGCAGGGGCATCTAGAATCCCTGACCTCAGGGACCCCATTCATGTCTGTGTTTCAAGTTTCTGCAGACAGAACATGAAGGCTGACTCAAAATTGCCCGAGACCCTTCTTCATTGTTAGGTTCAAACATGTGCTATGACTGCCTAAGCAAGTAGGAAGGGAAGGTGGACATCAGCTATGGGTTGGACTTCACCAAGGTTATCAGCTGGGCTGGACTCACCAAGGAAGGCCTGGAATGGCAGCTGCCACCATAACTGTGATTGGCTAGAGGGGCAGGGACGGGACCCAGAGCTTCAGGTTGCAGAACAGCAGGTCTTGGCCAGGTACAGTGGCTCACGCTTGTAATCCTAGCACTCTGGGAGGCCGAGGTGGGTGGATCTCTGCAGGTCAGGAGTTTGAGACCAGCCTGAGCAAGAGCGAGACCCCGTCTCTACTAAAAATAGAAAGAAATGATCTGGACAGCTAAAAATATATATAGAAAAAAAATTAGCCAGGCATGGTGGTGCATGCCTGTAGTCCCAGCTACTCGGGAGGCTGAGGCAGGAGGATTGCTTAAACCCAGGAGTTTGAGGTTGCTGTGAGCTTGACGCCATGGCACGCTAGCCCGGGCAACAGAGCGAGACTCTGTCTCAAAAAAAAAAAAAAACAACAGCAGGTCTGGGAACAATACAGCCTGTTCTGTGGGACTTATGGAGAAGTGTCCTCAGTATCTCTTTCCTCTGAAAAGCAAAGCCATTTCCTCAGCAACAAAAGCTCACACTTGTGTGCTGTGCAAAAATGTTACAGTGCAAGGCCAAGGCTGAGCTTTGAAACAGGCCGTGCAGATGCCAACAAACTACCTTTCGACCCTGTTTCCTTAATGAATAAGAGTTATAATTTTCAAAAGCTTATAAGTTAGACAGAATCAGAGTAAATAGTCTTTTAAACTTCAAAGTCTCTCACCCTGAACGTAGGCCTGACTATACCAGCCTCTTTCTCACTATCGAGGCTCAAAATCTTCCCAGCCATGTCTCTAGAAGCTAAATATTGTATCCCTGAACACCACGTCAGTACTTAAGACTTGGGTTAGAGACATTCTATTACTGAGGTTTATGTATTACTATTTACATATACTTCTATAGAGATATAATTAACATATTTCAGTGACATGTTATTCTTCTAATATATACAAGATACCAGTGAATGAATAGATAAGAGCTATCACTTGTCAGTGCTTAGCATGTACTAAGTTGTAAGTGATTTACATATAACCATTTATTTAGGCCTGTCAACAGATAAAACAAAGACAAACAGAACTAATAAATAACTAGAGACGGGTGGATGAATGAATAGATGGGCAGGTAGGCAATCGGTGATAATAGACTAGATAGATCGATTAAAATTAAAAGCTGAGCCTATTGTCTTGCCAGACACAGGAACACAGGCCAGGGAAGAAATGCACTGAGTTCAGTTTTTGCTCACTGAGAGGGAACACTCAGACTTACTAAAGCACTCGCCAGAGGAGGTTCCTGTGGTTATTGCTAACTGAGGATTGACATCTAGTACTCTGGGGAGAGCCGCTGTTCCCATTCCCATTCGCTAACATTCCTTTTGGCAACTCCTCCAGTCAGGATTCACCTTCACCCTCAGGGAGAAAAGCAAAGGCCTAAACACAGTGGCTTAAGACAAAGCCCGTTGCTCACTGTTGAAGAAAGAATCTTCAGTTGGGACCAGGGAGAGTCTAGGGTCCCACGATCACTTCAAGTGCGTGACCCTCTATCGGCTTCTGCTGGTGTAGAGCTGGCCTTGAGAAACACAGTAGCCAACTGTGATCTCTCCTCAGCAAATGCTGCTGTGAGCAGAAAATGTTCTTTTCCATTCCTTGCAATGACCTTTTAAGGGGGTGAAATTATTATCATCCTCATTCTACAGAGCTGGGGACTAAGGCACAGAGATGGCATCTAATTCAAACCTGGAGGGTCAAACCCACACTCTTAACCCCTCCTATCAGCCAGCAGGCACAGATCTAAAACCAACTATTGATGGATGTTGCTTATTTAAAATAATTCAAGTTATTAAATTATACTTATGAAGTTATTTTTAATTTCAACTAAATTAAATGAACAAATGTTAATTCAAAGAGTACTATGATTAGTACTTTGAACATTAGGTAAACCTGAGATCTGACTTTAATCTTTGTAAACTGCTTGGTAAGTGTTGGATATTTTATGAAGAAAATAAAAGAATATATTTGCCTGTTGTTTTTTTACATGTTCTATTGTCATAGCAAACACCTCTGTCCCTCTATAATCGTACACACTATACCAAAACCAACCTGAAGGAATGAGTCTTTACAAAGTCCCCCGTGCAGAGCCCTTCTCATTTTCAGCACTTCCGCTCCCCCGAGTCTTAACTTCCACGTCACTTTAAAACTCTTCTAATTGGAAATTAGAGGAACGATTTCTGATTGGAAATTAATTGCACTTGTTTGCCCATTGCCCTCTCTCTCCTTTTATCTGCAGACCATACAAAGGGTGTCACCTTCAAAAGTAAAACATATGCTAGAGTTTGAGAGAACGGTGACATACTGCAAAATTTGTGGCCATTGTCTTCTCATCTTTTAGGGAGATTTAATTTTTAGAAATAGGTACTATCTGATAAATCTGATAACTAAGAAAGTTGACCGAGCTGTATAGTGCTGTTTTGAATTACAAAGGAGTAGGACCCAATGTAATACGATTTTCACACGAGCACAAACTGCTACAAAGGTCATTCCAAAAGAGAAGTCCCCAAATTGTCTTGATCCGTGCTAGTACGATTTGAATAAAGGTGCTGCTTTCCAAGATGATTTCTTTAGTGGTAATAATTTTTACGTATATGTTTTAGTATGTTTGTTGAAAAACTCAGTACAACCCCAGCATAAGTTGTACCTCATATGTACATGGAGTTCAAACATATAGATAACTGCATGGCTTCCCTTCCTGAAAACTCTAAGGGTTGTAAACCTAAATATAGGTGGAAGAATAACATTTCATTAGAGGAAAGAGTTCTATGGCTAAGAGAATGTTAAGCACAGGATTAGAGTATCTTTGAGACTTTTCACAATACAAAGATTTTAAGATTCAACATTTCAAAAGAACATCTGGCAATCTGAATTATTTTCCAGCATTGAGTTTCCATTGAATTGGCCACATTTTTTCTCCTAATTCCTCTTGTACATGATAGCAACCAGTATAGGCTGTTATTAAGAATTTTATCACTGAGAACTCTGTAATAATTAGTCTTTATTATGATAACATTGGCATGTCTTTGGAATCATTAGTGAGACTAAAAAAATATATCCAGTATAGGTTTTGCCTTAAAGCATATTTTGAATGGAGTTGTTTTTGAAGAAAGGGAATCCCTGATCATTGTTTATCTTGCTATTTACCTATTTACCCCTCACTGGAAAGATGACATGCATTCATCACACGCACTGCTCTTCATTGCCACCAGGTGGTGCTGCAACCATAATGTCCCAACTCAGCCCCGGTAACCTGTCCACAACATGCAGTCCAAGGGCAGGCCCCACTGTGCATGGCCAGTCTTAGATAAACCACATCCTGTAGGAAGGATATTTCTAAGCCCTCTAAAGGTTACACAGAACCCCAGAATGAGGATGACAGGGAAAAAGCACTCTACTCAGGGAAGGAGAACTTGACCCGTGGTGGCAAAGAAATGACAAAGGTAGGGGGGTAGTAGTGACAGTCCCAGGCTTTTACTTCACCTGATGTCTTTAACAGTAACTTAATCACCCACTCCACTGACTGACACCAGGGATGAAAGGTGACACGCAGACATCTTCCATGACCTTCCAGCTACCGCAGCTTGGCCAACACGTACACCAGGGAGAAAAGATACAGGGTAAGGACCAAGTATGGGGGCCATAGGTCTGCACTGGCCCTCCTGTGTCCTGGTATCCACGCTTAGCATTGAACCGGATTTTATTTGCTCTAGGTTGGCATCTTACCATTTGCCAGCCTTTCCCCGATCTGTGAACAAAATTTCTCTCCATTTCCTGGAGTACTTTCTTTCAGTTACATTCTATAACTTGTAAGTTTTGAGCCACTTCCCAAAAGAATCACATGGAGACACAAGTTTCAAAGAAAGACAAAACTCCACAGGTGGGTCAGTTTACAAGCATGGGCCAGGGTGTATGATATATTCACAAATGCTGAGTGGCACCGGAAAAGAAGCAGCCTGCATGATCCCAGGCATTTAAAAGGCTTCATAGAAGAGGTGGCACTTAGAAATAGAGGACTACAGTGTTTAGAGCTGGAAAAAGTCTTTTCTTTTCTTTTTATTTTTTCTTTATTTCCCAAGATGTTCAAGAGAAGAAGGTCTTGGAGAATATCTGGTCTGGGCCTTCAAGTAGCTTACCAAAGTCCTAAGGGTTCATGAAGATACCTCAAGAGCCATCCTGGAGACCAACCAGGGAGAATTCCCAGCCACCAACCCACTGCAACCTAAACAGCTCCATTTTGATCTGTTTACTCTATTGGGGTTCTGTGTAAGCTTTTTTGAGCAAAGAATCCCATTCCTTTTTTTTCCTCCCTTAAGTTGGAACCACCGATCTAGTCCAAACTGCCCATTTTATAGATGAGATCACCGAAGCACATTGGGGACTTTTCCAAGGTCACACGTGCCTTGAACTGAATCGTAAAGGAAGGGAATACTTTGGATATGCCAAAGAAGGAAGAACATGTTTCCATCTGCATGGAAACATGAAAGAACCACATCTCCACCTGACCCACACTTGGAAAAGCATGTTTGTCAAACCACATGAACCTAAGACAGTCTATTTGCTGCCCAGGCTCTATTCAGAGGTATATATTCTCTTCCCAGAGACACAGACATGCAACACATATTAATACTAAACACCAAACCCATACCCATAGATCTTCACAAGTAATAGCATACTCATTTCCATTGTCAAGATGCATTTTTTTCTTTTCCATCATTTGACTTCCAGTTATTTACTATTATTTCTCAAAATGCCTCCAATACAGTTAATAAAAAGGCATTACTCCCTCCTGGAGATCCTAACCCGGGCTTGGCGATGGATATACAGGTAGATGTTGAGCAAATTTTATATAAATCCTATCTCATTGTAAAATGCTGACTTTCTCACCAAATTCTGTTTCCTCCTTATTTTACAAAATATGGAATTAATTTCAGACTAGTTTCAAGAGCTTGAGTCAGGCACGTGAATTGGGAAGATCAAGGGTCAACACAGAGGCTAACTCTTAAAAAGAGGTGGGTAACCTATAATTCAGGCCACAAGGAAGACTGTTGATTTTCCACTTTGCTGGTGAAGAGAAAACAGGTGTCCCCTTAGTTTCCTGCTGTATTTAGGTGAAAGAAGCCCACGTCAAACCAATCTAAGCACAACAGAGAATTTACAAGCCCAGGCAATGGAAAATTGTAGGAGCAGATCATGTTCAGCTGGAAGAGGAGGCGTTCAAATGGTGTGAGCAGGAATCCATCTCTACCTCTCTTGTCTCTGCTTTGTCCTGTGTTGTCTTCATCGTCCCTCAGGCTCTCTTGGCGGGAAGGCAAAGCCCCAGCAGTTGCAGACTACAAGCTCAAAGCCCTCCAGCAAGACAGCACCTCTGTCCCAGTAGCTCCAGGTATCAGGAGTTGCATCTCACTGCATTGAGTTTCCTCGTGTGCCCCTCCTTGGACCTACTGCTTTGATTCTGGTTGGTCAGGCTGCATCACATGCCTAACCCTGGCACTGGGAATTGAGAACTTACCAGAGGTTACCTTCTGGTAGAACTGAGTCTTAAAAATGGAACCCATGCCAAGGGCTGAGACTAAGGCAGGGCTGGTTCCTCCAAAGGAAAAGATAGGTTCTGTTGCAGGAAGACAGTGAGCCGGTAAAACCACAGCTATCTACTCCCATCACCTGCCCAGCTCTGCTGCTATCTGTGCTAATGTATAAGGCACACCTGATACATTTGGAGGGTTCTAGGGTAGCTAAATTATAGACACTATTAGCCCAGCCAGCCTGCCCATTCAATTATATGTTCATTAAATGCTTATTTATAGTAAGCCAGAAACTTAAACTGAGCCCATGCAAGGGAGTGTTATTGGGTAAACTGACTTCCAGGAACCACTGTGGCAGGAAGTACTACAGGATTCCTGCCGGCCACATCCTCAGGGCTACATTTGGAGACTTGGCTGATTTTCAGCTACTTTTTCTTCCTTCCTGCAAGCCCCAGGTTTCAGCCTTTCTTTTTCTTTTTTCTCTATTTCCTGGGAGTTTTATCTTCTCCTACCTTTGGCTAGGCATAGGGCATGTCTTTCCAGCTACATGTGACACTCTTGAAAACAAAGAACAAGATTTTCTTCTTTATCAGGACTGGAAGTACACTGAGAACTGAGAAGTGTTCAAAGATTCAGAAGCCTTACTGTTTTCGTATGGTCATTTTTTCTGATCATTGCCCTCTTCAGGTTTCTAACCTTGGGGGGGGTCCCTGACCTTCATGGAGTTTCTGTCTCCTCTTCTGTGGCTGAAGCTGAACTCACAGACTCTGTCACTCCTGCATGTTGGCTGTACCTGCTACCAGTTACTGAGCACTTCCTCTGGGCCAGGCGCCGTGGAAATCTTTAGTGTATCATCTCTGCTCTGAGGTGGCTCCTCTTCCCAGCACCAAAGAGGAAACTGGGGGCCCAGAGACTAAGTCACGTGTCTGAATTTACCCAGCCAGTGAGTGGCAGCCGAGGGACTGGAACTGGTCTGTCTGGCACTGCAGCCATGCTTTTGACTGCCACACTGTCCTCTATGGGCCTCTGCTTCGGGAAGCGCTTCTCCAGCACGGGAGCCTGAAGGCACAGAATGATAAGAACAGCAAGCGTGCACTGGAACGCCACTCAGGAGCCCCCAAAGACTCAGGAAGGCCATTGGCACCTCTGATGACCACAAGGCTAGGTGATTTCGATCTGACAATGCACTCTCCGCACCCCCACCCGCATGCACAGAAGAGGTTACAATGGAGGGTTTTTTCATGCATTAACCCAGCCGGTACCTAACCAGAACCACCTCTATTTTATGCAGTTGAGAATTTCTCAAACTTGTTTCATCCATGTGCTTTTCTGACTAGTGCCAAAGTCTTATTACCACCATCCCCAACTCTGATCTGGGCCCAGTGGTTTCTCCCTTCCCATTCTGGCTTTTACACTTCTCCGTCTCACCAGCCAACAGACGTTGTTGAGCTTCAGTTCCTATAGTTTGAATGACAAAAGAAATCCTCTCTTTTATTTTCCATGTATAAAATTATCATGTCATATTGAATATGATTTTCAGAATACACTCAAACATATTTAAAATAGTTAATGCCTCAGATGGCATGGGCTTCAACCAATCAGAACCATTGCTGACCTTTACCACATACTGGTGAACGCCAGCCGGACATCAGCCCTGTGTACACCCAGACAGGGGTCCCGAAATTCTTCCTGGGGGCCCCTCTCCCCCTAACACAACTGAGAATACTCAGGAGGGACCTAGTGTTTCTGCTAATGTTGCCACAGAACTCCACTAGGTGAGGAAACAACAAAAATGGAAATTATGTAATTATTCCTCCTTTCTTTTATGCAAACTTTCCTCCCAACCAATTTCTTCATTATGGTGGGGTTAATCCTACTCGTTCAAGGGACAGAATGTTCAGGGATAACTAATGACAGCCAGATGTGTCCCTATGTGTCAGAAGGATGCCCATGGCCCATTATGCTGCTATTAAGTGGCATTGCCCTTTGCTCTTTTCAAATTCCAACTGTCAGGAAACTCCGCAGGTGTCTACACAGCAGCCACCCACTGATTCCTCCCAAGGGCATTTCCATTTGCTTTTCAGGCCATGAGGCGCTTGGTTTCATAATCCTTGAACATTGACCCAGTCATGGGAGAAGAAGCCAACACCCAAACTGGAACATTTCTGCTCTTGGCTGTGCTAGAAGAGAAAGATGATGACATGGCAGCCTGCTGTGAAGCAAGGCTCGCAGGGCAGAGCCTCCAGGGTGACACCGAAAGGGAGGGACACGTTCAGCCCAGCCAGATAGCAGCAGGGCCCCAGAGAGACCAGGCCAGTGTCTGGAGAAAGATAAAAACAAATTAGGTGCATGTCAAACACCCTCTGTTGATTCCCCCAAATAATTGGAAGGTCTTTTACAAGTGCTGCTGTTCTCCACTGGAAGATTCAGGGGAAAAAAACACAGTGCAACAAGCAACGCTGTGCAACAAGTTGCACATAGTGCAACAAGTGCTATATTCTTGTTCATGGAAGATAAGGAGTATTCAGTTCAATGAAATTTTATGGCGGGCCTAGGGCAATGCAGCAGGAAATGCAGAGGGGAGTCTCCTTCCTCCCGGCACTAATGCAGACACATTAGGGGAAATTAGTCAAGGCATTTCTGGAATTCTGCAGAAGGAGAAAACTGAATATTAGTCCTTGAGATCTTTTTCACCTCAAATCTCCAATGCCTTGCCTGGGGAAGCCCCAAAGTTCTCAGATATTAACAATTCCCCAGGATTTAATCCCTCTTGGTCCTTTCACTTCAAGCTCCTGAGTCCCCTCCAGCTATCTCTGCAAACCCACAGGCCTCCATTCCGCTCTGAGTTCTCCAAGAAAACACACACAACAAGCAAATTCATTGTTGCATCACTGCTAGCCTGAAACCCAAAACTCCAACTGTAGGAAACTAGTCAAATGTCTTATGGTACGTTCATGAAATAGAATAGTAAGTAGCATATGAGGATAAGCCAGAGCTACATCTGCTCAAGGTCAATTGTTAAGTGACAAGGGCAAGGGCAGAACAGCGGAGATATGATACTGTTTAAGAAAAATACACAAAGAACATCCACAGGAGGAGATATAAGAAGCTGGAAACAAAGGTTGCATTTGGAGAGAGAAGTTGAGGAGCGGGATCAGGCATGAAAGGAAGTACACATGTTTATATGAGTTTTTGTAATGATGAATGAATGACTTTAAAAAAGTTTCTAAGGAGGAAGGGTGAAGGAGAGAAGCCACCCACACAAAAGCATTAGGGAACAAGTTTCAACTTCACTGAAGATGTCCTGGAGGAGGAAGGGGAGGCCTTTATGTCCACCTCCTGTAGAAAACTTCAGAGATTCAGATCCCAAAGTTCCATTTAGAATACCTGCTGCCAGGAACTCCTCTCCTGGCCTTCCTGCATCACCCCTTTGGCTCTGTTGGGTCTTTTCACACGTTCTCATTTCTCCACACACCAAATTTCGATTCTACCCTCTTCTTTAAAACCACTGGATGGAAACACCTTTCCTCCATGATCTGCCGTTAAACTTACAAGTTTAATGTGTACAGGCTTTTTCTAGTCTGCCATCTTGCCCCCCCCCCCAACCTGCACAAATATTTCTAACCTTCCTTTCCCCAGATTTTTAATAGGGGGTTTAGAAGACTGACTTGTAGCCTTCCCCTGTTCTCAGCTTGTCATATGCCACAAGGTTCTTGGAAACCCAATTAGAGTCAGGTAAGCAGCTCTCACCCTGGGCAGAAGACCCTCAGAGACTGGGTCATTAAGACGTTCCACCAGGGGCTGTGTTTCACCACAACCCCACCTGCCCACGGGGCCTTGGCGTGGTCTTCTGCTCCTGAGGCATCCCCAGCTACAGAGGAACAATCTGTCTTCTCCAGAAGTCGTTCAATTTTTTAGTAATTTAGAGTCCAAAGAGGAAGTTCTAAAATTCCATAGTCTCCTGAAAATTGTAATTACTCTCTTCAGTAACCCCTATAATGTTGCCATTGTTCGCTTCCACCCCTGCCCTGGAGCTACTGAGGATGAAGACCTTCTGAGCTGGACTTTCAAGCTCAATCTCTTCACAGAAGTGAGGCACTTGGGCCTGGTGTAGCTACCGCGCTTCCTATTCCCTCTTCCTTCCATGACACCCAGTGTGGTCATGGATTGGTGGACCTGGCTGCGTTACCTCACGGCTGAATTACCTCCTTTGTGGTTTTCTGGTTTCCCGTGAGGGGATCAAAGAGTTGATCACATAGTTTTCATTTTTGGTCTTTATTGTTTTTATTTTCTTACATAAGTAATATATGAATATATCTTTATCGTACAAGTTTAAAATAATATAGACGTTTACAGAGCAAAGCTAAAAGCCTGCACCATCCTCCCATGTCCACTCTTCCCCACAGGTAACAGCGCATGGATCTATGCACATGTATTATTTTTGTCATTTTTTAGATATAGATATTACTTTGCAACTTAAAAATTTGGTATATTTTTTACTTAGAAATATTTCACATTAGGATATAGAGATATATCTCATTCATATATAACTGTACTCACACACACATGTAATACTCTCATACCCTAGACTTTTATCTTCACACAAAAGACATTGTCCTATGCACATGGTTCTGCACTTTGCATTTTAGACACTAGAAAACTCGGCGCGTCCATGCCTTCCTCCTTCCTGTTTTTATTAACAACTGCGTCCTCTTCCACCATTTGGATGTGCCAAAATTTATTAACCAGAAGCCCACTGGAGAACATTTTTGTTATAAATATACTTCTCATATATCTGTGTGACAGTCCTTTAATCGAGCCTCATATTCTGTGGCACAATGAAACGTGAAGGTTATCACGTGGGAAATGGTGCTGAGTGGAAAGGGATGGAAGTGGCTGAGAGGCTGCTGATTCCTCCTGATTCATTTCCTGAACTTTCTGGTGATGTCATTCCATAGTTACCATTAGCTCAGATTTTTACTTTCCAGTTTCAGCTTCTTTTAGTTTTACCTAAAAGCTCTTTTGACAAGTCATTCCAAATGACAGCTCCATCCACACTTGTACCCAGAGATTGTTTCTGGGTGGGACAAGCTGTCCTTTCTAATTAAAGATGTTCCATCCCTAAGTGATTCATTTCCTTTGAGCACCTTGGCTGTGTTTAATACATATTTTTTGCAACCAGATGTGCATGCATATAGCTGTTACTTCCGTGTAAGGCAGGTGTACACCTGTACACTCGATATAAATAAAAATACTAAAGTCAGAGTGATATGACGTGAGAACGCTACCCACCGTTGCTGGCTTTGAAGATGGAGGAAATGAGCCACAAACCAGCAAAGGTGGAAAGGCAAGGAGATGGATTCACCCCTAGAGACTCCACAAAGGAACAAGGCCTCGTTGACACATTGATTTTAGCGCCATGAGACCCATTTCGGACTTCCAAACTAGATAAGTGTAAGACAATAAATCCATGTGGTTTTAAACCAAAATAAATAAATAAATAAAATACTAATTTAATGTTTTGATGCATTGGTAACTTATCAGCCTGAGTGGTTTGTTTTCCTCTAGAAGTACACCTCCCTTGTTAAATAGACCTCATTTAGTCATTTTAACCAAAGTTGCGTTTCCCAAGAAAAGCTTGAAACTGATTTTTTTTAAAAAAGCTTTTATTACTTTGTTTCAGCATTTCTGACATTGCTGCACATATTTGGTCACGCAGCCGAGCAGCCAGTGAGTGCTTGCTTATGAGCCTGAATGTCCTGTCACTGATCATAACTTTTTTTAATATTATTATGTTTTTAATCCCTGCCACCGAACCAGTTTTTCAACTTCATTCTCGCTTTAACACCTGCCTGTTCTGCTCTTTCGTCATCTTCTGCTGGCTCCACTTGCCCCTCTCCAGCCTGGAACCCACAATTGGCTGTTTTGGACATGTGTGCAGTCTGGAATCCCTTGTCCCCTTGGGCCCACACTGTGGCCACTGGGCCCTCCCATCTGGCCCCCTCCCCAGCGCTCCCTCTGAAGCTGTGCCCCTCCTTCTCACCCAGGGGAGCCCCGCTGCCTGGCCTGTCCCCTCCCTCCAGCTCTGCCTGGGACCTTGCTCCATCATGCATTCTCTCTCTCTCTTTCTCTCTCTCTCTCCCCACCCCAAGCTGGTTGCTTTCTTTGCAAAAAGAAAAAAGCAGAGTCAAGTCTTCCTCTAAAGATACTTTTCTCAACCTGCTATTCCCATAAGCTATTGTTCTATCTCTTTCCTTCTCCTGCCAAAGTTCTTGAGACACTAGTCTGAACTGGTTTCTTCACCTCCTTCCCTCCCAATCACTACTTTATTTATTTATTTTTTTTTTTTGAGACAGAGTCTCACTCTGTTGCCCAGGCTAGAGTGAGTGCCATGGCGTCAGCCTAGCTCACAGCAACCTCAAACTCCTGAACTCAAGCGATCCTCCTGTCTCAGCCTCCCGAGTAGCTGGGACTACAGGCATGCGCCACCATGCCCGGCTAATTTTTTCTATATATATTTTTAGCTGTCCATATAATTTCTTTCTATTTTTAGTAGAGATGGGGTCTCGCTCTTGCTCAGGCTGGTCTTGAACTCCTGAGCTCAAACGATCCGCCCACCTCGGCCTCCCAGAGTGCTAGGATTACAGGCGTGAGCCACCGCGCCCGGCCGCAATCACTACTTTAAATAAATAAAAAATTAAACATAAAAGTGAACGCGCATGTGGTAAATATTCAACAAAGGAGAATGGAAAATAAAAAAAACCCACACCCATCTGACTGCCAGTCCTTTTCCTCTAAGATGATTGGGGAAATTAATTAGTTAATTGATTGATTAATAGGGTCCAGAATCTCTTTTCAGAAAAGAACAATATATATTGATTTTATATATTGTAGTGTGTATATATATAACATATTATATATATTATATACATACACCTGCAAATATATTTACAATCTTCTAAATTTTACACATATAGAATCACACCCTGTTCTGACCTTACTTTTTTAAAAAAAATCAATAAAATATCCAAGTCCAAGAAATATTATTGAATTTTTAAAAATTATCTGAGAACAGTGGGAATAGCAGGTGCCACTGGTAAGAGGATCCGATTAGTTGGGGACAAGGATAAAGGAGCAACTTTCTTTTCACTGCACACCCTTTTGTAGTATTAGAATTTTGTACTATATTCCTATATTGCCTATTTCATAAATAAATCACTTAAAATTATATATCTTGAATATCTTTCTATATTAGCATACACAGGTATAACTCATTATTTTAAATGGCTTCAAAATAGTTATATAGATGTGCCATGATTTGTGTAAATAATTTCTTATTCATGGACGTTTGGGTCGTTCTCGGGTTTCAGTCACTACTGTTTGTACATGTGCCTGCAGTACCGTGGCAACGCGTCTTCTGTTCCTGCTCCAGACCCCTTTCCTCTTGTGTGTCTGTACATAGATCCCGTGTGGCTCCTTTCTGACTACTCATCCTTGAATGGGGTGAATTTTCCTCTACAAGCCTTTGCAGGAGGTCTGGTTGGGGAGAAGGCCAGTGGCAGGTTCCAAGCCTTCTGGAATGTTCTCATGACTGAGGACGTGGGTGAGAGATTCCTTTAGGCAGCAGGACAAGCAGGTGGACGGCCGCATGCATCCTGGTCTCTGTTCTGCCTCCTGCCCCCAGACAGGCTGGTTCCAGCATGTGGCTTTCCTGTGAGCATCCTCATTCATCCTCACCTCCTCTGCCCCACAGGACCAAGCCGAGTGTGGGGTAGCTCCCCACCACCCCTGTGCCCCACTCCTGCTGGGATTTGGATTTTGTACCTTAGTGAGAGCCTGTGACATTAAAAAGGTAAACTTGTTTGATTTTTCTTGTGATCTAAGGGTCCTGTCTCCACGGCCTCCATCCGTCGTGTTCCATCTCACTACTTTGGCGTGGCTTTTGCCTAGTTTGTGGAATCGATGTATGTATATGACAACAAGCAAACAGAAACCAGCACAAAAGGCATGCAGGAACTATACCTGCCCTGCAGTTGGTCCCTGAGTCATCCCACCAGAGGCAGACTCTGCTACTTCTTTCCTGTGTGTCTGTCCAGAGGTGGTCTACACATACTCAGACAGGTGGAGCTGCAGGAAACTGACCTGAAATGGTTTTTACTTGTCATTGATCTCCTCCCCAACATCCATTTTCCTCTTCCTTCCTGGAGAATTCCTGTTTGCACAGGAATCCATACCGCCCCCCCACCCCCCAATTAGTGCTCCGCCCTCAGGAGAAGTTGAAACCATCTCCACTCCAGGGATGGGCCTTTCTTTCTCCAAAAGGGGCATCTTTTGGGCTAATCTTTGGGTTAGGAATGAGCCTGTGAAACAATTTTCACCAGTAACACAAGGTGAGGTTAGCTGTGGAAAAACTTCAGAATAACCGTTTCTCACCTCCTCTGGTTGAGCCGTTCACGGAGGTGAGGCACTCCCCATCCAGGCTGAGGGAGGACCCCACACAAGGAAAGGGGCGCAGAAATGCAGCTGGAGCCACCAGATTATGCCAGCCCTGAAGCCAATCCTAACTTGGGACTTTTGGTTTTTTGAATATCACTATTTAAAGCAGTTTGCATTGAGATTTCTGTCCCTGATAGCCAAGGGCATCCTGAGAGCTACAGGAGTGATTAACTAGTGGAGAAACCCCCTCACTTCTGGTGTAGCTGCCGTGGGAAGAATGCACCAGTGAAAAGTGGACCCCTGCCCTTGAAGGTAATAGGAGTGGAAGGCAACAGAATCAGAGTGCCACATGTGACCAAAAGTGACACTGAGTATCCAGCAGCCATGCTTTCGCTTCCTGCTGGCCCAGGGAATGCAGGGACCAGGCACCCAGCAGGGCGGTTAGGGAAGAGAGACATGGTCCTGGGGGGCGGGGTGGGCATGTGAACCAGTCCCAGCGCAGAGTGTACATGGGAAGTCTGCTGGAGGAATGCCCTCCTGTGCCACCTCTGCTTCCTACCTCTGAGCACAGGTGTGTGAGGACCAGATGTGTAGGCCAGCGGCAGCCAACTCACAATCCTGAAGGAAGGGCCAAGAGGACCTCAGAGATGACAGTCCAGAACCCAGGGGTCACAGAGTCTCTGCCAGCTACACCCAGACTTCCCCATAGATGAGAAAAATGAACTCCTCTAAGCAAAACGAGTTTTAAGTGGGTATTCTGTTCCTTTCTTTCTTTTTCTTTTTTAGAGACAAGATCTTACTCTGTCACCCAGGCTGGAGTGCAGTGGCACGACCTTAGCATGATCTTAGCCAAGGGCAGTCGTGATTAGTCAGGAGTCCTGAGGGCAGCTCCAAGCCAGGGAAGCCCACTGCATCCCCAGAGCTACCCCTTTGCACCGATTCAAGCCTCTGTGGGAGTCAGGATTGGGCCCAGGGTGAGCATGGAGGGACCCCGGGGATTTGCCTGCTCCAAAGCATCCCTGCCACTCCACAGAGCCCTTCTGTGATCACACTGAGTTTAGGAGCTCCTTGTAATGTGAGGAGATGTGACCCAGTCATTAATACATCAAACACGTAGCGGTAAATCTGTACCCACTAAAACACACCTATGAGGCTCCCCACCGCCTCCGGGCACAGCCCTCAGTCTTCAGGGGCAAAGGGCCCTGTGATCTGCCTGCTCTCCAGCTGTCTCTCCCCCACCTCAAACCGCACCCAGCGCCTAGTACCATGGATGTTGTTCTTGCCCTCGCTGCTCCCTCTGCCTTCCCGTCCTTGCAGGCTCACAAACTTCCTCTCATCTTGCAAAGTTCAGCCATCTCGCCTTGTTATTGGCCCTTTCCCTAACCGCCCTCCAGGGGGGAGTGACTGCTCTCTTTTGGTCACCTAGTGCCCACCCGTACTTCTGTTACACGGCCTAGAATACTTTATAATATTTATGTCTATTTTCCAGATCTGTGTCACCCACTGGACTATAAAATCCCGAGGACTGGGGCTGTGTCTGGCCCAGAGTAGCTGATTACTAAAGGTCTGTTGCGTGGATATATGGGTGGGTGTGCTGGTAAGGCCCAGTGTGTGCCTGTTCACCTGCTGGGCTCTCCTAATGCGAGAACAAAGGCTCTTTCCCTGCCCTCAAGGAACTCCTTGTAGATGACAGACAATAAAAAAATTAATAAAAAAGATTCATCACTTATGTGATGAGTCAGGGCACAGCTTGGCATGTGAGCTCAGCTGACAGGCGCCCTCTCCAGTGGGGGAAAGAGGTGTGTTTGTTGGGTACTTCCTAGAGGAGCTCACACGCAATCTGCATCCAGCAGGAGCCAGCCACGCGGAGACGGGACGGAGGGGCAGCCCGGACACAGCGAGCAGCGAGCAGCGAGTCCGAAGCCCCCAGGGTGTCAGCTGCAAACAGTGGAAATGGCTCAGAGCCCACGTAGCGGAGGAAAGGAGAAATGTGGGGAATGGCAGGGAGACGGCGCAGAGGCAGGGAGGACCAATCACGAGGGCCACATCCCCACTAGGGCATCTGGATTTTGTGCTGGAGAAATGTGGACAGGTTTTAAGAGAAAACGTGGTAGGGTTTGCATTTTCAAAGATCACCCCAGCAGCAGTGAGGGGTGCGCAGTGAGGCCGGGCGGAGGCTCTACAAGATCGGGTAAGGAACGGATGAGCGCAGACCAGCTGGGGCAGTGGGTGTTGGGGCCGGGAGGGACTTGGGCACACACTTGCTAGGGATTGGCCACTCTGCATCAGGGAAAGCGGAGGGCAGGGCAGGTGTCTCGGGTTCTGCCCCGGCCGACGGGGTAGGTGAAGGTACCTGCAGGAGGATGAGCAAGTACGGAAGAAAGAGGGGAGCTTCAGGTAGCTTCAGCTTTGGTCCCACAGAGGCTGAGGGGCCTGAGGGATTCCCAGGTGGGCCTTCTCCGGAGGCAATGAGATCTCCATCCCTGAGGCTTAGGAGCGAGGTCCAGGCAGGAAAAATCCATGTGATGCTCATCAGTGAAAAGGTGATAGCTGGGGCCATGTGTGGACACAGGTCTTTCGGGGTGGGAGGGGGGGTGTATACAGCAAAAAGATCAAGCCCCAGGATCTGCCTTATGTGAAGGCAAAATTCTTAAGAGGCTGAGACAGAATATGCAGATATACAGGAAGAATAAAGAGCTCATGCTGCAATTAGCGGCAGGAGGAAAAGAACCTCCAGAGGGATCCAGTGATCAACAAGGTCAAATCCAGCAAAGTAGGCAAGTCAGGAAAAAACGTGGAAAGTGTTCATCCGTGGCCAGGTTTTTCCAGCACTCATCAGCCTGTGGGTACAAGTGAGAGCACACTGATAGTGACACCACATATTTCACTGGCTTGTCGCCAACCATCTGCATAGCAGGGCTGCCTCTCCCCGGAAAAATGCCCTCGCCTCCCACTAAGTATTTCTGGGAGTGCCTGCGTGTCCCACACAAGCCCAGGGAGAGTCCACATGTGCTCACACACACACCCCTTTCTGTCCACAGCCCTGGAGGACGGGGCTGCTGCAGTCCCCACAGTGACGCCCCACGGAAATGCCCCTGAGGTCCACGCTGGGCTTCACCTCCTGATGAAAGCTACAAGCCTTCGTGATGCCAGCGCAGCAGAGCTTTCTTTGCTCTGAATTTTTCACTGAGCTGAAGCCACAGCATTTTCTGAGAAGTGGGGAGGACACCCCACCTCTGCCATCTGTTTGTACCGCATGCCTCTCATGGTGCCTCACAGAAGTGCCTTCCTTAGCTTGTGCCTCGTGGCCATCTGTCCTGAGGCTGAGAGAGTCCCTGGGGCGGAGAGAGTAGAGACCCGCGTACACCAGCCTCCGCCCCAGGTACCCAGACCAGCAGGTGGCCCTCTGCAAACAGGTCCTTTGGGAGGTTTACTCCACCAGCTCACCAAAACTTCCACCCAGGCTGCTGGGCGAGGCGCAGCGGGCACACCTCGCTCCCGGTGTAGCAATGTAGACAAGGGTCATAGCTGGTGTCGGCCAGAGGAGTTTCGGCAGAATGGTTGATAAGGAGGGCAGACTGCAATGCCATTGCTATGAGGAGAGAGTGGGAGGTCAGTAAAGTACAGGCAGCAAACGTGATAGCAAGTTTCGTGAAAGGGCGGAGGCAGGAATGCAGGCGCGGAGGGTGGTGGCGGTGGTGTAGTTCTTAATAAGGGAGACATTTGAACATAGTCACGTGCTGAGGAAAAAGGGGCAGCAGGAAGGGAGAAACTAGCAACAGACACTGAGAAGAGAAAGGCTGTGAGGGCACAGCCAGGTATAGCCGCGGGATGACCGCGGCCAAGGGAACCTGAGTCGGCAGCCTGGAGGGCCCTGAAGAGACCCTGGGCCCCACGGGGCCCTCTGGGAGGGGACAGGCCACAGGAGTCTGAGAGAAAGGAAGAAAAAGATGAGGGGAGACAGGACTCTGTCACTGAGCTCGTTCTGGAGGGAAGCGGAGCTGCGGGCCGGGGAGCCCCGAGCCCTGGCCTGACAAGCCACCTCCAGCCCCCCGGCCCTGCCACATGCTTGCTGACGACAGAGATCTCACTCAGCTGCCTCCCCGTGACTCAGAATCTGGGCTTCTCCTTCTGCCATTTTAATGTTAGTACCAATTGGAGTCACTTTTCCTCCCTCCTCTCTATCCCACTATGCTTGGGATTCCACCCACGTGACAGTGGTGGTGTCCTGCTCTGGCTCCGGCCCCACCTCTTTGAAAATACTCCGATTTCAGTGTAAAAACTCCTGGAGAAAACGATGATCCACTTTTAAAGGAGAGAGTTTTTCCTTGATTTGTTTATTTAACTTACCACACACTGGAGGGGTCCGAACTGGACCTGGGAGTAGAAGACGGTGCCTTTGCGGGAGGCAGACTGGGCACCCCGGGGCCCCCACCTCGCGCCTTCAGACACTGGAGGTCAACACGGGGTCGGGGTTATTACACAAACGGGGAGAACACAGGGTCAGAGGAAGGATCCTCATGTGATCTGTAGTTTGGAGTCAGGGGCTCCCTTGGAGTTTGCTTCCATGCTAAACGGCTGTTTAAGAGTCACCAAGTCTAATGCTTCAGGGGTGAAGCAGGTGTCTCAAGGGCGTGGGCCTACCAGGGGGGACATGGAGCAACCGGAGCCACCGCCTGCCCCATCCAAAGGGGACAGCAGGTACTCAGCCCCAGCTGCCGCCACTAAAGAATTCACGCTCTGTACCGTCTGACCTGACTTTTCAGAGGGAAGTTGCAAGTCCAGATTCTTTTGTGCAATCTTCAGATTTTTAACTACTTAGAATGAATTCCATTAAGACAATCACAACAACAAACACCCACTGTACAGGCCAAGCAAAACACCCTGGAAGAAACCTCCACGTGGGGCGCAAAGTCACAATTTCGATTTCATTTCCTCTAAAGAGATTTCAAAGCACTC
Source organism: Eulemur rufifrons (assembly GCF_041146395.1). Lineage (NCBI taxonomy): Eukaryota > Metazoa > Chordata > Mammalia > Primates > Lemuridae > Eulemur > Eulemur rufifrons. Next base: position 65,738,828 of record NC_090999.1, on the reverse strand, counting down.
TGTTTCTTGAGTGATTCTGTTTGCATTTTTAAGTCCCACCATATCTCCCAGAAGGGAAGCAAAGCATTGGCTCTAAGAGGTCACTGCCTCCACATCCCCCTCCCTGAGGCTGGTCTGTGCAAGCTGTGCTTCCCCAGGGGGTGACTTAACTCTGATCCTCGCCAAAGGGCAGGCACTCCCCAAAGGTCTGAGGATAACAAAGACATCCTGGCCATAGCTACTAACGATAAAATAGCAAGTATGCATTCACAAGCATTGCTAGTGAATTATACCACAGAAATGCCTTTGGAGCTGTCCCTTTAAAACTCGAGCATGCTACCAGGCTAACTCCTCCTCCAGGGAGGGTCCTTACTAAATGAGAGCCAGCTGGCCGGGGCCTCGGTTCAGCACCCTAAGCAATACCTGCAATTGAGGACTCCTCCCTGGGAGACGGCAGCCTGTCAGCATGGCTCAGGAGTTTGTGAACGGCAAAATCCAGCCTGGGAAGGTGGTCGTGTTCATCAAACCCACCTGCCCCTACTGCAGAAGGACCCAAGAGATCCTCAGTCAATTGCCCTTCAAACCAGGGTTTCTAGAATTTGTCGATATCACAGCCAACAGCGATGCAAACGAGATTCAAGATTATTTGCAACGGCTCACAGGAGCAAGAACGGTGAGTATGGGGTTTAGTTTTAAAAGGCTCCCGGGTTGCTTTTTCTCCTTGGGGCTGTGTCTTTCTCTAGGACACCGCCAGGGTTCCGTTGTTCAAGGCGTCTGGAGTGCTTTGCAGGGTGTGGGGGAGGGCGCCTGAGAGAAGACACTGGTCACTTGAATGAGCGGCTGGCCTGCAGCCAAATGTCCCCTCAGAGCAGAGAAAGCAGCACAGCTGATGTGTGCTGCGTGTCACAGTCAGCGGGCCCAGCAGCTTGTCTGGGAGTCTCTGAGGAGTCATCTGGAGTCTTTGTTTTAAGCACTGCTGTAAAATGACCATTTTCAGCCACCAGGGCTGGGGGTGGAAGGCGGGCTGGAGGGGCCGGATGTGACCTGTACCTTTCTCTTATCCAGCATGGCTAAATGCAGGCTTTATTTTGTTTTTGTGTGGCCAAGTGGGATTTACTGTCCTCAATCTTTTCTCTAGGCTTTTTTTTTTAACCTTAACCTAATTTATCTATCTTATCTATTTCTCTTATCTAACTCCTCCCACTGGAAAAATGGAATGCATCATTATCTGCCCCTTGCTCTTAATTAATTACGGTTGTTTCCAGGCCCTTCAGAGTAAGGAGTCCGTAGGTCAGAGTGCTGGCCTGGCTCTCACGGTGGCTTGCTATGTGATCCCGGGCAAGTCGCTGTCTCTGTGACCCTCAGAAATCCCAGGTGCAAGACCAGATTAAAGTAGGTGACCTGAAGGCCCCCTTTGCTAAGCACAGAACATGGGACCCTCTAAGAACTGCTGTCCTCCGTCTGAAAAGACTTCCCGCCCTCGGAGTCCTGGTAGGATAGTCTGCCAACCAGATCACCTGTGTCGGTTGTGGGGTGAGAAATATCCCACCAGCTCACCTAAATTCCCTTTCAGGATGCAATTCTAGGACATAATGTTGGCAGAAGCAAATATCCTATTTCAGTTTGGGTTTGGTTTGACTTGTGAGGTTTTCTCTGGGTTCTGAGTATAAAGCATGGAGGTGGTCTCTCCCCTTCTCTCCAATAAGAAAGCAGCATTTCGGTACAGAGGGAGACTAGATATGTTACTCTATTGCTGCAAGCTAAGGTCCTGGAGCAGACACAGTGGTGAGAGAGGCTCTGGTGGCTTAGTGGGACCACCAGCTACACAGGCTCCAGGCCAGGGCCCCCAACCTGGGTCCCTCTTAGCCGGTGCTTCCCAAACTTTGCTGCACATTAGAATCACCTGGGGAGCTTTCAAAACGATCCTCATGCCCAAATTATGCCCCATACCAATTAAATCACAGTGTCAGAGGTGGGAGCCAAGCATTAGTAGTTTGAAAGATCCCTGCTTGAGTACAATTTGCAACAAAGTTAGGGAACTACTGTTCTCAGCCCAACAGCATCTGATCTCTAGCAGGTAAAGCAAACCTCTTCATGCATTCATTTAACAAATATTTTTCATTTCTTTGTAAAGCAATGATATTTCTTGTAGTGGCCTTTTAAGTTTGTTTTTAATTTTTTAAAGACATTTTTCATAGATTCTTGAGTCCCGAATGCGATCCTCCAAGATGAAGAACATAAAGCTGTATGATTTATGATCCCCAACAGTGAATTGTTTAGAGCCTAAGAAATTGAGGGCAGTTTCTGTCTTAATTATCCTGTAATGACCTATGGTCCTGTGGGTGTAGTAGGAGAGCAGCAGGACTTAACTGGTTACAGGAACTTCTGCGTTCATTCAGGCCATGTACTTGGAGAAGCCTGCTTTGGTTTTGCTATAGCCAAGCTCCTAGGTCAGTACCTTCATTTATTTCTTCTCTAATGCTTTTTTCTTCATGTAGATCTGAATTTCTGTCCTATAGCATTTTTCCTTCTCCCTGAACAACTTCTTTGAGCATTTCTTCAAGGCAGTTCTGTCAGGAACAAATTCCCTCAAATATTGTTTGTCTGAGAAAGTATTTGTCCTGCATATTTAAAGGATGAATTTGCTGGGTACAACACATATTTTTAAGCACTTACTATGTACCAGGCACTTTTCTGGACATTGGAAACACAACCATGAAAAAAAAAAAAAACAAACGAAAATTCCTGCCATTTTTGAACCTACATTCTAGTGGAGAAGACAAACAATAAATGCTATAAATAAAATAGCACATGACACTTGCCATTTCCCTATTTACTATGAAGAAAACTTAAGTAGGAAAGGGAGGTAAGGAGTAGGCAGTAGGATACAGTTTTAAGTGGAGACATCTGGGCCTTGCTGAGAAGGGAACATTTGAGTAGATCTCTACAGGAGGTGAGAGAAAAGCATAAAAGAATTTAGGGGTAGGGCATTCCAGGCAGTGGGAACAGCAGGTGCAAAGGTCCTGTGGTAGAAGTGCCTGGCAGGTTCGTGGAATAGCAAGGAGGCCAATATGGCTGGAGCATTGAGCTAATTAGGAGAGTTAGAGAAGATGAGATCTGAAAGATAATGGGAGATAGGTCAGGAAGGCCTTTCAAGCTATCCTAAGGACGGTGGCTTATACTCAATGTGAGATGAGATGCCACTGGTGGGTTTTGAGCAGAAGAGTGACTCGATCTCAGTTTTGAAAGGATCACTCTAGCAGCCGTGGGAAGAAGAGATGGTAGGAGGGCCAGGGCCGGGGTTGAAGCTGGGAGACATTTGGAGGCTATAGTAGTAAATTGGGTGAAAGATGTTGGCTCATACCAGGGAGGTAGCCGAGGAAGTGGTGAGGAGTGTTGGGAAACAGCTGTGAGGAGTTACATCTGAGTAACCCTCCAGAGTACAGCAGATGCTGCCCAGCTGAGGCTGGGAAACCAACTCCCGGACAGAGAGGGCCCCAGTACTACCGAACCCGTTCTTATGGCGGCGGCTGTCCTTCCTCTCCTTTGACAGTAACAGACTCAAGTCCCTCCAGGGAGGGGCATGAGGCCAGGAAGGGAGGCAGCAGTGGGTGTTTCCTCTTCTTTCCGCAGCTGAACCAACAGTGCCTCTGTGCTTCCTGTTTCGTCACCATAGGCCCCCAGTGCTGTCCTGTGCGGCCTGTAGTTCCCCATTAGGGGTGATGTTAACCGGTGGGATTTAAGGTAGTTTTGCTGTTCCCCAGACTAGACAGTGGGTGTGAGGACAAAGGGGCCTTTCAGCTTTCAAGTGAAACCAGCTTCTTTGCTAGATGGTGTGCACAAAACTCCACCCTGGGGACAGCCTGATCACATTTCAGGGTCTGTCTCAGGACGCTGGGGCAGCTACAGGGCTGCAGGTGTTCAATGCCTCAGTTACCCTGAGAGGAATAGGTGGCTGCTCAGTGTAGACCAGTGGTTTGCAAACCCGATCCCAGGAGCAGCGGCAGCAACACCCGGGAACTTATTAGAAATGCAAAATCTTGGCCCCCAACCCAAATCTCCTGGATCAGAAATTGAAGGTGAGAGGGAAGAGGAGTCTGTTTTAACAAGCCCTTCCATGGTTCTGATGCGCTTTCCAGCTGGAGAACCTCTAAGGAGAGGACTCCTTGCTGCTCAGGGCGTTCTCAACAACCGAGTTAACTCAAGCCCCGAGGCCAGCACCCTGGCCGGAGGCGGAGATTTGGCAAGCTGCGGGAAGAGGGGTGATTACTCAGTTCTTTCTGAAAATACAAAAGTTCAAGAATAAATACATTGCGTCCTTGTTTAAAGCTCAGATGGTTTTTATTTAATTAGGTAAGTCCTTAAACAAAAGGAGCTCTGCAGTAGAATTACGTTAGGATAACACGAGGATCCTGTTATGTTTCCTGTTATAACTGACCACAGCCAAGTGTTACTGGGGAGATAGAAGCTGAAAGGTCCCAACAATTTGCTTAGGGGAAGCTTTGTTTTCTCTCAAATAATGTCCAGGACCCAGGAAAAAATTTAAGTTTCCCACCCCATCTTTCTGCAGCCCTTCTTGCAGATACAAACAGGGTCACGTTGATGACGCCTCCAATTTGCAAAGCCTCGTGCACGGCCGGTGCTGCAGGTGGAGACAGCATCTCTGGGACCAGATGGGACGTAGCCAGGCACACTCGCCGCACGGAGCCACACAGGTTTCTTCCCACTCTTAGGGCACAGGAAATAGCTGTGAAAATGCAGTGTGAGATTGCTTTTTAATTTTTAGCCTTTATTTTTAAAGCCTACTTCCACCCAGACCCCCTTCTGAATAAAAATACTGTAGGACCTTATCCACAATAATTCAGCCCCTTTTCTCATCTTTCTCACCTCTTTTTTTTTTTTTTTTTTTTTTTTTGAGACAGAGTCTCGCTCTGTTGCCTGGGCTAGAGTGAGTGCCGTGGCATCAGCCTAGCTCACAGCAACCTCAAACTCCTGGGCTCAAGGGATCCTCCTGTCTCAGCCTCCCGAGTAGTTGGGACTGCAGGCATGCACCACCATGCCCGGCTAATTTTTTTTTCTATATATATTTTTAGCTGTCCATATAATCTCTTTCTATTTTTAGTAGAGATGGGGTCTCACTCTTGCTCAGGCTGGTCTCGAACTCCTGAGCTCAAACAATCCGCCCACCTCGGCCTCCCAGAGTGCTAGGATTACAGGCGTGAGCCACCGCGCCCGGCCTTTCTCACTTTTTAAACAACTTAAATTATGCCTCCTGAGGAAAATCAAAAACTTCAAAAAATATTCTCACTGCTTTCTGCCTTCCACCACCCCCATCTTCTCTGGGTTGTCCCTAGTGTCTGGGGAGAGGGGCTGTGGCTTCTGATCACCCAGGTGACCCACGGGGTGCTTGTCAAGCACTCACTGCCAGTCAGCCTTTGTGTAACACCCCGGGCCTGGGAATTTTCTGAGCCCCAGTGAAGGGACTTCCTTCTGTCGGGATTCTGAAAGCCCTCTGGAATGTGCCTGCACCTAGCAGTAGGAAGGGAGTGTGTGACTGGAAAGAAACTCATTCAGCAGGTGCAATGACTGTGGCCGCTGGGTTTGCCCTGGATCCCCCCATGCCAGGTGTGAAGCTAAAGCAGGTGATGTCCTTGGTCCCAGAGCTGCAGCACTGAAACACCTTATGAAGGATGAAAGGAAAATCAGATGCCGCTACACTCTCCCCTAGTGGAGGACAGAGCTTACCTGTGTTTTAACAAAAGACAGAGATGACTGTATTTAATAAGAGACCTAATGCAAATACTTTTCCAGCTGCACGGAGCCACGAATTCCTTCCTGATTGCTGTGGCTTGGCGTGCAGTCTCAGGTGTGGGCCCGGCTGCAGAGAAACCAGATTTCAATCTGGTTTGACTTCAGCCAGGGTGGTCTGACTTCAGCCAACCAAAGTTCTCTCCCCGAAACGTGTTTCTATAGGGTGATATTTTTATTACATACCTTTGACAAGTTGGACAATCTCATGAACAACATACTCAATTTGAAAAATATCCTGTCTTAGACACATTCTTTAATAATGTTACTTTTATAACAGTAAGGAAGTTCTGTCCTGTAAGGAGGTTGTAAAGTGATTTGAAAAGTTTTGGAATCACGGGAAATATTCAGAGGAAGGATAAAAATATTCTTTCTAATCTAGTAATTAAATTCCTTCAGTGTCCTGGGTGGTTCACTTTTTCAGGTGCCTCGAGTGTTTTTTGGCAAGGAGTGTATAGGTGGATGCAGTGATCTAGTAACTCTGCAAGAGAACGGGGAGCTGGTGACGCGCCTAGAGCGGATTGGAGCTCTGCAGTAACTGCAGGTGAGTGGCAGGTGAGACGCCGGGCCCCCCACACTGGGAGACAGTGGATTCCACTGCCGTGGTTTGTTATAGCGTAGCGTGGCATTCTGGCTAGGGAAAGAACAATGCGGGGTGATTTGAGGAAGTGTGGCATTAATCATTTGTGAATTTCGCCTTTTATAAAGGCATTAATGATGTCAATGGGAGGAATCCTTTGACTCAACCTTCATTTAGCAGATATTTATCTTGCATTGAATTTGTGCCAGACACTGCACTGGGCTCTGGGAATACAGTGATACAAAAAAGATAATATGGAACTTGTATTCTAGAGCAGTAGACATATAATAAACAAGTGAATCATTCCTGAAACAAAAAGAACAATGCGTTAGAACGTGTGGGGAGGTGGGGAGCAAATTTGGCTAATATGGCAAGGGAGGGCTTTCCTTGGGAGGGGCTGGTTGAGCTGAGACCTGTTTGCCAAGATGATTGACAGCTACTAAAGATGAAGCAGAACTTTTCAGGCCCAGGGAATGGCAAGTGCAAAGGCTCTGAGGTGGCAAAAAGTAAGAAATGTTCAAGGAACAGAAAGAGTGAGAACAGATTGAGTGAGAAGGAGGCATCGTAAGAAACGTGGGCAGGAGCCGGAGCATGGTAGGCAATTTGCATTTATTCTAAATGAAATGTGAAATTGAGGTATTTTTTTTTTCTTTACCTGTGTTCACACAGCTCGATCTAATAGTATTTCCAAACACTGAAATGAAATTTTCTACAATCAGTAACCTAAAGGAGATCTTTGGCTCAGCAGAAAACCACAGGGTGATGAAGTCTTTAGAAAGGAATCAGGGTGCGTTCGCACTCTGACATCTCCTTTCTCTGCTGGCTTCCAAACAGGCCAGTTCTGCTGACTCATACGCAGAGAGACTCAAGTGTTTCTTAGTCGAGGGAGAAATTAATGGTTCTTTAATCAAAATGCTCTTTGAGAGGTATCTATTGCCCACTAATTAATGACTTATCCCTTGGGCGATGGGTATACACAATTTGTGATGGTTACTTAGAATGACAACAGAAGGGAAAAAAGTCTGAAAAAATACAACTGAGTCCCCTGAAATAAAATAGTCAATGTTATAAATCTTCTAATCACAGTTCTACAACCTCGTCACAGCAGGTGAACCCTGTGTCTGGGTTAGCTTTCAAGTAGTCAAAAAAAAAAAACCCAATTAGCAGCAGTACCAAATGTTTCCTATTCTGGAACATTTTAGCAATTTAGGCTTAATTAAGAATGAAAGCAGATGGAAAATACCATTTCCCTAACTCTGTCTCTGTCTCTGTTTTGGTGTGGGCATGAGAGTCCCCCATGCCCAGAAAGTCTCTCTGTTTGCTTTGCTGTCAGGATTTTGCGGGCAGCCGCACCTCAGGGTCCTCTGAAACAGTGTGTTTAAATGGCAGGAGCAGTTGTCCTGGCAATGCGAGGGACATGAGGATAACTTGCCTTACAGAAAGATCCAATTCTTTGTTTCTTTCCTGGCAGAGCAGGACCCACGACGATATCCCCCTCCAGAGCTGAACAGCATCACGAAGGATAACAGCACTTACCGGCCGACGGAATTTTGGGCACAAACAGCTTTTTTCTTCTTTTGGCTCAGTATTAAAAAAGTGAACCCACCTGCCCCTAACCACGGGCACAAGAAGGTTGATGGAGCATCTTGATTTTCTTCTGCATTAGTCCTTTGGGTTCTAGGAGGCTGCAACAAGTTCTGGCCTAAGATTCACTCACTGACCCAAAAGTTGTTCTTTCCCTTTAGCATGTGTCTCTTATTGTTCTCCCTGTGCGGGCTCCTCTACCTCTACCTCTACCTCTAAGGCAGTGTTTCTCCACCATGTTTAGCCAGACCCGACCCCCAGGATGCCTCTATAGTTGGTTTTCTGCTACTGCTGAAATTTTCATTTTGCTGAGTTCAACTTTATGAGTTTATGTGTTAGTGTTATGCAATCAGTGGGTGTTTCGAATGTGTTTTTTCAAACTGCGTGCAGCTCTGTACCCCACCTTGAGAATTACTGCCCTGAACCAGTGTTCTCAACCTTGCCATCTCACAGATCTCATAGAAAATGTCCAGCAATTCTGTGACGGGTCTAATGATTCAACCTGAGAAACTACGAAAAGTTAAGCATGGTTGGTTTTCACTTGGTGCCACGTGGATCAGAGGCACAAGTACAGAGGCTGGGGTCCTGTGGCAACACTCTGTTTAAGACAGTTACCCAGGTCATCCCAAACAAGCATGTGTTAATTTAGATTACCAGCAAAATGAAAACATGAAATGTAAAGCATTATCATAGAAAACTCGCAGCCCCCTCCCACAAGAGTGTCTCTGTGAAAGAGCCAAATCTGAGAAACACTGTCCTAAATGAGTCTGCCTTTTACCCGCCCCACCCTTTGAAAACTTAATCCCTTCCCATGAAGTTTGTTTGCTCTAGAATTACAAGATTAAGTTCATTTCATTCTGCAGTCTCTGGTGCAAATGGTTAATTTCTTTTCTAATAAAGAAGTACCTATAGATGACTCAATGATTTTTGTCCAGTTCTTTTGCCTGTTCTCAAGACCTTAACGAATGGTATTAATGTGAAATATACCAACTTGAAGCTTTATTCTTGTTAGTCCCTGCCATTGTATTGACACATGCTGCTGTCACTGAGTACAAATGGTTGATATAATTTTTAAATTTCCTGTTGAAATCAATATGTCAGCATTAGCCTACTGAATAATGTTTCGGGTTCAATAATAGTCTTTTTAATTTCATATTCCGTTTTTCCATTTCCCATCTAATACCCTTGTACTTTTGGCTTCTTTCCCTTGTGGGCCCTCGGCACTCCATTCAGCTAGGATTGCTGTGGATGATTGTGCGGGTCACACACTGCACAATACTATGAATGCCACCCCCTGACACTGCAGCCCCTTACCCACTCTGGACCACTTGCCTGCACTTTCTTTCACACTTCTACGTCCTTGTTCATTGTGCTTCCTCCTCCTGAGGTGCCTTTTCTTGTCCTTTCTTCTACTTTCAAACTCCTCCTTGTTCTTCAATGCCTGATGTAAAGACAGTCTTCCCTATACCTTCTCTCTCTTCTCACTGCTTTGTGACAAGAGTCATTGCTTTTTCTTCTGTAATCCAGAAACACTGAGCATTTAGGTACTTTACAACTCTTACCAGGCTATATTGCAGTTAATCATTTGTCTCAGTCTCTTGGCAGATTCAGACATACCCAAAGGCAAGAACCTAGACGTAACTATCATCGTAACCCAGTTTCTGGCATAGAAAATCTACTGTGTTAAGGCAATGCATGCATATGGTTTAAAAAGCCAAATTGTCTCGTGCTCCACCTCTCTCAAATCCCAGTCCTGGTCACACATGTATTTCATGGCTATTTAAGCCTATTTAAAAACATTATAAAATGTGTCAGACATATAGAAGAGTGTGTAGAATGTATAAGTCTATTTAACATCTACGTATCTACCTCCTAGGTTAAGAAATAAAGCTTGTATAAAGAGGTGTTTCTAAGGTACTGATAAAGCGCCCCTCCCCGAGAGTCCTTCCTCCCTCTCTCCCTCCCTCCATAAAAGTAACTGCTAGTTCATTTTTGTTGTAATTATTCAGAAACTTCTCTTTATGGTTTTACTCTATAATATCCCTAAGCAATGCATTTCACTTTTGAAAAGCAACAGAAAACACCAAGGTAGCTGTGAAAGGAAAGAGCGATACTGTCCCAGTTAGACGAATGATCCCAAGCGCAGATAAGCTGAACAAGGACTCTGAGTCATAGGCCAGCTTCAGCGTCCCTGAGAGTGTTCCAAAGCCTCTTCTGGGGAAGCCGCGGCTGGTCCCGAGTGAGTCCTTGGAAACGCAGGCTGCCCACGGTCGGGAAGGCTATTGTATGAACCAGGCACTGGATGGCCCCCAGAAACACGGCCAGTGGGAGTGGGCTGTTCTGCATTTCTGTCGCTTAACCGGCACGGCCCCACCCCCAGCTTGCAGGAGCAGCTCAAAGCACACCACACCCCTCACCTGGCCAGGGGTGTGGCACGGAGAACAGAAATGTCATCAGCACAAGGCAAGCGACAGTACAGATAAGGATCTGCTTCAGGCCCATTTGGACTTTCTGTCCTCAAGGGGGAGAATTACACGGCTCCAATCTGGACTGGGTATTCCCTTGTCTCTCTCCTGTGCTGGAGCTCCTGTGTCCCGTGACCCACACGTATTAGTTAGAATACCAGCTAAGCTGCCATAACAGAGACAGGAAAACATGATAGAAGCCTAGTTCTCTCTCTCTCCTGACAGTCCAGAGCCAGGCAGGTGGCATTTGCTCCAAGAAGGCGTGACTGACCCAGGACTCATGTGCATGACTTCTGCTCACGGCCCACCGGCCAGAACTTGGCGTCATGGCCCCACCTCGCTGCAGGGGAGGCTAGGCAGGGGTGCCCCTGGCTGGGAAGCCTCTCCCCAACTCAAACTCAGGGCGATCTATACCAAAAGAAAAAAGGGGAGAAAGGATATGGAAAGAAAATTAGCATATTGGGTCTTTCTCTTTTTTAGTCTTTTTCGTCTGAGCCCCTGTTTTCTGTCTCTGTTTTACATTTAAAAACCTTTCTCAAATGTCTAGAGATCTGGCTGTCTGTAAACATTTAAGAATGAGGCACTAAAAAACTGGTTGGAAGATTTGTGTGTGTGGATTGGGCCTGTCCACCGGTGGGAGGACAGGCTCTTCACCATAGGGAGAGTCTTTGTTCAAATGTCCCCTTCTCAGCAAGGGTTCCCCATCACCCTATCTAAAACACGGCACCTGCCCCTCCACTCTCACCGAGCACTCGCCGTCCCTCTTCCTTGACTTATTTTTCTCTATAGTAGGGGCCCCCAACCTATGGTGAGTTGTATAGTTATTTCATTATATATTATAATGTAATAATAATAGAAATAAAGTGCACAATAAATATAATGTGCTTGAATCATCCTGAAACCTTCCCTGGCCCCCTTCTCAGGGCCATGGAAAAATTGTCTTCCATGAAAATGGTCCCTGGTGCCCAAAAGGTTGGGGACCGCTGCTCTGTAGCATGTATCATTGCCTACTTTACTTATTTATTTTGTTTATTGTCTGTTTTCACCATTAGAAGTAAGCCCCTTGAGGTCAGCTGTTTGCATCTGTTGTATTTATTGCTGTGTCTGCAGCATCACGAGGACTGCTTGGCACATAGTAGGCACTTGGTAAAATCTGTCAGTGTGTGAATAAATAAATTAAACAATAAATGAATGATCAGGTGTGGATCTGACCGTTTCGCCGGGAGATCCCCCAACTGTTAGCTCCTGGATGCCTTTTCTTTCGAACCATTCAGCCTCTCCAGATGCACAGCTGGGGGACTGGGCCTTATTGCCAGGGTTCTGGCTGCCAAGCAGGGCAAAGGGACTTGGCAACTCCCTAGCCAGTGTGCAGACTGTCATGTAATCTCCCATTTTCTGCTGAGTAATTCTGTGTGACATGCAAAGATAGAAAGGACTGTCTTCCAAAGAGCACTGAGAGGTTGGCAGGAGGAGTTGGCAGAGGAAAGCCACAAGAACAACCAAGCAAAAAATTCATTGCCTACGCTCTACTCTTGCTTTCTGTTTACTTAAGGAAGCAAGTGATTCCATCTCCTGCGAATATCTCAGTTTATTACTGTCTTCTCTTGCTTCTGGCCTGGCTCCTGGTGCTAGACTCCTGATAGCCATTGCTCCCAACTCAAGGCTGTCCGAAGATGGCCCTGAAGGGGAAAGAACAGCCAGGGGTGATAAATGGGTCTGCATGGCCCCGACCTCACTATTTATGTCCCCAGTGAGTAGTATGAGGTCATTATCTGGATGTTTGGTTATAGGAGAAAGCCGTGCTCCCTAACTTACTATACCATAGTAATTGTTCACTGGTCCTGGGAAATATTTTAAAGAACTGGGCTCCTGAAATATTTTACTTAAAATTCCTTTCTTATATTAATAGCAGTCTTTTCCTATGAAATACACTGAACGTTTAAAGGGGCAGAATTTAATCTCACTCATTAGTGGAAAAGAATTTTGTTCGGCCTGGTCCCTTTAAGCACAAGTAATATTTAAATATGGGTCTATATTTATGCACAGGTTTATTATATTCCCTGTTCTCAGGGACATTTCTGGTGAGCTGTGCAGAGGTGGAGGGAGGAGAGAGAAGAAGGGGGTCTAGGAGAGCCAATGAAGCTGCAGAACATTGTGCAACTTGCGGCTCTGGGGTTTTATACCCACTGGCCCTTTCTGCCCACGCAGACTCCTCCCTCCCGGGCTGCTGGGCTAAAGCCTCTGGGGACTCGAAGCTGAGCTTTTCCAGAGAGCAGAGCAACTGCCTTTTTCCTTTTCTCTCGTGTGCATTGTAAAACTGGGAATAGTTTGCACATAAAGTTACAAGCTGTTTATAAAGTGGGGATTTGGCACTCCCTCTCATTATTCTTCCAAGGCATCCTTGAGAACTGGGTATAGACCGTCTCTAACACAACCTGCCCTGAGTTCTAGCCAGAGATGGTAAATAGCAACCAAAAGATCCACTCTGGGAATGGAACGGAGGACCAGAAACTCACACAGCTAGAACCTGTGGCCCTGGGGACTGTCCCCTCACACCTAGAATGTACCCTCCATGGTGGCAAGAGTGCATGTGTAACGCTGATGCCGGGTGAGGGTCACTGTGTGATTGGAGCGTGCCAGAGAATGGGGGTGGAGGGAGAAAAGAGTGGGCCCCAGGCTGACCCTACAAAAGGAAAAGTGTGGGCATCCCCAGACAAGAAAACCATGGTGAAGCCCTGGTTCTTCTCCCCACCCAGGAAGCCCACAGCAGACAGCACCAGGGAGGGGAGGATGTAGCTTTAGGCCACCTGTGTTAAGGGTGGCCCAATGGCTGATAGACTGTCCTTAATGTAACCAGAGGAATCCTCCTCCTCCAAATGAAGGAAGAAGCAAAGGATGCAAAGTGCCCCCTTAAACTCCTCTTGAGCAGGCAGGAGAGAGAAATCCCTCCTTTACAGGAATTTGAGGAGTAACGGACAAGTCTTTCCCATCAATGAGCATGATCTTTAGCATGAGGACTCTGCTGATTATTTTTGACTACGGGAGATTGAGCCCCTGTGAGCTGCAGACCCCTGGGGGTCGGGGGCTCAGGGCTATTGAGAGAGTCAGAGAATATATACATGCATTCTTATTTCCACAGATGTATATAAAGAGGTGCTATTCTACATAGTTTTCACTGCATCTATTTTTTTTCCAATATTTTAACAAAGGTGAGCAATTGATTTACCCAGTTAAAAGTTTTTCTTGGTCCCTATTCTGTATGTCAGCAACAGCAGGGAATAAAATAGCGACTCACTTAAAGGATCACTGTTATGTACATACAATTACCTATTCAAAATATCTAATTTAGTCTTAAAAAAGCATCCCAGCATTCAGAGTAGCTTTTGATCATCGCTGCTGTCTCAGTTGATGACTGAAGCACACCAGCACACGGGAGGAGGCTATGGCCCGCCCCATATTTTAATATGGAAAAAAAGGGGGTCTATAAGCTTGAAAATATTGGAAACTATTGCCCTGGATCAAAGAGGTGGCTACTACTGATGGTTCTCAGATTTACTGCTTATGTACGTTGGAATCTAGCAAACACCTGCAGTGTGGGATAGTGTCAAATAATGGTTAACTCTTACCAAAGGCAAAATATAATGAATCTTAATCAGCGTTTCCTAGGCATTTTGAAGAGGCTATATAATCTCCCTGCTGGTTGAAAGAAGATGAGTGTAAGAATCTTCATGCTTTGGCGGTAGACATGTAGAGAGACCCGGCTTCCTAGACCTTAGGTACTCACTAGGTGCCAAGTGCATTCTAAGTTTTGCGCATATTTTTGCTCATGTGATCCTCACAGCAGCCCTACAAGCCAACTCCTATTATCATCATTTGCATTTTACAGACGGAGAAACTGAGACACAGGAAGGTTAAGTAGGTTGCTCAATGTCTACCAGCAGAGCCAGGAGTTAAGCCCAGGAGGCTTCCAGGAGCCCACACTCACACCCATCCTGCCTTTCGTTCAGCCTTCCACTGTAGGGCCTGTGTTTTCTGGCCCAGTGGAACCACTGAAAGTCCTCCCTGGGCTCCTGGGCACTGAGCCACAACCTCAAAAGACAATTTGATTCATCTCCATAGCAAACGGTCTCTTAGCTCAGTGTTTCCCAAAGGAAGTTCCTCAGAATGCTGGTTCCATGGCACATGGATAAATGTTACATGAAAAAGAGTTTCCATGGTTAAATGAGTTTGGGAAATGCTGGGCTACGCAATGCAGGGCTTGTGCTCATTTCGAGAGTACATGCATTTTATCCAGAAAATTTTAAAATCTGATGCTCTTAGCCTCATCAAACCCCATAAGCATATAGATGTTCACTCCTCTCCCTTTGCTGAGCTACAGGAATAGGGCAACAAGGATGAATCGTGGGGAAGCTTCCTCCCTGAGGGGCACCTCCAGTGTGGAGGGGTGAAGTAGGGGTGGGTCATGCAGGGTCATGCAGCAGATGAGCTCAACTAGGGCCCCGAACCCAGTCTTACCCCTGGGACCCTCTGGTTGTGCTGTGATGTCAGTGATACGGCGTGGATGTTTGGCCCCTCCAAATCTCATGCTGAAATTTGATCCCCAGTTGGAAGTGGGGCCTGGTGGGAAGTGTTTGGATCATGGGGGCAGATGCTTCATGAATGCCTTGGTGTCTTCCCTGCCATAGATAATGAGTGAGTTCTCACTTATTAGTTCACACAAGAGCTGGTTGTTTAAAAGAGCCTGGCACTTCATCCCTCTCTTGCTCCTTCTCTTGACATGTGACACCATGTGACACACCTGCTTCCCCTTTGCCTTCCTGGATTGGAAGCTCCCTGAAGCAGATGATGGTGCCACATGATTCTCACATAGTCTGCAGAACCGTGAACCAAATAAACCTCTTTTCTTTATAAATTCCCCAGCCTCAAGTATTCCTTTATAGCAACATAAAATGGACTAAGACAATCAGTATCTGTGACATGCTAGTAGAAGTGAACGCTTGATTTGTCCTGGACGTTAATAGCAGAGTGAGGCGGCAGCAGGGAAAGGCCCCGAGATTGACAGCTCTACCCGGGGACACCCACACAGGCTGTGAAGACTGCCAGCATTCATCAGGCTCACAGCTTGACCTCGGAACTTGTCAGAGCCCTTAATATTTTAGTGTGCATTGTGAATTTCTGAAGTGGTGATAAAGTACCCATTATATCCCCAATTTCTTACCTAATAGTCCTTTCTTCAAGAAGCACCTCTCAGAATTCATTTAAGAGTCACAAGCATTGGAAATGCTGATTTATTACCCTCTCACTTTTCTTTGCCCTTTGCCAATCCTCACTTGCTTTTCTGTAGTTAGCACCATTTCATGCAAGGGATTCTGCTGTGGTCTGAATGTTTGTGTCCCTCCAAAATTTATGTGTTGAAATCCTACCCCCAAGGTGATGGTAGTAGGGTGGTAGGTGGGCTTTGTGGGAGGTGACTGGGTCATGAGGGTGGAGCCCTAGCTTGTCCTTTCCACCTTGTGAGAACACAGTGAGGGCGCCATCTACAAACCAGGTAATGGGCCCTCTCCAGACACAGAAGCTGCCAGCACCTTGATCTTGGACTTCTCAGCCTTCAGAACTGTCAGAAACATATTTCTGTTGTATATAAGCTACCCCATCAATGGTATTTTGTTATATCAGCCACAACAGCCTAAGACAGATGCTGAACAGGTGTATCATGTCAATGTTTGGCATTTCTTCTATTAAGCGTACTCTAACTTATTTACACTTTCAGCTAATGCCTTGATATAACTCCCAAAGTTCCCAGTAATGACACAAAATCCATCAAAGTCTTCATCTGCTGGTTCAAACCAAGCATGATTGTAGTCTGAAGTCTGTGCCAAGAGTTGTTGGAGCTGATTTATCAATACAGTCCCAAGCATCCGCAACGTGTAAATGCCATCCTTAAGACTGAACTCTTTCAGAAAGTCATAGATCCTAGGACCCTGTTAACTGCAACAAGCATGCCATTACCAAAAATAAACACACAAAAGTGTTTATACGTGCTATTCATGAACTGTAGAGTCCCTTGGTCACAAGGCTGCATTGTGGGTGTCACATGGGAGGTGGATAATAAATTCACAAGAAGTTCATGAGGGAGTATGAGAAGCATTTGCCAAGAAACAAAATTTTTCCATTTTTATCCAGTTCTGCAGTCCTTCATTGAACTCATGTCACTGGTCTACAGTGGTTACTGAACCAGTCAGAACACGTGTTTCTATTAATAGCTACCCATGATTTTCTCTCTCCCTTCTTCCCTTCCTTCCTTCCTTCCTCCTTCCTTTTGTTCTTTTCTCTTTCTTTTTTTTTTTTACAACTTCATTAAGGCATATTTATAGCTTATATAATTCAACACTTTCAATTGTATGCTTGAACAAGAGAATGGTCATCTAAGCTGCATAGCTTCTTACAGGAACTGCCCTAGGACCTGAAATTGCTGCTCCAAGGATAGATTTGTATGGTTTAGAAGCCACGTGGATGGAATTCAAATCCTGGTTAGACTATTTCCTAGCTGTGTGACTATAGGTAAGTAAATCTTCCCAGCTTCTGTTCTTATTATGAGAATTAAAGAGAATTAAAATTAAATTAACTAATTAAATTAAAATTAAAGATGATTAACAGAGAAACCTCACTCCCTAGCTGTCAGGGCTGAATGGGCCCAGACACCAGCCCCGCTTCTTTCCAACCACTTGGTACCAGAGTATGCTGTTTTCGTAGTATCCGTTTTGGAGTACAACGAATATCAACCACAAGGTTGGTGTGTTAACCGGTCATAACATTTAAAGAATCATGATCAAATTAAACTTTGGAATAGTTTCCTGAGGGGGGGATGGGAATGAAAGTGGGGAAGGAAGGATGACCTTGATGACTCCTTGACCTTGGAGTCAACCTTGAAAGTAAACTCAAAAAGCACGTCCCCCAGTAACATTCCCAGTCTTCACTTGTCTTCCTCACATTGCACAAAGACAGCCGTGCAGCAGCACCTTCCAAGGAGAGCGTCAGTATCGGTGTTAGCTGGATTATTGCATATTTTCTTTTGGAATGCTTAGGAGACTGTTTGCTAGTTGGTAGAGCATGTGAACTTTGGCATCAGGTCTGAAGTCTCAGCTCTGCCACTTATTAACTATGTGGACTTAGGCTGTTACTCACTGTGCTCATTTTAGAGTGGAGGTACTGACAGGCCCGGCTGATGGGCTTGCTGGGATGCTGCAATGATGACGATAATGAGTAGTAATATGTGCAGAGTGCTAACTCTGTGCAAGGCACTGGGTTCAGCACTTCCTGTGTGTGACCTCATTAACCCCTCCAATGACACTACAAGGTTGGCACGCCCATTAGCCCCATTGTATAAATGAGCAATGAGCAAGCCAAGTGCAGAGAAAGGCTTTACCTGTCTGAGGTCTCATGGTAAGGTGTGGAGCTGGGATTGGAATTAGCCCTGGGAAGTCTGCTCACCCCACCAGACTACTTTCTGTGCTGTATTATCTCTTCCAGAGGAAATAATGTATGCAAAATGTCTGGCCGTTAGTGAGAGCACAATAAATGGTAATGTTGAAATAATGAAGAATTATAAAAATAACTTCAATTTCCTCAGGTCTCACCAGCCTAATGGACTTCATACAAATACCTCTGCCTGCTCCAAACACAGGCTCCAAAGTCTCCCAGAGTTATTACTGGGGTGTCTCACATGGCTCTCCTGTCCTCCCTGAATCCCTGCCCATGAAGTCCCTTGAGGGTGGCACCTCACCCTGCCTCTGATGTTGTTGTCCCCTGGGCCCTAGGCAGAAATGGGGCACCTGGGCCATAACATCAACACTGTTGACTTGGAGACCAGCGACTCTGCAGTGTTCTCCATTAAGTGTGTTCTGGTACATTCAACAGACATTCCCGAAGCAACTATTATGTTTCAGAGATAGTACTAGAAGAAATACAAAAACAAAGTAAGACACAAGCAACAAGTATGTCCAGACTGACACCCGCTAGCAGCTTAGGACACCCTGATGGTCAGTAATACTGAGGTCCTATACTACTACGGTCCCCAACTTCCGGGCTGCAAATTGGTATCGGCCCACGGAACGAGGTGAGTGGTGGGTGGGTGCTCGCAGCTTCAACTGTATTTACAGCCACTCCCCATCACTCGCATCATTGCCTGAGCTGTACCTCCTGTCAGATCAATCACTGTCTCCTACCACCCTCAGATAGAACCATCCAGTTACAGGAAAACTAGCTCAGGGCTCCCACTGATTCTGCCTTATGGTGAGCTGTATAATTTTAAAATTATATATTATAATGTAATAATAATAGAAATAAAGTGCACAATGTAATGTGCTTGAATCATCGCCAAACCATCCTCCCTCCCCTCACCCTGGTCCATGGAAAAATTGTCTTCCATGAAACTGGTCCCTGGTGCCAAAAAGTTGGGGACTGCTGCTATACAAGATCAGCCTTCCTTACCATACTCATTAAAAATGGTGAGGGTTATGAAAGAGGTTTTGTTGGTGCTGGTGGTGGTGGTGGTGATGTGCAGCTTAGAAAAATGCTCAGGCAATACTTGATAGCACCTATTGACTTATTTATTTATTTTTATTTTAGAATATTCTGGGGGTACAAACGTTTTGGTTACATAAATTGCCCTTGTACCGTTTGAGTCAAAGACGTAAGTGTGCTTTGACTCAGAGAGCATGCATTGCACCCATTGGGTATGAATTTACCCATCCTTTCCTCGTCCTCCCACCTACTTGATTTCCAGTGAATGTTATTTCCATATGTGCACAGGAGTGTTGAATGATGAGTTCCAATTTAATGTTGAGTCATGTGGTGTTTGTTTTTCCATTCTTGTGATACTTCACTTAGAAGAATGGGCTCCAGTTCCATCCAGGTGTGTTAGTTCACCATTTTTTATGGCCGAGTAGTACTCCATGGTATACATATACCACATGATATTAATTCACTTATGTATTGATGGGCACTTAGGTTGTTTCCACATCTTTGCAATTGTGAATTGTGCTGCTATAAACATTTGAGTGCAGATGTCTTTTTTATAGAATGTCTTTTTTTCCTTCGGGTAAACACCCAGTAGTGGGGTTGCTGGATCAAATGGTTTCTACTTTTAGTTCTTTGAGGTATCTCCACACCACTTTCCACAGAGATTGTACTAGTTTGCAGTCCCACCAGAAGTGTATGAGTGTTCCTATCTCTCCACATTCATGCCAACATTTGTTGTTTGGGGACTTTTTGATAAAAGCCATTCTCACTGGGGATAACTGATATCTCATTGTTGTTTTAACTTGCATTTCCCTGATGATTAGAGACCTAATGAACAGTTTTTCATGTATTTGTTGGTCACTGGCAAAAGACATGAACAGAAACTTTTCAAAAGAAGACAGGCCGTTGACTTATTCAAATGATCATCTTTACAGATGAGTTCTTGCCTAGGAAGTTGTCTTAACTTTTGTTTCCTGTCTAGTCAAAAAAAGCATTTTAGCCTCACCTGGGCATTGCAGCCTTGTGCAATCAGCTTTCTGACGTATGACCAGGATTTCTGGAGGCTGGCCTCTTGGGAAGTCTGGTATGTAGTCACTGTAAACCAGAATGTCCTTATTGCCTCCGAGGCAATTCATTCCTCAGAGGAAGTCACTGTAAATTTAGAAAACCAACCCTACTCCTCTTCCAGCCAATGGGACATAAGCCCCAAGAACAATGAACGGAGTGTTCATTGACCCAGGCAAAATGGGGAGAGAATTAAACAAGAGATTTCTAGGAAAATAAAAATTGTCCATACAAATTTTAATTTTATGAAAATTGAAACTCATTTTGATAGCCTTAAACATAATGTAAATAAAGACAAAAGCAGGATACTTCCAACTGGGAGGAGGAAGGAAAAAGCTCTCGGAAGTTCCCTGGGAAGTTCCAGGCCAGCCTGTGTGAGGGGCAGTGGTTACTTAGTAACTTCCTGGCATCTGTGATTAAAAATACTGGTTTAACCAAATTTGAAATTGCAAGGCCCTTTGGCTTAAAAAATTATTTATGATTGCACTCCAATATTTCTTCTGATTCATACAGGGCAGCTGAATATTTTTTTAAAAAAATCAGAAGATAACAAAAAGGTAGATAACTCAGGGGAAAAAAGTATATTCTGAGATAGTAGCAAATTCTATCATTGTAAACAAAAATATCGAGGGACTCAAATTTCCTGTTTATACACCTTTAAAAATGCACAAGGATCCTAGCACTTAGGAAGGCAGGGGTGGGAGGATCACGTGAGGCCAGGAGTTTGAGACGAGCCTGGGCAACATAGCAAGACCCTGTCTCTACAAAAAAATAGAAAAATTAGCCAGGTGTGGTGGCATGTGTCTGTAGCCCCAGCTACTCGGGAGGCTGAGGCAGGAGGATCACTTGAGGCCAGGAGTTCAGGGCTGCAGTGAGCTATGATCACACCACTATAATGGGTAGTAGAATGAGATCCTGTCTCCAACAAACAAAAAAGTTAAAAAAAAAATAAATGCACATGGGACTGTTTCTAAGTCCTTTCAGAATTTCACTTTACATTCATTCAGTGGGAATTCATGGCCCCATGTCATCGATTGGGCAAAAGGGTCAGGACACGGCACTCGGTGTGAGCCCAGAGAAGCCCTTGAGCAGGAGGGGAGATGGGAAGGCCAACAAAAATGTGAGAGGAGGACAGCAGGCGGCTCAGTGTGTGATCTGAGCATATCCGAGTCCAGTCCCACCTCCCGTGCACCCCTAACAAAGGGAAATCACTGGGGAGTCTTTGCGTGGCTGCTTTACTGCCCAGGCCTCAGGCAAAGTCTGGTCTTTTGGTCAAACGTTTGTGAAGCAGAACCAGAAAAATGGGGGTGAGTGGTGGAACTAGAGAGACTACCAAGCAGACAGGGCAGAAGCTGGAGTTAGAGGTCAAGGGTCAGTCTGGAGGTGGGGGGCAGGGGAAGAAGCCCCTGTGGACTGGCCCTGCTGGGGGCCGGGTGCTGCCAGGGCTTCAGACCAGAGAGGACTGGGATTGTTTCATAGGTTCCCCCCAGACTGACTGAGGCCCAGCACCCTGAGTTTCAGGGAGCCCTGCAGGTGATTCTGATGACGGCTGCAGTTTGGGAACACCTGGTTTAACGAATGCTGTGTTTAAGGTATGGAGACACCACCCAGCAGTTCTCGAAACTGAGCAGACTGGGCTCCGAAACAAATTATTACACCTGTAGCGGCTTAAAACAACAGATTAATTCTCTTAAGGTTCTGGAGGTCAGAAGTTCAAAATCAGTCCTCCTGGGCAAAGTCCAGGTCTCGACAGGGCAGGTTCTACGGGAGAATCCACTCCCCTTCGTTTCCAGCTTCGCCAGGCTGTCTCCGGGCCGTGGCTCGGCCCCTCCCGCCTTCAACGGCAGCATCTTCACTTCTCGCCATCACACTGCCTCCTCCTCCTCCAACCCTTCCTCTGCGGCCTCCCTCCCGTAGGGCCCTCGTGGTTACGGTGCACCCACTCGGGATACCCTGCTGTCTCGAGATCCTTAATGACATCAGCAAAATCCCTTCTGCCATGAAAAGAAACGTCCTCACAGGTTCTAGGGATTACAATGTGGATGTCTTCAGGGAGGCCATCACTCTCTCTCCTATGGGGAGGAAGGTGAGAATATGCACATTCATTTGCTTGTATCCACATAAACACTGTTACAATGATCAAGAAATAAACGTGATTACCTGTGGTGGACGTGGGACACGGAGGGAAGGAATGGGAGCAAGGATTTCCTTCCCAAAGTTTACTTTTTACATTATTTTGAGCTTTGAGCCAGGCACATCTTACCTATCACACAATGTTAACCCTAAAAAAAAAAAAAAAAAAAAAAGAGAATGAGACCCCTTTTAGTTATTTCTGGCTGTTGAACTGTTCTGCTTGAACATGACATGTCAGAGACTAGGCCACTGGGAAATTTGGAGTCCTAGAGGTTACAAGTATTAAGAGCAAAAGCATCTTAGTGGTGATGCAGGTTCAGCAGGGGGAGAAACAGAGTCTTGCCTGAGTCTGAACCAAACAAGACAGGCACTAAGTCACAGAGGGACTAAGGTCGACCTTTAAGGAAAAGTCAATGTATCGGTTTTCTTTAGTTTGGTTTTGAGTTAAAGTTCTAAAGATCTTCCCAATCTAAGTGCCCAGCAAAGGAAGAGGAGCTGAGATCCCATTCCTTTCTGCTTAATTTAAAAAGAAAAAGTAATATATTGTGTTCACTAGATTGCATTGTATTTTCTTAAATGGAAGAAAGAGTTCAGAGCTCTTTGCTCTGAACATGTGAGAGAACATCAGACACTCTCAAACTAATGCTGATCATCAGCTCGTTGTTGAACATTTAACTGTAACAGAACAGGACAACTAAGACTTTGAGGTTTAGGCTGCCTCAGGACACGGAAATCACGTGCATGCAGTTGAAGGAGGCTTTGCACACAACCCAGCACCGTGTGTAGCACCGGGGGCACCACCCCCTTCTTTAGGCCCAACAAGAACTCCTCTGTCCCCTCATCCTGTCTTCCTGCCTCATCTCCAGTGGAGACTCCCAGGCAAAAGGGTCTGCCAGGGTCATTTTGTTTATGTTCTGCCTCCCCTCAATGGCCCATCACTTATCCATTCTTTATGTTCATCGACTCCTCAGGCCACCCTGATCACAGGTCCCACGTGCCAGCTGACTCTGGCTACTTCTGACGTAGGGCAAACCATTCCCAGTGTGAGCATGCTTTTCATCTTCATTTGCAGGTTTGCGATTATTGTTGCAGCTTGGGCAATCTGGCCTTTTCATTGCCATTTCTTACACATGTTTTGCCAGGCTCTATAGCTTGAAGGAGGGTTGGGAAGGGCATCACGAAGATAAATCAAAACATGGTCTCTGGCCTCAAGCAATAGTCAAGTAAAGATGATCAATATGCAAATACCGAGAAATACCTTAATGCCATAACAAAAGCATGAATAAAGACCTGTGGAGAGACACATGCAGAAACAATTAATTCTTCCTGAGTCACAGAAAGCAAACAAGAAATGATGTTTAAGTCAGGCTTTCTAGGAGATATGGGAGCTTGCAAATTAGACAGGGAATGGCAACCCAACCCAAGCCACAGGAAGAGTATGAGGAAGGCAAGTGCACAGTCTGAATGGACATCCAGTGTGTCAAGAGGGGGCATCTTTCCTGCCAGGAGGAGGAGAGCCCAGGCAGGAAAGACAGGGCTGGGTTACGAAAGGCCTTGGTGGTAATGCAGACTGTGGAGGTTCTTCTATAGGCAATAGGGGTCTTCTAGGAAGGTGTGTGCCCAGATTAAATTTGTGTTAGGAACATAATTCCAAGGAACTGTGGAGCCCTTTGTGAGTTTAGTAGACTTGCTGACAATTTGGGAAGGTTCAGGGGAGGGGCCACATGATACAGTGCACAACCTATGCTCAAGTTAAGGCTGCCTGGTCTCCCTACCCTGCCTATCTCAGCCCCACAAGTTCCAAATTCCTATCCCTCTACTATGCAGGGCAGCTTCTCCACTTCCCAAGTCTTGGCCCCAGCCAGCACTCAAGCCTGCAGGGGACTCACTTCTACGTTAAAGAATCACCAAAGCACTTCTTTGAATAAAGGCAGTTATCTCTCTAGGAGAAATTCTGGTGCCAGCTGTTAAAGGTAATATACATTTCTTTATCTCATCACACACATGAATCATCTATAAAGATCAGCAACATTCTAAATATTTTACACATAATGGAAACTATCTGTGAAACAGAATTGTGCTTGAGAAATGCAATGCAGTATTCCCAAAGTCATTTTAGCATTTCAACATCCAGGGTAAAATAACTACAGGACGCATCATTAAACTTGTTTTAAAAAAGGTTTATTTGTTACAAAATGTTAAATACTAAAGCTAAAAACATATAAATTCAGGTCAGGCTATATTAAAATACACACATAACCTTCTTTGCAAAATTATTAAAGGTTGAATTAAACAGATACTTTAAATAAAATAAAGTACTCTTTGAAGACATTTTTGTCTAATTAACTATATCAGTGTAGCGTAGTTTTCAAAATTACAGTTGAAAAGTTTAGCTGTCTTGGAAGTCAAATTCATCCAATTCTTCAGTCTTCTGTTACTACCCGATATGAAACCACTATGCAGGCTTGGATAGGATTAATTTCAGTTATGTTACTGAATGTTCTATATGACAAACCTAGTCCACTTTGATATGAACATGGAGTCGTCAGAAGTGTACAAAAGGTTAAATAGGGTGAAAACCTGGCCCAGAAAGAAAAGGGCTTAGTTCTACCATACAGTATCTTCTCTAATTAAAATGATTGGTAAATATATTGAAGCAGAGATCAGCACAAAGCATACACCCATCTAGAAATAATCTTTCAATTAAAAAAAAAAGAACAAACCTCAAAACCAGCACTCATTTCTCCAAGATAGTTTATAAGTATTTTAAAATTTCTTATTATTTTAAATTGAGTTAATTTAAAGGTATTCAAGAGTCAGTCTATATCCAAATGGATTTTAACACTAATTTGATTACTGTTCTAGCTCTGGAAAGCTATGACATCTGGGTGTTTGAGTTACTCATACAGATGGTAAAGAACTTTCACAATAAAAACTACATGCTCTACGCCAACTGAACACAAGCTTCCCATTCCTATTCCCATTCCCTTCAAACATCCTAAAAGAACTATCTATAGTCTAGTTAAGCATTAAATAGTATTTTCAAGAAAATATTTTGCTTTGCGAGTTATATTTTTCAATTTTCTAGATCAAGTTACTGATTTAGAAATTTCAATGCTGAATTCATATGGGGTGAGAATATGCTTAAGAACAAAAGGCTATTACTGCATCTTAAAACTTAAATGTAAATGAATTTCTAGAGATTTACTATAGTATCTATTCTTTACAATGCTAATCCTTGTCAAATGGTTGCCAATAGTTGATTAAGTGCTTAAAATACAAAAAAAAAAAAAAGAACCCATACAATGCATTCCAGTAATCTTCATTGACACAGTCCAATTAAAATCAGGTTTCTTTGAATATATCTATAGGGATGTTAACTATTTCACTCTGACAGTGTTGGTATACATACAAGGGCTGTTTGGGATCCTAATACTATGATATAAAACTGATCAAACCTTTGAAAAGTTGGAAAACTAAAAACTATGTGAATCCTAAAGTCACTGGAAATTAAAAGGAAAATATATATATATTCCAATACTGAATTAGAGATGAAAACGACGCTAACGATAAACAGTAATCTGTTTTTCCATCTCTAGGCTTGTGAGCTTCTGCTGTAATGATTTCTGTATACACGTGATACAAGAGAAACTCCAATTCTGTCCTCTATCCCGGTCCATTCTCTCTACATGTAGTAAGTCTTTGATTTAAATCCTTTCTTTTAACTTACTGGGTCATCTTGAGGACAAGATTCATGCTACTCCTCATCAAACCATCTTGAGGTCCTTGAAAACAATTCAAACAATTTAAGCCACTGGTATTCTAATGTTAGTAAACACTCTTAACAAAAAGTCTCAAGCCTTCCATAGCAAATTCTCTAGAGGACATCTTTTCCTATGAGTATCTTTATAAATGTGTATTAAATTCAGGCTGGCCAGT
This sequence comes from Eulemur rufifrons, assembly GCF_041146395.1. NCBI lineage: Eukaryota > Metazoa > Chordata > Mammalia > Primates > Lemuridae > Eulemur > Eulemur rufifrons. The sequence continues at coordinate 65,712,755 of NC_090999.1, read as the reverse complement.
CACTCTTACCACTCTCCTGCTCTTACAGAACGATCAAGAAAGTATTTGTTCATCTGTGACAGAGCCAGATTGTGAGTGTTTTAAAGCATTTCCTCCCTTGCTAGCCGCTAGCCCAGGTGGCAGTGGCGGCCCTGGGTGGCTCAGACCTCCCCAGAGGTGGGGATCTCCATATACGCTCTTCCCTCCACCCTTTATATTCTACGGTGAGCCTCCTTCTCTTCCCTTGGTACCAGTGCCTCTTTCTGCTTTCAGAGAGAAAGCTGTTTGAGCAAGAAAATGTAATATATTTCCTGCCAGGAAATATACACGATTTGGGAGGCCTAGTGCAAAGAGAAACAGGGACCCTTCTTCAAACATCCTTAAGAATTTCAAGACAGTGATAGCAGAGCCCTGAATCAAGTGCAGGGCCTTTCTAAGTGTGGGGCCCTGTGGGCCTACCCAAGTTACATGCTGAGAAAGTCCACCCTGTTTAGGTTTCCTGCCTCATCAGAATCCCAGAAAGAGACAAGGTGGCTCAGTTGGGTTGTCCAGATAAAAAACAGGACTTTTTTCATAATGATTCAAACATTGTCACAATTGGGAACCAAGTGACAGTTCACTTTCAAAACCCCAGGTAAGTTTCTATTCCTAAAATCTCATGTTGGACTGATTACTCACTATAGAAACAGTTATACAGGGACTTTAAATGTCCCTTATTTTAACAGAGCAATTAATCAGACGTGATGAAATTTCTGTATTAATCCTACATGATTTTTTTAAAATTTAAGCATCTTAACTGGGAAGGGTCTTGATATCACTAAAGTAACGGAATATCTTAAAGGGAAAATGTAGCTGTACAACAGCTTTATATTCTAGGGTGAAGCCTTAGTTTTAGTCTATGATATATTTTGTTCCCTTTTAAGACCACAATAGTAGTTTTTTCAAAGAGAACTAATGAACATATTAAGCTGTATGGTAATTTTTTGTTTTTTGTTTTTTCAGAGCCCATATTGGTTTTGGTCATAACAATTTTACTGGAACCCAGAGGTATCCCATTCTTCATCATAATAAAAAAATGTCATGTATATAAAAGCTCCAGGTTACATTACTAAGCAACGACATTTCCGGGAGTGAATATACTTCCTGTATTCTGCAAGCTGCTTCAAGTACATATTCGACGGCCATCTGTGCTTTTCAACAAAACTGCGTTCTTCCACTAAAATTTTAAGAAAAACAATGTTACTTGAATATATTTTATTTTGGATCCAGTTAAGATATTAATTACTGATTTCCCATTTAATAGATGAGATCCAAGCTCTGCCATATACCCCCTACCCTTCCCTCAAGCCTTCCAAAATCACTTAATAACATTTAACATCTTGGTTAAATCAATCATCAGGATTCAAGTTATTATATGATACACAATTATATACATCTTGTCCACTGCTTCATCAAGTAGTATTTATTTTCCTTTTCTTTTTCAATAAAACTTTTGTTTTTCCTGGAGATAAGTGACTCATTTTCTCCACTTAGTTCGTTTTCTTTGTAGCTAACTCAATTTTCCAAACTCGTTAAAGTCCTCTCAATTCTATTTCCCATCCAGCCAGCCAGTCATCAGACAATCTATCCATTCCTGCTGTTGCTGAGGCTGCCGCCCAGGGGCCTGCACCCTCATCAGCGCTCGCCAGACCTGCTTCCTGCCTTAGTACTGGATCTCTCCATTCCTGAACTCTAGGTCCTTCATTTTGTTTATTCTCTAGTTTTGGCAAAGTACAACCTTTATTAGCTTCCTGAAAAAGGGGCATCTAAGAAGTATAATATTTTTGAGACTTTTTTTTTTTTTTTGGTAGAGATGGGTTCTTGCCATGTTGCCCAGGCTGGTCTCAAACTCCTGCCCTGTGTGTGATGAAATGTCTTTAGTCTGTCCTCACACATGATTGATAATTTGGTTTGGTATATAATTCTAAGATGAAAACTCTCCGCTGGATGTTAAAGACAGTAACCCACTGCTTTCCATAATAGTTCCCAAAGTTGTTAAGAACTCCACTGTCATTCAGATTCATAGTTCTTGGTAGGTGATCTGTGTTTTTTTTTAAATCCTGGAAACTTTTAGATTTTTCTGTTTATACTCAGTGTTCTTACATGTACCACTGATGTACACTGTACATTCACTACACAGAGCACTTAGCAAATCCTTCCAATCTGATGACTCGGGTCCTTTAGCACTGGGATAACTTTTGTATTATTTCTTCGATAATTTCTTCCCTATTGTTCTTTCTTTTTCTGTATGAACTTCTATTAGTCAGATCCTGCACCTCCTAGATTGAGGCTCCAATTATTTTTATTTATTGATTGATTGATTGAGACAGGGTCTCGCTCTGTCTCCCTCACTAGAGTACAGTGGAGTCAGCATCACTCATGGCAACCAATTTCAAACTCCTGGGGCTCAAGCTATTCTCTCTGCCTCAGCCTCCGGAGTAGCTAGGACTATAGATGCACCCCACCATGCCTAGCTAATTTTTTTTTTTTTTCGTAGAGATGGGTTCTTGCTGTGTTGTTCAGGCTGGTCTCGAATTCCTGGCCTCAAACAATTCTCCCACCTCAGCCTCCCAAAGTGCTATCTATGATTACAGACATGAGCCACCATGCCCAGCTCAATTATTTTTAAAAATCTCTCCTATGTTTTTATCTTTTTGTCCTACTTTCTAGAAGATTTTCTTACCTTTACCTTTTAAATCTTATTTAGTTTTTTTAACTATCATATTTTTAATTTCCAAGAACTTTTTCTCCTTTTATTGTTTTTAATTGTAGTAAAATACACATAACATAAAATTTACCATCGTAACCGATGTTAAATGTACAGTTCAATAGTGTTAAGCACATTCGCACTGTTACAGAACTAATCTCCGGAACTCTTTACAACTTGCAAGACTCCACCCATCACAGCTCCCTACTTCCCCAGGCCCTGGCAAGCGTCGTTCTACTTTGGTCTCTGTGAATATTATTTCTTTTTAACAATGTTCTAGTCCTTTGTAGAACATTATTAAAATCTCTTACTCTTTGAGGATATTAATTTCAGGGTTTTTTTTTTTTTTGTAGGTTTTCTTCTATTCCTGTGTCTCTCTATTCCTCTAAGTTCCTTCTCGTCTATTTTTATTTATTTTGTTTCACTTTTGTTACCTATCTTTCACATCAGAGACTGCTTCAAATATCTGTTGATCCTCAGTGATCTCTCTCTCATTTAAGAGAGAGATGCTGGAAAGCTCTCTGGAAACCTTTGGGGCATGCAAGGCTTGCTGACTGGTGGGAGACACCACAGTGTGACTGAGCACGAAATGCTGGAGTCACTGAGAGATCCCCAACGATGGCACCTGTACATTTTTTCTCTGAGGACAGAGAAGCGTGCTCCACTCATGCCCAGCGTACGGGAGGCAAGGTGGCAAGTCCCTAACTGCCAGCATTGCAGAACCTGGATCCGGAAGGGAGGCTGCCGCTCCCCTGAGCAGCCTGTGTGCTTTCACACGCCCCCAGGTGTCAGTCCAGCTCCTCACCCTGATCTCAGTTTACCTACAGTTCACGGTTCTGTAACGTTTTTCGTTTAATTTCTCCAGAAATAAACCTCCCATCTCCTATGAAGATGCAGAAGCAGCTGCCTGCCTGGGTGGAGTGGGGTGTGGCAGAAGCTTCTTAATTAACATTCAACTGATTCTACCGCTTTCAGCCCCACGCCCCATTCTGGTTTCTGAAACACCAGGTGCCAGGGATTTCTAAGGCTCTTTGGGATTTTGCTGGGTGAATCAGCTTGTTTTTCGTCAGTATCGGCTTCTGTAGGCACTTAGGTTTCCCTCTGCTGAGTCAGTTTCCACCTCTCCATCTGCTGTTTAACCTCATCTATTTTACTTTTGGATTAACAAGGTCTTGATCCAGGCTGCAGGACCTGGATACAAAGAAACAAACTAGCTGCTCAGGGAGATTAGTTCTAGGTTTCAAAGGTGACATGAGACTACTCCCTCAGTTAAGATAAAAAACCAGAGAATAGTCATTACAGATGAGCTCTGGCAGCCAGCAAAGACAGAAACAAATGAAGAAAAACTCGTAATATTTAATATATAATATAATACTGAGCTAAACTGAACTGTGAGACTAATGAATCCATAAATGCCATGAGTAACACATTCCTGTGCATTGCTGTTTGTTTTCAAGAGAACAGTATATAAAAATCTAACACTTGATGAGCTATTTAACTGGATTCTGATGTATCTGTGCCTGTTACTGGCACGAGATCTTCAGTCTCGTTTTCTAATTTCTAAATACCTCCAGGAATGAAAAATTCTCAGTCAAGAGAAAACAATTCTCAGAATTCCAGTAATAATTTGGTAACGTCTGAAACTGAAAATCAGCAATGCCACAAGGAGGCTGTAAAGTAACTGTGACAAGAACCTTTCCCAACTTCAAGTGACCAGGTGAAGTGAGCCAGGTATGAGGAAATGGAGAAGAGAGGTGACTGTGACCCTCTGAGGAGGACTTGCTCCTTCAGTGGGGAGACAGTACCCAGCTCCAGGTTGTTGTCATCTGAGAAGATGGGCCCAGAGCAGCCAGATCTTCCAGCTTTTCAAAAGAAGCCATAAATTTGGAGTTTTAAAATTCCAACTCACTCTCTCTCTCTCTCTATATATATATTTTTTTAATATGTGTGGTCCAAATAAAATCCCTTGGCAGGCTACATTTAACCAATGTAACTGCTGATTTAGACAATTAAATTCCCCCTTATCCAAAAGAGGCTTTTTTTTTTTTTGGTCTGCTCAAGAGGATGACACATCACAGCAGGCTCCTGGCCAAAGACAGGCGCTGTAGAGTGACAGCTCTCAGGATTCCCTTTTAGTTCCCATCAAAGGAACAGAAGACAATCAGGGACACAGCCTCAGCCCCTCAGCTTGCCACCTCACATGACACCCTGGGGCCCTGTTTCCACCATGCCAGGTGGCCATAACATACTTGATAGGCAATTGGATAAGTAATAAAACATAATCAAAATTAATAACTGAAAGGATTTATACAGCACATTTCTCCCTAGGCTGTAACAGTACTCCACATATACCATACATCTACACAAGATTGGAAGTGGAAAAGAATCTTACTCTTTTATAAATAAAGGTGACCGGAGGCATAATGAAGGTGATTCTAAGGCCAAAATGCAGTGTACTTTATTTTTAATTGGCTTCTTAAAGAATAACTATATAAGAATGTCACTTCTCATTGACAGCAAGTAGAAGTATGCCTTATCTTTAGGAACAGACTTTGGTTTTTCCTGCACAAAGTAGATGGTTAAGAAACACTTGTTTTGTTTAGATGTGATCATGTGTCTCTACTATATTAATAGTTGAGTTCTATGTAAGGAGGATGAAGTTTGTTGACCTGCTGAATACATCTGCCAAAAACCGCGTGTTCCTTGCTTTCCTTAACTGCATGAGTAGATGAATGAAACCAAGAGATTTTGACATCTTTTATCAGCAGAATCTTTTTTACAAAGTAAAATTTTATGTAGAACTCTCAAGATACAAAAGACAGCACAGCAGAACTACTCTGATAGAAGGCAGGAGGGAAGAGACTGAGAGCTGTACATTTTAGCTTCTCTTCCCTCACCCTGATTCCCTCCCTCTCCCTCTCTTCACTCTCTCCCTACTTTCTGCCCCCTACCCTAGAAGACCTTCAGGCATCTCTAGGGAGATTTCTTTGTCCAGAGTTTGACTACTTGACTGGGTAATCTTTCATTTCCTTTTCTATTTTTCTTTGAGTCTGTGCTCGGTAATAACATGAGTGAACCATTGTACCTAAACTGACTGCCTACTCTGACAACTACTATATTTTCATTTTTCCCCCTCTTAGGCAGTACTAAGAAGCTTCCCCTTTGATTGGTTTTAATCTTTGTAATTTACCTTGCAAATCACATCACATACACTCTCTGTTCAGTAAGTTACATAACACTCTTTGATAAATAATTGTTATTCAAAAGTAACATGACAGATGCCTATATAGATATACTTAATAAATATAGATATCCAGAACAATAAAATTATACATTATATAGTTAACAACAGTTAAATTCCTTTATAAAAAAATTTTAAATCCACACTGTTCAAATTTTGCTTCTGACTTAGGTAGCTAAAAGTAAGCTCTTGTTTATCACAACCAAATGCCACCTAAGGACACACTTCACCACCTTATCTATTTCAGGAAAAAAATGCATTTAAAAATGGATGGGAGCTATAAAATAGTCATTAGAAAACTTCTTGTGTAACATAAGTCAAGCTGCTTATGTAACACAGGTGACTATAATTAAGTGTCCTCAATTACCACATTGGATAATTTAAAAGAAACATATTACATTGACTATTCTTATTTTGGTAAAACTAGTATTTCTACAAATTATGTCTCAGACCTAAAAGCAAATAACAAAGTCCTCTTTTCAAAACAGAAATTGACGATCTACCTGAAAGATCCTGAAATTCAGGCTTTTGACTGAAGATGAGGTAGTTAGTGGCAATGAAATGAAGTAGCCAGGTTGAAAGGCAATCAGAGTGGTGAAACTGCAAGAAAAATGATAAATGAAACAATACTGCACATAATGACCATCAGTATGATGAGTACATCAAGAGGATGGTCTGGGAGAAATCACGGAGAGCCCACACCCATGTCGAATGTGTCTATTTACGATGCAGCCTTCAGTCTGCTGTGATAGCAGAAAGGAAGAGGAAGCATTATTAACAAGTACCAAAAATACACCATTCAGTGAAGAAACCAAATCCACAGGGAATAACAAGCGAACGCTGCCGGAGTGGCCAAACATCTTTACGCAGATGCAGGGCTGCCTCTGTGGTCAACAGACTGTTTGAGATTCTTGAAGATTTACTTGAAGCCTTTAATCTAAGTCATGGACTCCACTGACCACACTTGTATCTGTGTAGCAGATTATGGTGAGCAGTATCTAAACAAGTTCGCCTGAGGAGCAAACCAGAAATTATTTTGAGGAGGAAACATCATTGGCCTAAGGGTGTGGGTTTCGATGTGTAAATATTTCTAAGAGAAAATTATGTCCAAATAGTTGCTTTTAACAGGTGGTAGGTACTGTTACACTGAGCAGGATTTCCAGCTCAAACCTCCTCATTCTGAATTCCAACAGCGGCTAGGGGAGGGGAGACTCAAAGTCACCTGGCCACTGGCATCACCTTGGTGCCAAGCAGTGACAGTCACTGACCCATCCAACTGCCAGTTCAGAAGACAGTAACTTGCTGCCAGGCAACTTTGGTACGTAAGTATAGCTCTTTTAAAATTATTACTATGGTGGTACAATATGCATAATAAAATTTACCATTTTAACCATCTTTAAATGTACAGTTCAGTGGCATTAAGGATATTCACATGATTGTGCAGCCCACATCACTATCCATTTCCACATCTTTTCTATCACCCCAGACTGAAACCCTGTACCCATTAAACAATAACTCCTGCTTTCTTCCCACCCCAAGGCCCTGGTAACCACTATTCTACTTTCTGTCTCTATAAATTTGACTATCCTAGGTACTTCAGTAACTGAAATTGTATAATATTTGTCCGTTTATGTCTGGCTTATTTTACTTAGCATAATGTCTTCCAAGTTCATCCACGTTGTAGCACACATCAAAATTTCATTCCTCTTTAGGGCTGAATAATATTCTCCTGTATGCATATGCCGCATTTTGTTTATCCATTCATCTGCTGATGGACACTTAGGTTGCTTCCACCTTTTGGCTAAGGTGGACACTCAAAAATATTAAATAAGCAATGAGTAATGCTAAATTGAAAAGAGACCTGTAATCTCAGATCTTAAGGAAATAACCCAAGGATTTGTTCTTTAAAAAAGCTATATAGTGTGAGAGTATTTTAACACATAAATTCACAAGTCCCTCTCATTTTCATTATGTAAAATTGGAAGTTTTGAATTAGAAGGGACTTTATAGTTCATCTAATCCCACGTCACATTTTAACAGTCTTCTAGCAGATTAATGTGAGTGATCTCAAAAACCTTCAGCTATTTTAAGCTATCTTTAGCTAAACAGCTATTTTAAGAAGCCACCACTATTAATAGATGATTAACCCAGAGCTGATAACATCCCACTAGAAGGTCAGGACATTGCCTAAGAGCTGAGACTTTGGAAGAGAAGGGATATCTTAGAAATGAATAGCTGTCTACAAAAACATTCTTAAAATGCAGAATTTTATTTTTGACCAAGAGTTAAGATATCATAATTGTGAGCTCTTGGCAAGAGATGGAATACATCTCACTATAAAGACTAGGTTTATATGAAAGCGTATGTTCTGACCTAAGAAAATAGGTTTAAACTAAAATAAGCAACAGACTAAAAAAGAAAGGCACTTAAAAAACCATAAACCAAATGCTACTATAGATGAAGAATGTGGAGAAAAGACCCAGCAACTCTCAGAAATAAAGTTGTAGCCTCAGGTAGCCAAATATTAACATATAGCTTATAAGTAACAAAATGAATTTAATGGTTTTTGTTTTTTCTTTTAGAGATAGGGTCTTGCTTTGTCACTCAGGCTACAGCGCAGTGGCTCAATCACAGCTCACTATAACTTCAAACTCCTGGCCTCAAGCAATCCTCCACCTTGGCCTCCCAAAGTGCTGGGACTAGAGGTGTGAGCCACCATGTCTGTCCAATTTAAATTTTTAATATGAGAATAAATGCGACTTCATAGGAATCACCAAAGCTTGAACAGATAGGGTTTCAACACGAGTAGAGATAAGGAATGTCTACCTCAGTCTGAAGAAATTGATCTGATTAAGGGAAACAAGCTTCTGTATTTTAAGATTTCACTTTAATGGAAATACAGGAACCCTGGTAGAGAAGTGAGAGAAGTCAGGGGAAAGTGGATGCAGAGGTGAGAAGATACCAAAACTACTCATCTCTGTAAGAAGGTATGCATGCATGCTGCTTCCCTGATACACAGCACAAAACTGGCAGGGATGACAAGACAGTGATTAGAAATTTTCATTATTCAGAGAGCTACTGGGAGTCTAATTCTGCTAAAAGACAATTTCACCTCCTAAACGTCAGAGAAATGGCGAGGGAAAAGTTAACCAAATTCTGACGGAGAGGATGAACTGGCGAGTGAAGTAAAACCTCAAAGTAGGAACTTCAAAGAGAACTTGTGAAGAACATTATGTATTATCTGAGATTCATAATTGCCAAGTTAGGGACCACTGAGAATAGAATAAAGGAAAATTGGTAAATTTAGGCTTAATCTGAGCAAATAAAAAAGTCTTCAGAAACAAAAATTAAAATTCAAAATGAACTGGTATCTTAGATTTTTACTTAATTCAGGAGGAAAAATAAGGATAATCACAAAGTCAGAAACCAGAGGATCAGGGAAAACAAGTCAAGAAGAATTTGTGACAATGCAATCATAAATAACGCTGAAGAGGAACCAAGTGTGTGCGCGGTGTGGGAAGGCACCTAAAGAAACCAATGTGACCACACAGAAGTTCTCTAATTCATAAACTATTTAAAACGATACTAAAAGATAGGGCAAAAGAAGCTTGTGTCCATTTTTTTAAAGTATGACAGACTTGTTAGAATAGTATGAAAATGATACATCAAAAATGCCAAAAAGAATGAAAAACAATTTTTAAACTAAATTTAGAGGGGAGCTATTTATTTATCCTAAGCTTAATATAAATATATTACAAAGACAGATCAGGGTTACTTCATTTTTAAATTTGTTTTTATCCCTAATATTAAACACGTATGATCGTAAGACTTGATTATGAGAGAACTCAAGTCCAAAATAGTTAAGGAGCTAGTAAGAGAAGACCTAGAATGCTTTAAATATATTCCCTTCTATGCCCAGGAATGTGAGTGTTGATTAACGGATTCATCTCAGCCTGGAGACAAGCTTTTAGCTGCCACAGAGCTCTGGCCTTTGCTACGTCATGTGGCTCCACTGTAGCAACGTGGATGCAGACAAAGTTGTCATGCCTTTTTAACCTGGGGTGTCAAAGATGACAGGGATAGACAGTATGTTGTATGCCACACAATATTTTAAGAAGTCCTGACAGTTTGTAGTGATGGATCAAATATATTCCTGTGATAAAGGCCTGGGGGGCTCAGCTGACTGCAAGTTCTGTACACATCAACTGTGTGCCACGGCCGCCATTGTCTCAGGCAACAGACAGAATGGCAGAACAAATGCCCCACCTGAACAAGCCTTCTGCTTCTAGGAATAAAAGAGAGTGGCAATGAGGAGATGTTAGATTTCTGACTGGGACTACCTCTGGGGGTTTGGGAAGTCGATTTCAACACAGCAGTCCTATTTTATTTACAGACCTAGCCCAGACTCATAATCTCAGGTCTCTGTAACTACAGTTTCTCACAGTTAATTTAATTGTGGAACCCCTCCTGTTCCCTAGAATGAGCAGCAGTACAATTCTTAAAAACAAAAAGGCCTTGAACTTAGAAGAGGGTCTGAAGAAGTGTGGTATATACTGCAGTGATTCTTACCCTAGAACGTTTTTTCTAACTAGATTCCTAACACAGTGAGACATACCAACAAAAGGCATTGGCAAGGGTTAATGAAGTTCACCAGTGTCTCCTACATACAACTGGAACTTCAAAACATGTTCATGAAATGAATGAAAAAAAATGAAGAAATAAATGAGTTTAGCTTAACCATTTCTATCAGTATATATGGACCAATCTTGTAATTTTCCTTTTAGGAACCCTAAGATGTGATCTTTTGGGGAAATCCAATGGATATTCTATTTTCTATAATGCTTATGGGACACAGGATAGCACCACTCTCAAATGACTCTGCTAGGAGCCACTCGTAAGTTGAAAAAAACTCCATCTCCATTAACTTTACCTCCTTCTGAAGGGACTGCACAAAAACCCTAATGCTTCAAAATTACCGAGCCACAGAAACTGTTGTGAAGGTACTGTAGCTTCATTTAGCCAAACTTCCAAACTAAGATGAGTAATATATCTTAAAATCAACAGAAATTTTAAAATAGTATCATTTTAATAATATTTTATAAAAAAAAAATCAGACAACCAGACACAGAGGGCCAATTACCTTGGCCTTCTTGAGCAGGTCAACTATATCAAGGTTCATGGACGCCAGCTCCCTGCTCGGCATGCTCTGTAGCTGGGTGATGATGAACAGCTCACAGATGTGCTGCAGCCTGGACACTTGGTACATCTCAGCACAGATCAGGAGACACATGGCCTGGAAAATGCCAGCTGATGAGAGAAGGGAAATAAGAGAAAATGGACAATAAAACCATTTCTTTAAATGACCTAAAAAAAAACACACCCACACGACAAAAACCAAAAACACACGCCGACTGTAACCTCCGGTGTAGAAGAGAATGCCTAGGAAAAGCCTCAGGGAGTCCACATGCTACATTAGATTCTGCCACATTTTTAAAAGCATCCTTTTAAGGCTCCATACTCAGAAGTGGATCTAGTCTTTTTATTTTTTTAATTCTCCAGAGAAGGTGATGTCATAATTGCCCTTAACTATCAATTCCAGGACTGTCAGGTAAATCTTTCATTAGCTAAACTAAATCCTTGCAATTTTTCTTTCTTGGCTTTAGTCTCCAGGTTGTTTTTATTGTGGTAAAATAAAGATAATAAAATTTGCCATTTTAACCATTTTTAAGTATACAGCTCAGTGGCACGAAGTACATTCATATTGCTATGCAACCATCACCACCATCTCTTTCTAGAACTTTTTTCATTTTCCCAAACTGAAACTCAGTACCCATCAAATAATAACTCCCCATTGCCCCCTTTCCCCCAGCCCCTGGCAACCACCCAGTTTGGTTTTCTAAAAAATACTTCCCTACAAGTCTGATTTTTCATGTAATTCTCTTTCTTAACTCTCCTTAAATTTCTTACAATCTTCTGTGGCTGTGGAACCAAGAACACTGTGTATGGTAAATATTTAACATCATGAATAGATTACCTTTCTTTCTGCGATCTTCCCAATGCATATATGCCAGTATCTGGCTTAACTTTTTGATTATTGATTTTGACTCATTTTCCCCCACAATTTTACCACTTTTCAAAGTACTTTGTCTCATATAGTTATTACTGCTTTCCTGAGCAAATTTTTCTAATTAGCAAGATAAAACTTAAAACTAGCAGCTTCAATTATACTAGTGAGAGGATTAAAAAGCCAAATTTTCTGATTATTTCAAATCTGGTCAAATTTTTGATATAATATGCAAATTTGCCAATAATGAAATAATACACAATAACCCTCATTTCCAGTAAGAACCAGTGCTTTCATTTTTATCAGGCAAAGATGACAAGCCAGTCTTTAACACTGACAGAAACAACTGTTAACTGGCTCCAAAATACTCTACAGCTTGCTGCAAGACCAGAATTAGTTCAATTTAAAAAAGGAACTTTCTTTTTTGGAACTTCTAAACTCTTTCAATAGAGGGCTTATGACTTGTTTAAAACTTATTTCAATAACAAACACAAGAAATCTTCCCAGTCTAAAATTAAAGCAGTGACTCTGAAGAGAGGTATGGTCTGAAATGTGTGTTTGCTTTTTATATTTGCCAGGGTGCTTGGCTAGGTTCTCTCATCAAGGTCTCAGGCTCCTGGACTAAGCTACCTGGGGCTTCCCTAGTTGTGTTTGTGGTGGGAGCCATCTGGTGGCCAACGGGTGAAGACTAATCAAAGAGGGCTTCCACACTAGCACAGCCCAAAGCTCCAGGCCTGTTAAAAGGACTTTGCTATTTCTCCAAGGTGCCTCCAGCTGGGGGAAACCTGCAAGATCCACTCCAACTAGGAGCTGCCATAGATGGTTGGTTCCTGGGCAAAGACAGTCCTTGGTCAGTGAATTTGGAAATAAATCCTACCGTCCACTGGACATTCTAAACATCTTAGGAAAAGTTTTCAGAAAAGTCAGCTTTAGGAGAGTTTGACTTTAGGAGAAGTTAAAAGGAGGCCTTTAAAAATCCCACATTCTCTGGATGAGAAAAAAGACCAAAAGCTCTCAGAATATTGAAAGTCCTTAAAAGTGCCTCAATCAGAGAAGTCAGAGTCATAGAAGCAGTTGCCGAATCCTCTTCTTCTTGTGGAAGATACAGTGCTCCAAGGAGTCTGTGATCCAATCTCCAGAATTAAAGTAGACACTGGACCACAAAACACCTCCATTTCTAGGGTTCCTACAGTGACCCTATGCTGTTGGTGCTGACTGGGACATGTGGACTCATGCCAGAGTCCGACAGCCCATAGAGACACTCCATTACTGCTTTTCTACTTGAACTGACTGAAAATCCATTGTTGTCCCAACATCACCTCCAACCACTTAGCACATTCCATGATTTCAACTCCAACCAATCTTAAATGGAAACAGATTTCACAGAAAGCAACTTATCAAAATGGGTGACAAGAAAAGAAAGAACTGTGAGTTATGATATAGCATTTATACCGCTCACCTGGGCAACAAGAGTCTGTGTATAGGTATTCTAAAAATGACAGGAAAGTCTCTTTGGAAACACCATAAACTGGAATCAGGACACTTTTTGCTTCCATGTAATTCCCATTGAACATGGCTGCCATCACTTCGCAACGGGCCACCAGGATGGCCCTGTGGGCTGGCACCGTCGTACCTGAGAGGGTCAAAAGGGAAACAAAGACAAGTAAGATAAACTTGCAGAGTTATTATTCGAGCAATTTTCCTTCTAATCAGGTATTGCATTAGGCACAGCTAGGCTGATATGCATAAACCAAATTTCGGGGTGATAACCACCATTAATCCAGAGACTTCTTAGTTTTTAAACTGAACAATAGAGTTCAAAAGTTGACTTTGAAACTAACAATTTGCAAGTCAGGCAACTATTTGTTACTTAGTGTATATTTCCTGAAGCTAGAAACATGGAAATGAAATATTTTGTTTCATGTTTTTATAATGAAGCATCTATCTTTTCCAATTGGCTTGAAAGAACACCACCTACACCTATGTACCTCCCAAGAAAACCATTACCCTCTTGAACAAACTCACATTATAGTCTCGGCCAGGCTTCCCCATATCAGAAACAGGAAAGTGTAAAAAATAAAAACCATAAGCAGTCCACACGTCACAGGAGGAGTGGCAAGTGAACCTCTTGTGGAGCCAAGGAGAGCATTTCTGACCTTATGAAAATCTGGAAGGGGATGACCTTAGCCCCCTCTGTCTCCCAGCACAGTTCCTCCCCAGGAAACCTCTTTCCCACATGAACAATGCCTGCTTCTGGGAGAGCCAGCACCACTCTGCATTTTAAAGGTCCCTTCAGCCCATGCTTCTCATTGAAGCTCATTAAACCGAACAGATTCTAGGAAAAGCTTGCTAAGCTCTCCAGCTATTGCTCCACCACTAAAGGCAGTGCCAGATGGGGGTAAAGGTGGCCTGTGACTCATGGGGTGAAGCAATTCTTACCACTCTTACCACCTTAGGAAGCCACGAATCCCACTGCCAGCCCAGATCTGTTCAACAGATCATTATCAGGCATCATCCATGTGCTAATCTTTGCATTTGGAATGGAAGATATAAAGATGAGGAAGACAAAGCTACCCCTGCTTTGGAGCAGTTTTTAGTTTAGTGGAAGACACCACAGCCAGTGTGAGTGCCAAAGCAGCCCCCTCCAAGAAAGTAACTCTACGAGCCAAACCACTCTGCTCTGCCCAAGAGTTTACCTACATATCCCTAAAATCCCATACTTATCAGGGGTATATGTTCTTCCCTAAAATATTTACAATGATTGGGTTCTTCATCCCCTTCAAATTCAAGCAAAACATCTCCTGACCCAGGAAAGAAGGAAAGAGTTACATCTAAGCTTAGCCGCTTTCTCCAAAGCCAATAATCTCTCAGGAGCTACACCTGACATTGCCACCTCTGAGCCCACTACATGGCACTGTGATTTTCACAGCCGTATGTCCCCCAAGAGCAGAGAAGCAGCTTTAGGGATCCCTCCCAGATGGTCAACACACCTACCATCAGGCATCCTCCCCTCCCAACCTCACTGTGACAGGGTCCACATACCAGGGAGGATCCGTTCCCATAATTAAATCATGCAGGATATACTTGTGTACAGCAATTCACAAACAATTCTAACAGGTAATGCCATTTAACTTATAATTTTAAGGTTTTAAAATTTTAAAGATATTTGGGCACTATTTTTAAAAAAAGAAAGAAAAGAAGAAAAATTAGAAGCATGACAAACAAGCTGGATGACCTATCATTTGGGTTAAGCAGAGGAATTTAAGATTGACCCAAAATACCAAGTGGATAGTAGATGGGGGTGGAACTTTAAGAGAAATTTTCCATTGATAATGTGGTTACAAGGGAATTGCAAAACTAGCTATAAAACACTCAGTACACTCAGCTCTCCATATCCATGGGTTTCACATCCAGGGACTCAACCAACCAAGGATTAAAAATCCTTGGGGAGAAAAAAAACTGCAACTGTATTGAACATGTACAGGCTTTTTTTTTTCTTGTCATTATTCCCTAAACAATACAGTATAACAACTACTTACATGGCACTTTCATTGTATTAGCTATTATAAATAATCTAGAAATGATTTAAAGTATACAGGAGGGTATGCATAGGTTATATGCAAATACTATGCCATTTTATATCGGGGACTTGAGCATCAAGGATTTTGGTAGCTACAGGAGGTGCTGGAACCAATTCCCCATGTATACTAAGGGACAACTGTACTTTAAAACATTTTTGAGCCTACTTTAAGCTTGGAATTTAGTTTGGAAAACCATTGTACTTCCAGTTAAGAAAATATCAACTTCTGTTTTTCACCTTTTAAAACTGGTGTTATAAATTATTCTGTTGTGAAACTATAATACAATGTCTCAGTATAGTTACACTTTTAAACACTCTATATAAAAATATGCTGAATGAACATAATGTAGTGTTTACTTACTAACCGGCAACTGGATACAGGTAGACTTACTTAGGGGAAAAAAGACATCAATTTTCTAGTTAAAAGATAAACATGTTCCTTAAATATGTCAAGGCCAAACTATCTTTTCTTGGTAGTATTCATTTGATGTTACAGTTTTAAGAAACGTTTTCTAAGGAAAAGGACTAGAGGAGTGAAACAAAATTTTAAAAGCCCAAGTTTTCTAGTCACTTTATATAGATTATCAAAGATCTTTGTTTTATTGTATATTAAAATAAAATACTACATTTGTCCTATCTTCATACTATTTTCCAGGTTTCAAAAGTGAAATTTTTAGAACTATTTCCGAAAAAAGAAAAAAGATACTTGTCTAGCTCAAGAGACTTAGAATATGTACTATGTAAGTAAACAGGGAAGGAATGTAATTTTGTAACAAACTCTTCACCAGTGCAGAGACTCACACCTTAAAAGGAAACCCATACCTTTCTATATTATGTCTAAATATGTACCAAGACTAACTTTGAAAAAAAGTTAAAAAAAAAAATCATGACCTAACTACCTCAACAAAAAAAAAGAAAAAAGTTTTTTTTAAAAAGACTAACTTCAAAACTACCATAGTAATTTTTTTTTCTTTTACAAATCCAAACAACAAATTGGGAGTGGTAGGAAAAATATATATTTGATGACCACCTATTACAGGGATAGTATCCCATTTTATATCCTATGTCAACTCCAGCCAGTTGTTGGTGACAGCCTGAACATTTTAAAAGAAGGACTGGCTGTGGAATCTGGGTTCAGCAGGAAAAAGTACAATGGTCCCCCACTGCTGGCTGCCATCGCAGGGGGAGTAGAGTCTACAGGTCAGGCCTCTGCTGGGTCTTTTTTATGCATTGTTTCAATCCTCACAACCACTCCACAAGGTAGAAATTAGTATCTCTATTTTATAGGTGAGCAAAACAAGGACTTAGAAATATAAAGTAACACAGTCAAACCTACAGTAAATATGTATCCAAGCAAAGACTCCATCAGGTCTTTCTGGCCCATGTCACCACCACCTCATCAAGGTGTATCAGTGTTATCGGTTCTGGTCTAAATTGTTCCATAGATTCTTTTCTCACTTAGGTTTCTTTAAACCTCTCAAGAGGTTGAGTAATATTCAAAACTGGAGTAAAGAAGCCAAAGAATTATTACATGTGACTTCAAATATATTATTATTGTATGAAGAGAAAACACTACATTTAGATGGATAATTATTTAATTTTTAAATTATCTTGCCCATTACTTCACATAAATTTATGAGTACCAAAGTTACATCCGTATGTGAATTATTTCTCAAATAGGAATCTTTCAAAATGTGTATTTTGCATCATATATGTTTTAGGTAAAGTGTATAGAGAAAAAAATTGTATGTTTATCTGAAAATTTCACTATAATTAAAAAAAAATTTATTATTCAGATTTGGGACGTGTTATTGAGTGTAGGTCTTAAGTTCAATATGAATTTAAAATAAAGAATATTTTTCTTCCCCATTTTTGGTGTAAAACATTTAAATGAACAAGTCAATCACAAACTTAGAAATACTTTCACACTTCAAACAGCTATTTCCATTTACACCAAAAAAACAGACATTAGATAGTTTTTCAGAATGACATTAAAATTTAGCTGCCTATTAATTTAACTACAATTAAAAACCATATCCCCAAATGTTGTCACACTGAGAGGCATTAACATGACCTGAAACACAAACCTTCATGCCTGGTACAGGTTGAGTATCCCTTATTTGAAATGCTTGAGATTAGAAATACTTTGGATTGGATTTTTTCAGAGTTTTGAATATTTGCATTACGTGTACACTTACTGGTTCAGCACCCCTAATCCAAAAATCTGAAATTCAAAATCCTCCAGTGAGCATTTACTTTGAGCATCATGTCAGTACTCAAAAAGTTTCAGATTTTGGAGTATTTTGGATTTCAGATTTTGAGATTAGGGATACTCAACCTGTACAAATTTTCAGAGAATGACAAGAATATAAAACAGGATACATGAGACAATGCATTTTGACTTTAAACAGAGCAACAGTTGTGACTAAACCATTCTGAAATCAATCTAATTTTTTCTAGTTGCACTAACAAGATGTTGTAGGCACACTCTCTTGTCCTCACCTTGGAGTTAGAAAGGTGCAAATCTCTGCTCCAACATCACTTGGCAACCAAGGCTGTGCATACCAAGACCAAAATACAACATTGTTTCAAGACTTGAGCTATACATATATGATCTCTAGTACAGTTGCTGCCAGAGTCAGTGCTATTATTATATATTATATTATAATAAAAATAATATAAAAATGTCTCAATACTAAAAGCTTCAATGGATCAGAACAGATGTGGCTTTTGATTTGCACAATCTGGGCTTCTTGATTCTAGATTAGAATATTAAAAATAAATAGTCATATCAAATTTGCAATAAAAATTAAGATAGAAGCATACTTAATGCTGAGAAAGATATACTAAAATAAGCACTCTCATCCACTGCCACTGGGAATGTAAATTGGTACAACCCTTCCAGACATACTCAATTTAATAGCATATATGGAGTCTTACAGATATTCATATCCTTTCACTAAGAATCTATCCCATAATGCTAATTTCAAGGTATTTACACTAAATCTACAATGCAGCTATTATTTCTAATAGTGAAAATATAAGAAATCCCTAAATTTATACCTATAGTTTTAAAAAGGATATAATCATATAATAACATTAAAAATGCTAACAAAAGGTTTTAAATACCATAAAGTGCTATGATAGAAGTTTAAAAATAAAGGATACACAATTGGCTAAATAGTATTTATTACCTACCTCCTATTTTTAAACAGAGGAAAACTGACTAGAGGAAAATATGATAAAATCAAACAAATAGTGATTGTCATTGGGGAATAAGATTATGGGTGACTTTTTTCTTTTGCATCTTTATGTGTTATCTGACAATTCTACAATGAGCACGTCCAACATTTTTCTAATCACCATCATCCCCATCTCATTTTCTAAAGATAACCACTGCTCACAATATGGTATATATCCTTCCTGACCCCTGCCATACATATGAACAAAATAGACATATTTTCTATAAATGAGATCATTCTGTGCACACTAGTCTATAACAAACATATAGGACTTTTGTAATCAGAAAAAATAATAAAGTTTCTTCATAAATATATACTCAACTGTTTGTTACTCAAAGAGCTGAATTAGATCAGTGATTCTCTAAGTCCTCTGCTTCTTTCCTCATTTAAAATGCCTCTAGTTTTTCTACTTTTCCCTAGATATTTTAGAAGAATTCCATCAGAGAACTGGCCCTCGTAAGCTGAGCCTGCTGCCAGAGTGACCACACTGAGGAGAATTCAAACATGCTCCACTCCATTCCATTCAATGGGAGGATGGACATATATTTTACCCTCCGAAAGGAACAAGAATTCATTTAACTTCTAACTCAAAATGTCTCCTTAGTTTTCTCTCTGCTACCCCGCAGGTACATGAATCAAAGAAGGGTGGCTACTAGTGAGCTATACAACTCTCAACACTGAAAAGGACCTTTCAGAATCGGGGTGGTTCATCCTCTTTGCAAATGAGAAGACTTGAAGGCCAGAAATGTCAAGTCACTTGCCCAAGGACACACACTGGTTAGGATGCAAAACCAAAGCCAAAGCTGGAGCAGGGGGCTCCAGACCCCAGGCTCAGCCTTCCTCCAGAGGAAACAACACTGCTGCCTCTCCAGGGCCTCTCCAGCTCTCAGGAGCTAGGCTTGCCTCCCCTGCAGCTGATGGCAGAGAAACTAGTGCCAGGTTCCATAAATCTTTAGCCTCTTATTAGCTTTTTTCCCCAGTCTTTTTTTTTTTTTTTTTTTATGTGTCCCAAGGTCACTTTTACTGTCCCATTTGCAGTGTCCCAGGCTCACACTGCGTAAGGTGCTGATGGTAGATTGTCGGAAGGTACTCTGGAAAGTTTCCAATTCACTGTTTGTCTTGGCAAGTGACCAAAGTTAAAAGTAAAGCGAATCTTTCTGGGGAAAGAGTTTTTTTTTTTTTTTCCTTTCCAAAAGCTCTTCTGGAAAGGGGAAAGATTTTTTAAAAGTAAATGACTATGTTAGCTGCCACACATTTCTACCCTAAAATGAGAATTATTATCTTCCTCGTAGTAATAGCCCATCTAAAGTTCTACTTAATTCTTTTTGGAAACACCTCCTTCTATCGTTCCTGCATAATTGAAGGTATCTGACAATTGATTCCTAAGATTTTGCTTTTAATCTACCAAAGGGACAAAAATTATCCAAGCGAGTAATCAATAATGGGCATTAAAACAGCTCATCTTTATTTTTTTTTTTTTTTTTTTTTTTTTTGTTGAGACAGAGTCTCACTTTGTTGCCCAGGCTAGAGTGAGTGCCGTGGCGTCAGCTTAGCTCACAGCAACCTCAAACTCCTGGGCTCAAGGGATCCTACTGCCTCAGCCTCCCGAGTAGCTGGGACTACAGGCATGCGCCACTATGCCCGGCTAATTTTTTCTGTATAGATTTTTAGGTGTCCATATAATGTCTTTCTATTTTTAGTAGAGACGGGGTCTCGCTCAGGCTGGTCTCGAACTCCTGACCTTGAGCAATCCACCCGCCTCGGCCTCCCAGACTGCTAGGATTACAGGCGTGAGCCACCGCGCCCGGCCGTCATCTTTATTAAAATTAGGCAGCACTACCTTCCCAGGGAGATAAACAGCAGTTCTCAGGGTGCTGTGAGGATAAATGCAGCAGTCTCTGTGGGTGTCCAACGCAGGCCAGGCACAACCCTCAACCCTTTTGCTCAAATCAAAAGGAAGAGAACTAAATAAAATAAGCTAGAGGTAATTTAATTTTAAGGAGATTGGTTTCAAATGGATCAAAAACTAGGATCTTAAAGAAATACACAAACAAAAATATATGAGGAAAATATTACAGATCACACCATCCCTTGCTGGTCTCTAAAAGTTAATGAAGCATATGGAAAGGGAAAAGTAGTAAGGAAAATATAAATTTCTTTTCTTATTTTAATAAAATACTTCGTTTCTCTGGAAGATTTTGTTGAATTTCAGGTAGTATTAATCTACATTCCGCAAGAGAGAATAGTTATTCCCTCACACCAAACATTCAAACCTGAAAGAGAAAGTGAGGAGAGAAAACAAGAAATAAAAATGAATAAGGAACTTTGTTAAAGTTGAGCCATACCTTGTATTTCGAAGACAACATCAGCAAGCATTGGTTTATTAAGAAAAAACTTGAGCGAAGTGTTATAAAACCACAGAGGTTTTCTGGCTTGATAGGTTTTGCAATTCCTTAGGCAATTAATCTATAAGGAAATACAAGGGGAAAGGTTGCTTAATATGTTTTAATAATAGATAGGCTGGGTTGAGGATTTGCAAAACTGTGCTAAATTTCTAAAGAAACAATGGTTACCTACCCTATGGCTTCCCTGATCACAGCTTTCAAGGGAACTTATCTTCAAGAACTGTATCTGCTACCTGTTAATGAGCAACACTCCTCTCTCCAACATTCATAGCAGTAAACGAACTGCCTCCCTGGAAACTCAGCTCTACAGCTAAGAAGCTGTAGGGTCCTGAATCCTGGAGTCTTTGGCAGGAAACAGACAACGGTAGTCCAGCCTCACATAAATGCCTACTAGGATATCTTTACACACACAACCTAATTTGTTCATTAAGAAAGCACAAAGACAAACATTTAATTTGTAGTTAGGAAAAATACATTTCCCCTTATCATACCATGTTCTTTTACTGGCTACCAGCTCAACATTTTCTCTTAAAGGAATGAACATTAAAAAAATGCATGAGAGTGAGGAATTGCTTCTTCTCCATCTTAATCTCCAATTTTATATCCTGAAATATCCTTCCTACCCACAGCAGAGGCTACTGGAATCAGAGTAGCCTGGATGTCTGTTCTGGATCTCCAGAGAATCTCTCCCTTGAAAACACCACACCTTGCTGGAGCTGGCAGCCTCCAGGAATGGCACCTCTGTCCACCCCAGGCTTTGGTGCTTTGCTCATCCTTCCTGTGGTCTCTCCAAGCATCCCCTCGTTCCAGTCCTACAAGTGGAGGGCCAGCCCCACTCTCCTCACCACCCACCCATTTCTTCTCATTTTATTTACTCTCTTTATTTACAATGGATAAACAAAGCCTGAACAACATTTTCAGGTAGAGTTACCCAAAAGATGAAGAAATAATAAATCATTTTAAATGCTAGGATTCATTAGGACTATAATCTTGCCTAGAGTCTATATTGGGATACTATAGCCCCTCACTGGGAATGATTTAGTTATGATTTTTATTTAAATATCCCATTTTACTCATTCCTGATGGCTTCACTCATTTCCCCTGCCAAATCTCAGAACCTCAGCTCTGACCCTCTGGCTTAGCTAGGGAACTCAGAAAGCTTCGTTCCTAAGAAATAATCAAAGGTACAACTTTAGCATTAATGAGAATGAATAGCATCTACTCCCCACTCTGGATTAATCTACTACAGTGGAAGGTTTGAAAATCTTTGGGGAAGAAAAAAAAAAATGATACTATACTAGCTCATAAGAAAGAAGAACACACACTCCAGGATGGTATCCACAGCAAGGCAGACAGGCAAAACAGGATCATGTGAATCAATTTCTACAAGGCACATTCTCAGATCCTTTACACTACATCCCATAATACACACTGAAGGAACTGGGGGATAGCAGTCAAGTGACAGCCACACGTGGAAGAGAGTAACAGTCAAAAACCATCACAGAATTGGACAGCTAGCAGGGGCTTCAGAAACCATCCAATTTATCCCTCATCTTATAGGAAGCCCTGACTTGCTCAAAGCCACAGAGATAATTTGTGGCAGACTGACAATTTTAATCTACGTTTCCTGAGTCCGAATTCAGTGTTACATCATGTGTGGTACTTAGTGAGTGAGAGAGGCCCTTTCCCCAGGAAAGCACAGCAAGAAAAGGTGGAAGAACTCTTCTCTCCTTCTGTGCAAAGGAGGGAATTTAGTTCAAGAGCATGGAATCATATAGTCCCAGCTCCCCTGTCCCCAACAAGAGTTCACTTTATTCTCAGTACTCAAAAGAATATGTTCAGAATTAGACTCAAAGAAAGGTGCAGGGTCAGAAAAAAGCCAACACTTCTGTCCTTATCATTTATGTCAAGGTTATGAATTTGCATATTATGAATATTATGTAGATGTATATTATGTATGAATGTGTATATATGTGTGCATATATATACACACACACACACACACACACCCCCACAAAGGGAGAGAGAGAGAGAGATGAATAGAGGGAGGGAGAGAGAATAAATCTGTATAAAGAGATTCCCTTGTCACTTTTGCTTTGAATTTGAAAAAAAAAAAAGGGGGGGTGGAGGGCAGAAGTTGCAAGAGAATACAGATGTACATGATATATATTTAACTGATTCATAAATGAGTTAATACAGAAAACCAAATTAACTTTTTAATGCAGGCATATGTGTGCATTTTTACAAAAGGATTATTTAGTCGAATTGGATTTCAAGAGAGCTACTGTCCCACCATATACCTGTACAACTGGACAGCTTCTGTATATCTGCTTCAATGTGTTACTGAAACAAAAGAAAGATCTTGCCTCTTAATTCCATGTTACTTTGTTTTTTTTTAAAAAAAAGACCATTTTCTAAATTAAAGAACAGTTAAAAATCTTCACTTAAAACTACTACAGTTTTACATTTTTTATATATTAACTTTAAAATGTTAATAACTTAGGCTGCAGAACTGACAAAGTCACCTGTATTTTAAAAAATTAAGGGAATAATCTTCCTTTACATTTAATATAAACCTGTATTCTGCTAGGCATTGCACACAACTTACCTTGTTATCTACTGTAGCCAATTTGTTTATCACAGAATCTGAAATAAGAATACTGGCTAAATTTTGCAATGTCTTAAAATTTACCAAATGTACTTTTAAAGCCCTTAGAGATTCAATGCAATCTAAGTTGTTAGAGTTTTAATGTGCACAAGTTTATGGTCATATACAAAGTTTGTATTTTTATAACTTTGAACGTAATTTATAATTTTGAACCTATACTTGATGAGACAATCCTTAACTGTCAACTTGTTTAAATAGATTCCTCAGAACTCCTGAAAAAAAGCATGTGCAGAAACGGCCTTGCTCCCCAAAACTATTTGGGTTTAAATTGTGAGTAAGAAAGCACTCCTTCTAATAACCTTAACTGTAGCTGGAAAATTAAACAGCCCTCCATTCCTGACATGGATCGTGTATTCCCAGAGCTCCAGGGGAGTGTTTCAGAAGGAATTCACAAATAAACATTTTAAAGAGATGACTCACATATATTTTAATTCTTAGATAAATTAAAATCTAAGATAGTAAGAAGTAGCATGTGTTTATGCTTAAAATATTTAAATGGCAGAAATGTAGTTAAGGAAAACATTTGTATTTATATAGTATTTGACTGTTCTCATGACCCAATACTGTATTCATCATAGTATATCAATTACAGTTCAGAGAGAGTCAAAGTAAACTAGCTTACAACAAATTAATTTACCTTTCCTGGTGTTTTTAAAATGCATTTAACTTTCTCAATTACATTTGAAACATCCCCAGAATCTTTCAACTTCTTCCTGATATCTTCTTCCAATTCTTCCCACTGAAACGCACCTGTAAACAAATTAAAACATGTTGGATTTTTCTAACTGTTAAATCAGGAGGTAAGAAAAATAAATCTCTTTTTTGATAAAATATCAACTATCCCCTTTCAGTATTTTCTTTTAATTTTTCTTTACCAAATATATATCCTTCTATTTATACTAAAACATTTAAACATTTCTCACATTTTAGAAAAATCAGTTTGCCTTCTCCTAAATCATTTCTCAAAACCTGAAGTCTTCTTCCTAGGACAGCTGCCACCTCTCTGTAATAGGTGGCCAGCTAGTGGCAACAGCAATGGCCAGAAAGTGAGTTACCATCAAGACAAGTGGTCCAACACCCAAATTATCTAGTTGCCCTGGGTAAGAAGGTATTAATAGATGTGGTCTCTTTCCCAAGGCTGAATTAAATCTTACTAATCGTGGAGAGCAGTGGCGATCCGCGGCAGAAATAGAACATATCCAAAAGGTCTCATGCACTGTCAGGGTCAGATTGGGATGGCTGAGCGCCAACTCTACAACACCAACCTGAGGAAGGGAGCTACATGGTTTCCGGATGAGCTGCATGCCCGTGCCCCTGGAGCAAAACCACCCCACCTTCCCTTGTCCTCACCTTACCTCCCTTCAAAGCTCTCTCTTCCTAGGCTCCCTTCATGTCTGTCTCCCACTCTGCCAGCCCCTTGTCCTCTATGTCTTAAAAATTCCTATTTTTTAATAGGAAAAGGTCAGCAAAAGTTGACCTTTTCCCCAAGCGCTCCTCTCATTTGGCCTGCAGCACTTCCTACGCAGCCTCCTGCTCCGGCGTGGCCTTTTCCCCATGGAATCTCTCCCATTACTCAAAGCTGGCAAGTTTTCCAATCCCAGAATCGGAAATGATATACTGGCTATATGTGGTAATGTCTTAAAATTTAACAAATGTACTTTTAAAGCCCTTATAGACTCAATACAACCTAAGTTGCTGGAGTTCAGATGTGCACAGGTTTCTGGATCAAGGATTCCCATCATGATATTCCAAGAGATTGCCCTCATCTATCCTATAGGGTATAGAAAGTCCTAACTTCTAAAAATATAATATAATTCCAGCTGGGCACACTGGCTTACAAAAGGCTGAGGCAGGAGGATCACTTGAGGCCAGGAGTTAGAGACCTGCCTGAGCAAGAGCAAGACCTCGTCTGTACAAGAAATAGAAAAATTAGCCAGGCGTATTGGCACACGCCTGTAGTCCCAGCTACTTGGGGGGCTGGGCGGGAGGCTCACTTGAGCCTGGGAGTTTGAGGTTGCAGTGAGCCATGATAATGCCACTGCCCTCGTGCCCAGAGCAAGACTCTGTCTCAACAAAAACAACAACAATTTAAAAATGAAATAAAATGAAAAAAGAAAGCAACACAGTGAGACCTCATCTCTCTAAGAAAATAAAAAGAAAAATATAATTCAAAAAGTGTAGGCCGGGCGCGGTGGCTCACGCCTGTAATCCTAGCACTCTGGGAGGCCGAGGTGGGCGGATCGTTTGAGCTCAGGAGTTCGAGACCAGCCTGAGCAAGAGCGAGACCCCATCTCTACTAAAAATAGAAAGAAATTGTACGGACAGCTAAAAATATATATAGAAAAAATTAGCCGGGCATGGTGGTGCATGCCTGTAGTCCCAGCTACTTGGGAGGCTGAGACAGGAGGATCGCTTGAGCTCAGGAGTTTGAGGTTGCTGTGAGCTAGGCTGACGCCACGGCACTCACTCTAGCCTGGGCAACAGAGTGAGACTCTGTCTCAAAAAAAAAAAAAAAAAAACAAAAAGTGTAGTGTGAGCAGTTATAATTAGGAGACTCAGAATCTAGATTTCTGCTATTATCTACTGGTGCAACTTTAAGCAAGTCACTTCACCTCTCTGGGTAATTGGAGATCCTTTTCTCTTTGCTCCCAATCTGTTTTTTCTGTTTCCCTTCCTGTTTCCAGCACTCTGCCTGATGCCTTCATGATACTGGGGGATGAGGAGGGCACAAAACAAACGTGGTTCGTTTATTTCAAACTTATTGAACCAATGAGATCAGGCACCTGCAGCCAGTCTGCACCAACTGGAGCCACAGTCCAGCGGAAGGGGCAGACTGGGGAGTCCAGCAGCTCTCAGGCACCTCACAGCTGAGCCCTGCTGCACTCTGCATTCCTGTGCATCCTTTAAACTTCTCCTCACCTGGCCTTCCCGGACGACTACAGTGTATCCTCGTGGAGGGAGGAGCCCTAAAAACCCAGCATTTGCCTTTTCTGTGGTGTAATTCTCCCACCACGGCCAAATCCAAGCTACCAACGTGACATTATGGAACACGAAATCAGGAATGAGAAACACAACTGAGCTTTCACAGTCTAGTCCCAGCTCCAGACACGACTGCTTCTTTCTACCTTTGCTCTTTTTTCTGCCTTCACTGTTAGCTCCCTTCCTCCCCAAATTCCCAAAGGAGTGTAGTCTGGACGAACTCTATGCTTTTTGCTTTCCTCTTCCTGCATGAATGCTTTTTAACTTTGAGGTCACATATTCTTTTTACAATCTGATAAATTCTTTGGGTCATCTCTCCAGAACATTTCACATGCACACACACAGATGTTAAAGTTTGTATAAAAATGTATAAGAATCCCTTAGAAGCTAACGAACCCCAGATAAGAAATTTACTATATGCTAGTGCTTCTCAACCCCAGCTGTGCATTATATTTACCTGGAGATCTTTTATAAAATACCAAAAGAGGAGATCTCATCCCCAGACCAAGTAAATTAGAATTTCTGGGGCCGGAGCCTCTAACATCAATGTGTCTTAAAAGGCTCCCAGGTGACTCCCAGGTGCCCTGAATGCTATTGATGAACACCGCTCTTCCTTTAGAAATTTCATCCATCACCAAAACCCAGGGTTAGTGGTATATAGCAAACAGTAAGAGTGGGTATTTTGGATTGTATACATTCTCACAAGCTAAAGGAGAACCCAGATACTGTCTCTTTCTTCTAACATAATAAATAATGTTGTATGTAAGTAAAAGTTATACTAAGTTATATAAGTAAAATTATATTAACTAAAGAACACCTATACGATATCTAATTCAGACTACCTAAAAGAAAGCAAGCATCAAATAATCTAAAAATATGGGATTAACAGCAGGTGAATCCCCACTGGCATACTGATGTGTTTGAGAACAGAGGGAACCAATAACTGAAAATGAAAGTAAGACTCACTGGGCTGTTTGCATAATTAGAAATGGTACTCAAGTCATCTCTGACACCTTACGTCCTAATAAAGCAATAATCCTTAGGCGGGGAATTCCCTTTTGTGTATATATGTGTGTGTGTGTGTGTGTGTGTGTGTGGTGAAAACATTTAACATGAGATCTACCCTCTTAACAAATTCCTAAGTATATAACACAGTGTTGTTAATAGGCACGACAGCATGACATCATACAACAGATCTCTAGAGCTTATTTATCTTGCATTATTGACTGGGATTTTCTTTGGTTAACTCCTTGAACCACTTAATTAGACTTTAAGAGAGTATGATGTACTCATGTATACTAGGCTGTGTTTTTACGCAATGCAGAAAAGAGCATGCCACAGAGTAATTCCAAGATCTGGACAATACCATGCAAACTGAAGATGAAAGCTTATTTCCACTTATTCATCTACTCTGGCAGCTTTTCAGTTAGTGATGTGAAATTCTAAGGGCCATCTGTGGAGGGAAGAACTGAAAGCTAAATTCTTGAGGCTCTTACAAACATTTCAACTTCTAACCATCTAAGATCATGTGACTCAGGAATTTACAAGCATAAGACTGTAACAAGTATTGTAAGAATGTGACAATCGTATGCCATGTGAGGATTACTCCTTGAGGACTAGGAAACTGCTGGCCTCACTTTGCAGATTACTCCTTCTTTAGGGTTAATCATTAAGTACTTAAACAGTATGCAGTGTTTGTCGTTATCCAATAGAAAACTGACATACACAAAACAGACATGCCTTGACTGTGTTTATTTACTCAAAAACTTGAATAGGAAAATAAACTGAAGCCTTATATATCGGTGTAAAATGTTAACTGGATTATTAAACAGGTCTCTCCTAAATATGAGACCAAATGTCTATGGTGACACAATATATACAAAATTTCAAATTTCTAAAAGTTAAAAAAAGAATGTTATTTAAAAAGAATTAAAGTAGTCTTTATAATTTGGTTCTTTTTTTAAAAAAAGCGACAGGAGATAGGGTTTTTATGGTTTTCTAGCCCATGTTTGCTCAGGGCAAATGTTCCTGAGCACTGCACGTCACGGATGGAGTTCTACCTCTGCACGACCAGTCCACCTGGTGTGCATACAAACAAAGGGCTCCTGTCCTCAATGGTTCTCTGACATCACTCAAGGGGAGGCCACAGTGCATTACAAAGTGTCTTAAAATTTGTGTTCTGTTCAAAGGTTTTAAAATTTAAAAAAAAAAGAAAAGAAAAAAAAAAAAAAAAAAGGAGCCTGGCCACTGTATTGAAGTCTTTGAGAAAAATGTAGGTTTAAAATTTTTGTTGGATAAAAAAAAATACAAAACATTTTTTTTCTAAACAGTTAACTATTCACACATATAGGGTAAAACAAAACATCAATGCTTATGCATTTTCTTTTGATAGCGGAATCTGGGTGATTTTTTTTTTTCTCGTAACAAATTTTCTGCATTTTTTAAAATTGTCTTTCCTATACAAATATAGCTTTAATATTTTTTAAAGCATAACTTAAAAGATAACTTGTGCTTGAGTCATGGGTTATAATCTGTAAATAATTAAAGAATAATTAATTGGTACCTGCAGAACCAGTTATTTTCCCTTCTCGACCAGCGTCAGGGTCTCTCTGCAGCCCCAGGTCAATGGTCTGTGCCCCACTCCTACCCGACACCACCTCCGGCCTTGGCGGTGGTGTGCAAGGAGAGATCGGAGCAGAAATGGGCAGTTCAGTGTCAGGTTAAGAAGCCGGTACACTCTGAACTGGTTGAGGACCTATAGCTCAGCAAGCTCTTCATACCTTCATGCCCATCTGCCCTCTAATCTCTATTCCAGGCTCACTGAGTTTCCACCCAACCGCTAAGCATCCACTTTCCCCCACTTCAGGCAGGGGACACAACAGTGCACCGAGAGCCCCAGCTCCAAATAGCTCTGCATCAGTCAGCCTTGCAGCTCACTCCATTTTGACGATGGACCCTAAATGGATTACTTGGCCTCTCCCAGGCCAAGCCTCTGTGTTGAATGCTAGGCCCTAATTCACTGGTTCCCAGTTCTTCCAAAAGCAGGTGTTTCTGGTGGTCCAGAGCAGCGGCACCACCTGGGAGACTGTTGGAAATGCAGAATTTCCCGCCCTGCTCCAGGCCTACCGAATCAGAATATGCACATTAATAAGACCCCCAGGTGATCTGTACATACTTTAAGGTTTGCAAAGCATCGGTCTACATGACGAAAAAGAGCCAACAGCAAGACCACCCATTGTCCTAGGGCCTCCTGACTGGACTCCATCCTCCCACCATCACCAGAGATGAGCTTCCTAAAGCCCAGTCTGATCATGCTTAAAACTCTAGCACAGGTTCTAAGAACAGCAGGAACAACTTCCCCAGGCCTCACCCGCCACGTCTCCCGCCAGCCATCACCTCCCACTGCCTGCTCCAGCCCTGGGAAATACCTGCAGTCCCTAGAAAAGAGCAGCTACCAAAGAGTACATTTTCATTAATGCAAAATTCCCCAGTATACTAATCTCTTTAAATAGTATCAGAGTGAATACATACACAACTTATAACAGGTAAACGACTCTGGGGAAGGAGTGCGGGGTACAAGAACTTTTTTTCTTTCCCCTTTGTTTCCAAAAAATCACTCTGTAGGAGAAACCTAGGCAGGTTCAGTCACTGGAGATACTTCTAGCTATTTCACTGCTACCATATTAAAGAGGATATAACCAACTTCAGAGTGTCCATGTGTCTTTGAAAGTATTCAATGGAAATTGTGGCAAACTTGCTAAATAATTCATATAATTTCAACAGAAAAATCATCAAAAAGAAAAGTCAAACATATCCTTCACAGTTCCTTAAACATAGCATTAAAAACATTTATTTCTTTTGACATGTAAACATGTTAGTTTTTCAAAATGAGTCTTAAATTCTGAACTGTGAGATTCTAAGTTTAAACATTAAAATCTGTAGTACTAAATGAAGTCCTTGACTAGTCTGGCTTATTCATATGATGATTCCCCGCTGGGAGAGCCTACTCCTTAACGGAAATGAAATTTAAGGAGGACTTTCCATGCTGAAGGCTGTGTGCTGGGTGCATACTGTACAGGTGCTTATTTATGCCTTTTTCCAGCTAATACTCACTGACCTGCCACCACATTCTACTCCAATATATATGTTTTATCCACCTAAATCTGCGAGTTGCAACTGTACTTTTCAAAACCATAATTTATATTTTAACTTATAAAACGATATAACCACAACCCAAATGAAAAAGTAGCATCTTATTTTTAACATTAACCATCTAAATGAATGATGGCTACCCCAAATTTTCTTACCTATATGATTCTTGTTTTATTTGCAAACCTTTATAAACTTATCTGTTTCCAATCTGAAGCCTAAAAACAGATTATAAATGTTTCTCCAGATACATTCCAGAGGGGTGACCTTAGCCTAATATCTCATCAGTACATGATTCCAAGTAGGAAAAGAAAACTTAAGAACAGAGGAGCTCTCGGAAAACTTACATGTAAATGCTTACTTTAAAAATCATTTTACATCCATTCTTTCCTATTCTTATTTGGAACACTTAGACGCAAGGCCTTCAATTCATTTGCTAAAATGACTCATAACTTCCTATTCTTTAGAATATAGTTGCTACTGAGTTTTTAAAAGGACAAAAAGTAAAGTAACTGATAAGATGAATCTTAAAAACAAAGGGCACAGTAAGGGAAAAAAGTAACATCTAAGACAGTCATAGCCAAATTTGATCAGGTCTCAACTAATTTTAGATACTGATTTCTAGTTCCTAAACTGAATGCAATTTCTCTCCTTGATTTCCTCCAAAATATATGAGACAAACCAAAGAGTAAATATCTAGGTTTTAAAGTGTAGACATGCAATTTAATATACTCTTGGAAATTTTTATTTCTTTAAAGTTAAACTAGACAATAAAGTCTCATATTTTAGATTTAAAAAAATATTAACATACCTGCTCAGATTATTATTTTTACAAGTAGATTTAAAACCAAGTACAATAAGCACATGAAAAAATGATCAACATCACTAATCATCAGGGAAATTCATATCAAAACTACAATTAGATACCACCTCACACCTATTAAGATGGCTACCATCAAAAAAACCAGAAAATAGGCCAGGTGTGGTGGCTCACATCTGTAATCCCCAAGCACTTTGGGAGGCCTAGGGGGGAGGATTGCTTGAGGCCAGGAGTTTGAGACCAGCCTGGACAACATAGCAAGACTCAATCTCTACAAAATAAAAAAGGAAAGTTAGCCAGGCATGGTGGCACGCATCTGTAGTCCCAGCTACCCAGGAGGCTGAGGCAAGAGGATCTCTTGAGCCCAGGAATTTGAGGCTACAGTGAGCCATGATTGTGCCACTGTACTCCAGCCTGGGAAATAATAGAGTGAGACCCTGTCTCAAAAATTAAATCAAGCAAGAAAATAACAAGTGTTGGGAAGGATGTGGAGAAATTGGAACACTTGTACACTATTGGTAGGAATATAAAATGGTATGGCCATTGCAAAAAAATAGTAGGACAATTCCTTAAAAAATTAAAAATAGAATTATTGTATGATCCAACAATCCACTTCTGTGTATATACTCAAAAGAATTAAAAGCAGGATCTTGAAAGGGATATTTGTACAGCCATGTTCATGGCAGCATTATTCACAATAGCTAAGACAGTGGAAGCAACCCAAGTGTCCATCAATGGATGAATGGATAAACCAAATGTGGTGTATGCATACAGTACAATATTACTCAGCTTTAAAAAGGAATGAAATTATGACATATACTACAACTTGGAAGAACCTTGAAGACATTATACTAAGTCAAATAAGCCAGTCACAAAAAGACAAACACTGTATGATTCCATTTATATGAGACACTTAGAGTAGTCTAAATGATAGAGACAGAAAGAAGGATGGCTGCTGCCAGGGTCTGGGGAAAGAGGGCAATGGGGAGTTATTGTTTAATGGGCATAGAGTTTCAGTTCTAAAGATGAAAAGAGTTATGGAGATGGATGGTAGTGATGGTTACATGACATTAGAAATGTATTTAATACCATTGAACTGTACACTTACAAATGGTTAAAATGTAAATTCTATATTATGTGTATTTTAACACAATTTTTAAAATTAGCAGATAAAAAAGGCAAGTAGATTTGTAAGGAGGACAAAGTTTGGACCAATTCCTACATATAAAGCTGTATTATTTCACATATAATCTTCACCTCAGATGGTAGGAAAAAGATCACTGTAAAACTAACCAATCCTCTTGAGCACCATAGGCATACTTCATTTCAAACGCTTAAGAGAGTGTAAGTAACCAGAACCACGTGACAAGATACCTGAATAAATGAAGCGCAGAATATCTGATAAACAAGAACAGAAGAGGACGTCCTTAACAACGACTCGGAGTGGCGGGTTGCCGGAAGACTCCTGGCCGGCACCTGGGAATGCAGTGTCTCTGTTTATAGCAAAGAGGTCCTGGGTAGTTCGGATGATACTGGAATCCTGAATGTCAGTGGGACTCTTCACGTTGAAAAGCAGCATGAAAACATGGCTTACGGCGCAGAGAACGATCTTGTGGGCCTCGACGACTTTCCTTAGATCTGGGTTGTAAAATACCACGTCCACACACTGGCAGCAGAACAGCAAGTTATTTAAGTCAGAGTTATAATGCGATGCTTCAGCCTTTAAGACAGGCATTTTTTCTGTTTCAAAAAATAAATAAAAATGATAAATTCCTCTTTAGGTCTATGAATCCAATAATTTCAGGTTTACTTTAATATAACAAAACAATATTTCAAAAATAATATTAGGTTGAATCATAAGAAATTGCCAATATTTGACCATTTCTGACCTACGAAAGCAGCAATTTTGTATAACTTAACCTAATTTATAAATATATATAAACTGTTCAGGGATTAGAGAATTTTAGAACATACACACACTAATACTGTATTTACATTTTATAGTATAACTGAAAAACCTACTGACATAAGGAGCAATAAAATGACACTTCTCATTTTTTGTGTGTCCCAAAATAAAATATTTCTCCGAATACTGAACTTTAGTATTTTGGTAATCATCATTCTTTACTTCTGTCTGATTAAAAAAAAAAATTCAAATAAAGTATTGAGTAAGTTCTGAAGAACCCATCCTCCTATTTGAAATCCTTTCCCTCCTGGGATAGGAAGTGGAGGTAGAGGGCTAAGCTGTTAAAATTCTACAACTTCTCAAGCCAGGCCTCAACGTCTTAGCTCTATTGTTTGAAACCATTTTGATCGCTTTATTTAGATCATAAAACTAGTAATTTTTTCCTCCTAGTTAAACAATATGCTTCCCAGAACCAGCTCTTTGCACTCAGCACACCTCAGGGAAAGTGCTGACTAATTTCCAGAAGAGCATGTAACCTTCCATTTACAGTTTGAGCACCAACAAAGAGTAGCCCTCAGCCAATTCAGAATATCCACACGGCAGGTCCTCATCATAGACCTTAACTGCAAAACGTCTGTTGTCTCATTTTTATCCAAAGACAAGCTGGGGAAAGTGATATTTGTAAAAGGTCGCTTGAAGGATATGCAAGCATCTAAATGAGTGGAATTCAAACTTCTTTAGCAATGAAAATCCTTTATTTTAAAGTCCGGCCCAGTCTATATAAGGAATAATAACAAGGTCCTTTGGGGGCCAGGCGCTCCCTGCTCTATATCCCAAGACATGCCCTTTTCTGCTGACTGTGGCACCTTCATAGAACCTTAAACACCACGTGCCCCAGAGCCCAGGTTCCATCCTCAGAACAAGTCAACCCAGAACTAACAGATAACCAGACAGTATCGTCCTGGACCCGTGGGTTATACTTAGTGTCATGCCCACAGCTCTCTTAACAGGAGGGTACAAGAAACAGCCTTGTGAAAGTTGAGACTGCATTTGCTGAAGGGACACTTTTGAAGGCCCTGTCTACTATATCATGTAGTGCGCTCAAATGAAGATCCACACAAGAAATTTCTTCTAGCACTAAATGGCAGGAAATGTTTTGCTTTCTCTGAGGAACTATATTTTCACTTTTTATTGTTTGTTTTTTTTGTGTTTCTCTCTTTTTTTTTTTTTGTTTTTCTCAATAGTTTCATTTTTCTGAGGATGTTTTCTCTTCTTGATCAATAAGAACTAAGAACCAGCTATGTACATTGTTTATTTGGTCATTTCTCACCCATCTTCTAATCTAGAAAGTACTTAAGTCCCCAAGGTTTGCTCCATGACAGACTATGTCTCCTCTTTCACTTTGCAAACCGGGAAGTTCAAAGCCAGGTATGTATCATTTATGGCCCATATATCTGCATCCATCCCTTCCTTCCTTCCTTCCTTCTTCTTTTTCTTCTCCTTCCTTCCTTCCTCTTTTTCCCTCCCTCCCTCCCTTCCTTCCTCTTTTTTCCTCCCGCCCTCTGTCCCTCCCTCCCTCCCTCCCCTCCTTCCTTCCTTCCTTCCTTCCTTCCTTCCTTCCTTCTGATTGATTGAGACAGGGTCTCAGTATGTTGCCCAGGCTGGACTCCAACTCCTGAGCTCAAGAGATCCTCCCACCTCAGCCTCCCAAGCAGCTGGGGCTACAGGCATGTGCCACCACACTCAGCTTTATAGCTGCATTTTTTTAAACCTGGAAATGATCTCCCACTTTAATTCTTTTTAATTCCCATCCTCCCACCTCCCCAGTCCATTCTAATTTATATTTTCCTGATTTTTATTTATATTCATTTATTCAACATTTATCAAGTGCCTACATTTTAAAAACAATATCTAAAACAAATTAATCTGATAGAGTACCAGTCTACTATTTCTATCACAAAATTATGCAAAAAAAATTCAGATTAACAGTTGATATAATTTATTTATAACTTTATTTTCCCCTAATTTTGTTATTTTTTATTTTTTTATTTTATTTATTTTTTTTTTTTTTGAGACAGAGTCTCACTCTGTTGCCCGGGCTAGAGTGAGTGCCGTGGCTTCAGCCTAGCTCACAACAACCTCAAACTCCTGGGCTCAAGCGATCCTCCTGCCTCAGCCTCCCGAGTAGCTGGGACTACAGGCATGCGCCACCATGCCCGGCTAATTTTTTGTATATATATATTTTAGTTGTCCATATAAATTTCTTTCTATTTTTAGTAGAGACGGGGTCTCACTCTTGCTCAGGCTGGTCTCGAACTCCTGACCTCGAGTGATCCACCCGCCTCGGCCTCCCAGAGTGCTAGGATTACAGGCGTGAGCCACTGCGCCCGGCCGGTTTTCCCCTAATTTTGCATTAAGAAAATTTTCAAACACTCAAAAAAGTTGAAAGAATGATATAATGAACACACATATATCCTCCACTCAGATCCTGCAGTTATTAACATTCTGTCATTAATGTTGCCTTATCTCTAGATAGACAGAAACACACACACACACACACACACACACACACACGCAGCTGAACCATTTAAAAGTAAGCTGCAGTCATCAGGACACCTTGGCTCTAAAATACTTTCACGTCCATCTCCTAAGAATAAGAACATTCTCCTATTAATCATATCACCATGATCATACATAAGAAAATTAACAGTAATTCCATATCATCATCTGATTTCCACTCCATTTTAAATTTTGCCCGTGTTCCAAGAATATCATTTAGATGTTTTTTTTGAACCAGTATCCAATCAAGGTTCACGCATTGCATTTGGTAGTCATTTTGCATTGGACTTTAATCTAGAATAGCTCCACCACACACACAATTTTTAAGAGGCTGTAGGCTCAACTTTTAAGACAGTATTTCTCAAAATGGGGTCTAAGTACCAATCTGCTTCAGCATCACCTGGGAAGTTTATTCAAGCAGATTCCAGGCCCTTTCCCAGGTTTACTGAATCAGAACGTTAGGAAAGTCCTGGTCGTACTCAAATTTCAGAACAATTGCACTAAGACCTCTGAGAAATGGTCTGTAATAAGTGTTCACTGCATGTCCAGACAGACGCTAATAAATGTACCTGGTTGTTCGAGCTGAGGCGGTCTAATTCCATGGAATGAGCTGCTCATTTTTCTTTTCTTCATCTTTTCACTTGTCTTCTGATTTAAGGCTTGAATCATAAAATACTCCAACTAAAACATGAATCAAATTTTAATTAGAGGTCCAACAAGATTACACATCTAACATGATAATTTGGACCCCAAATCACATTTGTCAAATGTTTTAAATGTCCGTGCCATGTATATGTATGCATTAGCAAACACCTGTAAGCAATTTTTTTAATTAAAAAAATGTATCTAGTGGAACAGATTGGGCCTTGCCTGCACACAAATAAACAATCCATTCAAGAATAAATTGTTTATTCTCTTTTTTTAGAGATGGGGTCTCACTGTTTTGTCCAAGCTAAACTCAAATTCCTGGGCTCAAGGGATCTTCTCGCCTCAGCCTCTGCGTAGCTGGGACTACAGGCACATGCTACCACACCAGGCTATTCTTTTGAATAATCAAAAAAAGTGAAGCACTACAACTGTGCGGCTATCAGTAATTTTCTCAGTGAGTAGCCACCCAACCACCGCAGTTAATACTAGTGAAATTCAAAGCAGTAACACATCTGGTTCCATGTCTATAAATGTTCCTATCAGCTAGGAAACTTCACTTTTTTCTCTTGAAATCTGTTCTTTACAAATTAAAAATCTCATCCACATGCACTTACATAGCTCCAGGCCTGTGCCCTCCCTTGCAAGGCCTGGGGCAAAAGTACAAATGGAGGTCCACCCACCATATACCTAAATATTTAAATGCCGTAAATCAAGAAAACAAACTGTTATGTAAAAGATATTCTATACTCCTCCTTTGACAAATACATTATCACAAAAGCCTGGCAGGCCAGATTTAGATTTAAATTCCAAGACTCCTCGGAGGTTCATGCAGTACAGGGAGAGCTGGTCCTTAACTCCTGCCCCAAGACCACCCCGCCTTTTCTCACCCTGTTCCATCCCATGCTTGGAGGAGCTTTGTGCACACAAGTGGATGTCTAAGCTCCATCCACTCTCCCCTCTCCCATTCCTCATAAATAGTCTCCCTGGCCACCTCTCAGGCCTAGGGGTGCACACACCAGCAATGTGGTCCACTTTCAGGAGGATGGACCCAGGAAAGTGTCCTGAACAGGCCCAAGAAACAGACTGAGGACCAGTGGTTAGAGAACTCTGGCATTCCAGGTTTAGAAGCACAGTCATAGCACTGTCCAATAAAAATTTCTGTGTTGATGGAGATGTTCTGTATTATCTACACTATCCAATTCAGTAGCCACTAGCCATATAAAGCTCTAGAGCACCTGAAATGTGGCTAGCATGCTCGAGGAATTGATTTTTATTTCATTTCAATTAATTTAAATATAAATAGCCACATGTGGCTAGTGGTTCCATACTGAATGGTATACATCTAGAAGGGGGATACCAGCTCGAGGTGGGCACATCCCTTGGCTCCATTGACTTGTGTGTGCCCTGTGGAGAGGGGTGCAACTAGAGGAGGGTCAGATGGGGGTCTCTAAAGCTCAGGGCAGGTGCCCCTCTTGCCCAGGGATGTGGCTAGCACTGCACAGCTCTTCATCCCTGATTCTTAAACAGAAAATTTTAAATGATCCTTTCATTCTAACATTATCATCTCTAACCATGTTCTTGCAAATGCCATTATTTCTTACACTCAAGATCCCATTGTACTTTACTAGAGAGTAATGGATCTAAAGAGATCATCCTAATCTTACTTCCATATTTTCATCAAGTCCTGAGTTAAGGAAAAAAGAAACTGCCATGTCTTTCTCCCAACCTTGATCACAACTTCAATCCTCAACATGCCTCTAACCCTAACTGCAACATTAGGTGTTAGAGAAAAAGAGAAACAAGGAATGGAGAGAATAGAAAGAGAGAAGAGAAAGTGGGAGTCGGAGGGTGGAGGAATGACCCTGAGATTTCAGGTTCAGGATCCTGGAATGTGGAACAAGGAGACTTAAGGCTCCCAAGGGAACCAGCCTTCTCTTCACCAAATGAGACCAAATCCAACCGATGAAACTTCTCAACAAATGAAACCAAACCATCTTTTTTCCCCCAACTCCCTAGGTGTTTCAGGGAAATGCATCATTCTTGACCAAATTAATATATTTTTTTAAGCCACCACAATATCATCTGCTAGGAAAGTTAGATTTCACCTCTCTGTCTTTCTGCCCACTGCTTATCACTATAAACAAATATGACAAAAGTTTTCATATGTCAAATATGACAGTTATTGATAATATCAATATCGTAAGTAAATCTTCCTTAATGCCATAATATTAATGTTTATATTACTAGGTGAAAATAGCCATTTGTATTTGATAGAAATTAGCACCATTTATATTTGGTCTTTATTTTACCCAGTGTAGTTAACTCCAGAACAAATAAAATTTCTGTAGTCATCTGTAGAAACCTCAACATTTCAACAGGAATGTCTGTGATGACCTTATGGCGTACTGGAAACAGCACTTGATGAAGAGCTAGGGAACTGCTGGAGGATGCCAAAGTGCTCCTGCTGAAGGTAGGGTTTTCTTTGGTTTTAACCTCTCATCATTGTTCATCAGATTTGTTTGTTGAGAGGATTCACTTCTTGGAGGGTTGGAAAGATAGTTTCCAAGTCAGTAAATTCTGAAATGATACAACCCCACAGTATTCTCCAAGGACCCTACAGTCCTAATATTATAGGGTAGGTGCTATGTGTTAAGATGAGCCTCAAAGCGACCGCAGGACCCAGTAAATGCCACTGCAGTCGAGCGTGCAAACCCTGGCTCCCCACATATCCAACAAGAAGCTATTTGTACAAGTAGTTCCTCTGACTATGGTTGAGCTATGACAAGGTTAGGAGGATATAAAATCTTGCCAAAGCACACATAGTGAAAGAAAAATTATTCTTTTCAACTAGTAGATGGAAAGAACCAGGGCCCACTGGTTCAGGCTGCCAGGCTTGTTCAGCCGTATAAAGATTACTATTAAAACTGACATCACAGGTTTGGGGAAGTAAACAGGTTTTTGCTATGTATAACAAAGACCAGCCAAATGTCACCAAATGAAAAATTCCAAAATATCATATTAGACAATAGAAAATATTTCATTTGGAGGAAAAAACCTATAATTTTACTCCAATAAAACCTTTGCTACTTACTACTCTCATTTTATTTCTCAAGGGTAAGACTACTCATCCTTTTAAAACTGAAGTTCTAATTGATGTCCTACAAAATAACTAAAGGCTGAAAAAGGACTTTACACATAACAGGAATTTCCACTTACCACTCCTCCAAAATATTTCCCTATGTAGAAGTCATCAAGGCTATGGAGTTCAAGGTAGGTAGCTCCTAATTCTTTAGCAAGTTGGATCCCTTCGGTTGTACTAACACAGCTCCCTCTATCTGAGGTACATAGTGGGCACGTACAAGGTAATTCTTCTGAGAAAACAAATTTGAAAACAAAGAGCTTTGAAATTAAACAAAAAAAAAAAATGTAGACAATCTGAATGTTAAATAACAAAGGGCTCCTACCAGAACCACAGTACAAGAGCATTCAGTACATCTACTATCCACTAGACTCTGAATAATAAGTGTTAATAATAATACAAAGGTCCCTAAATAAACAAGCATTAGCTGCAAGAAGAATAAATACTATTTTAGAAAATAGAAGAATTTAAAAATAGGTGAATGAATATCATCAAGGCTACTATAGAAATTAGACCTACCAGCCAATAATGGCAGCACTGCTTCTTTCTACATAACCTTGACATCCAGAATATCAATATCTCTAGGCAGGTAGAAAAGATTACAAATTTAACAACTTGCTTGCCATAGAAAGCATTGAAAACAGTGGACTCGCACTTTTTCTGTAGTAAACTCGAAATATATTTACAAAGTTTGAATAAACCTTATAGTTTTATTTTAATCGAACCCTCAATTTGACCTGATTTTCAAGGCTTCAAACTGTCACTCCCTTTGTAAATTTCAGAGACATGTATTCTTATTAATGCATACATTTCAATCATTAGGCTCTAAAGCATTGAACTTCAGAGATCAAATTCAATCACTATTTTTTCTTTAAAATTAAAAAATTTAAAACTGACAGAATAAAAAGTATTTACTCAAGATATACAACTATTATGTACCCATAATAATTAAAAATTTTTAAAAAGTATTTATTCAAAAAGTGAAAAGTCCCAAGATTCACGGTTGTACCATGTATAGACCTACAGCTGGGAAGGTGGCTGATAAACCTATCTACAAGAACACTTCCTTGTAAGGCTAAAAATATGTGCTCCATTCCATATTTGTCAGCTAGCTTTGTTTTGCTTCACAACCATATCATATGTGTCACTGTTCAAAAGGCTGCCAGGTCACCGGGTCAGAAGAGGGTAAATTTATTTTCAGAAATGCATGTTGTTGTAGGCTGGCCTTCCTGGGAAGCAGACTCTGAGATGGAGACTGGCGTACTGGAGGTTCATCGGGGGTGATCTTAGGAACAACTTTTCTCAGGGGTGAGGGATGCAGGACTGGGCAGAGGAAAATTTGAACTGCAGTGCAGTCGCAACCCAGACCACAGCTGACCCTACTGCACAGGGCTTGGGAGCTTAAATGGCCTTTTAAAGTTGTTCCACATTTGGGGAAAGGCAGTTTTATATCTCATCCCTAAAATGACCAGTAATTAGACAAGGGCTGCACCTGTGGAGGGGGCATAACTTTGGGCAAGACAGCTGCCAACAGCAGAGAGTAAAGCCTAGAAAGGGACTCCACTGTGCACCATCAGCAGCCAACATGCTCAGTAACTGAGGAAGTAAGTACAGCGACCCTGAAAGGGCATTTCAGTGACTCTCCATAGCCTGCAACACAAATCTCCTACCAATGAAGAGGGAGCACATATATGTACATAGACGTATATACTAAGGATATTTAGTGTACATGCATACTATATATGTAAAAATGCATGCATGCACAGATACACATGACTTAGATAATTTTAGCTTAATTGAAAGCATTTTAGAGCTCAGAGACCACGTATTCACATCCTCATTTTACAGAAGAGGAAATGGAGGCTTTGAGAGGTTATGTGACTTGTCCACATCTCCTTGTGAGTCAAAGACAAACAAACAATAATAAAACTATCACTTGCTCCACCTGATAAAAGTGACATCAGAAGATAAGATAAAAATTTAATTTGAGTAAAGAATTACTGATTCCAAAGATACAGTGACTTAAAAATTAAGCTTGGGTTCTCTAAATTATGCTATAAATTCTAATTTGAGCTTTTGCCTTTACTTTTTCTAAGATCATTTTAGGTTTAGGGCAAATAAAGTTTTCATGCAGAATTTAGCCTGTCTTGAAAAATAACACATTGGTATTCTGCATTCTTTACAAAGCCCTCATAAACAGTGCCTTTAATTTTCTGAAGACAGAGGCCTTCTTATATCTACAAAGCTCTCCTTATGTCCGTGGAATGGGGTGGGTAGGCAGATCATCTTATTAAACTTTATTTCTGCACAAAAATCAAGCAAAGTCAGTAGTATTTCAAGTGAACACAATGTAAAATAATTTTTACCAAACAATCTTAATTTGAGGTAAAAATACAACTAATTTCAGGTTTCAGCCAGCTGAGTGGGGTTTCCATTGTGTGTAGCTATAACCATCTTACCGACACACGTTCCTAGAAAATGCCTCCTTATGGCTAATCTTTGCATCTCTTTTATGTCACCAAAAGACATTCTTTTTGTTCACTCACCAAAAAAGAAAAATACCTAGTCATTACACACCATATTGTGCTGTAAATCAGCAGCCACTTAGCTACTTACCCTTTATCTGGATTCTAAAATATTATTTGTTAAATCCTTCTTCACAGGCTTTTGTTCCTAATTAGTTATTCTGTAATTCTCTTTGGAACCATTCCTATATTCTTCCGTATCAATCAACTATATAATCTTAGATTCTAAGTGCAAGTCTGACTTGTGTTGGTTCTAGCAGGAGAACCAACAAAACATTTCTGGATTAAATAAATTTACCCTGAGTATTTTATCAGGAACAATCAGTGGACCCAAAATAAATTTAACTTGTGGTGCCTCATGGTCACAGGAACTCTGAATCAGGGTGCTACATTTTTCTAGCTAACACTGTAGTCTTTTTTTTTCTTACATGTTATCTTTTAAGATATTATCATAAAATGTCTACTTTTTTTTTTTTTTTTTTTTTAAAGCAAACACAATGTAACTCTGGCATTCAAATGAATGGCATCTCTTTCAAAGTAATGGCCTTGGGAACCTGCAGGGTAATTCTTACAATGTTGCCACTGCTTGAAAGTTTTAAAAATTCTTTTCAAAAATTCTAGCCTAGCAAAGGACGAGGCTCCACCAGAGCTTCAAAAATAATGGAAAGACAGGATGCCTGTCTTCGAGAGATTAAGGCTATGAAGACATCCTGGGCATATTCTAAAAAAATTTCTCCTTTAAAGATAGATTCAATATTTAGTAAAAGCTAAAATTTATGCAGAGCCAAGTATGATGAAGACATCCACGCAGTCAGGCTTATCAAAAACATATGTAACAAAGGAGAGATGAAACTGATCATATTTGCTCAACTAATTCTAAAAAGAGTTCCAAGAGAATTAGCAGGAGAGCTCCCAGCACAGTTTTATGTATTGTAAAGGATATGGGGGCAAGGGGAAGTGTGTGTGTTTGGGGGGGGGGGTGGCGAAGGCAGGGAAACAAAGGTCTTCAAGTTGAATGTTGAATAGCCAGATTCAGGTTTGTAATTACTTTGTAATCATATGATAAATTAATTTCATCTTGTTAGTGAAATTGATTTTTTCACTTATTTAGATCATCCATAAAACCATTCATTCACTCATTGAACAAATGTTTCTTGAGCACCTACCTGCCATCAGGCACTAGGGATATAAAGATGCAAAGATAAAAGAAACTCACAGTCAAACTGAGATGAGATAGACATGATTGCAAACAATTGTAACGAAATATAATAAGCACTAAAATAAAGGTATACAAAGTCACCATGGGAACAGAGGAGAGGAAATTAACTCTGTCTAGGGGGAATTACAGAAGGCCTCACAGAAAAGGTGATGCTTTAAAGGACAAACTCAAATCTGCTATGCAGATATGATAGGGGCTGTGCAGAGGGGGCTATATCCAGACTCCAGTCAGGATATAACATATGTAGAGGCCTGCATGTGAGCAAAAAGAGAACACATTCATTTCCAGGTTCAAGATGGCAGCTGAGCCCATACTGCAATCTCCCTCCCTGCCAAAGTACAGAGATGATGAAATAAGAGCGGGGGAGGGAGGGAAGGAGGAAATAATGAGGGGAGAGGAAAGCATGGAGGCAGGAGAGAGGGAGGAAGGACTGAATATACAGCAACACTCAAAAACTAGAGGAGAGACCTCAACAGCTCAGAAGCTAGGAGTGTCTGAGAGAATGATGGCAGGACCAGAGAGGAATCCTGAAGCTCAGAGCACAGGTACGCCCTGCAGCAACGTCAGGAGTGCTTGCTGCCCAACAACGGGGGAGCAAGAAGTGGGAGCAGGCCAAGGGCGCTGACTGGAGGTTAGCTGGAGTGCCCAGTAGAAGCAGCCAGGCCTGCTGATCCTGTGTGTAGTCCCACTTCCACCCCTCCCCAGACAGCAGGTGGGCAGCAGAAGAGGAAGGCATCAATCCAA
Organism: Eulemur rufifrons; assembly: GCF_041146395.1. Lineage (NCBI taxonomy): Eukaryota > Metazoa > Chordata > Mammalia > Primates > Lemuridae > Eulemur > Eulemur rufifrons. The sequence goes on along the minus strand of NC_090999.1, from coordinate 65,668,142 downwards.
AAGGGAAAGGAAACTGCAAAAGTAGACAAATCAAAACTTACCCAATGTTTGAGAAGCATCCACACCATGAAATAAACTCCCATCAACTGGAAAGACTTAGAATGACCACTCAAAACCAGACTTAACAGACCAATCAAAACAGAATTATTATGTAGAATTAATTATCCTGAGAGCTTTTTTTTTTTAAAGTATTTGCATCCTTAAGACAGAAACAAGAAATTATGAAAATAATCAATCAGCAATCTTAGATATGAAAAATCTGTTGAAAAAAAAATTTAATAAAGCAGAATAGAACAGACCCAGTAGAACTAATGTGTGAACTGGAAACAAAGGCTATGGAATTCTCCCATAATGCAGCATAAAGAGATAAAGGGAGTTTAAAAGAATCAGAGGAGAGACCCAGAAGTTTCCACATTAGTCTAGCAAGAGCCCCAAAAGGAGAGAATAGAGAAAAAGGAGGGAAGGTGATGTCCGAAGAAATTAGAAAGTTGACACTTTCCTAGATCTAAATTAAGACATTAAGTTCTCCAAGTAGTTCAGTGTGGTGCAATAAAAGATTGTGCCCTACAAGGTTCTAGAAGTAGTCAGAGGCTAGATCATGAAGGATCTTGTATCTCAGGTAAGGATTTTATAATAGAAAGTTATTGAAGTGACATATGAATACTGGACTAGAATAAGAGTATCAGTGGGAACCCACGATTTAAAAAAATATATAATCCCTGGCTCTAACCAATGAAAGGGCCTAGAAGCAATGATACCTAAAGTAATGGGCATCCAAGAGCCCAGATTTTGGTTTTAAATATCATTACCCACTAAAAGAAATCATAGCTCCCTGAAGAAATGGCTGATTCCAGGGCTGAGACAGGGAAAGTCTAAGATTAGCCTGGAATGTCTTATGCTGGAAAATAAGGAAGGGCTTAAAAACTGGAGCTACCTTGAAAAGGCCCCCTCTAGGCAAATCTGGGGCAACGTGAATATCAGAAAGAATAATCGTAAGAACAGATTATAAAATAAAATGCAAAGCCGTGAATCCTAATGATTCTAAAAGAAACAATGCAAGAGCAGAGAGAAGGGAAAGCTCCATTTGCAGAAGAATATCAAATAAGAAGTATAGAAGGAATGATAGAAAATCACTATTTTGCGAGCACATTTATCATAAATGAAGGAATTATGCAAAACAATGGGCCCAGGTTCTTTAAAAATGCCAATGTCATGAAAGACTCCAAAAAAACATTGGGAAACTGCTCTGGATTAAAAGAGGCTAGAAAGATATGACAACTAAATACAATGTGTAATTCCTAATTGTATCCTGAATTGGTAAAAAACAAAGCAAAACAAAAAAAAAATAGCTACAAAACACATTACTAGAACAATTGGGAAAATGTAAATATGGATTATATTTTAAATATTAATAGCATAATAGATGACAGTATGTGAAATTTCTTGAGTGATCGTTATATTATGATTAATAGAATGATCTTGTTTTAGATGATATCTGAAGTAATTAGGAGTGAAAAAAATCCATAGTTTATAATTTATTCTCAAATGGTTCAGATAAAAAAAGTGTGTGTGTGTGTGTGTGTGTCTGTGTGTGTGTGTGTGTTTATAACTTCTGGGGTTCAATTCTTGTCAATTGTCTTAAGTCTGAAATTTTTCAAAATGAAAGTTAGGGGAAAAGAAGAAAGTTCTGGAAGAATTGAAAGCATTGAGTGTCATGATCTGACTGTATTCTAGAATGATTATTCTGAGAGAATTTATTTCAGAAAGAGGCAAACCAGGAATAGGACACCAGAGGCCAATTTACCATGAAGCTGAAGATGCCTAAGCTTCAAGCCCTTTTCTTGCAGGTCTTTTTCAAGCCCCAGGAAGAACCTGAGCAATATATTTTTTCACATGGTCATGTGCTTTTGTAAAATTTACAAAATAAGATATTTAGTCAAGACCATTATCTCTTTTCACTCCAACTTGCTTCACCTTGTATCAGGCAGCTCTGGAATAATCATGGGCATTTAGGACTACTACTAAGGAAAATTTAACATTGGGTTTAGTGAGCTATTATTTGTGGTTTACAGTCACTTCCTTGTACAGGTGCTTGATAACTGTCCTAGCACAAGAATACTTCTGCTGCCCACAATGCAGACTTATTTGGCATCATGACACAAGGATGCTTAGCTGAAATACTAATGTAACACAAATTCTGATGCCCAGGACCAGAAAGACGTGGAGAGTGGAGAAACACGCTGGAAGAAAAAGTGATTATCATTCTCTTCTCTCTGCAGAAAATATCACAAAGTGGTTATCATATGAAAAGGTGATCAAAGACTACACAGCCCAAAAAATATAAGAAAAGTAAAGAAGTGTCAGGCTATTAAATAATAGAAACATTTTAATAACATTTGTGGTATTTGACAGCTGTTTTATATTTGTAATGTACTGTGCTTTCTTTTCTCATTCTAAATAAATATTTACTTTTGTACATATAGGTATCTGTAATTTTATTGGCTTTTTTTTCCCCCCTTACAAAGGACTTCGCAAATTGTATAAACTTGAGATCCTACAAAATCTGGAACTTCCCCTTTAGGAGACCAAAAAGAATGCTGCTATGACAGATAATTAAATGACTAGGACCTGAAACCCAAATGGGAGTGAAGAGAAAGCAATGAGTTTGAGATTTACTTAAAATGTAAAATCAAAAGAGTTTCCTAATCAACTGGATATAAGGAATGGGAGAGAGTACTGGGTCTAGGATGATTTTAGTTTGAGTGAATGGATAGGTCTGGCATCATTCACCAAGCCAGGAAATATATTTAAGAGGTGTTATCTACGAAGATGTGGGTCAGGAGAGAGACTGGAGTCAGAGGAACAAAATGGACAGTCAGCAGTGTGTATGCAGGAAAAGCCAGGGTAACAGGTTAGCCGGGTCGTGGTCTGGATGCAGAGCCCTTTGGATGCAGAGCCCACAGTGTCCTGGTGTGGGGGCGGGTGGGCAGACAGTAAGGAAGGCAGGGAATTACAGGAACCAGTAAAGAAAGAGTAGCTTTATTAAGTGGAGGAAGAGGTGTGTTTCAATAATTTGAATTGGAGAATTGTTATTACAGTGTATTAAATTTGGCAGTAAGGATATAACTGGTGTCTCCCAAGATAAACTACACCCAGGATAACTAACCTACTCCAGGGATAACACGCAGAGCCCTCACGACCTAATCACCTCCTAATGGTCCCATTTCTCAACACTGTTGCATTGGGGATTAAGTTCCCAGAACACGAACTTTGGGAAACACATGCAAACCACAGCAACTGGTGACCGAGTGAGAACTGGTGTAATTGCGAAAGATGAAGTCCGACTGTAGTGGACTCAAGAATGAATAGGAAATGGACTCAGGAAGTGTGGATAACTCAAGAATCATGGCCAGAAGGAAAAAGAAAGAAAAGAAAGTAGATGGGATATGGGGTCAAGGGTGGGTCAAGCCTGCTTTATCTGTATCTACTAATGCTAAACATACCCACCCTGTGACTCAACAATCCCACTCCTAGGTCACAACCTAACCATCATCAAAAGAAGAATGAACAAATAAATTATGGCATAGTCATACAATGGGATAATATATAGTAATAAATAAAGTACAGATAAGCATAACATGAATCTCAAAAGTATTATGCTAACTGAAATTAGCCAGACATAAGACACTACATACTGTATAATCCCATTTGTAAAAAGTTCAAAAATAGATAAACCAAATCCATGTTGTTAGAAGTCAGAATAGCAGTTACCTCTGAGGAGGGGTATTATTAACTGGGAAGAGGCATGAGGGAGCCTTCTGGAGTGCTGCAAATGTTCTATATATACCTTGATCTATGTGATGGTCATTGGATATATACATGTGTAAAAATGCATAAGCTGCACTCTAAGATGAGTGAATTTTATGTCCTTTACTTTGCTATACTTCAATAAAAAAGTAAAAAAAGAAATAAGAATAAAATTTTAAAGACAGCTTTACTAAGAAAATACCACTAAGAAGATCTGTGAAATACTACCAAATCAAAGCGAATTCTGAGTTGGCCCTAAGATATTTGACAATAATATGAAAAGCAGCAATGGCTGAAACTGTCTGAACCAAAGGAATCCATCAGCAATCCTTTCTCTTGGGCAGTATCGTCAGTGTTTTCAACTCACTCATTATTATCTACCTAAAAATCTGGCTTGCAAGCCTGCATCTTTATATGGATCATCTGTCCTTCCCCATTGGATAGACTTTTACATTGTCAAAAAGAGTTTTCTAGGGCTCCGTGTCAGCTTAATACCTCTCATATGTCAAAAGAATGCAATCGCTGACTTCCTTCATTACTGTAGGAGAGCCATTCAGAAGACAGATTTGTACCCATCAGAATCAGCAGGTATTTGTCACCTTCTCCTTTGTTGTCTTATTATCATATCAAATGATGAGGAGATAATAGCTGGCAGTTGAACCCAAGTCTTTTTGGTTTTCAAAAAAAAAACCTGTATTAATCATTAACAAACTTAGCCCTAAATTAAAATTAATATGGTACCTGCATGCTCACTATAAAAAAGAAAATTAAATACTTACCATTTTGTCTGGTACCAACGGCAGCAATGATTACTGGAACTGAATTTAATGCTCTTTTTATCACTGGAATATAATTATCCTTTACTTCATGAAATGAAAACTTGTCATTTACGTTGTATTTGATCACAATGATGTCGGCGCCCCCGATTAGATTTCGAGAGGTGTACCAATCACTGTCAAATATGTCCTAAACCAAAATGCAAACAGCAATCTTTAGTCTTTTTGTCTTCAAATCAATCATGAAATAAACTATATTAGTTTAAACATTTTGCTATATTTTAATTTTTAGAATTCATAAACAGAAATTCATATTCAAGTAACTACATAAAATTAAAAATGTTTGAAGTCTACTAACTCTATTTTTTAAAAATTCTACTTATTCATTTAGCCCAGGCTAGTATTTATTGTTTAAACAGGAGATCTAGAGAATTTCTGAGAGACTGATAAAATAAGCAACTCTTTCAATATTTGTACTTAAAAATAAGCACTTGGTTTTAAAGTTATACTAAGTTTTTATCACCTAATAGTTTCAAAAATGCAATGTTACGGCATTAGATGGAAGAACATCAGCATGAGTAACAAAGCTTCAAAGGACTTCCTGTGACCCAGTTAGACACTGCAGGATTTTTCAGTGTTTTGAACTGCAATACATTATGAATTCTGTGCAACTCCATATATTTTATTCTTATTTGCAAAATTCATACATATTTTTCAACTTTATCCATCCTTTGGACAGTACTGGATATGTACAGTGTGTACCTGGGGGTGGTGGAAGTATGCCTACATAAAAAGATACAGTGTATTACAAGGTAACATGGTAAGGAATATATGTGCAATTCAAGTATTTTGCTCATATAAATTAAAAATTCAGGATAAACCCTTCTAGTTCTGAAATCTTTACTTCTGTACTACAGTTAATAACATTTATGTTTAGAATTGGACCCATAAGTGATTTATTATGAAGCCTATTCCTTTAAAATGTAGTGCTTTGATATTTTAAAAATAATTTTTTAAAAATAATTTTTCCAAGTTTTTGTGTGAATAGTGGGTATAAGGAAAATATCTTTATGTATCTTAATTCCACTGCCAAATATGCACTAGTAGCTTTTTTCTCATACTCTAGTTAACTATTAATCATTATTTGTCCCTTCATGTGGCCTTTGGTATGTATTTCTAGGATGTAATAAAGCTAGCTTAAGGTAACAGACAGCTGGATGTGGCTAACACATCCAAAAGCTGTTGGGCGATGAAAGTTTGCACTTTGAAATATGAGTCCAAAACAGGGTTAATAGTGTTTGACTCAACCAAAGTCTACGTGACAGAGATTTTATCCCATGACGGAAAATTCTGGAGGAGTGTTCCACAGCAATGCCCTTTCGCAGAGAGAGCTTCTGCTTACCAGTATCTCCCCCAATTCCCTACAGCCTCCCAACTGCCCATCTCCCACAAGTACACTCAAAGCAACAAGATTTGCAGAATTTTTAGGTGTGAATACCCTACTGAAATAAAGTAGGATGGAGAGAGCATTTTTGAAGGACGTTTAACAGAATCCAAAAAAATAAAAGGCAAAGCGTGGCATATGAGCATCAAAGACAAAGGCTTGAACTTGGTGGAGGGTGTAAGCAGGGGAGAAATGAAGTGGAACACAGTGCAAGAAGGTGGGAAAGCTTCCCAGCAGAGCTCTCCTCTAATTTGCAAATCCCAAACCACAAAACGTATGCAGCTCCAACTGTATCTGTTATAGTGTTCAAGTTCTAAATATACAATTATCACAGAGTACATAAGGATTACAAAGAAAGAGGACAAAGTCAGATAAATGGGATAAAAACTAAATATAAGTGGTACTAATATTAAACAGCCGTTTAACTCTGAGAGAATAAATCAAAAGTAGCTGCTTTTTGCATTCTAAATAGTTAAACATTCCAGAGTTACTGACGAGGTATATGGGGAGGGAGAGGACATTTAAGGGAAAATGTTGAGGAAAAAAATGGGCTTAAGCATCATTAACTCTGTGGGATTGGGAATGTAAAGACTATAAATACTTTTATTTGTAATACAAATCAGAGCGTCAAACCCGGCACAAGAAAATTATGAATCTACTACCTCACTGCTTTTTATGGAATGTTTTTAATAAACAAGAAAAGACCTAGAAATGTGAAATGAAATAATACTATAACTGCACAAAAAAAGGGATGGGTAAGAGATAAAGACATACTAAATATTTAATAATAAGCTGCCACTAATGAATGCAAAGCACATTTATTTTAAAAGTGCCAAGTACATAAGGCAAGGATCCAGGGTAAGGTCAAGGATCTACAGAAGAGAACTAGGGAAGAGAAACACAACTATCTCATTCCAACTCGGAGGCAATAACAACACATTTCATCTCCAAACTATGTCAAAGAGAAAATGTTCCGCTAGTTTCTAAAATTATGAAGGAAATCAAAGTCTCCCACCCCATGTAAATCAGTTCCAGGATTTCCTCTAAGAGGTTATGCAACACAAGGCTTGAAGCCACATTGGAGAACTGAACTCATCTTTAAAAATTTCTACGTTGAAACAATTTTATTCTACTTGATTGTGGGACTGCAAATACAGTACCTATTAAGTGCTAACATTGCTGCCCCCACATACTGTAGCTGCATAAATCTTGAATGACATGTAGGGAAACTTTACTTTTGCTTAGTATGATACAGGACTATACTACAATTATAATAAACACTTATTATAATAGCTACCACCTATACAGCACGTGTTACATGCTAACCTCTACACTTAGAACTTTGCACGTACCAGTATCTCATTTACTCCTCAGCGCAGCTCTAGGAGGAAGGGATTGTTATGATTATTTTACCAATAGGGAAAATAAGGCTGAGAGAAAGTAAGAGATTTACCAAGGACATACAGGCATCAAGTGGCAATGTGGGGACCTGAAATCAGATCCTTTTGATACCAAAACCTATGCTCTATCTGCTCCGCTATATTTAATATTCTGATTCAGTACACATCAAATAACAGATGATTACTGCAATCAACTTTAATATTTCTGATGGGCTTTACTTACCACCAAGAGAAGAAAAACACCTTGTAAAAAAGAACTCTACGAATGTAATCTACTATGTCTGAAGATCAATATAACCTAGAAAATTGTATCTGGTTACAAACTCAGTTCCTTAAATAGGGCCAGAGTCTAACCAAACAAAAAGTGGTTATCATAACAAACCATAACAATCAGTATATGGCAAAAACCCAGCTATAGAGGCTTACTTTCTTTATCCATTTGGAAGATTTCATTTTAGTAGACAAAATACATGGGATCACAAACATTGCTTTTTGTGAAATCAACATAAACAGGAAAGGGTTAACAGCTCAAATTAAAAACAGGAAAAGCAATCCTAAGGTAATTTAGCTTCTTTTATTTCCCCTACATTTATTCACTGTAGTCACTAAATATTTGTTCAACTGCGTGTCAAACTGATAAGTTTTTACACTGTATGGTCATTCACAATGAAAGGGCCAAAGTAAAAGAAGTGTGTCATTTGCTTGCATAGATGACAGCCAGTAAGTTCTCCATCAATACTTCTTATGAACAGCATTATCACTGTCATAACCAGGGGTTTAATAGCATCTCTTACATTGAAAAGGCCTGTTTTTAGTTTATTTTAGCATATTAACATAACTTTCCTTTAACTGAAAATTTACATGGGCCAGGGATCTTTTTCCCCATAATATGGAAATTGGCATAAATTTTTTATGCATTTTTTAGGAAGGTATGCTTGTTTCCTACAGCCCTGATTCAGTTTTTGAAAATTGTTGTTTAAATGTAAAATCTCACATAATGATAATTTGTATTTTCTTTTTCAAACACTAAACTTTCTTCTGTTATACAATGCAATCTTTAGGTGAAATATATATAACTCCAATATCAGTAAAGAATCAGAATCAGAAATTTTCAAATAAGATTAAAGAAAAACATTCAAAATAGAATGTTATTGTGTACTTTAAATAGCTACATGTGTCTAGGAGCGGATTCCTTTTTCCTTTTATCAAACACTCAAAAATCAGACTATAATTTATCCACTTCACTCCAATTTTGTTCAATTATCACAAATTTAATTTTTACTTTTCCGAGCAGTATTAGTAATACTATTTCTGATTCATGAATCACTAAAAACAAATGGGTAATATACCAAGAGTATTCTGCATTATTAAAATTAAAAACTAATTAAAAATTTTCAGAGGTTAATTAATAGTGCTATAAATGAGTCGTTTAAAATTAACTCAGTCCCTTTCCCCCTTTTCCAGGGGTCCTATTTCTGAACTGTCCCAGTGAAAAGTATTTTTGCCTGCCTTGAGCTTTCAGGGGGCTGTATTTTTAGAACACTAATATTACACTATCACCCGCAGGGTAGGCATGAAAAACACTGCTCTTTGCTAGTGAAACTTAGTGACCCTGTCCCTTGGAGTTGGCACATAGAACCGCCAGCTGTCTACCAAGGGACAACCCACAGTGATAAAGTGTAGGAGCAAGTGCTTCACATTCCTGCGGGGGCTTTTTACCTCCCAAGAGTGTTCTCTGACGGGGCTACCACCCCCCTCCCCCATGAACAAAGGATCCAAGATTCTCTCAAAAAATGTTTAAAAACTCTACCCAGGTAACACGGACACTCCACATTCACGGAAGTGGGCAAAGGGGGGGCGGGAGGAAAAAAAAAAGAAAGAAAGAGAAGCTCCTTCAGCCTCGGCACGGAGCAGCTGCTGCCCCTTACCCAGACGGGACAGTCGTGGACCACCAGCTTGACGTTCCCAAACGCACTGGCCTGATACTCGGTGAACACGGGACGCGCGACCGTGCTGGTCGCGTTCAGCAACAAGCTGCTTTCGTCCCCTGAGACCAGAGGGCTTCTCCCCAGGTAAGTGCGGATGAGCCCCGACGGCCGATTGTCCTGGTGGAACGCGTCCCCCTCGTTCCCCAGCGCCACGATGTGAATGGACCTGCAGGACAGACAGGGGAGAAAAGGAGCACGGTCCGCGCGCTGGTCACTTTCCTCGGAACAGGAAGTGCGGGGGACAGCGCGCGGCGAGGATGGGCACGAGCCCCTCGGCCCGGGGCGCACGACACGCGCTCGGGGCAGACAATGGCAGGTCCGCGACGCGTACGTACATGATCTCAAATCCAAGGGCAGGGCGGCGACTCGGCGAAAAGCAGCTGCTCACGGTCTCTCGGGGCCCCTCGGCGGCGTGTTTACCCGCAATCCGCTCATCGCCGGCCGCGTCCCCCTCGCGCGCCTCCACCGCGGCGCGGCCGACGCAGAGCCGGGCCGCGCGAGCCAGCGAGCGGGCGAGCGAGCCGGGGGCCGGGGGCGTGCGAGTCGCCGAGTGCGCGCTGCCAGCCAGTCAGGAAGTGCCCGGGAACATCCCCGGGCGGCCGCCGCGAGTCGCCGGGCGCGGAGCCGGCGTGCGGCCGCGAGTGGACTCAGCTGACCGCAGTCCCCGCTCCGCCGCGCCTCCTCGGCCGGGCAGCTGTCGCCTCCCGCCGCTGCTCCTCCTCCTGGCAGAGACGGGGGTAGGAAAAAGCCAGGGCCTCCGCCCCCTCGGCGGGCCCGCGGGGCGCAGCACGTGCCGGCCCCAGGGGTCGGGCGGACGCGGGGGACGCGCTCCCCGCCGAGGCCCCAGAGCCCGGGCGGCTGCAGCCGGATACAAAGGAGCGGCCCGCGCGGGGTGCCGCGGAATATAAATTAATAAATACACCGCCCAAGCCGGAGAGCTCCCGGCCGCCAATCCGCCTGCAGCAAGTTTGTTCAACTCGAAAGGCTGTAACCAGAGCCAGGAAAGGGGGGTGGGGCGAGGAGGCCCCCGCTCGCCGAGGACTGGAAAAAAGAGGTTAGGGAAGCGAGGGATTCAGACCCGTTTGCCGCTCCGGCAACCCAGTTTACCCCCCGCTTGGCCTTGACCGAAAGTGTTTTACCACGTCTGCCACTTTGTCATTTGTCAACATGCGCTACAGCTGTTTTCCAAAATCATACTTGTGGGAAAAAATAAAGGCAACATTCATGCCGCTGCAGAAAGGCTTCTTTGTTCACACGCCAATTAATTTGCTAATGTCGCTTTGGGGGGATTATTTACTACTTCAAGCTATATTTGGCATATTTTACCGAAAATGCAGGATTTTAAGTGCTGGGATTTTTAGTGTGGTCGTTTTTAAAGGAAGTTACGTATAGGGATTTAACATGTTGGTGAGCTAAACGCCAGTTTACTTGGAGATTTTTCCATACACATTATGGCTACATATTTAATAATAGCTCCACGGACCAGCTGAAAAATAACGATATGGTAATGCAAGGATACTTAAGATTCTTTCATGGTAACACCCTGAAGTAAAGGTTATGAAAGCCCCTAAAGGGCCTCAACTGCCTCAATACAAGTAACATCGGAATCCACTCCCGATACCAAGAAGGGCCAGGGTTGACTCTGGGGCTGGACTCCTCCGTGCAACATTGAAATTCTGACAAGTACGGTGCTCTATGTTGAAAGAGTTCTCGTTTATCTTTTTTATTTATTTATTTATTTATTTATTTTGCCCTACTTTAAAACTGGGTGGTTTCTTTTCTCCCCAGAACTATTTTGAGGCTATGAAATGGGAGGTTACGGAGGAGGGCAGTAAAAACACTAAGTACGAGGCCTCTGGCATGTCAACAGCTTTCTATATGGGTCCTTATTAGTCAGCTGAAAGTAGTTTAATAGTTTCTTGTACACAGATGGATAAAATAGGAGACATTCTTTATGAGCTCACTGCTTTTTAACAAATCTAATCTCCCTTTCTGTTCAGTGTAATTTCTCTTTTAGGCACTAGAACCTAAACCATCCTGAAAAATTCAAACATACAGGATCACCTTTACTCTTGGATCAGTAGAGAATATATTTTCTCATCAGTCCCCTCCAGAAACCCGCAAGTCAAAAACAAAGACATCAGAATGAATAAATGGATAAAAACAATGTGGTACACACATGCAATGGAATATTAATCCGCCTTCAAGAAAGACGAAAATCCTACATAAGCTACAACATGGATGAACCCTGAGACTATGGTGCTAAGTGAAATAAGCCAGTTCCAAGTCACAAAAAGTGATTCCACTTATGTGAGATATCTAAAGTAGTCAAACTCTTAGAAACAGAAAGTAGAATAGTGGTTTACCAGGGCCTGGGGGAGGGGGGAAAGGGGAGTTGTTCAATGGATATAGAGTTTCAGTTTTGCAAGATGGAAAAGTTACGGAGATCTGTTGTACAACAGTGTGCATGTAGTTAATACTATGCTACTAAACAATAAAATATGATTAAGGTGATAAAATTTATGTTGTTTGTTTTTACCACAACATAAAAAATACAAAAACAAAACAAAAAGACATTAGAGGTGTGACAACTGAAAAGTGGCAGAAAGGGAGAAAGTAGTAATTTTCTTCTTCAGTTATTGAGTATATTAGCCAGGCCTGTGCCAGACAGGTATGGGAGACATTAAGGAACATAAGCCTCGGTTCTTGTCCTTGAGAAGCTAAGGCAATTAAGTCACTAGATTGTAAATATTAACACACTTAATCCTTTTGAAAACATGCTGGTTCCTTAAATAATTATGATACAGGCTGATGCATTCAGTAATAGGGATAGGTACAAAGTAAAGGATAAAGTTCAGTGAACATTAGGATGAGATCTGTGCCGCTGTGTCATCAGAGAGAAGTTCATGGAGGAAGTAAATATTGTTTTAAGTCTTAAAAGATGAGGAAGAAGAGGTTGGAAGGGAAGAAGTATTGGAAAGAACTGGACAGACATCACATGCAAAGGTATGAATGGAGCATGGAAGATCATGGTTCAAGGAACAGCAAGAGATGAAGTTGGCGCAGGCAGGAAGATTCCTATATTAAGGCAGGCAGAAAAAAGAGTGGTGGGAGTCTTCCCAAGAAATTTCCAAAGTCAGATCTAGTGATACTCAAGTTATACATTGGGAATACCTGGTCTAGACCTCTGCCTCTGTGTATATGACAAAGCCTGGCTAGATGCTCACCAAACCCATTTTCTCTTCTAAGATGCCTAAATTTCCCAAATGTTGTGCCTATATGTAGGGCCACATGATTAGTTTTCAACAGTAGAATATGATCCCTGCTGAGCAGTTAAGAGGTGTGCCTTCGCCACTCTCTTTTATCCTTCTGTCTACCAATTGGATAAAGCCAAGTCAACCTTGAAGCCTCGTGTTTGAAGATATTGGCACTACAGTGTGGAACCAGTCCCTGAAGGACTGGTTGCAGCAGAGACTTCTCATGCATTGTTCTGTGAAATGAGTGAGAAATGGATCTTTATTGAGTTAAGCCAGACATTTTGAGGTCAATTATTTCAGCAGCTGGTGTACTTGTCTTGGCTAAGGAAATATCACAGATGCTCCTTTTCCTGATGTCTTAAAGATCTCATAATTTTCTTGAGGTCACTTTTTTAAATAGTTATATCCCTTTCATTAAAAATTTTTATTTAGGCTGGGTGCGGTGGCTCACGCCTGTAATCCTAGCACTCTGGGAGGCCAAGGCGGGTGGATCGCTCAAGGTCACTCGAGATCAGGAGTTCGAGACCAGCCTGAGCAAGAGCGAGACCCTGTCTCTACTAAAAATAGAAAGAAATTATCTGACCAAATAACATATATATAGAAAAAATTAGCCGGGCATGGTGGCGCATGCCGGTAGTCCCAGCTACTCGGGAGGCTGAGGCAGTAGGATCGCGTAAGCCCAGGAGTTTGAGGTTGCTGTGAGCGAGGCTGACACCACGGCACGCACTCTAGCCCGGGCAACAAAGCGAGACTCTGTCTCAAAAAAAAAAAAAAAAGAAAAAAAAAAATTTTTATTTAGCTTACATATTTTTAGTTTCCCTCATTAGCATATTTTTTTAAAGTATTACTTTTACCAGAATGTTAACAAAGTGGATTATTGTATGTCCTCCAACCTCAAGGTCACTGGGGAACACACAGGAAGGGCTTCCTGCCCAAACAATATTTTCTCCTATTTTAGAGGCTAAAATGCCACCATTTCACATTCACTCTGTTAGATGTTCTTATCCCTGAATAAGAGGTAGCATACGGTATATGTGAGTACATGTGAGGTAAGTCAGTGACCTATTACTGGTCCCTAGATCATGAATATTCATATACCAGCTTTTGGAAACCTTGCTCATTCCTTATTGACTGGCGAGGAAGCAAGTGTTGGTGAGGGCAGGCCTGGAGAGCTAGGCTTGGCACGAGACTTTTTTCCAACTGTGTTTCAAGGAAACTAGATTTCCACAGAGGAATCTTCAAGTCTGCCTAAAGGGATGGTGGAGAACAAGTAGGCAGAGGAGGTCTGAGCCCTGATGCCCCATTTCCAAGTCAATCAGAGCAGTATTATGATCATCTTTTTTTTTTTTTAATATTAGCATTTCATGTTGATTTTCATTAAAAAGAGGGGGTTTCTAAGGTTAAAAACAAACAAAATTTTATGACTACTTATCTAGAGCAAGAGTCTCCAAAGTGGGGTGCAGAAGAAAACTCTTGAAATTCCAGGATAAAGTGTTTAAACTTCTATTCACAAACACATGTATTTTTTTTACCAAAAAAAAGGGGGGAACAAAATTAATGTTTAGTAATATTTAATGTGGGGATTGGTGCTTGGCATGCTCACTTGGTCCTTACGTGGGCAGGCACAGGGGATGTTGGGAAGGAGTGGGCCTCACGGTGGGCAGCAGCCTGAGCACTTTCTCCTTTGTTCAACAGATCGCCACATGTTGCAGCTTCTGTATCTAAGGGAATTGATGAGTGATACTTAAGTAAACTAACTTACAGCATGGACCAATGGAGACAATGTTAAAAATGCAAGAATAGGCAAACACAATTAGCAGAACTGAGATTTCTGACACTCTCTGGGAGCCACATTGCAAGGTAAGAAAACTAATGACTAATCAGATTTGACAGGAAGTTGGCCATAATAATTGATTATGAAGCACACTGTTTTAAGTATGAATTTACATTCCTTCTTGCTAACATTGACTTCACCCTATGTACATATTATAGTTAATAGATAATGATATTCTGAACCCATCACAGTTAGATAGCCATTTAAAAACTAAACATCCAAACATGAAGGCAAAACTCAGCAATGTTTCCTAGCATGTTTAAGTAATATACTATTCAAGTCAATACTTTAAAGTCACCAATAATAAATGCTAAGAAGCCTCTTCTGAGCTTTCTTAAAAATGAAAGTCAAAAAACAACACACCTTTGGGGAAATAGTTTTCTTCTTGCCAAGATAAAAATGTCTAAAATAATACATGGAACACAAATGGAAAAAAAAACAACCGCATTCCTTTGTCAGCAAATACCTTGAGAATATGCACATAAAGCTTTGCTAAACACCCAAAGACACAAGTATTGGAGTAAGTTACACAATGTAGGAAGCTTACTGTAAAGTTAAACTGAAAGCACAGATGTTTTTAATATGTTCCACTGTTATGGTATTTGGTAGAATCTGTTTCAGTGTAATATTTACTACATTGTGTTTCAATAATGAAATGCATTTTGAAATGACTTTTTTGTGACCCACTAAAGCTATGGTAGAAAAGACATACTTTCTTTTCTACATCTTTTGACAATAAACAATAATTGACTTTTAAAAAATAAAACTATGTTTTATGCAAAAGTTGTGTAAGTGTAACCACTGATTAGTTGTTTTGACTAAAGACTTTTTTAAGAAGAAAAGAAAGGAAGGATTCCAAGCTAAGGTTACAGTGAGAGCAACCACATGAAGTTCATTCACGGCATATCTCTCATGGGCGGCAAAGAAGCTAGAGCCAGAGCCCACAACACTATAGGATGTTATCAATGTGGTTAATTTTGTGAAAACAAGAATTTTATGGCAGTTTTTAATTTTTTTATTGTGAAATATAACACACATATAGAAAAGTATGTGAAAAGCTATGTACATAATTTAATAGATAATTATAAAGTAAACATTCCTAAAATCTCCTGGGTCAGAAAAATAGAGCGTTATCAGTGCTTATGCAAGAGGATGCATGCACGTGCATGCACACATGGTACCCTTCCTCAGAAACAGCTCCCTTCCTCTATTCCCCAGAGATAATAATGAGCCTGACTTTTGTGATGCTGATTATTCATTTTTACTTATGGTTTTACTACCTGTATGTGCATTCCTAAATAAATATTTTGGTTTTGCTTCTTTTTGAACTTTTTTATAAGTAGGATCACACTGTGTACAGTTTTGTGCCTTGATTCTTTTACTCATCATCACTTATATGACTCAACCATGTTGATGTAGCTGTGGAGTTTTTTTTTTTTCCCCTTTTCTTTTCATTGCTCAATAGCACCCATGGTAATATACACAACCATTTATTTATCCATCCCATTGCAGATAAACACGTGAGTTATTTCCAGTTTTTGCCTATTCTAAACAAAGCTGCTAGGATGACACTTGCTTTAAAGTATAGTATATTTGTGGGTATGCTAGATCACAGGTTATGTGTATATTGAACTTTGGTAGACAATATCCAACTGATTCCACATGTGATTTTCTACCTGTTACACTCCTGGCAGCAAGCAGGGTTTGAGAATTAGAATTCCCCCCATAATTATTATTTTTTTCTTTAGACGCAAGGTCTTGCAGTATTGCCCAAGCTGGACTCACACTCCTGGGCTCAAGTGATCCTCCCTCCTCAGCCTCTGTAGTATCTAGGACTACAGGACTACTCCATCACACCTGGCTCCATAATTCTTCATATACTTAAATATACTTACTATGTGCCAGGCATTATATTAAGTGCTTTACAAATATTGACTTGTTTAATTCTCAATCCTGTGGAGGATTCAGAATTCAGCAATCCTGTTGAGTAGGTTCTATTACTATTTTAATTTACTGGAGAGAAAATTGGAACACAGAGAGATTAACTTGCCCACAGCTAGCCGAGGAGTGAGTAGAACAGCTGGGATTCCAACTCAGATGGTGGGCCCCAGGGTCTATGCCCTTACCCATTATGTTGTGTGGATGTTTGAAATATTTCCTTCATTATGTAATTTTTGTGATTGAAAACAATGCATGCAGCCCATAAAAAACTCTTCTATCTTACAGAATTTTCTAACTTCCTTAAACATTTTCCAGATCAATTTCAATGGATCTTGAAGCCATCTTGAAGTTAAAAAATATGTAAAAATGTACAACACTTTCTAATTAGTTTCAGAAACAGATGAGTAACATTAGGCAAGATGGAAATGTATGCATCAGATTTCAAACCTTTGCATAATGGGTGATGGGACTGAAAAACAGGAATCATGATTTACTAACCCAGCTAATGAAATCATTTCTCCCATTAAACTCCACGTAGCTTTGTGAGCTCTTTTCAGAGAGCCTTTAAATAAACTGAACATAAAACCAGACATCTGCATTGCTGTATCATGAAGTATAAACCAAGGCATAAAAAAATAATGAGGCATATTCAATTACTTTTCTCCCTAAAAAACCTTATTGATAATAATATTTTAAAGAAAAATATTTTTTGTATTATTAATACATTTTGAAATTATTTAAAATGTGAATAGAATGATTAGCTAGGCATGGTGGCATGCACCTGTAGTCCCAGGTACTCGGGAGGCTGAGGCTGGAGGATCCCTTGAGCCCAGGAATTTGAGGTTACTATGAGCTATGATGATGCCACTGCACTATAGCCTGGGTGACAGAGCGAGACTCTGTATCAAAAACAAAAAGCAAAAAAATGTGATTTATTTGATCTTTATCTCATCTATTGAAAATGTTCTATTTCAGTATGTTTTATTGTATTCATAATAAATTAACATAGTAACACATGCATGAAACTTATAAAGCTCTTAGGGGTGTGCTCAAAATTTTTTCTGCCGGGGTACTCAGTCAAAGGAGTTTGGAGACTACTGGCTGGTGCCTTGGGCAATGCTCTGGAGGGCAAGCTTAGGAGGATTCCACAGTGAAGCTGGTGCTTCCAGAAGCAGAACAGGGCACCGAGTTGTGCTTCTGGAAGCAGAACGTAGGAGAGGCTATGGGGAGAGGGAGGCTGTGAGATAGGAAGTAAAGAGGAGATAGGGGAAGGCAATACAGATAGACTGCTGGCCTACTTGCCGAAATCAGCTTAGAGAAAAATGGATTTGTATTGTTTTAACTAACCTAATGAGAGATTAAGTTTGCAAATTTACACAAAAATCATAAAATCCAAGATTAGCATTTTTTTCTTTTTAACAACAATAGCTCACACATATTTGATGTAGAGTAACCTAAGCAAAGTCATTTACCAGGGTTTGTAACCATTCAGCAGTCATAAAGAAAGTCAGAAAGTTGACTTTACTCATTTTATTACCTGGGTGATTCTTTTCAGAGAAGTAGCCTATAGTTTTGTTTTGTTTTTCTTCTAAATTGTGGATTTCTTCCAAATTGCCAGGCCTCACTATCATCAGCTTGTTTGGAGAAGCCAAAGTGAGAATCAGAAGCTCTTTCAGAAAAGATCTAACAGGTTTGTTTCCTGGTTTGTTGGAACGTCTATTATCCACCCACCTCTATCATTGTGCCTGGTGGTGTTTTCCAAATAACTGTTCTGTTTTACAGTTAAAATGTTACTTAAAAATACCAGAACATATGTTCCTTTGAATCAGGACTGCCTGTTTCTACCAGCATTTTTCTGAGGGTTGAACTTCAAAGATATCTGGCTGTTTGGCCTTTAATATGCCTGCTCTGTTACTTAGCCTTTGAAAAGCTGTAAGACTAGCTTGAATTGCAAAATGCCATCCCCAGGAATGTATATAAATAAAAATGAGTATCTTTATCAAGCACCATTGATTGTATGACATCCATATGCAATATTTTTTGTGAAATTTTTCCATTTGTAGCCAAACAGAAATATAGAATGCTAGATTTAAATGGTGTAATATTTTGCTAATATATTTTCTTTTTGAAGAACTCTAATACATTTAAAAAAATTTTTTTTCCATATTATTTTTCTCTGGCTCTTGTTTTAATTGTACTGAAATTGTGCCATTTAGAGTGGTAAGTTCCTCTTAAGTCTTCTCCGTCTCTTGTAGTCCTTTTGCTTGCTGTGTTGGGATACATGCATCTCTGGTACGGCCATCCAGTGGGTGTTATCCCAATGGGGACATGTCACAAGCATGCTTTGAAACATTCTCCTTTTTCCTCCAAAGACTATCACAAGCCACTTCACCTGACCTCTTTTGTCCTCACACAGTACTTTTGTTCCTTATTGTTCTTGACTTGTTTTTTACTTTTTACTTCTGAGTCTACAATCCCATCTGCAGTTAAAAACTCTATTTTACAGTGAACAAAAGTTGAAATTTTCTTAGAAACTTTTTTTTTTTTTAAGAAAGCTCTGCTGATGCCATTATATATGAACTTGGCAGCTTATGTCCTTGGTGAATAGTCCTTTTGTCATTCGAACAGATCACCTAGCTGAGGCATTTAAAATTTTCAGCTTATCTTAAGGACATTTTTTTCACTTCATATTTTCCCTGCTTGTCACCTTCTCCTGAGATTCCCCTGGACACATTCTTACTGACATTGAACTTCATGTTCTTCTTTAGAGCTCCATTAAATTTTTAAAATCTTAAGCTGGGACTTGAGTATTATCTTTGATTAATAAGCTCTCTTCCTTTCAAATGAGCACATCTGGACTTGTGTAATCATTATCATTTCTCCAGCTGTCCTATGAGTTGCTTTCCCTGTTATAGCCGGATCCAAATGCCCTTCCCAACCAGTAGCTGTCACAGCTCCTACAAGGCCAATATTGTTTATGCTAATGAAGGCGATTTTCACTGTTCTTCTCCGAGATGTTCAAGTGTTACAAGCTTCTTTCAGTTTTAGGACCAGGGTAGGACAAGGGCAATCTCCGTCTATGTTAAAAGACATTTAGACCCTTCTCAGTGCAGTGGTAACTACAAACAGCAAAGCAAAGGTGCTTCTGGACTAATCCCAGTGGCAAGCAGAGTTTTTCAAACTTTTCCACAGAAATATCCCAAATAAAAAGGTACCTGAACAAACCCTCCAACATTTCCATGCCTAAACGCCCACCCAGGTTGTAGTATGAATAGTGCACTGCAAGCCCAGATTTCTTCAAAGGCTTCTCCAGCATTGCCTTTAAGTCTTGGTAAATCCTCATTGATTTAATATTAATATAAAAATAAGGATTAAATTACTACCAGGTAAAATTAAAGGAGGTGCCATGTTTATACTATGACTTTTCTTTGATATACCTTGGTTTATGACTATGGAAATTGGCAAATCATATGTAGAAATTATTAAATTTTAAGAGGCCAGAAAACTCTTTTTTTCTACTGAAATCTGGCAAGAAGTGATATTTTGTTGAACTAGTTAGTACCAAACTTTTGTGGATGAACAGAAACAAAAGAATGATCAGTAATTATTATTGGAATGTTTGTCATATTGGAAAAAATTTGTTTTTACTGGTCATTAGGTCTAACTCTTCAGAATTGTGGGAAAATTTATGAATCTATCTGTGAATACAAAGAATGAGACACTCAGAAATGTGCGGCCCCAGTGTAACACAAGAAGCAATGAAGTATAATGTAATATAAACAAAACAAAATAGGCAAAAGAGCGGAGTTGACTTTGCTTTGTTTGGTTTAGTAGAAGCATTTTAGTACTCACTAGCTGTGGCCTTAAAATGGAACAGTCTGCTACTAGGCTGCCAGCCATGATCAGCCACAAATTGTACACAATTAGTAACTCTCCATGCTAGACTTTAGAATTAGGAGACATTTTCAGCCAGTGTATTTTATTAACTCACTATGATCTAATAAATCACTGAGTCCCCTTGCATTAACTGTGATTACAACAATGTGTTGCTAATGATTCCCATCCTGGTCTCAAAGATTTTTATCACAGGAAGTCAAATTGATCTAAATAGAGTCACTGTTCCAAACAATCAAGCTAGAAATGTCATAGGGAGAGGCCAGCTGTGCTGCTCGGGCTGGCCTCAGGATGACATTGCCTGTTTAAGTCACATTTTTCCAAGGCTTATTCTTTAGTTTTGCAAGCCCAGAAACTTTGTCGGGGTGCCCAGAATTAATTGCACTCAGGGGACTAGGCTTGTGCTAACCCACTGCACAAGAGGCCAATGGGTAAACTAGAATACCAATTTTCTCATTTCTAATGAAAAGAGCAACTACCAAAGAGGCTAGAAACTGAGGATATGTGGCCAACATTTTCCCCTGTAGGAAAGTCTACATGAGAAGCCCATTATTATCTTTTTAGTTCAACAAATATCTATCAAGCAACTAGTGTACAGGTCATTTTGATCCCAAGGATGTTTTGCATATATAAACACTTTTATTAGAATTTTGCCTATATTGAATTGTCATAGACAATATTTTTCAGAGCAAACTGTATCAGGTCAATTTATGCCTTGATCCATTTTCTAAAATTTTCTCTTCTGATTGGCAGAATTAGCCATTTAGGAGACTGGTAATCTATCTGCCTGTGGCATTAGCCATGAAGACCAATCATCCAATAGCCACACTCACAAAAACCACCCTCTGAATATGGTTCTTCAAAGGAATCTTATACCTTTCTGAACAGGTATGCAAATAATTGTGTGTAATGCATATGTGTTTTTTATTATTAGATTCTCATATCAAGTAATGACTTACAAACTTGGAGTCTTCCAGAGCCAATCTGGGCGTCAAGGCCACCAACACTGCCTACTACCCAAGATCAGGGCATTTCTAGGGCAAATTCTTCTTGAAAACTTTATAACCAGTTTAACCTAACATGCCCCATTCCTTGATATCCTTATTCAGGCCCAACTGTAATTTATCCTGGCCATCTAGGTTTACCCATGCTTTGCTTCCTGCCAAATCTTTCTAGTTTACCTTCTGAAATTGCAATTGGGGTGGAGGGGAGAGCCAGATGATTATTGGCTCCTCTTGAAGCACTTTTGTTCTTCTGAGATCCAAGGGAGACATGTACTATACTCCCTTCTCTCTCTCCTGTTGCTGTCATTTAGCAATCTGCCTGTTAACCCCCTCACCTCACCTCCCACCAACACACACATCGTTCACTAAATGCTCAATATCTAGGTCTGTTCCTTGCAACCCCAAATATGTCTATGGTCCTCCAGGATCTCAATGTCCACGTGAATTCCTTTGCAACATCTCAGCCTCTTCGACTTTGGTGACCTTCACCTCCATTCCACTTCACCCCTCCTTACCCACAGCCAGACCCTAGATATTATTCCTGCCTGCAGCTGCTCCACATCTAAAAGAATGCGTTCAAATATCTGACAACCTAGGCAAGCAACCTGTTCCCATCATCCTCCTGCTCCCAGAGGGCCTCCCACTCTTGGACCTCCTCCTTTCTCCCTCTCTGCTAGTCGTCTTCTGCCTTTGCTTTCTTTCCTGGCCAGCTGAGATTTCATGGTGCACCTCTTGTCCCTATCCAGGTATCTAATTTTTTTTTTTATAACCACATCTGGGTTGTGAAATATTACTGTAGAAAGTCACAAAATTGGGCAGATTGATGGCACTATAAATTCATGGTCTCCAACTTCAATTGGGCATTCAGTGCATCCTAGTAAACCTAGTTAACAGTCTTGTTCTCCAAAGTGGCTCGAGCCTTCTCCCTTTCCTCGGTCTCTAACTTTGATATTGCTTCCCTCAGTCTCATGTTCTGTGTCACAGAGAAAAAGGAAACAGCAGCTGGGGGAACTTCCCTCAGCTTCCCACGACTAAGCCAACAAATTTACATATAGCCACATCCATCCTTTTCTTTTTCCTCCCTTCATGTCAGTCAGGATGCAGTAAGAATGCCTCTCTTATCTAAGTCTAATCCCTCTGCTAGTGCTGTGTGTGCTTCCCCTTTCGACTGCAGAAGGACTGCATCTATTTATTTCTCCTTTCTTCTCTTGTGTCTTCAACTTTTACCTCTCCACTGCTCTTTCCTGTTAGCATTTAAAGACATCCAAGCCTCTAGCTTTTATTCTTTCTTCCTTAATCTGGCTAGAAGCAACATTTTTAAAAAAGAAGAAAGAAAATATCTTTTAGTTCAGAGTTATTTCTTTCACTTGCCAGGACTTGTATACTGGTCCTGGCAAATATACCATATTTTCTAGTGTTTTAAACAGACTTGTTTTAAATGCTACAAACTTGCTCAAAATTATTATGACTTTTAGAATTCAAATAGTATACAAGTTCTTAATGGTTCAACATTGTTTTCTTCTTTAAACTTTTAAATTACAAAATATAACAAAGACATTAAACATAAATGTATAGTTTAATGAATAATTAGAAAACAAACATCCATTTAACTTTCATTTAGATCAAGGAATAGCCCCACCCCATATGTCCTCTCACCCTTCTAGTGGTAATCACCATTCTGAATTTTATGATAATAATTTCCCACTTTTTTTTTTTTTTTGTGGGTTAACTCTTTCTTTGTCCCTGCAGGCCCACTCTTCTCTCCTCTCCATCCTGCTCTGTGTGCTGAGAAGCTAACCTGTATGAACGAACTATGTCAACAGGCTCGTTTGGCCTCTGGCTTCCCATGGGGCTTAGTCAATGCGGAGCCCCCAGGGAGCAGAATAAGGATATTTCCCTCCCTCGGCTCCTCCCCTGCAGAGTCTCCAAAAGCTAGCTGGGCTCGCTTTGTTTCCAACTGTATTCGCTGGTATTCTCCAGAGAAACATAACCAACAGGATGTGTATGTAGATAGAGATTTATTTTAAGGAATTGGCTCACACAATTGCGAAGACTCAGTAAATCCAAAATTTGCATGGTAGGCTGGCAGGCTGGAGACCTAGGGAAGGGTTGTAGTGTGAGTCCAAAGATAGTCTGCTGGCAGAATTCCTTCTCTCTTCTCGGCTGGGGGGAGGTCAGTCTTTATTCTATTAAGGCCTTCGACTGATTAGATGAGGCCCACCTACAGCATGGAGGGTAATCTGCTTTACTCAAAAGTCCACTGATTTAAATGTTAATTTTTTTTTTTTTTTTTTTATTGTGACAGAGTCTCACTCTGTTGTCTGGGCTACAGTGCATGGCATCAGCCTAGCTCACAGCAACCTCAAACTCCTGGGCTCAAGCAATCCTCCTGCCTCAGCCTCCTGAGTAGCTGGGACTACAGGTATGTGCCACCATGCCCAGCTAATTTTTTCTACATATATTTTTAGTTGTCCAGATAATTTCTTTCTATTTCTTTTTAGTAGAGATGGGATCTCGCACTGTCTCAGGCTGGTCTCGAACTCCTGAGCTCAAATGATCCTCCCGCCTCGGCCTACCAGAGTGCTAGGATTACAGGCGTGAGCCACTGCGCCCGGCCTTAAATGTTAATCTTATCAAAACAATACCTTCACAGAAACAGCTAGATTATAATTTTACCACATATATGGGCATCACACCATGACCCAGCCAAGTTGACACATAAAAGTAACCATCACGCTAACCAAAGGCCACAGTTTCTGTGAGACTTACCTCTTCATGCAACTCCCTCCCTTACCCTTACAAGCCTAATAGGGATGGTTATGGCTCTGGCTATCACAGGCCTTAGGATAGGCACTTTTCTTAGGACATGTAGTATTCCTAAACCCTGCCTATACTTTTAATGAATATTCCTCAATTATCCAGCTTGAGTATGCCAATACACTTCCCAAGTATGCAATCCTAGACAATATAGTAGCTTGCTTTTGAATTTGATGTAAATAGAGTCATGTTGTTGGCTAGGAACAAATGAATGCATGTAATTAATTCATATATATAAATACCTACTTAGAAAATATAATAGAAGAAAATATTCCATTTACAGTAGCAACAAAAAGGATAAAATCTCTTGGAAAGCAGTTAACAGGAAACATATGAGATCTGTATGGAGAAAATTTTAAACATTAGTAAGAAAAGCAATAAAAGAACTGAACAGGTAAAAGGGATTCTCTGTATGCTCTGGTTACTGTTACTAGGATTATCATCCTAAAACTTAGTGGCTTAAAACAGCCATTTGATTATGCTCACAAGTTCTGTGGGTCAGAGGTTCAGACGGGACACAGTGGGCATGGCTTATCTCTGCTCCGTGACGCCTGGGGCCTTGGGTGGGAAAGCCTGAATGGCTTGCGCTGGTGGTTCAAAGGCTTCACATGGCCTGATGACTCAGGGCTGGAATCATCTGGATTCCTTCACTGCCTTGTCTCTCAGTTGATGTTGCTGTTGGCTGGGACTTCAGCTGGGGCTGACAAGTGGATGACCTACACATACCCTCCCCTTGTGACTTCCTCACAGCACAGCAGCCTCAGGGTAGTCGGACATCTTACATGGTGGCTCAAGGGTGCAGAAGCCAGTGTCCCGGTGAACAAGGAGAGGATTACATCACTTTTCATAACCTAGTCCTAGAAGTGTCACTTCAGCTGCATTCTACTGGTTACACGTGAGAGACAAGCCTGCTCAGATTAAAGGGAAGGGGATCTAGACCCCATTTCTTGATGAGAGAAGTGCCAAGGCCACACTCTGGGATGAGAAATATTGTTACAGCATCTTTGGAGAATGTAACCTGGCACCCATGTTCTTGGATAGAACAATTTACCATCGTGTGAATCCCAATTATTTATCAGTCAGTATATAAATTTCGTGTGCAAATATGTCTACCCCACCCGACTTAAATATAATTGTTGTCCAGTATTTTAGATTTTTTTTTTAACTGTAAAATGTAGTCCTTATTATTGTTTTCAAGGTCAATATTTGTTTGGACTTTTTTTTTAAATCATTCCTTGTCACATCCATCCTTCCTTTGGGATTTCCTTCTTCCTAAAATTTCTGTTTTAGTAGTTCTTTCACAGCTGGGGATTTTTACCGGTAAAT
This sequence comes from Eulemur rufifrons, assembly GCF_041146395.1. Taxonomy (NCBI): domain Eukaryota; kingdom Metazoa; phylum Chordata; class Mammalia; order Primates; family Lemuridae; genus Eulemur; species Eulemur rufifrons. The sequence continues at coordinate 65,642,654 of NC_090999.1, read as the reverse complement.
TCTTCTGATTTTTATCTGAAAAAAGACTTCATTTCACTTTTATTTTTGAATGATAATTTAGCTGACTATGGAATTCTAAGATTCACTAATGTTAGTTTATTTCTGATGCTAAATATTTTTTATTAAAAAATGCTTTTGTATCAAAGCACCCTCAGGATCAGAAACAATAGAGTCAAAAATGGTAAGATCAAACTATACATTGCCCTATTGTATTACATAAGTAACTTGCTAAGACTTATTCCTGCTAGTGGGGATCTTATTGTCTCTTTAATTATAAGGCAGAAATATGAAACAAAAAATTAATAAAGATATATTTTACATACAAAAGTTTGTGTGTATATATATATATATGTATAAAACAAAATAAATACTGTTGACAGTTTGGACAATGTACTCAGAGTATGTGTTTGGAGAAGATTGAGAAGCAGGGAAATTGCCCTCTTTTCCAGTTACTGAAAGAATTATTAGAAGTTAAGAATTTGTTTAAGGGGCACATTTTCTTAGGACCTCTTAAAGCCATGTGCTCTGGGCTGGTCACACACATTTGGCTCAGAATAAACCTCTTTAAGTTATTTTACAGAGTTTGGGACTTTTTTTTTTCTTTAATAAGACGGCACCCAACATGGGGCTCAGAGAAGACTCCGGACCTCCTGAAGGAGTCACCCAAACGCAGTGCTAGGTACCAGCATGGGCTGTCCTTGAGCCCCCTGACTTCCAGCCTCTCCTTGGGTGGAACTGGTAAGTCCTCCTGAGCCCCGGAAGTGGGATTGTAGTGGTATAAAAGGAAGAAAGAAATTCATTTCTATTGGAATCCATCTTCCATTCCATTGGATAAGAAAAGAGAAGTGTATTTTTATGACCAAAAATACCTGTATAATAGGTACAATAATAGAATAGTTATATGTTTATAGATTTTTAATTTTTTTATAAAACTTTATTTTATTACAAAGGAAATGTATGTTCATTATTTTATAAGTTTTAAATAAACAAATCCAACCACACATTGGTAACCACTAGATATATATCCTTTCAGTTATTTTTATGTATATATGCATACATATATTTTTGAAAAATGGAATTATACTAAGTAATTTTTTAAACAATATGACATGAAGTCAGTAAATAACTTTTTCACTCTATCTGTAACACATAGCACTGTGCTGGTTACATGGTATACATTCAGAATATATGTGTTAAATTAATAGGGGAATTGTCTGTGATTGCCTGTACATATGTTCTTTGCCATTTTTCCACATTTGGCATTTTTATGCATTCATTAATTCCATATGAAGTCAATATTTTAGCCCTTTGTTATATATGTTACAAATGGTATTTTCCCCTATTTATACTTAATTTTAAATCTCCTTTACCAAAATAACAAAAAATAATATCCAAACATATAGCTTGATTTAATCATATGGAAAAGCATCAGATTTAATACAAATGGTGCTTTATAGTAAATTTTAAAGAAATAAATTAAATGCAGTATGTAAGGAACAAAGTGCTGAATGCTCCTCAGTAGAAGTTCTGCTCTATTTAAAGAAATGCAGTGGCTTGCACCTATAATCTCAGCTACTCAGGAGGCTGAGGTGGGAGGATCTCTTGAGGCTAAGAGTTTGAGACCAGCCTGGGCAACACAGTGAGACCCTGTCTCTAAAAAACAAAAATTTTTTAAATAGAATATGTCCAAGAACAGTAAATTCTTGAGTCAGACAGACTTGTTTCTGCCCCTCAGTAGCGGGGTGATAGGGGAAAATTACTTAATGCCTTTGAGTGTCTGTAAACTGGGGATACTCAGGCCTCCCTCCCAGAATTAGTGTCTGGGAGTGTTCAGCAAATGGTCTCTATGTGGCATTCTATCCTTTGATGGGTATTTCCAAATTCAATGCGTATTACTAAATATGAGAAAAAACTATCTCTGGAGCCCAGAGTCGGCTGAGTTTCTCTACCAAAAATTTGATGATAACATGAAATATATATTTAAATATATATTTAAATATAGATATAGATATATCTGTTTTGGTTTTGCCATAATTATTTTTTTTTTTAGCACAGGTAGTGTTTTGTCAGGTTTTACACTGCTTAGAAAGTTTTTTTTTTCCCCCTACCAACTTTGTTGACTAAAAGCAAGTACTATGTGTTCTTAAGTTTCCTCTTGAGAGAATCTTGGTATCATGAAACAGAGTTACTAGTACAGTTTAAAATGGAACAAGCTGCTGAACAATCCTTTAAGTATTTAAATATACTCCATTAACTTTAGTTTAGTAAAAGTAACATCATGAAGAGCTTTAGACCACTGCTGTTATTTCTGGTTTTTTTCCTAAAACATTATGAGTTAGGAATATAGTTTTGCTATTGCCGTGTATTGCCATCAAAATGTAAAACATATGAAGTCTGTCGAGCTTTCTAGTGTAACTATTCTACAAAGTCTACATCTCATGGCAACTTTCACAAAGGGATGTTTGCTCAGTCTGCAAGTATTTACTCTGACACTGATCTAACTTACAGGGATCTTCTAACATTTTGTCCAAGCACACAAGTTTTTGCTATTTTCATGAAATTAACTATAGACATTTTTGGGGGAACATCCAGTTGATTAATAAATTTCTTGGCAACTGGCCTAATATTATTTTCTTCCTAAACAGAGGCCACTTCCTTGTTGTCTAGCCCAGATCAGAGTATCACAAACTTTTATTGACTTGAGTAGAAATGAATCTCAATGCTAATATTCTGTATGTTGCCAGAAGAGAAATAATTCATGATGTTTTAGCTAAAATGTTCTTAAAAATAATGGGATAAAAATATTTTTATTCAGAAAATAGAAGTTTTTTTTTAGAACAACTATTAATTAGTTTATTCTCCCATTACCTAAGGTATGAAAGCCCTTTTGAGGAAGCAGCCACCTAAGGAAGCTATGTTAAATCTTCTAAGCTAGCAGGGCGTTATTTACAATATGATAGTGTGATTGTGCCCCACTGATAAGATAAGAAACAGACCTTGACTCCAAAGAATTAATGCAGTTGCCACAAGTTCCTGCTTTACATCAAGAGACCAAGTGACCTGGGAATTAGAATTCTAGAATTGTAGAATTTCAGGATTATAAAGGACTTTAGAAATAGCAACTCACATTTTACTGATAAAGAGCTTTGGGAACAGCGAGTGACGGCTAAAGGTCTCTGAAGAATCTAACCCAATATATTCAAAAGCATAAAATATATACAAGTTCTTTGTTTATTGAATATTTTAAAAATCTTTTTGATTTTTGCTATATTTGGCAATTTGAACATTAGGGAATATCAGTAAACTACAAAATTATTTTTAAAAACCCCTGGGATGTGGCTTCTTCACATGATATAATGAAATAGAGTGAGGAAGAGGAAAATATTTTAACAAATAAGGCTGAAAGGTTATATGAACCTATATAGGTGATAACATGGCCTAGAGCCACACACACGCATATACACAAATGAGTGCATATAAAACTGGTGAAATCTGAATAAAGTCAGTGGATTATACCATTGTCAAGTTCCTGGTTTGGGTATTGTACTATAATTATAAGAGATATAATTATTGAGGTAAAGTGGGTGAAGGGATGGGACCTCTCTACTACTTTTACAATTTCCTGTATATCTATAACTATTCTCAAATGAAAAGTTCAAAAAATATAGGTAGCTACAACGAAACTGCTTTATTGTCCTAAGTAAATATTTATAAACTATAGGTGGTTGGGATTTAATATAAAAATAATTATAACACGAGATCCTGGTTTAGTTCTTACCCCACTGACCACTTCTCGTGGCTCCCTAACTGTTAACGTTCCCAGAAGTTTTCTCTTCTTGACCTGTTTCTTAAAGAAGTGATTAATAATCATGGTTTCAGGGGCCAGACCTAGGTTCAAGGCCCCAGCTCTTTCTGTCTGGCCCAGATGTCCCCTTCAAACTCTACTAGATTATTCTCACTAGAGCCTGGCATGGTGTCTGACACCAAGTAGGCTCCCAAGAATCACTAGATGAATGAATGAATGAATGAAAAAATACATCAATAAGCAAATGACTGCACTTGCAAGTTACACAGTCACCTAAATTCAAAATATAGCAAAACAGAACTGTCATTTCTTCCCCCTACTCTCACCCACCCAATTTGCTCACTCTGCCAATTTTTCTATTTATTCTATTTCTTCTATTCTCCCATGCAACCAAGCTTTAAAAATTTAAGCTGCCTTTGACTTGTTCTTCTCCTTTATTTACCATGTATATCTAGCAATTCCCTCTTCTGCTCATTTTCCTCTCAAATATCCCATGGCTACCACTTTAGCCATCTTTTGTTACCAGATGTTTCTAATTTTTCTCCCTACTCCTACTCTTGATTCACCTTCAATCTATCTTTCACGCTAATACCTGGTAAATCTTTCTAAAGCACTATTTTTTTCAGGTTACTACACTAACTAAGGTCATGATGATCCTAATCCTTGATACCATGTATCAAGTACTCACTGTATGCCAAGCACTGTGTTACTGTACATATATTATTTACTCTTTATAACAATCCTGTGAAGGCATCATATATCCCCACTTTATAGGTGAGGAAACTGAGGTTTCAAGAGATTAACAATGTGTCACATTTTTTAAGTAGTAGAGCTAGGATGTGAACTCAGGTTACCCTAGTTCCAATTGTCACAAAACACCATTCTCAATATAACCACATCTTGTTCATTCATTGAAATATTCCTAGCAGAAGCTCAGCTTGGCAAAAACAGATGCTCAATAAATAGTAATTAATGTGAGCACCTATTCAAGGAGTTGAGCTGAGTAGGGTGTATGCTGAAAGCAACCGTCTCTTTTCTCCCACTGACCTTCAGACAAGTTCCGTAAATTTGTTCCGGCTCACAGTGCTCCACCCCCACTCTCATGACGTCTCAGGTTGGTTTTATAGTTTTGTCATTGCTCTCAGGTAATAACGAGTGGTCCTTTTTAAGTGGCTAGAGCCCAGGTTGGCGTAATAAACCAAACTCTAATCTCATTCTGTTTAAACCTTCTTCCCTTTCTGAGTCGAGTTTTGCTCCAGGCTTGGGAGTCTACATGGAGGAGGTAGGGGGCTTTGGTCAGCTGCTTTTCCTCTTCTTGGTTCTCCTCCTCCCTCTTCAGTTGCTGCTTTGGGCCTTTTCACAACGCAGAGTGCTAACCACTAACTAGACAATCAGAGACAGCTACTGGGATGCCACCCCTGTTGGCCTTTTCAAACCCACAAGAACGAAGGAGAAAAGGTAAGATAGAAAAAGCTCTTATTTAACTGTATAGTTATGACTGGCATTGGTGCCCTCAGGAGTGGCAAATAGCCAAAGGTGGCTCTTTGTCTAATAGAACCCTGCTGGGACCTTCCTACCACATTTCCGGCTAGATAACACTCTAGCCCCTGGACTTCTCGTGGTACTCTCCCCAACCCTCATCCTCCGCCCCACCCCACACACTGCCCCCCCAGGTGGAGTCTGTCCTGAGGCTCTCAGGCTGGTTCCCTTCACAGGTACCCGCATCCAGTCCATTCCATAGCTCGCTCTCAACTCAGCCTCCCCTCGCTTTATTCTCGAACATAACATGCTCATTTTATTCCAGCCCAACTGTCTTTGCTTCTTTTCCTCTTCCACCACTCCTCCTCTCTGCCAATCTGAATGTAATTCCCAGCTAATCTCAATGCACACCTTTTTCCATGAAGCAAGCGTTCCCTGACTCATTCCTTCCCACAGTGATTTTCCCTATCTAAAGTCCCAAGCAATCTATCATGTACCAAAAAAAGTCAGTTTTACTTAAGAAGCTTAAGTACATATATTACATATTGACCCTCAAGTACACATCATTTTAACATCCGATATAATTAAACACCCAGTACGCATAGGCACTTCTGCTGCATGCTGAAATTCACGATTGCCTCAAGAAAAAGCGCTTGTGTAATTGTTTGAGCTGTAAGCTGCTTTTTCCATGAAATGTCATTTTCACTTGAATGAATGACAGAAAAACTGTAATTATACACAGTAGTATTTGGCAGATATTTTCTCAAACGTAGAAGAAATGAGTCTTCTCATTTCAAAGAAAACAATCGACAATGTTTATTGCCAATGATAAATGTGAGCTTTAAAGCAAAAAAATAGAATTTGGGAAAACTTGTGTCCAGCGATATGAGCTTGACAACTTGTGGTGGTTTTGCAGATATGTCTGCACATTCTTTGCTACAGCTCCCCTCAACAGGTGGAGGTTAGTTTCCTTCCCCGTGATTGTGGACTTGACTGTCTCTCGTGACTAGAATGTGGCTGGAGTGATCAGCTGTCATACTGAGATTAGGTCGTAAAATGACTGTGGCTCCACCTTGAGTGGGCTCTCTTGTTTGTTCTCTTTTGAATCACTCACTATGGGACGATCTTCCAGGTTGTGAGGTGGCCCTGAAAGAGGGAAGCCAGCTCTTGAAGACACTCAAGCGGCCTATGGAGGGGCCCACGTGGCAAGGAACTGAGGCTTGCCAGCAACCACGTGAGTGAACTTGGAAGTGGATGGTCTGAAGCCTGCCAAGAGGCACCTGAGTGAGCTTGGAAGTGGACCATTTCAGTCGAGCCTTAAGGGGACTACAGCTCAGCCAACAGCTCATCTGCAACCTACTGAAAGACTTTGAGCCAGAACCACCAAACTAAACCACTTCTGGATTCCTGACCCAAAGAAATTGTGAGATAATAAGTTTGTTGTTTTAAGTTGCTGAGTTTGGGGTAATTTGCTATGCACCAATAGATAATTAATATAACAGGTTTCTAAAACTTAAAGACTTTTCTGATAAGAGCAGCGGTGATATTAACAAAGATTTGTTTTTAGTTTTTTGAGGGGAGGGTTGTTGTATAATAAAACATGTCAATAGAAAATCTGCATAACTCAGAGAGAACCAGTATCATTCAGACAATCAATATGTGATGTTATAAAATCATGCATTAATAAAAGAACCATTCAGAGTGCAAGATAGATCTATAAATTTTAATGTAACAGAGTATAAATAGTTCATTGATATGGTATCTACATTGCAGCTAACCTTTAAGAAACTACGATCTATTGAATGCTGGTATAGGATCAAAGAATATCCACAATTATCTGGAAAAACTATTAAGATACGCCTTTCTTTTACAATACATATCAGTGTGAGGCAGGATTTTCTTCATGTATTTCACCTGGAACAACGTACCGCAACAGATTAAATTCAGAAGCAGATATGAGAAACCAGATATCTTCTATGAAATTAGACATTAAAGAGATTTGCAAAAATGAGAACAATACTACTCACTTACTACATTTTTCATTTTGAAAAAGATATTTATTTTTTATAGAAAATGTTATTATTATTTTTAAATGAATTGTATTAGTTATGTATTGGTATGTAACAAATTAGCACAAGATTTAGCAGTTTAAGACAGTCAGCATTTATTATCTCCGTGTTTCTGTGGGTCAGGAATCCATAGCTTAGTTGGGTACTTCTGACTCAGGGTTTCTCACAAAGCTATAACCAGTGTCAGCGGGGCTGCAGTCATCTTAAGGCTTTTGTGGGAGGATCTACTTTTAAGCTCACTTATGTGACTATTGACAGGACCAAATTCCTCACCACTGTTGGCCAGAGACACTGGTTCCTTGCCACATGGGTCTCTCCACAGGGCAACTCACAGCATGGCTTCTGGCTTCCCTCAGAGAGAAAGGGGGGATTTAGAGGGAGAAAGAGCAAGCAGGACAGACGCCACAGCCTTTGTGTAACCTAATCTCAGAAGTGATATCCCGTCATTTCTGCTGTATTCTATTTTTTGAAAAAAGTCAATAAGTCGAGCCCATACTCAAGGGAATGAATAAATACAAAGACATAAATACCAAAAGATCACTGGGCCATCTTGGAAGCTGCCTATCGTATGAATTAATAAATATTTTATAAATATCTCAGGATTAATTTCTAATAAAGTAATTATCAATAGGTATAACTCACATAAACAAAAGCTATTTGGGGTTTTCAATAATATGTAAGACTGCAAACAGGTTTTTAAGACTAAAAAGTTTGAGAACTACTACTATCATAAAAATATTTGTCTTATTCTTATTACTCATAACTATAAACTCTTTGCCCCCACAAAACATTAACAATAGCATTAGGAGATAGAGAAATGCATATTAAAATACAATAGCCTTTGGAACATGTATGTATTCAGCAAGTGTGTTATCAAGACTTCTAACTGCTGTATGTATAGTATATTTATCACATATCTGAAAATAATTCACTTAAAAATTTTAAAAACACTTATCCTGTGTAGTAAATGCTTAGATTGTCAGCATTCAATAATTGGTGATTTCATTGTATTATTATTTTGTTGGATTGGTTTGTTATGTAGATTCTTCTTGTGTCATCTCTGGGCTAATAAGGACTAGAGTTGTCGCTGACAATGGATGATTAAGAACTGTCCTGCCCTTCCTGGTAGAAAGGGGCTGGCAGAGAGCTGTTCCTGTGTCTGCTTCTTTTTAATCACTTTCAGCTCAAAATAATTCTTATGTCAAACTGGTATATTTTGAGGTGGCATATTCTGCTATCCTTCACGTGTGAGAATTATTTTTGTACAAAGTAACTTAGAAGTCTCTGAGATGATTCGTTGGTATTGGTTGAAGATAAATTTAGTCTCATGGCAAATTTGGACACATTCACACGTGGTGAATTATGTCTCGTCTGGACTCCCTTCCCAGGAGGCGTCATCAACTCGCTGTCAGTGTTGGGTCAAAAGAAAGGATGGGATGCATCCTTTAGCATTTTTATTTTTAGCACTGTTGAGTAAGCATGACAGTTTTCTTTTTTGTAATTATGTAGCATTACATGGAATAAACAGTTTTCTTTTTCATTGTGTTTGAACATTATTGATTTGACCAAGGAGATTTGCTTACATGAGTAGGTAACTAAGTAATACACTCTATGACTGTTGGTGAAGGGATTGAAATTCAAAATCTATATTTTTAGTTATGTTTTATAGAGGTTATAGCATCAATAGATAAATCTAAGACTTCTAACTAAAGACCATAACAATATATGAACTGTGAATACTTAAATGTATGTAATATTTACTTATTTGTTTTTGTTGATATGCTTAATTATAGATTGCCTGTTTCCAACATGGAGGATTCTATCAGGAGATACTTAGCGCTCAAAAATATTTATTAGACAATGGTGACTACAGATTTGATGAGTGAGATGTAAAAAAGAAAGATGTTAATTTATAAAACATAGATTTATAACTTAGAAAATTTTCTAAGGCTAAAAAAAATTCTGTTTCAATCAGAAGACTATATCATATGTAGTTAATTTTATCAAGTGTTATAGAATACAGATGTGAAACATTCACCTCAAAATCTAAGCAAGTTATTAATGAAAGAAATGTTTATCTCTAGGTTTTTAAAAATAGTTTTAGCACATATATGTGTATTCCTACCGTACTGTTCAGTTTTAAATGTTTTTAAACTGTATATAAATAGAATCTTGCTGTGAATTTTTGGGTATATTTTGCTTTCTCTCATTCAAAATTATTACATCCCTGAGATTTCTTTATGATGTTGCATATAGCTATAATTCATTCTTAATGCTGTACAGTTATGGATTTGCTGTATATTATGGAATTATTATAATTTACTTATTAATTCTACAATTGATGGATATTTGGGTTTCTTACAATTTCTTGATATTTCAATTAGTGTAGCAGTGAACATTCTAGTACACATCTCCTGGTGTTAGTGAGGCTATCTCTAGTATTGGAATTGGTGATCCCAGCTATGCGTAGCTTCAAATGTACTTGATGATACTGTTTTTCAAAGTAGGCATGCCAATTTACATTCTCACTACCGGTGTATAAGAGTTCCACATCATTGCTAACACTTGATATAATACCAAAATGATGAAGAACACAAGGAAAACTTGATAAAGATAAAATTTGCAGAACATTTTAACATTTCTCTTTTAGTAATACATCTAATAGGCAAAAATTAGTGGGCTAAAAAAAGAATCGAATAATACAATCAATAAACTCAGTTCACTACATTTTTTACATTCTTTGACTAGTGAATGTACATTTCCTTTGTATTACTTAGAACATATTGAGGAAAAATTGGTATGTAGTTGGCCACAAAGAAAACCTTAAAGTCAAAAAAAAGTAAAGATTTTTATAGACCATTTTCTTTAATCTAAAAGCCAATTAAGTAGAAATAAATAATAATAGAATATCAAATCTTAATTACTTGGAAACTATAAAACATAATTAAGGTAACCCTTGAAACAAAAAGGAACCAAAGGAAACATTGCAAATAACTCTTCTTTCAAAAATTTCTGGGATAAAGTGAAAGTTACATTTGGAGTGCTTTCATTACTCTAATAAGGAAAAACTTATTTTTAGAAAAACTTTGGGAGGCCAAGGCAGGAGGATTGCTTGAGGCCAGTTTTAGAAAAGCTAAAAATAAGAGAACTTTCTACTTACCTTAAATTCATCCTGAGCATGGATTAAAGAAAATATATGAGATTAGAAATAACATAGATATAGAAGATTAAAAATTACATGCAGCTCTATGGGAACATATTTGAAAACCTTGTATAAGAGATTTCCTGGTAAAATATAAATTACCAAAACTAACCCAAAAAGGAGAATATTTTAATATATAAATTACCATATATGAAATTTCAAAGTTGGTAATTCTATAGCTTTTAAAAAGACATCAGAAACAAATAATCCCACAGCTGAGTTCTACCTAGCATTTTTCTAAAAAAGATATATAAATTATACTCTGTTTTTAAAAAAGGAAAAGAAATAAAAAGGAATTTGAAATAATTCTAACATTATTGTTCTAGACACCACTGAAAGATGTAAGACTTTCTAATTCATATTAACAAAAATTTAGTACTAATCTGTTAAGTACAAAAATGAAAGCCATGGACCAATTTCACTTGTGAATATAGGTGCATAAATTATAAATGAAATCTTAGCAGATGAAATCTAGCAAAATATCAAAGGAATAATACACTATAATCAAGTAAAAATTCTTCTTGTAAGAATGCAGAGATGGTTTCAGTATCAGGAAAGCTAATATATAATTTGTTATATCAACAAAGTGAGGGGGAAAAGTGATCATATCCATAGATTATGAAAGGAAATTTGATAAAATTCAACAATCACTCCCAATAAAAATAAACAAAACCAGAATGGGTACAGAAGGAAACTAAATATGATAAAGATTGCATAGAATAACATTTACCCGTGATTTTTGGTAAACAGTAAAATATTGAAGCCATTTTAATTGAAAGCAGAAACAAGATAAGAGATCCTGCTATAATCATCATTATTCAGCATTGTTTTGAAAGTCCAAGTGAATGTAGTTAAATAAGATAAGATTAAGAACTCAAGCAAATCAGCAAGAAAAAAACCAACCCATTAAAAAGTAGGCAAAAGACACGAACAGAAGCTTTTCAAAAGAAGATAGACAAATGGCAATAAACATATGAAAAAATGCTCCATGTCACTAATCATCAGGGAAATGCAAATTCAAACCACAGTGAGGTATCACCTTACCCCAGTCAGAATGGCTTTTATTAAAAAGTCCGAAAACCACAGATGCTGGTGTGGATGCAGAGAGAAAGGAATGCTTATTCACTGTTGGTGGGACTACAAATTAGTACAACCTCTATGGAAAACAGTATGGAGATTTCTCAAAGAACTAAAAGTCAACATACCATTTGATCCAGTAATCCCACTACTGGGCATTTACCCAAAGGAAAAGAAATCATTTTATCAAAAAGATACCTGCACTCGAATGTTTATTGCAGCACAATTCACAATTGCAAAGATGTGGAATTAACCCAAGTGTCCATCAATTCATGAACAGATTAACAAAATGTGGTTTATGCTGTTGTTATGTAACCAATTTGATATACAGCTAATTTGTTTTCAATTTTAGGGTTTTAAAAAATTAATATTTAAAATTCTTTTACATGTATAGCCTTTTGATCTCTACTATATTATATATTTACGTTTACTTTACTCATATATTTGCCAATACTACACCCATTAACCTGTTACACTTTAATTTTCTATTCTCAGATATATAGAATAATAGACTGCCTGCAGTTATTATACTCAGTACTATTTCCCAAAAAAGCAGAAAGGGAAATCAAAGAAAAATGTTCTCATTGTGTCTGTTTTCTAGCTCTTGTTGAGCTCGTATTGAATTGTTAGGACATGTCACATGAACCAGTATTCGCAAAGATGGGGAAATAAATAAAAATGTGGTGCTTTGAGGGGAAAAAAAAGAATTTTCTTCCCATAGTATTTGATAGACACATGTGCCTTTGTGTGTGTTTGTATGTTTGTGTAATGTGTCTTGGGTGTTTTTTGCATTTACATATCTGTTAATTGACTCCATGATGAATTTGTTAAAGATAAAAATTTTCATCCTGCCTGAGACATAACTAACAGATTTGATTGTGTTTATTCAGGAAATATTTATTGAGTATTTACAATGTAAAAGCACTGTCTAGGTATTGGAAATATAGCCTTGAATAAAACAAAGATCCAGAACTCAGGGAGCTTATATTCTGGTAGGGAAAATGGACCACAAACAAATCTGGCCTTCTTGGCTTCCTGTTGTCTAACCAAGCCTCAGCAACTCCCAAACACGGGTAACAATATTAACATTGCTAATTCTCTCCCTGTGTACGCTGTCACTTTACTGCAACTATTTGAAGACTTCTGTTGGGCTTTCTTTCCCATAGTCTACTCCATATTAATGGTACCCAACTGGAATTTTGCAATATAACAACTAAAGAATTTTTAAGAAGAAACAAAATGTTATCAATATATCTGTCTTGAAACATATTTATGAGATATGTAGCAGTTATTTATTTTTGGTATTAAAAGGATGAGTATTTACATTATAGAAGAATTTTATCTAGAGTTACTTTAAAAAAAATAAGCTTCCCTATTACATTTTAAATGATTCAATTTACAAACATCCTGTATACATACAAGAAGTCTCAAATTTTTATTAGAATGAGAAGGTCTATACATTTTCTATTGTGACCCAGAATTTCCCAAGCTTGGTCAACCTATGATTATAAATGGGATCACAGAATAATAATAACCTAGATTTCATTGGCTTTGCCTCACCTGAAAAATTTCAAATCTCTACAAAGGCTTCAATCTGCTCCCTTCTGTTCAAGTATTTTTGGGAGTCTCTAGGGGTGTCTACAAGAACGAATCTGGTCAGCTGCCTGGTGTCTGCATGGCGCTTGTAACTCCTACATCTCCCTCAGGCTTTGTGCCAGTTTTGGCTATTTTCTGTATACCACATCCTCACAATGGGTACCACTACTGATGCAGTGACACTTTCAAAGAGCCAAAGATTTTTGGCAAAGTCCTAGAGAATGCATCTTTTCCCCTTTTTGATTTACTCTCTGGGGTGGGGATACCCTAGTTGCATAGCTAATTTGTGCCCCACTGCCTTAAGGTGTTTAGTAAGACTGATTAAGGTTTATCTTTTCATTTCATCTACTCCTAATCCCTATTGGATGTGAGATCAGGCATAGATCTGAGTGACATACACCAGCCTGTGCTCAGAATCACTCCTCTACCCTGATTATTAAGGCACTGTTAGCACATTGGCATTGTTAGAGTAGGATGCCCTACTTAATCTGAGTTCCCTCCCAGGAGGGTCCCGTAGTCCCCTGTAAGTAGGCAATTATCGGGCTGCCCCATCAGTTCTCCAACATCGGGACCTGTCTGAATCTTTAATAGTAAATGGTGAGACCTCTCCTACATAATAAATTGATTTATATAAAACTTTTCACTAGTCTCTAAGCAAAGTGATACACCGCCATATTTTCAATTACACTTCATGACATGAATTTGGTATTTAATAATTAGACACAAGTTAGTAATAATATGGAAAAATATTTCCTAGGAATTTTTTAAAATTTGGGTTTGTTTTTGTTTGCTGTTACACACAACTTTTTAGGAATAAGGAATTTAATGAACATTGATTTTTATGACTAGGTTCCTTTCTAAGTCTCATTTGTGTATATAAAACTGGATGGTTATAACTATATTGTGTTACATACTTTTTGAAAATTTATTTTGTGTCATAGCAAGATTCAGAGTCCACTTTTTATAAACATAATGAGCAGAAGCTTTTCCACAGTCTTGGGGTAAGAATCATTTGATGAGTGTTGGTTATTTAAATTATTCTAGTTTATACGATTCAGAATAGTCCTGCATTAACAATCTTTATACAAATTATTACTGAGAATTTTTTTCCATTGGGATATATTCCCAGGGTGCCAACTGATATTGGTAATACCAATGTATTCATATTGTTTGATATTTTCTGATTGCTTTCAAAACAGTTCTACTTCATAGAGTTGTTATGTGAATTAAAAGAGATAAATGGTGTAATCTAGCCCCTCGCACAGTTACTAGCATCTAGTTGGCCGTCAATAGATGTCAGTTCCTTTCCTCCAGATAATGATTTTAAAAATTACTTTGACATTATTAAACATTTGCCATTAACTTAGATGTGCATAGTTTCAAAGCATGCTGTGAGCTGGAGGACATAGTACTGGGACCAATAGAACTGACCTGTGTATGGAGTTGATATCCAAAGGGGGTAGATTCCAGGCCAAATTCTTGACCTGGGCCCCATAATTCTGAAATAAGTCCCATGTGGCAGATCAGTTTCAAGGGTTGGTTTGTAATACATGAAGTTAGGAGTACAGCTCCATATTGGTTGAGTTTGAAGGAGGTTTGAGGGAAGAGTCCAGTTAGGAAGGTTATCAGGAATCTAGCCAGTCTGGTGCAAATGAATCAGGCTGAAACCCATGTGAACCTGGCAAACCCAGTATTGACTTTTACCCAACTTTTGCAAACTTTCCAAAAGCAAATGGCAATGTATATTAGACAAAATCTGCTGTTGATTGAGCATTTACGGTCTATTGAGTATTGTCACCTTTTAAAAGGTAAAAGATGTTTATGTAATTTGCCCAAGGCTACACAGCCTGGCAGGTGATAGACTTGGAATTCAAACCCAGGTCTGACTGAATCCAAATCTCTTTATTTCTATCACTGAGTTTATACTGCCTTCACTTAAATTATGTAAAATGTTCATTTTTTCCTCAAAGTCATGTGCAAATTCAAAAGTTCTATTTTTCTGTATTAAAGCCTCTGAAATACAGATAAATCTATAGAACTGTTATAAAATTATGTGGAGGTATTTTAATTGCTTCATAATTTAAATAGTGGGCACTGTATTATGAACTATAAAGAATAACAGAGAATTAATAAGTAATAACACTGACATTGTTATTTAACTTTATTGTCTGAAATAGCATAAGATGCATAAGAATATAGGCATAAAATATAATTAAATACAACCCAAAATATCATAAGATAAGGTCACAAATGTAAAAGAATTGTGGCAGATGGGATTTTCTCATTCCATCACCCCCTGTCATTTTTCACCACTCCACTTCCCGGGGAGAAGGCCATTAAGAAAAGACAAAAAAAGGACTTTGTTAGCACAACACACAAAGTCAGTTATGCTTTAAGTGTGGTAAATATTAGCCTGGAAAATGTGCTTCTTGCAGATTTCTTAATTCTATAGGATGCTTGGGATGGAGAGAACTCATGAAAAGAGAACTGGATGAAACCAGTGGGGAGCTAGAACATGGGAGTGAGCCGATGGAAAGAAGGAAATAGGGGATGGACGAAGGGAGTGGAGAACAGGGAAGAAGACCAGAGAGGGAAGGGACTGCCAAGTGTTCTGCAGTAGACTCTGATGGCCAACTGTCCCGATAGAACAAATAAAGCATTTCATTATCTCATAGACTCCAGTGTGTGTGTTCATCATTGTCTGATAAGATTTTTTTTCTGTCAATGGATTGCACTTCCCACATGTTAAAGGCATAGTTATCTTAAGCATTAGGGTCATGACGAGGGGAAGCAGGTTCTATTTTGGTTAGGAGAAGCAGGGTGGAGAGTGGAGGGTGTTCTCAGGCAGATTGTGGACTAAGGACGAAGAGAGCCGGGAACCTGGCAGACTTCACAGGCCAGAGGAAGCCTCGGATGAAGATTTCTCTTTCCCCAGCAGTTCCCAGGAATAGACCTCCAGCAGCCACAGCTTTGCGTGTGCTGAAGAAAATGGTTTAGCTAAAATTAAACTTAAGAACTTCAAATTAGAATGAAGTTTGAGTTACCCAACTCTTAATTCATCCACACTTAAGTATAACAAGGTAGTCAATCAAGTCTACCTGTATCAAGTTCTTCCCAGGTTTGATCATGGGAAACTGATGGTCATCTGAAGTGAGAGTGTAGTAAGAGGGTCAAAGATGAAGGAAAAAAGATTGAAATTATGAAGAAGACAAACCAAAGACTTTACAGTTTTGCCTGGGTTTGACCTAGAGATCCTCATTTGGGTAAAGCAAGAACAATCTGTTCAGAAGTCTTTCTGAATCAACTGCTGGTGTTTCTTTTTCTATTTGGTGTCATTATGTGAAGCATTTCTTTTAAGGCATATGCCAACTCTTTTCAAAGGAACCTTTGTTCTCAGATGATCCATTATTTGAAGAATCACTGTATTAATAGAATTCAGGACAAAATTCAACCTGTATTGCAGAACTCTTTGGTGTGGTTCATTTTTTAATCTCCTTACTCTTTCCCTTATGCCTCCAAATACATTCTTCCTCTTCGTACTGCCAGACTGATTTCAGAAGATTCTGTAGCAAGTTCTCAGAGGCCTATTGTGCAGTAATAAAGCATTCCGGCAGTGACCTGCAGGTTCTGTCCTTGCTAGCTCTGCTGAGTGGAAGGCTACTCTTATCCCTCATTAAGGGCAGAGTAGGACAAGCATTGCCCAGGCCAGCAGGCTTGCTAAGCACTAGGAGCCCAAGCAAGAACTCATCATGCCAATCAAACCTGTTGGGTGGATATGTGGACAGGTGTTGAAGAACTTTTCTGGAAGAAGTATACACCATCTTGTTGTGAAGGGGATATGGGTGTGGGAACAACTGGGAATAAAATCCCCTAGGGTTCCCTAGCTTTCCCAGGCACCTAGGAGGTTGACCCAGTGTTTTATGTTCTTTTGAATCATTTAGGGGATGTTTTAAAAGTTGTGTTTTTTTTTCCCCTAACCTCTTTTTTTCTTAGTCGAGGGGATCCAGAAAGTAATCATGGACCTTGTAGATGAGTTTAAAGATGAATTCCCTACCATCCTGAGATTATCACAGTCTAATCAGGTAATGTGATTTCATAACTTTCAAAAAGAATACAAAAAGTATATTATATTTTTAGTATAATACTACTTAATGCTTGATTTTGAGATCAGTGCTTGAAGCTTAAGAAAACATTAGCTTTGTCTCAGAAAAACAAATTTCAAATCTTACTCATTGGGAAGGATCTATGGAAAACAGAGAGATTGTGGGCCAAGAAGTGAGGTAGATAGATGAATTAAGTTTAAAGACAATCACTGTGTCATTAGATTGGAAATGGCAGTCTCTCATAGCCACAACTGCATTGTAAAAACCAGAAAAATACCTAGATATACTTTAGCTAAGATCTATGACAATGAAATTAGTGCAAAAACTTAACTGAGATAAATTGTAACAATGGAAAGGCAACTACAGTATGAATGTGTGTTTTAAAATGGAAAGAAACTAATGGTATCAATTTAAACAAAGTATACATGTATATTTTTTAAACTTCTGTTCCAGGATTTGAAATAGATAAAATACTGGGAGTGGAGGAGGAGGGGGGTAGATATTTTTTAAAGAGACATATAGTCAGGAAAAAGTAACATCTTTTTTAGGGGACACCTGTAACCTAACTTACTCTAAGGTACATGTCTCTTAATGGAAAAGTGTGCGTCAGTCATTTCGACCACAGTTGGAATAGAATATGCTGTGAAGTTACATGGTACAGTTAACAATCCACTTACCCAGAAATCAGACTTTTGGCAATGTCAAACATGATGTACATAGCCCTAAATAAAAAAGCACTCTGAGTAACGGAGTAATCACAGTCTATATATTTCATTTCAACCATTCATCTAGAAAACCAGCCATCAGACATTTACTAAATATCTCACCATTGCTTGGGAGAGGGAACACAGAAATAAGCGAGACATGATCCCTTCAGCCAGTGATCTTAATCTAATGGAGACAGAATTGTAAACAAGTAATTATATTAGAATATGGTAAGTGTTAGAAAGGTATATCTAATTTAGAGAAGTAATTGACTCTACCTACTCAGGTAGGATGGTCAGGGAAAGCTTCATGGAGGAAGGATGTTTTTAAATTGGGTCCCAAAGGATGAATAGGAGTTTTCAAGGTAAAGAAAAGGGTAGGGTAAGTGGGTAGGGGCAGAAAAGAATATTCCATTGCCAGTGTGAGTTAGGCCAAAAAGTGTGAAACAGCACAGGATGTCCCCAGAATGCCAAGTAAATATGAGTAAATAGCACGTAGGATGGAAGGGTTGAGGCAGGAAACAGCAGAAAATTAGGAAATGTAACCAGGAGTTAGAATATGGAGGTCTTTGTATGCCATGTAAAAAAGATTGGACTTCTTCTTAATTATAACACAGATATTAGTCACAGAAAGATTTTGAGCATAGAAATGGCATTCGATTTGCACTTTGAAAATACTTCTCTAGTGGTAATGAGGTCTGAACGGAGTCAAAGCTTCTAGTGAGATTCTGTTGCAAATGACGACTAAGAACAAGGACACTGATGTTGAGAATAGAAAGAATGAGAGACAAAAGATATTTAGCCTATTTTGAAACTGACAGTGTGGGATGAGAGGGAATATATAGGAGTTGAGGAAGACTCTGCATTTCTTGGATGACTAGAAGAATAGTGATCCTATTAACTAGGACAGAAGACTGTATGAGGAAGAGCAGCTTCGGAGATAACAATAACGAGCTTAATTGGATCACAATTTGAGGCATTATTCCACATCCTGCCGAAGCCATGGAGCTGAGTTATAAATTAGATATATAGGTTGGAAGCTCAAAAGAAGTCTGGGCTGAGGATGTATATTTAGGAGTCATCAGTATGTAGCATATAGTTTTAGTGTATAGTTAAAGCAAATCTATAACTATAGTGTTCAGTTAAACCAAGATGATAAATATCATTGCTCAAGAAGAGAGAGGGCATAGGATAGAAGCCCCCAAATGCCATTGTTTAAAGGGGTCAGCAGGGAATCAAAGGTAAGAACAGAATGGCAAGAATGAAATTCTTTGAAAGAGAAGAAATGGAGAGAAAAAGAAGGGAAGGGTTAGCAGCCATCAGACTCCCCAAAGAAGTCAAGCATGGGATACATTTTTGAAAGTTATCTTCCATGCCATAAAAATTAAGCCAATACTTAGCGGGTAAAATTTTAGTTACCCAGAAAATTTACTTCTGTGGAACCCCTTATTTACCAGGCTTGCTATGTACTTAAACCCTTGTTTAGCAAAAATAATTTTCTCTTCTTTGATCTGAATAGAAGGTAATTGTTATACATTCAAATGACTCAAATTACTAAGCCCATACATTTCTAAAATAAATGAATTGGTAGGCATTCTTGTTTACCATCAAATCACTTAAGAGTTTTAACTGTCTGGACCTCTGAACTTTCTCAGCTATGGTAGGGCTCTAGAACTTGTAGAACGCACTTCCAGAAGATAGAACAGACTCCAGCAGTCTCTCTACTTTTACAGCCCACAACTCCTGTACAGCCACCGTACAAACCCATTTCTTGTATGAGGTGAAGGGGAGCAGAGCTTACTGCAATGAATTCAGATAAGAATACTGATGTGGTCTGTAACATAAGAAAATAGCCCTGGGGGAAGTGGGCATGCCCAGTACCAGTCATCGTGGGAAGTGGCAGGGCGTGGTTGGATATTGGACACCAGAACTCAGAAGGCTGGCCTTAGGCTGTCAGGGAGGAGACCACTCTCTCCCTCTGGCTCTCCTCTCTTGGGTCTAGTTTTGGAGGAGGGGTGATACTGAAGTGTGGATGCATAGTGGTAAGATGGCATCCAGATGGTGGGCAGGTCAGCTAAGTAGGACAGGGAAGGCTTCAAAGTTCCAAGGGCAAACTTGATTTTCTAATTCCCTATCTTGGACTTCGTGTCTAGTTGCTTCTCCTTTTGCATTGATATAAAGTCTTTTGAAACATTAGAGACTTGTCTTGGCTATGCTCTGGAGTATGAAGGAAAGAGATGGGCAGGTGTCCATCACTGTAGGATATCAAACGGTTAAGGTTTGGACAGTAGTGACAAAATTATTGAGAAAACCTCAAGGTGAACCCTAGGAAACCAGAGACAGGCATGGAAAGCTCTGTTATCTTTTTCAAGCTGTGATTCTCTCCTCCTTGCCAACATTAGAGAAACTGAGGTTTTATTTAATCAAATAAATTTCAACTTTCCTCTCAACTCCCTTCACCTCTTTCTACTCTCTGAATAGCCTCATTATCACTAGAGCCATACGCATGGTTTATGGTGAAATCATATATTCTGGTCCCCAAAGAAAAAACTCTTGAGTTCCCGTTTCCAACTTATTGAAGTCATTTACTTGCAAGAACTTTACCCCACTCAGAGAGGAACATAAAAATTATTAGTTACCTTTTTTCTTACTTTCAAAACACATTGTTCTTTTCCCCCCCATTTACTTTGAAGAATGTATTGCTGAGATTGGCAAGAAATCTGAGTAGTTGGGAGATGTTATAATGTATTTGAAGTTATTTGCTCTTCAGAAATAAATTATTCAGAAAACATTAGTAATAGTTGTTTACTAGATTGTTTCTAAAAGACCAGATTGTAAGTGCTGCAACTTTCTTTTTTTTTAATTTCCAGGATGATCCACAATTCCCAAACATACTGGAAGGAATGGTTTTAAGAATACTTAGAGGGCTTTGTTAATTGGGTTGTATTATAAATCTCTAAATTTTGTGGTTTTTATTTAAATCTTTCCCCCCAGGCCATATATTTGTTTAGGAAAAGGCCAACTTGTTGGTCTGGAGCAAAAACACTTGATAGAGTGATTGTGAAACTTTTGTGGAGAAACATACCCAGAATATAACCAGAATAATTGTTACTGAATAGTTCTTCATGGCTAAAGGTTTTGAAGGAAATTCTCTTTCTGAGGCTGAGAAAGTTAATTTTAGAATCTTGGCTTGAGATGGTGGCTTCTGAGGTCCTGTCCTTTCCACCCCTTCTGTCCCAAGCAGCCCAGACTCCAATACCCTTAGAATCTGCATCCTTAGTAAAGAGTAATTTTTAAAGGTTTATACTTGCAAATGACTTCCATATGAGGAATTTAAAGTAGTAAACCTTTGAATTTAACAAAGAAATGTGTACTAAAATTGGGGAACTAAAATTTTTTTATTCAAATTATCCTTTCTGGAATAAGAGAAATCTGTTATGATAAAGTCATTTCCCCATGGTTCACTTTCTGGTAGAGCAAAGAAAGAATTACATGGCATGTGTCTTGGTAATGCCATACTTTTTTTTTTATCAGAATGCTGACAGAATTTCTAAAGTTTTGAGAAGTAAAAGTTTCTTAAGCTTGTTGATTAGTATACAGGGTATTTGTTTTATTTTTCTTTAAATGATATGCATACATTATATATATTTTACGTATGATGTATTGCCTCATTTAAAAACTTTAATCTGGTAGAAAAGAGATTTTAAAGCAATTTTATCAAGCTCAGGATATTTATTATTATGTAAGATAATTTATCTTCAATCCTTCATTAGTAGCCAGTTTTAACAAATATTTTGTAAATTTTTGACTAAATTTATGTTATCTTTGTATAGAAGGATAAGATTCTAGATCCAAGAATTTCCTATACATGGATAAAAAATTCAAAATATTCCATCAAAAAATTTAAACTGGGAAAATATTTGTAATAGTTTGAATAAGTATTATTGTTTAAATAATTCAAACATTGAATCCTTGTTTACTTTTGAAAGAGCTCTTTAAAACTTCAATGCAAAAAAAGATCTAAATCCAGAGAGAAAAATGAAAAAATTACTTGTCTAGTTACTTCAATTCTGGATATTTATTCTAAGGAAAAAATATATATTCACATAAAGAGTTAAGTACATAGCAAGGTAATCAATGGGCTGTACGGGGTATATAATTATTGGGACGACATCGCCCAAAATGTACTCAGTCTCTGCCAGAAGCAGATTTTAATAATGCATTGGAGAATCACACATCAGTTACTTTTCTAAGGCTTATTTTTCAGAAAAGAGAACCTATGCAGAAACCATCCAAAGTCAGGATGGCTATTGCTTTAGCCAAGGTTAACCGGGGAACATTAATTCGAGGATTAAGCAGCATATCCAGATCCTCCAAATCAGTGGCCAAACTTCTGCAGCCTCAGCTCACATGCAGACTTTTAGAGTTAAGGGACATATCTCGTCGTCTGCTGAGAGAAGTTAATGCGCCCAGGCAACCCCTATATAACATGCAGGTAAGTGAATGTTGCATTTACACAAGATGTGGACCCTTTTTAAAGAAACGATTTTAAATTTGCAACATTGAAAAATGAAAATGTAGTGCATTTGATCATCCTACATGTCCTACATCTGTCCTACAGATATATTTGGATGAGAGAAAAGAATGATTTGGCCTCTTAAAAATAATAGAGTACACTCTCTGGTTTAAATAAATCTGAAAGGGGAAGTAATGGGGATTTTTTTCTGTGTCATTATTTGATTGAACTATATGAAACTGTCAATTTCAAACGATTTGACTTAAATACAAGCATGCTGATTACCACATATGTCAAACCCGAAAGAAATCCTACGACAAGCCTTACAAATGGTTGTGTTTTGTTCCTTTTTTTCTCATAACTTTATTGTGTTTCCAAGATCATCTTTGTTTGACATAATATATTCAGTGTATTTAACTATAAACTTATTTTGATAAACTCATCAATATCCAAGTACATTTCAAATTACATTTTCTACACTGTTTTATTGAGGCTCTGTTATATTTTGTTAAAAACAGCAGCTCTTAAAACTTTTTTAGGACTGATTTCTTGTTTTCTAAACTTTATGGCACAGAACTCTTGATTTTTCAGTCTGGGCATTATACAAAGCATCCAAAATTTTCACTACAGAAAAAATTCAGATCTTGTCTGCAAGTCTGGCATCTAAACCTCAGAGTGAATTGATTTGAACTCTTTTGTTAAAGAGGGAGAAAACCAGGCTCAAACTAGGTTAAGCCAAAAAAAGGAGATTTGTGTAAATAATCCAGAGTTGTTAAGATTCCAGACATAGCTGGATACAGGTACTGAAATGATGCCTTCCAGATCCCATTTCTCTTCCTCTCTGCATTTCTTAGTTCTGCTTTCTCTATGTTGACTCCATTCTTAGACTGGCTTTCCCTTCATGGTCGCAAGATAATTTGCAGCATTCCTAGGGCTACATTCTTCCAGGTTCAATTCCAAGCAGAAAACAGAGAGTCCTTGACCCCACATTCCGGGCGAAGTCCTCATGCTCACTTTAAAGCATGGCTCAGTGCTTACCTCCAAACCAAGGACATGAGATGCACTGATTGTCCTAGGCCTTGCTTATCTGCTTTATCCCTAGAGCTGGAGTTGGACCCCTCTCCAGACTGCATGCCTGAGAGTGCTGTGGAATGGTGAATGCTCAAACAAAAATCTGGACTGTTCCAAGAAGAGGATAAAATGGATGCTGGGTGGCCAAAATCAACAAAATACCTGCTATGTAGGAGTCTCTCTTTAATCAATGACTTTGACATTTCCAGAAACCATCAGATATTTCAACTATGAATTGCCTAAGAACAGCATTTATAAAAGACTCCCTTATAATACCTGATGTCTGAGAAAGTAAAAAATAGTTTGTGTTTGCTAGCCACTGGATTCTCTAAAAACTATAGGCTTTATTCCTGTACTTTTAGATCATCAAAAAGAAACATAGCTGAACCATATTATCTTAAATTCCCTCTGAAATATTTTTCTGAGTCTAATGTCTTGCCTTGCTGTTTCTTTCCTTGCATTGTCAAACCTGTAGTTTTTATGGAAGATTGATAGAAGAAATGTCCTTTAAAGAATATTTCTTTATTTAGTATGAAATCATATTTAAAGATGCTGTCCATTACGTTATTCAGATGCTTCCTTTTTGCTTCTCTGCTAAGTCTGGACTGTGAAGGACCTGGGATTTTACACTACTCACAAGCTAACAAATTAGCCTTCCATAGTTATACACACACCCACATGCAGACGCGCACACATGCACACTCACACACAAAGACACAAGAGCCTTGGATCAGAGACACCATTTGTTTATTATTCACAGCAAATCATCAGCCAGAGCAATATCTTGTGTTGGGTCCCTATGATTAAATTCCACAGGGCAGTGTGACGCGGGCCAGATGTTACCTGTGCGTGTAGTATGTTGCATCTCAGGAGAGAGGAACCCTGAAACTAGGAGACTCTGAGCTTTTTATAGGGACACTGGCACAACTCCCCAGCCTTCTTTCCAGAGAGAGAGAGAGAGAATTCATTACCCTGGAATGTAAGTAAATGTCTCAGGGGAAAGGAGGTGCCCTGTGGCATGTCTGGGGAAGCGCATCTCTAGATGTCTGTCCCCAGATAGATGCACTTTCTCGACTTTCCAAGCCTGTTTGCTATTCAACAAGTCTTTTTTTTTCCCCCCTCAAAAGGCCAGTCTTTACAGGAATGGCCTTTGGGGAATTGCCTCCCAACACTCACAAAATTCACTGGCAGGAAAAGAAATCTCTTTTCCAGTTGAACTTGCATGTTTCCTTTGTTCAGTAATGAGAGCTATTAATAAAAGAAACACAATGTGTTTGCCTTTTTGCCTGACTGACAATGAGTTTCTGATGTAAATTTAGAGGTCAGTTCTGATGACTTATTCCAGGAACCAGAGGTAAAAGAAACAAGCCTTAGGAGGGACTCAGTGACTTGTCCCAGGGCTGTATGTTAACTGTGACTATCTCTGTTGACATCAGTTCAAAATCATTACCTAAGGAATCTCTTCTCCTTTGTTCTTGTTCCGATTGTCTTAGGATCTAGCTTTAATTTTTAAAATTCTTATCAATGAAATATTTCAAAATATACAGAAAATAATGTACCAGAAGTCCCACCCAAATTTAAACTGGTGGCAATATTTTGCTATATTGCCTTCAGATCTCTCCTTTTATAAAAAGAAATAAATTAACCATATTCTAATTCTTTTTCCTTTCTTCTCTACCAGAGGTAATCATTATCCTGAAGTTGATGTGAACATTTCCACGCATACTTTGATATTTTCATTACATTTGTATATATCTACTAACAACATATAGTATTGTTTTATGTATACTTAAAATTTATGTAAATTTATTTTACTGTACTTAACCTTCTGAAAATTCCTTTGTAACTCAACATTATTGATATATGTAGCCATGGTTTATTATTTTAACTTCTTTGTGGTATTCCATTGTAAGAAAAAAGAATCCACAATTTATCTGTTACTGGACAGATGAACAATTTCATTTCCAATTTTTTTCTATTACAAACAAGGCTTCAGTGAACTTTCTTGCAAATGACTCCTTGCCCATATATATGAGGCATTTTCCAGTTACAGATCTAGAAGAGGGATTTCTGGGTCAGCAGGGATAGCTTCAACTTTATCAGCTGTTGTCAAACTGTTCTTCAGGAAGAGTACATTTTCTTGGGAATCATTGTGATTCCTGAATCTGAGGATAACTTTGTCAGTTTTGGAAAATTCTTAGCTATTATTTCTTCAAATATTCCTCCCTCATTTTCTCTAAACTTTTCTTCTGGAATGCCTATAAAACATACTTTGGATCTTCTGATTTTATTCTGTATGTCTTTTTACCTTCCTTGTTTTTTCCTTCTCTTTATTTCTTTTTGATGCATTCTGAGTAATTTCCTCTGAACTATCCGTGTGCCTAATATGCTTTTATTATTCAGTGTATTTTAAGTTTAAAACATTATATTTATCATTTCTGGAACTTCTATTTGGTGTTTCCCCCAGATTTCCTGCTTTTTTCTTTTAAGGCCCAATCACCACCTCCTATCCATCCAAGTCTCATCTCCAGCCTCTGTATTAAAACTCAACCACCCAACCAGTATTTTAGGGTCCAATAACCTCCTCAGAGTTCCTGGCACATAAACTCACACTCTTGGCTGCTTCCCTGGCACGGGTTGGGGGGATTGCTTTCTATTTTGTAAACTCAGTCTTGTATTACATCTTTTGGATTTCATCTTATATAGAACTCTAGGTGTTTCTGAGTGAGGGGTTCCACATTAGCTCAGTCTGCCATGGTGCTGGAACCAGATGTTCTTTGGCTTTAACTTCTTAGTATCTTCTTTTACAAGATTTAATATTAAATATAAGATGGTTAAATTTATTTTTGGAAGTAAGTGAAGTATAATTCTACTTTTTCATTTATTCAACAAACATTTATTGTGAACCTGATATGCAAAATCCCTAGTTTAGATTTTAAGGATTCAGAAACGTCTCACCCTTGCCCTATGGACTGTGGGGCTGAGAGGTACATAAGCAAGCAATGGCAGTAGGGCAGAGCACGTGCACAATCAAAGGGCACAAAGTGCACTAGGGAAGCATCAGGAAGGGGCATGTAATTCTAAAGAGTGGTCAGTGTAGGCTTTCTAGAAGATAGGGTACTGTGTCTGCGCCTTTAAGGAGGAGGTGTTAGCCGGGCAAGAAGTAGGAGAATCATTCCAGGAAGAGAACAGTACATATTAAGACACTGAGGTGAGAGGATGGTTTGACTTATTTGGGGAACATAAGTAGTTCCATAGGGCTGGAGTGAGTGAGACAAATAGAACAGTCCCAGGTCAGAGGTTCCAGGGTCCTTGAGAGCTGAGAGTGAGGGAGAAGCTTTAGTTGAGTAACATACAATAGCCAGGGTAGAGAATCAGAATTGCCACTGGGGGGGAAACTAAGTTGTAACAAGGAAGAAAACAATATATCTCAAGTTGGAAAGGCTCACTGAGGACAGATATACAACTAT
This sequence comes from Eulemur rufifrons, assembly GCF_041146395.1. Taxonomy (NCBI): domain Eukaryota; kingdom Metazoa; phylum Chordata; class Mammalia; order Primates; family Lemuridae; genus Eulemur; species Eulemur rufifrons. The sequence continues at coordinate 65,615,562 of NC_090999.1, read as the reverse complement.
GAATGTGAAGACAATGACCTGGAGAATCAGGGTACAACAGAAGAATGCGTGAGATGTGTCAGAGGTCAACGGAGTGTGAGTGGAGTGTACCCATGGGACCAGAGTGTGCTGAGAGGAAAGTGTCACAACATGGAGAAGCCACATCAGACAGAGTTCAGGTCAGCCAGAGTGGATCCCAGCATGAATTCCTTCAAGAATTGCCAGGCTGCCTGTGTCAAGGTGGAGCTTTGTGTTGTGGGCATATAAAAGATACAAAAGCTGGAATTACTACGCAGGGGGATATGCTTTGTGGATGCATGAAGGATATTACTTTATAGAAACTTAGCTATGGGCAAGTAAGTGGCCAGGTTAACTTGTGAGAAGGTGTATTTCCAATATGTCCTTCATATGCTCTGTCTGGTCACTGATGTAAAGGTGAAGAATGATGAAAAGATGCATTTGTACCTGGAGTACCTAAAATGGTTCTACCAAAACTCTCCTGTATTATTTTCTCTCATATTATGCGGCTGAAAATACCAGTGAGGCAATAACTTCCCTCGGGAACACAGAAATAGAGGAGCATTTTCATTAGGACACTGACAAGAACTAGCATTTCAGCCCTTCGACGTGGGAGTTCTGAGATGCAGCATGCAGTAATGTGTCCTCAAGGTAATCAGAGACTGGAGGCTGGCTCAGGATCTCCCTCAACGAGCTACCTGGCCTTTCTAGTGGGAGTTCAGCTCTAGAGCATGTCCGACACATCTTGGCATATTGGAAGATGTTGTGCCAAATACAAGAAAGACCCAACCGACACAAGGGACCTGAAGAGATTCTGACAGCCTGTGTGACATGAGCACACAGAGTTGGGGTCAAGCCTCTCCGGCTGGCCATGCTGCTAGAAAAGACTTCCTTTGCAGCTGGCTCTTACGGATGCTGAGTCAAGTTGCTCCTCAAATCCCTCCAGGTTTTGCAGGGCTGAGACTGCAGTGATGTTATACAATCATGACTAGTTCTATAAGAGGCCTCAGGATTGGAAAACTTTTAGTACAGAACGCCCTGGTGGTTTTCAACATCTCCGACAGCAATAGTCACAGAATGGTGCATCTGCTCAGCCTTGTGGGCTGCCTGGCTGCGTGAAGCCTGCAGCTGCTCTAGGCTGCAGTGACCTAGATAGTCAGCTCAATTGCTGACTTCAGCCAAGACACGTCAGCTCCCAGACGTGGTTGTTGATTTTGGCAGGGCCACAGGACCAGGAGCTCTTCCTGTGAGAGAATCATTCCTATCATGGCACTAGAGATGAGTGTTTCTATAGTACTGTGTACAGGCACTGTGGAGTGGTATAGGGTAATATATGGACAAAAGTGAAGAAAATCCTCAGCTTCTAAAACGCCTGAGCCGTAGGTGGATCCCAGTGAACTTGTGCTCTCTTTTCAGGATGAAGGGCAGGAACTTATCTAAGTTCCTCACCCCCGACCCTTTAAGGTAGACTCTAGTTTGGAGTTAAAACTATAAACCTCACAAATATCCAGAATTTCTGTAGGTCCTTGATGGACCTGCCATGAGGCTAACTTAGCTGCTATAATCCAGACCTGGGAAAAGAGGACATTTCCTAGAAAGTAGAACCCCTGGGCCCTTCAATTATTAATATATACTAATTCTCCAAGTTGGCCAAGAGGTCGGGACATTTGAGCCTCTATGAGACAGACCATCGGCTTGTTCAGGCCAGGCGTGGTGGCTCATGCCTGTAATCCTAGCACTCTGGGAGGCTGAGGCGGGAGGATCACTCGAGGTCAGGAGTTCGAGACCAGCCTGAGCAAGAGCGAGACCCCCTGTCTCTACTAAAAATAGAAAGAAATTAGCTGGACAACTAAAAGTATATAGAAAAAATTAGCCGGGCATGGTGGTGCATGCCTGTAGTCCCAGCTACCTGGGAGGCTGAGGCAGTAGGATCGCTTGAGCCCAGGAGTTTGAGGTTGCTGTGAGCTAGGCTGATGCCACGGCACTCTAGCCCGGGCAACAGAGTGAGACTCTGTCTCTAAATAAATAAATAAAACTTAAAAAAAAAAAAAAAAGCTTATTCAAAAACAGCGTTCCACAGGATGTTAACACTGGGGTAAACAAAGTCCAACAGCTTTCTTTACCGTGCACTGCTAGGAGTCCTTGCTATATTCACGAGTGTTGTAAGTGGCTAAGCAAAGACATGGTCCTTTAGCTTTTCCAAACTTACAGAAAATACTTTTTTTTTTTTTTGGTGCTATCTACGAACAGCAGTCAGTGTTTCTTGCAACATTTGTTCATGAATCCCTGAGCTTGCCCTGTGACTCCACTGGAATCCCTCATCACGGTGGTTTTAGACAACGTGAACTATGTGGGGCCTGGTAATTCTCCAACCTTTAGGTCACGGATAAGTGGATCTTTATTTTCTAAAATGCCTGTAGTTGGCTTTTTTCTGTGATTTATCTCATTAGTGAAAATAAGATGAACACAGACAATTCTTTTATGAGATGAGGCAGTGAAAAATATGTGGGAGAAGTTTAAAGGTTGAAATGTTTTTACGGTTCAAATATGCATATATTTTACATGTTAATGTGACTAAATTAAAAAAAGAAATATATGGATATAACATTGATGCCAAGATACTTTTAACCCAAATATGGAAATAAAATGAAAGTAATATAAGGGTTAAGATAAAAATTTTGAAATAGGCCAAGATAGTCTGAAAACTCCCATTTACCAAATTTCTGTTTATTTATCTCGATTTTTACCATATACTATTCCTGCTCAAAGCAAGCCAAAAATGAAAGAGCATGGTTTATAATATGAAAAATATGTACTGCAAGTGAGTCATAAAATTGAAAAATGGCTACTTGCCAGTAGCCACATAAATTTTGGAGGAAATATGTTTTTTACAGGGATGATTTGTTACAGGAATAAAAAGTATTTATTAAAAGCATTAAAATAGTTAAAAAGTGACCTTTAGGCAATATAAAAATTAATTATTCAGAAGCATAACATATATCAAATACATAATTTATTTTGAAACTAATTAGTTTTAATTACTTTTAGGTTAAGGAAAAAAATCTGAGAAAGATGTAGTGAAATAGAAACAGAGTGGTTTCTCAGGCAGCCACAACTTTTATTATTATTGTATGTGGCCTACTAGTTATTGAATATGGACCTCCCACTATGTATTTATATATTCACAAACTCATGAAGCTTTTCACGCTGCTAGGAGTTACTTTATTAGAGGGTATCTGTTTTTCTTCTCCTTAGAGAGTCTGCTCTCATATGTTTGTCTCCTTGCAGCCTAACAGTAGGATTCAAAGGCATGCTGCCATTTTGCTTCTTCTAGTTCCTGGAAACTCTTCCTAGAAGCCAGGAACTCTGGGAAATTTTGCAGGTTGACTTATGGAGGGGGTGGGCTAAAAGTGCCCCTACCCATCCCTACATCTAGGAGACGGTGTGGTCTGAAGAGCAAGGAAGGAATGGCAACAGCCTTCTCCCCACTCCCAGTGCCCCTACCCCCAACTCTTAGCCACTAAGTTAGATAGTATTCTTGCTTTCAGCATTCCAGAAATCACTTAAGGGGGAGGAAGGTAAATTGTGGTGGGCAATTTCATTCTTCATTTGGTAGTGGCAGCAATAAGCAAAAACTGACCATACTATAGCAAGATGCAGAACACCCATATTTTCATAATTTCTTTCTTTCTTTTTTTTTTTTTTTAGAGGTAGGGTCTCACTATGTTGCCCAGGTTCATCTTGAATTCCTGGCCTCAAGTGATCCTCCCACCTCAGTTGGGATTACAGGCATAAGCCAATGTGCCCAGCTTATATTTTATAATAATTTCATTTATAAAAATACCATATGTGCTTTCAACTTAATTTGGAAAATACAGAAAACAAGAAAGAATTTAATCTCTCTGAACCCATGTTCTTATTTCATAGGTTTTTTAAGAGGATAAAATGAAACAATGCAAGGAAAGCCATTAGAATAGAATCTGGCATGTAATAAATGTTCTATAAATGTTAACTAAACAAAGCTACATTTCTAAAACATAATAGCAGCTAAAATTTTGGTGCATTTCTGTCTAAACTTTTTCCATGCAATGTTAATTGTATTCATTTTAATCACAAAAATATTAGACACAGAATTTTAAAATTTTAAAATTGAAGTATACCGAATAGCACACAAATCATTAAGTGTACAGCTCAATGAATTTTCATAGCTTGAACACATCTTGGTAAGCAGCACCCAAGACATCTCCTCGTGCTGCCTTCCAGTTGCCAACCCCACCCTTGCAGGATAACCGTTTTCTTGACTTCCAACAGCACGGATTAGTTTGACCCAGATTTGTACATTACATAAACGGAATCAATCATACTCATTATGCTTACAGTCTTGAACCTTGCTCTTTCTCATATAGCATGAGGTACTAACAATGCCTCCCATGTCCCTTAATGCAACCTGTATGCAGACATTTTGCTAAGCACTTTACAAACATTTTCTTTCTTATCTGCACAGAAAACCTGTGAGATAAATATTGCTGTTATTCGCAATGTAGAAATGAGGGAACTGAAGCTTAGCGAGAAGAATTAATTTGTTCAAGGTTTCATTATTCATAAACCCTGGAGCAGGGAGATGAACCTACATCTCTTTGCTCCAGAGTCTATCCTTGTAATACGGTTCTTACCACTCTACGTAAGCAGCGTTTGCCACGGCGGCACAGCTGTGTTGGCCGCACAGCTTAATGATCAGGTTATGCGCTTCTGTCCTGGTTTAAATATGACTTTGCTGCTTACTAGTTATGTTACCATGGGTAAGTTACCTACCTCTCCTTTGTCTGTTCTCCATTTGTGGAATACTAATACAAACTTCAGAGGATTGTTTTAAGAAATGTTTATAAATGAGAATGTTTATAAAGCATATACGACAGGACCTGGTACACAGTGTCATATGAGTGTTTGTTCAATCAAATATTATCACACGTTCTTTGGAAGCACCTTTTAAAAGGCTGCATACTATTCACAATAGACAAAATATGGAATCAACCTACGTGTCCAACTGTGGATTAATGGATAAAGAAAACGTTGTATAGATACACAATTGAATACTATTCAGCCATAAAAAATAATGGAATCCTGCCATTTGCGACAAGGATGAACCTGGAGAATATCACATTAAATGAAATAAGCCACACACAGAAAGACAATTACCACATGACCTCACTCATACGTGAAATCTTAAAAAAAAAAAAAAAAAAAGTTGACGGAAGAGAGTAGAACAGCAGTTACCAGAGACGGGATGAGGAAGAGGGAGGGGTGGGTGGGGAGAGGTTGGCCAAGAGGTACAAAGTTACAATTAGATAGGAGGACTAAATCCTGCGGTTCTATTGCACAGTAGGGTGACTGTGGCTAGCAGTAAAACTTCGTATATTACAAAACAGCTCTAAGAGAGGCTTTTAAATGTCCTCACCACAAGGAAATGATAAATTCATGAGGTGATAGATACACCAACTACTCTGATTGTATCATTATACAACATAGATATGTATCCTAACACCAAATTGTATCCCATAAATATGTACAATTATAATGTGTCAATTAAAAATAAAAACAAAAGGCTACATAATATACCATTGAGTGGATATAGCATAATTTTCCTAACCATTCTGGTATCATTGCTTGAGTTTTTTCAATGTTATAAATAACTTTTCAATGAACAATATGTAATGAACATTGTGTGCATTTTTTTTTACTGTGCATTTACATGATTTTATTAGTTACAGCCTGTACCTTTTGGGAGTTTATCAAAGCCATTGAGTGGCTTGGCTCTTCAGAGAAGCGTGGTTAACTGCCACTTCACTGCTGAATGGGAAGGGAATGTTTTTTCTAATGTGCTCATTTTCATATCCTGCCCAAGGCAGCAGAGGTAGCCTATAAGACAGTATGATTCCCTTAAACTGAATATGTTATTCTGATATGTTTGAGACAGGGACACCTATTGCCAGAAACTAGAAACATCATAGGAGAGGCAAATTCATACTTCTCTACATTTCAAAATAGCATGCTGGATATGAGCACAGAGCATTTTCTGAAGCTTAATAATCGATCATCTAAGGTTAATGCTGGCCTTGAGCAGTCTCATGATTAACATTTCCAAGCAGGTCATTAATCTCTAGGAAATGCTTAGTATTTTGATTGCTGTTTGCTTAATTGAGGTTATGAATAATTTAGTAAAGAATGATTACAGGAATTTGAACAAAAAAATGACTGTTTTTCTAATGTGCACAGCAGCACCTCCTAGTGTGCACAGTTGGTAATTATGAAAAGTTAAAGTAATTTAGATTGCAGAAATGCAAGGTTTTTATAGGTTTGGATTAGCAAAAGAAAGTATCTTCTTGTTAAAAAGAGAAAACTAAACTAATATATTTTCACAACGTGTAAAAAGCCCAGATAGCTCTAAAGTAGATGACCTTCTTTAGGAAAAAAAATTTAAATTCTCATTTTACAAATAACATTATAAATATGACATTGAAAATTCTTGTTTTAATAAGAAAATCTTTTCTGTTTTTGCAGGTCAGAAAGGGTTCTTTGTTTGAAATCATCTCCTTTCCAGCAAAGACTGCTTTAACTAGCATAATATATGCTTCATATGCGGCACTAATTTATTTGGTAAGTTAAGAAAACTATTAGAATCTAGACATAAACCTACTTATGTTATATAATGCTAAAGATAATACTATACAATAGCGTACTGTACAGTATTATCTTTAATGGTACCATTCACAAACTAAGTTACCATTCTCTTGTTACACAAAATAATTTTATATTGAAAATTTCCTTTTCTTATGAGCCAAATTAATTCACCAAAAAGTCTAGGGGAAAGAAAATTAAAACAAAAAATATACTTTGAAATATTAACATGTTTGGGGATAAATTCCATCTCTCAGAAAATGTTTCATTTGGTTAAATCAGGAGAATAAAGATGTAAAACATGTAACGAATTGGGAAAAAAGATGTAAAACCCATCTTTATTGAAGTATACTAGGTTTTAAATTGCTCTCTAGATTGTGGTGTAATATATTTAGAACAAGGAATCAATCTGCCAACACTTATCATGTGTCAGGGGGCTCCTGAAAGGAAGTGCTTTTTTATTAGAATATGTAGATTAATGACTTTATGTTAAACATTTTATTGTCCTTTTGATTTGCTGTAGTAGCTTAAAAAGAAACTTTACTTTTCAAAAAATTGTTTATTATATAGGCAGTCTGTGTCAATGCTGTGCTGGAGAAAGTAAAGAACATTTTCCAAGAAGAAGAATCCATACGGCAAAACAGAGAGGAGAATGAAAATTTTAGAAAAGCTTTTTCTGAACCAGCGCTTTCGGAGCCTATATTTCCTGACAGTGAAATCGAAGCAAAACCTTACAGGTCATTGCCAGAGAAGCCAGACAACATTTCAGATCACCCTAAGCTTCCTTCTAATAGGCAGAGTAATAAGATCCAGGTTTTACATTCTGTGTTTGACCAATCAACTGAAACGAATGAATGAGCAAATCTGGACACAAATATCACTGAACAGAGCTTAAGAGTTATCTAATGGCACACTGCATCTGACTAAGCTAGGAGACTAGTTTAAATGTACTGAATTGCTCTGCTTTTAAAAAAAAAAAAAAAAAAGGAAGGGAATTACTACTAAAATGTCATTCTCTAATACTTACATGGTAGAGAAAATAAAATCAATCTTGATGTAGAATTTATGTTTTGGCTATATATTTTTAATGAACAAGAAAATTCACCCTTTGGTGGGTTAGACTTTACACTTGTGGTTTATAACATGGGTATATTTATAATACATGTATGTTTCTATTAAAGACTTATTTTTCATATCTAATTATTTATCTGGGAGAAAAAACCCTATCAAAATGCTACATATCTTTTTCAGAGATAATAAAAGAATATTTTTTATCTGTAGACTACAGAGTTTGAGTCTGCCTATTAATATTTCTTTTATAACTCACTTGCAAAGTTATGAAGGACTTGCAATTCATAGCTGCCATACCTTTATACAATTAAATATTATTTACAAATCTGATGAAAATATTTCTGTACATGAGGACAGGACATGATGTGATATGAGAAATCAAGTGCATACTACTCACTATTGCCACTGGCTCCTGAGCTGCAAACCAATGCCACAGTTTTTGCCTGCAGGAGGTACTTTGATTTCTTCTATATGCTTTAAATTCTGGACATATGTTAAGACCTGACTGGTCATTGAAGGATTAGCACCTGATATAATAGGTTGGGATGGACCTATCCCAGAGATAGTACATTTTTTGTACCTAGTGAGTAGCTGCTGCCGTAAACAGTATTTATAAAAAGCCCAAGTCTGGCTCATAAGTAGTCTGAGAAATGAGTAGCAAGTGCTGCTCACGTTGCCCATATTCCAGCAGAAAAGGAAATGTAATAATATGTAGCAAAGGGTTCTGTAAGCAGAGCGTTTTCCATACACACCTTATTCACTTACTCTTTTTACAATAACCAAGGGAAAGAGTCCAGGTAGGCCCCTTAGAATGTTAAGTATTAGGTTTAGACTCTTAATTTAATCCTATGCCACTAAGATTACTGTCCTTTGAGACTAGGTTCCAGACTTGACAACAGCTCTTCTCACTCTGAATTCATCATCTACTCATCCTAGTTCTTTCTGGTCCCACTTACTCTTACATTCTATGTGCTGCTGAGTTTTGCATGATCGGTGTTATTCCTAAAGTGTTATTCAAAATACTTAACAACTGGTACAGTGTGGGCACCAGGCAATCAGAACACTGCTGGCCATAAATAACCAGCACGGTAAAACCAGGGTAAACCAACTGAACATCAACCTTGCTTGTGAACTTTGAGGAACAAAACCTTAGATCTCTTCTCTCTGTAACATTTACAGGAAACAGTTGTGCACACATGCACAAAGTTCTCTAAAAATTAAAAAAAAATTCCTTTATTTGAAAATTCCCTATAAGGCATTTAATTCTAAGCACACTGGCTCACTAAATAGGGGACTTTACATCTCTCATGGCTGGGCAGCAGCTATGTGTGGCTTCCTTACTTCAAGATCTATCTTGACTGAAGAGAAATTGAACCAAGGTTCATTTGGTTTCTATATCTAGCACAATAGTAAGTTTCTTATTTTTGAGTATGTAAATTGACCTCAGTTTTGGAGGCATTTTTAAAGTAGAAAATGTCTGCTATATATTTGGACAAATTGTACAGTTAAGATTTGATCATTTCAATGTATCTAAATTTTACCTAAAAAAAATATAATAACAACAATCAAATAGGAGAAGTAGGAAATCCACAGAAGTATAAATGAAACAAGAATGTCGACAATTGTTGAAGTTGAATGATGGGAGGTTCATTATACTATTTGGTTTACTTTGCATATATTAAAACTTTTCCAGAATAAAATATGTTATATCAAATAGGGATTTTTGTCCTATAAAAGTATTTCCTACTAAATCTTACTTTTTACCTTTTATTCATTTTGTTTACTCCAAATTATTTTCACCCTTTGTAAACTGAACATCCCAAACCTATAACTTTCAGATTCCAATCAATCCAGAGGATTGGATGAAATGTATTCTATTGATCCTGATGATAATCCTTATATCATACTAAGTATGTATGCTCTTAAACCTCTCAGATTTATATGATTTTTAAAGTAATAGTTGTGTCTATGTTGGCAAAAATCCATCTTCGGTATTGAAGCAAAGTTATTCTAAAAATATTTCCAAACATATACATTTTTCATTGCTATATATTTTTTTTATCAGAAAGGACTCTTAATTACTTTGAAATCTCCAGTGGCAAAAAAATCAGAATCACATTTAAAAGGTTCATTAGAAAGAGTCACATAAATATTTCCATCATCCACTGTCACTGTATGAATCCTTTGCTTTATTCCTTTGGAAGACCACTGGGGTTTTGCTGATGGATCTTTAGGATTTATGGACCGGTGTAGTCCTTCTCCTGTTGCCAACGTAATTTTGTATTTATGCCAGGGGCAAACGATACATGGTCGTCCATCAAAATCCTGGGGAAGAAAATAACTGATTTAATATTCTGACATTTCAAATGTTCATGATAAACCACAGACTCAGAACGGAATCTACTGCAGAAGAACCAAGTTAAAAGAACAAACCAGCTTCTCTCTCTTTTTTTTACTCCCATTAACAAATTATTCAGTATAAAGCAGAACCTAATCTGAGAACAGTCATCAAGTTCCTTAAAGTTGATGAGAAACCCAGTTCGAGCTCTATCAGAAGATTGACTTGCTCAGGGAACTGTACCATGTGACCCCAGCTGTGCTGTTATCTTTCAGATGTTAATGTCACTTCCTTGACAGAAATGGGGCGAGGGTTTCAAGAGCTTCTATAGGAATTTTCACTAGCTGCTGGAAGAACTGTATGCCCCAGATATAAAATTCAAGAGGGGTTACTAAAGGCATGAGAGCACGTTAATAGAACAGCACTTTTTAATCCAAAGTAGCTAATTCTCAACTTTTTAATTGTCTTAATAAAGTGCTTGACAAGTTTTAAACAACATGGGAATCACCTGGATCTTGTTTAAATGCAGCTCTGTTTAAATTCAGTAGGTGTAAGAGGGGGAGGTGGATGAGATTCTGCATGTCTAAGAAGCTCTCAGGTGACAACAAGATTGCTGATCTATGGACAACACTTTCGAGTAGCAAGTCCTTAAAGTTCTCATTATGGACTGAAACTGAAGGCAACTCTATGAAATTAACATCAGCAGATGCTTAAATTTTCCCTCTACACCAAAAGTGCAGTAATACTGATTTGTACCTCCATAAAACTGTCAGCAAACACTTGCATTTTCACAATTTCAACACACATATGTCCTTTAACATGAAGACAGATGTGGAACCAGGCAGGTATCAAGTATAGAGAATGGAATGCTACATTCAAGCTTGTACTTTGCACCAGTAAGAGAGACAGACAGATATCAGTTTCATGAAGTAGAAAACAAAAAATTCGGTGACTAGTCGGAATGCAAGGAAGCAAAGGCAATTTCCCCCATTTCTTCTCATTTAAGACTTCAAAGTGTGGTTTCTTTCCTTAAAATATATTTATGCTGTATATTTTATTACAAAGGTAATATATATTCATTGTAAAAAAATTCAAATTATGCAGAGCATATAAACAGTGAATATAATTTTTGATAAGAAAATGGGATCTCATTAGAACTACCATTCTACGACTTACTTTTTTCAGGCATAACTGTATTGTTGACATCCCTCCATACCAGCACACATAGATCTGCCTCACTAATTTGTTGCATAGTACAGTAATGCCACAGCCTGGCTGTATCATAATTTATTTAACCAGTTTCCTATTGCTAAAACATTGAGGTTGCCTTCAATTATTCATTATAATAAATAATGCTACAATGAACCTTTCCTATACATATACTTAAACATTTGTGCAATTATATCCATAGGATAGATATCTCAGAGTATAACTGCCAGGTCAAAAGACATGTATATTTCTCACAAATATTTATCTGTGAAATAGTTTTCTTTATATTATAGGGTGGGTTGTGAATATCTGGAGTACTGAAGCTTATATTCAAAGCATTAAAATAAAGGTCAAACCAAATATAAATTATTTTTGAATAAAGAATGAAATAAAGTAATAAGAATATAAATAGAAAACATCTGAGTTTGTTAAAAATCAATTTAATTTTACATACCTCTATTTCTCCCAAGTGTAAAGGTCCTCCTGAGTCTGAAAAGAAATTGAATATTATATCTAGTCACTAAAAAAATTGAATTTTGATAGTTTTGTGGTTAGAAAATAAAATCTAACAAATGAAAAAGAAACTCTTACGGTAACAGCGAATATCCATAGCATGATATTCCCCTTTGTGGTAGAAAATGACCACTTCTCTATCATGGACAACAGCTGTCATTCTTCCAGATTTTTTAATGTTATCTTCTTTGCCAACACAGACAGGAGAACATTCCTTCTTTTCAGGTTCTTGTGCAGAGCCATCAAGATTCATGCTAGTTGAACAAAAAGAAAAGAGAAGACAAAAGAAAGAAAATTGCAAGCAGTCTTCACTAGTTTGGCTACAACTTAAATCACAGAGATAATCATAGGAATGAATAGTCTGATTTTCTTGAGAATAATGGAGGCATTTTTCCATAGCTAAATAAAACATTTATAAATACTGAATCATAGTTAGTCATTACTTTGAGTTAGAGACTCTCCAAGCCTACCAAAATTAGGGAAGACTCTCCATTCTACGGCTAGACTTGTATTAGATTCATTTCAATACCTAAGAAGTAAATTTCAGAATTCTTAAGACACAGAGACTTAAGTTTCACTATCCCTTTATTCCCCATCAAATTCAATAGTAAACAACATTTAGTTATTATTTGCATTATTTTCAGCCTTCTGCTGAAGGCAGAATTCTTTGATAGTGTGAAATGTCTTGGGCACCTTGGCTGAGGTGGCTAACTTGGTTTTGCCTAGATTACACAGCCAGCTCTTCACAGGCACAAGCAGACAACTATTATAACAAGAGGGGATAGGTATGAATGGAGACCTTTCATTTTCTTACCCCAAATAGAAATCGTCATTACTTTCTTTTGCCTTATTTTGGTCATTCAAAGAGATGACTTTCTCCTCAATTAATTCATAGAGGAAAATTTTCAGGTATATAAATATATTTTTTTTCTTGGCACAGATATTCAGTCTATTTCTTTGAAAGCAGCCCTGAGACTTTCCATATACCGCAAGAACATAGTCACAGTCTGTTGATTCCATGTGAGAAGGAAACATCAAGATATATTAATATCAAGGTTTTGGGTCACATACAGAGGATTTTCCTGACAGTCTCCCATATAGGGGCATTTACATTTTTTCTATGACATATCTAACTTTTCAAGAATTTTTATATTTATTCTTTCTCCATTCCTAATCTCCAGTCTATCCTCTATTATTCCTAACCTCTTTCTATTAGAGATAATATTCCAAAGTTTCTGGAGACATTCCTGATTTTCTTCCCTATCTCAGGATACAGAATGTGGTTGTTTTGATAATAACTTTAAAAAAGTGTGAAGAATCTTGTATTATCTTAGGGTTGGAGAGAGAGAGAGAAATTTTCCTCTAGGCAAGATCTTATTTTGAATCTTTGCATGTAATAAAATAAAAATTGCAAGACAGAAATTGAGACCAAAGGGTTTTGATTTTTTCCTTTATTTCCTAATTAGTATATTATCAGCTATCCCTGCATGGTTTCTGCCCTCTGCCGTAAAATGAGAATCTTCAACCATCTGGACAATAACCAGCCCTGCCACTGGCGTAAGGCAAGCTCACTTCACAATGTGGGTGGACAAGAAAGGGGCTGCCTATCACATTTAGGTATGAGATCCTGTATGTACCCAGACCAGAGGTCCCCAATCTTTTTCCATGGACGGGGCGAAGGGTGGGGTGTCTCGGAATTCAGGTGGTGATGTGAGTGATGGGGAGGGGAGTGGCTGTAAATACAGATGAAGCTTTGCTCCCTCACTCTCCATGCGCCTCCTGCTGTGCACCCCACTCCCTCTCATTCCTAAGTTTCATGGTGGAGGGGTCCCGGTGGCAGAGCCAGGTCCTTAATGGGCTGCCAACTAGACCATTATCTTGGAGCAGGGCTACTTCAATTCCTTTATTATATGACAGAAATTAAAGGCTTATGACAGATGACAGAAATTAAAGGCTTATGAAAGATGACAGAAATTAAGGGTTCATAGTAACATCTAATCACAACCTACTTTTATCTTTGGGACACTGATGGACAAGTTTCTCTGTAATATATTTAGGGAGGAATATGTGTTTGAAAAAAGCAAGTAAGCAAAATGACTGAGGAGTGGCTATTGAAAATAATCTTCAGCACAGCAGAATTATAAAATAAAAACTTTCAACAACAGATTTTCATGTTCTCCTTTTGCAAAGTTTTCCTTCCTCATTAGAGGTTATCATTCATTTGATAAATATTTCCTGAACACCCACTATGTGACAGGTACTTCAAGAAGTATGACTGATAAGGTTTCTTCCCACCCAAAAATTACATTCTAGTTGATGAGATTGATACTAAATAAATACATAAGTAAGATAACCACACACTATTGTAAGAGCCATGAAGAAAATAAACTGGATCATATGAGAGAGAAAGTAACAGGGAGAGGCAATTTTGTAAAGAATGGGCTGGGAAGGTAACTAAGATGACAATTGAGCTGAAATTTCCGAAATGCAAATGGACTATGCTAAGAACTGAGGGAAAAGAATTGCATACTGAAGGAATGGCAAATACAACAGCCTGAAGGAAAAAAAATTCTTGGTTAAGTGAGGAACAAATTAGCCAGATTATGTTCCAGGAGATGGGAACATAATGAGCAGGATTGGTGAATAGGCAGGAGCCAGGTTGTACAGTGCTGTGGGAGGATTTTTAACCTAAGAGCAATGGGAAGCCACTAAAGAGTGTAAAGCAGTTAAGTGTGATGTGATCCATTTTTATTATAAAAGAATGCCCTGGCTCCGTGGAGAATGGATTGTAGCAGAACAAGAATGGAAGCATAGAAATCAGAAAGCTACGCAGAGATCCACAGAAGAGACGGTTGCTTGCACCAGGGTGTTGACTCTGTGGGGGAGAAAAAGGAATAACAGCAGCAGCAGCAACAGAAGCTACAACTATATTGTGCTAACTATGTGCCAGGCACTGTTTTAAAGCCTTTATATTTATTTATTAACTCCTTTAAACCCCCAACATACTACTAAAGAGAAGGTATTACTATAATTTTACAGTGAGAAAACTGAGGCACAGAGAAGTTGGGTTGATGAAGTGGAATGAAGAAGCTACAGAAAAATAAATAAAGATGACTCCCAAGTTTAAGGTTTGTGCAGCTATGTGGACTGTAGTGCCAATGGCTGTGATGAGAAAGACCAAGAAAGGAATGGTATTTTTGCAGGGATGGAAAATCAAGAGCTAGCTATGTTTTGAACATAATGAGTTTAAGGTGCCTCAGAGACATCCAAGTGGCTATTATCAAGTCAGCAGTCTCATGCATGAGACTAGAGTTGAGAATCACTAGAGAGAGAAATTTGGGAGTTTTCTATGGAATCACTTGGAGAGGAAGTATAGATAGGGAAGAAGGTCTAAGACAATTCCTGAAGTACTTCAGGATTTAGAGGTCAGGTGGAAGAGAGGCTGAAGAGAGGCAAGACCAACAGCAGTGTCCAAACTATTGCTAATCAAATGAAATTCATTCACTGCTCTCTTATATTCTCCTAGAATTGCAAATAAATGGTAACCTAGACAAAAAGGCAGGCAATGAGGTCAAATCTGCTCCACCTGGCCCCCTCTGTGTATCATACAATAAATGATACATGAAGAAACCTGGGGTTCCTAGGAAACCAGTTGTCCTGAAACTTTGGTTGTTCCATAAAGAGCTGGGCCTACCTTGTACCCCTTTCTATTTGTAAGTTCATTAACTCCCTATACCTCCACTCTTCTAGAAATCAAATACTGGTTAGGATCAAAATAAGGGCTTACATTCAGAATATAACCATTACTACTCTCTTTTCCCTGTATTTCTAAAGTTTGTTTCCTATTTCACTGTTTAATATCCTTTTGGCCAAATAGAGATATATCTTTTGGCAAAATATAAAATTAAAAGGTGGAAAAAAATCAAGACTAAGAAATATCTCAATATTGTTTATAGGAACATGCTCAAGGGTTATAGGTCTGATCCAGGCCTTGAACCAAAATAATGACTCATACACATCACTGTATAACATTTAGCAGCTATGCTTCAAAATTCAAAGTTAAGCACACAGTAAGCCTTAAAAATGGCATATATGTGTATTTTATTTTATTTTATTTTATTTTATTTTATTTTTTAGAGACAGGGTCTTACTCTGTCACCCAGGCTGGAGTGCAGTTGCTCGATCATAGCTCACTATAGCCTCAAACTCCTGCATTTAATTGATCCTCCTGCCTCAGCCTCCCAAGTAGCTAGGACTACAGGCACACATCACCACGTCCAGCTAATTTTTATTTTTTGTAGAGATGAGGTCTCGCTATGTTGCCCAGGCTGCTCTTGAACTCCTGGCCTCAAGTAATCCTCCTACCCTGGCCTCTCCAAAATACATGTGTAGTTTAAACCCCAAATAATTCTTCGGTCATCTTATAATACCTCAATAGACATTTACATCAGACACAAGACATTCAAAGCAAAATGTAACAATTCTAAAGGTTGTATAAAGGCTGGATTTTATTCAATATTTTCATTTTCAGTTCCATTTTAACAATTTCATCATTTTATGGATGTATTTAATTAGAATTGGAAACTACAGAAAGACCCAGACAACCTGAGAGGTAATTCTATCTTATGCAAGGCAAACATATGGAAAAGGAAAAGAAGTGAATCAAAGTGATGGCCCACATTAGCTGTAAAGACCTGGCTGCTATTAAACATTAAGTAGTTTGCTATGGAATGTTCATGATATTAAACACACATACACTTGTCTACAATTTAAGATATTTGACAAAATTATAAATCACATGTCAACTTCAAATAAATATTCTAATTTTAGGAAGATGATCTTTCATCATCAGGACCCTCTTCAAATATAGTAATAGTGTCATATTTCATAGGAAGTTAAAGGGGATAACAATTTACATGGAACTTGCCATTTTAATTCTATTTAAGTCTTAGGTTAACATTCTACATACAAAAAATATATATCTAACTTTAAAGAAGGCAAGTAGACCTTGGTATACCTAGCTTAGAATGGTTACAAACTGTGGACCCAAACCCCTCCCAAGAAGAGGGAAAATTTGTTCATGGAAGTGCCAAGTGGCTTCAGGCCTTCTGTAGAGAATTTTCCTGATGGCTTCTGTAAATATTTATTTAATCCTATATGACTTATTGGAAGTTTTAAAATGTTAGGAGGAAAAGAACTTGGCTCATTTTAAAAGTTTACATAACAAATTATTAGAAGCATAATCTCTATGGGAATGTGTCAGGAGTGAACTTTAAAAAGGGAGAATTTATACGCCACTATTTTGAGAGGGGTAGTTCTGAGTCACGTGGAAGACAGATAATCATATATCATTGTAAGTCTGGGCTCCAAAATTGAAGTGTAGGTAGAGGGGTGTGTGTTTGTGTGTGTGCATGCATACACACAAGTGCATGGATGGGGAGAGGTAGCAGCTTTGAATTCAGTGTTTAAAGGAAAGTATTACACAAATCAAGCTTAGGAAAGCATAGGGATGTCAAACTCATACTCTGAAGTTTGCGTTGTTAATCCTTGCTTTAACCTGGCTACTTTAAAAAAAACAAAAAGGATGGAAAAATAATACATACGCTGTTTTAAAAAATCATCTCACAATAAAAACGCAAAAATATATTATTTTTAAGAAAAGGCAAAGAGGACCATGGCCATAATTTTCTGAGTTAGCCATGGCTGACAGGAGGCTGGGATACTATCTCTAAACAGTCATCCGGTTTTACTCGATTTTGGTAGGTTCCCAAAGTACACAAATTGCTCAGGTGGTAGTATTTACCTTCAGAGTTGGGTGTGCAGCACTTATCACATTTTGTGACAGAACAAAGGGGCAATAATGATAAGAAAAATGGAAACGGATAAATGAATTAACTGAACGAAGGGGAAATGGGCTGAAGAAAAAGAAAAGAAAGAAATGTGGAATTTGCAACACATATAACCAACAAAGGATTATGATTCAGAATATATGAAGAACTCCCATAGACTAGTAAGAATAATCTGGGATCCAAATAATCACAGAAAAATGGGCAAAATAAATGAACAAACATTTCAGAGATAAGGAAGTCTGAGCCAGTAATCACATATAAAGATGTTCAACCTCATTAGTAGAAAAATGCAAAGGAAATGCAAAGCAAAGCCACAAATGGAATACTATTTTCCATCCACCAGACTGGCAAAAAATTATAGCAAGTATTGGTGAGAATATGGAACATAAATTAGTGCTATCACAGTTTGGAATTACCTAGTAAATATATTCATGACTCAGTAATCCCACTTTAGGTATGTGCTAGAAAAATGTGCACAGGTATACCAGGAAACATGCACAAGAATGGTTATAATAGCAAAAGCCAAAAAACAACTCAAAATTCATCAACAGTAGAATGGATAATTTGAACATTCATTCAATGGAATGCTGTACAGCAGTGAAAAATCTATCACCACATCAAGTTGAATCAATTGCAAAAATATAACTTCAAATGAAAAAGAATTCAGAATATGCTTCCCTTTTTATCAAGTGCAAAAACTGGCAAAACTAAACAATATATTATTTATGGATACATGTGCATAGCATTAACTTATAAAGAAAAGCAAGGAGATAATAAAATTTCTTAAATGTCTCAAAATATTTAGTTAATTCTTATATTTAAAATTATTCTTTTCAATATTAAAGTTGTATCCTACTTTATGTAGCAAATGACCTAAACCCCAAGAAAACTGGGATAAAATTGCACTTTCTATCCTCAGATAATGTGTCTGAGCATAGATCATGAATGAAGTATTTGTAAATTCTATACAGCTTATTTCAAAGCTTGACACTAGAGGAGAGAATAAATGAATGATTCTTTTTTCTCTCTAGGCAAAACCAGAAAAGAAATACTACTATCAAGGCAAGTAAAAAAATGCAAGAGATGTAAACTAACATCAAAAGTTAATTATGTTTTGCCAACTCCCAAATAAATGAGAACTAAACACTGTCCTTTCTCAAATTTCAGTCTCTTGGAACATATAGCCTTGCAGGCTTTGCCTCCAACTAAGAAAAACTGCAGTGAACTTTGAAGGGGCTGATAAGAAATGAGCAGAGAAGGCTGGAACTAAATGATAAAGGTTTCAGAGAACTATGATTACAGCCTTGCGTTTTGCTTAGGAAAATATTATCTCATGTTTCCTCTATGTATCATAAATGGTACTATTTATTCATATCTGATGACTATAATTAACAACCATATTATTAATATTATGAATATCATGGTCCATTCAGACAACAATAAAAACCTATTTGCTCACCTTAATTACTGTTATTTTGATGAACTATTCATAAACTCCCACATATTTCCTCTATTTTGAGTCTAAGATATTAGAATCTTAACTGAATAAAAGAAAGTTAAAAATTAAAAAATTTACCCAGTTTGGGAGCTAGATGAAAATTTTCCTATAAAAAATTTAGTTATTCTGCTCTACAATTCCCTTCAAGAAAAATTTTTGGCCTGTCCTAAAATTAGGTTTCTATAGGTGCTAACTTCATATAAAATTACAGATTAGCTAAATTGAAACTCAGTCACTATTAGATCCCTTTCCAACACAGGAAATAAATTCAAGTGGAATTTTATTAAAAAAAAATATTGTAACTCAAGTTTCCATAAGACCCTGGAGACGAAAGAGACATGAAATTAAAGACACTTACTTGTCATTCCTCTCGAGCAATGACTAAGGGGCTTTTACTAAGTCTGGGGACTTGGTCTACACATTATCAGAATGCTTATTTCAAGGGTAACACCCTTGCTTTTAGGTTTAGGGAAGAGAAATGCCTTAGATAGTAGTTTTGAATGGTAGAATAATAACAGATAAAACTAGCTATTCTTCAGTGAGTGCCTACTGTTTGAATGCTTTGCATATAAGCATTCAAATGCTTTGCAAATAAGCATTAGCTTATTAAGCCTCACGCTTTGCATATATTAGCTTATTAAGCTTCACAAAACCGCCAAAGGTAGATGTTAATTTCATTCAGGTAGCACCCAGATTTATAAAAACAAGTGGCCCACAACAAAACCATCTTGAAGACACAAAAACCTTTTAACAAAGATTTATATTGATGATACGTGAGATGTATATTACTGATATTTATGATATACATGTATCACCGAAGATGATTGGCCCTGAATTTTCTTAAATTTATGAATGCTAATGTGCAAGAGTTATCCACAAATGTTTAAAATTGAATACTTGCCCAATAATAAAGTCATGTAGCCGCTCTGGAAATAGCCCCCATTGTCTGTTAATAGAGATCTGTGATCACAGGTGAGCTAGACCGGGTTTGAATCCCGATTCTACGTGAATTAGGGCAAGTTGCTTAATTTATCCGTGCTGCAGTTTCGTCGTAAGAAAGCCTTGCCACGTAGGGGTGTGGTGAGGGATAAATGGTTTATTACACCTCAAATGTTCAGAGCAGGGCCTAACCGCAGGAAACGCTCACATCAAGTTAGCTGTCACCTCTAGAGTCCTTTCAGCTTAGCTGTATTTAACATTTCCTTAAGGACGGCCTGCGACTGCAGACCGAGCGCACTGTCCAGATGTAGTGGATTCTCCCGACTGCAGACCCCAGGAGACGAATATCTAGGGCAGCCGGGACTGCAGAAATCCTGGAGCATCTTTTACACTTTGGAGAGCACAAATTACAAGGAAAACCTGGTAGCAATGCCCTGTCTGCCCCTCTGAGGAGGAAGGTCTGGGGTGCGGTCCCAGTCTCAAAGTGAACGAACGCGGTGGGCCGCCTGGGCACAAGCCCGCCCCGAACGGTTCACCGTTAACGAACGCCGAACCGAAGTCCAGACGGACCACAACGCTCGCAGCAGCGAACAGCCAAGGGGGAACGACCGCAGCCCCGCAACCACCGGAAGCCCGAGCCCGGGCCCCCCGGCCCGGCCGGAAGCAGCTGGCCCTGTGAGCTCCGCCCCCGTCCCGCCGCCCAACCTCGCGCGGCGAGAACAGAACTTACAGTCCTGGAGTCCTCGCTCCGCCTCCGCGAGACCCGCCAGTCGCGGCCTCTGCGTGATGCGACTGAGCAAGCCAGAGCTCCAACCACAGCGCGGGCCCTTGCGGGGCGGGGCGGGGCGAAGCCGTCCACGTGACCCGAGAACTGCCGCCCCGCCGCACTGCAGGCCGTGGACTCCTGCGGGCGGTGTTGGCTGTGCACCCGCACTGTGCCAGCATCTACAAACTGGCATTCCTAGTCGTATGTTTGACCAATGTGGGTAGCATCAATTCATTTTTTAGGTGTTTATTGGTCTCGCTACATTTATACAAATTTTAAGTGCATCCAGTGATCTCCTAAGAATTTACCTTATAAAAATATTTGCAAAAGATCAAGATGCATATAATTTATGCATAAGGAAGTTTATTGCAGTGAAAGAATGAGAATAGCTAAAATGATCATCAGTACAGGAGAATGGGTAAAATACAGTGCAGATGTGTGAATTACTTTTAGCTGTATACTGTATGTTCAAAGCATAGATTCCATGACGTAATAAATATTAAAAGACAGCTTAGAACACAATGTTAGTGTGCTTTCTTTCGTGTAGATAAAAATTGTTTCTCCAGATACAAATATGCAGGTATGTACATAAACTTTTTCTCAAAAAATCAAAAGAAACTTAGTGGTTGCTTTGCGGGGAGATGGAAGGTTTTCACTTTCATATTTTGAACTTTGCAATTTTGTTTTTTCTTTTTATACTAACCGAATTAGGGGGAAAAACCCTTTATATTTGTGTTCAAAGCTGGAAAAAATAGATGAATTTGATGTTTTGTTTTAAATTTCCTTTACTATCTTCCAGTGCAGTGGTTCTTAACCCTGGCTATGCCATAGAGTCACTTGGGAGTTTTTAAAAAGTCATGATGCCCAGTCTGCATGCCAGACCAACAAAATTAAAATCTTGGGTGAGAGGTTCAATATTCTTTTATAAAAACTTCCCAAGTGATTCCGGTGTGAAGCCACGGTTGAGCATCACAACCTGTATTAGTATGCTGACAGGAATCTCAGATCCTAGCATGGCCCAATGGACCTGGGTCAGCTGACACCCAGGAGCCTTGTCCATTTACCCCAGCATGCCACACAAGTGCCATTTTTAAAATGAGCCTCAACATGTAAAAAACTGAGAAGCTCAGAATAATAGATTTGCCTGCAGTGCTAGTTTCTTCGGATTCTATTCTGTTAGTATAGTTTTCAGTTATCAGTATTATTCTATGGGATAATTTCCCTTTTAACCATTTGTTTTACTGACCCAAACACAAATTAACCATATAGTTTTATATGTACCACTTTTTTATTATTACCAAAGTGATAATAAAATATATTTTGATTTATTATAATTTTCATTATGTGTTAGCCACCCCAAATTATTTTATTGGCACATGGAGGGTGTTAGTAGTTTCCAGCTTATGTCATCAAAGGACTGAATAAGGTTTACCATTTCTAAGGAAAAGTCTTGTTTTGCTTTGGCATAATCTGAGCATTAAAAAATGATACTTCTTACAGCCATCAGCCTTAAATCTAATTTTTAATAAACTGAAGACCTCAATAGGCATATATATGCATAGATATACAAGAAGAATGAGAAAGGAAGGAAAACTTTCTTTTATCTCTGCTGAAAGTATTAATGTGGTTAGTTATGTGATTCTTGGAAAGCTATCGTGGAGGGTGGAATAAACAACCTCTCTCCACATTCCCAACACAGACACACACACACACACACACACACACAAAACCAACCATGCATGCCCGGCAGGCATATAAGAACCCATTAAGTACATTTGAAAGTCATTACAGTTCAGAATAAAATCCATGATTCCTAATATTATTTTATTTTTTGGGCAATAGAACAATGTGGGCACTGCCACCACCACTAAGTTCTACGTGTTGCCATCTTTGGGCACTTTCTACCTTTTCTTTCCTTCCTGCTCTATTTATTCTTTCATCCTTTCCCCTCCTATACTGCTAACTTTGGCCTACTGGTGACACCTAGTGGTAGCCATGGCGTGAGACAACTCCAGCTTTTTGTGTGTGATTTCTGCTGTCAGTATCCACCTATATAAATAGTGCAAGTGTTCCCTCTCACCTTTGTGAGCCCAGCCCCTCTGCTCTGAGTATCAGGATGTTTCTAGGCAGGCTTTTCAGGCACCAAGTCTTTCCTCTTAGAGAAGTTAAAATACTAATTCAGTCTGTCTTGTGAGCTAGCCAAGGTACCTGTGTGCTGCTAGTTACAGGGAGGTTGGAAGGGTATCCACCAATCTGAATTTCCTGCTTCTTCAAACCAGAAAAGAGTGATAACATTGCTTTTATGATGCCACTGTGCTTCAGGAGAAAGTGAGGGTGGTTTTAAATAGCATCTATCTGTTTATTACTCTTAAATGAATCTCTCTGTAACATACATTTGTTATCGAAGCCTACTTGACTTTTCCACGTGGATGTTATGGCAGAAACATTGGTGTCCACCAAACATCTCGTCTACTACTCCATATTTTCCAGCCCCACTTACAGTTTGGCGAGGCCACGTGACCAGTTTTGCTCAACGGGCAAATGCAATGTGTCACTCCTACACTGACACAGAAGAATTGATATGAAATCTTTCCAGTTGCCTCTTTGGTTGTCACAAGAATAAACAACGTTCTGAATGGTGGAGCCTCCACCACCCTGGGTCCTTGAGTGGCTCTGTGGAACAGAGACCGTATCCCCCAACCAATCCCCTAACTTCCAACAAGCTGTGAAAGACATAAGTGAGAAATAAACTTTTATTACATTAAGACAATGGAATTTTAAGATTGCTTATCCTTGACATCTTGTCATCCTTGACATACTTGACATCCCCCTTTTCCTCACTCCCCCTGTGCAGAAAGGAGTTCGTTCATGTAGCTGACTTAAGACTATCATTCTTAAATAGGTCTACGTACAAGGTTGACCCTTAGCTGGCATCTGGGAACTTGGCTGGTAAGCAGTTCCGTACACATATAAAACTTTCTCTAAATAATAAAGGTGACTCACTGTGCCTAAACTATTTGTACCAACAATGTGGTCTGTGGTGACCATTTGCTTTCCTTCTAGGAGTCTGTAACTTGGTGCCTGTACCAGTGTGACCAGCACCCAATGAAAGCTCTGGGTTTGGGGTCTCTAATGGGCTTCCCTGGGAAGAAACATTGCACACATGTGTTCTGCATTTTTGTTGCTGGAGGAAGAATGCGCTCTGTATGAGCCCCAATGAGAGGCAGGGTGCATAAGGAAGTCTGCACATGGATCCTTCTACACACTGCCTGTGCCCTTTTTCTTTTTCTTATTTTATTATTTTATTTTATTATTTCATCTTATTGTTATGGGGGATACAGAATTGCAGGTTACATACGTTGCCCATGTACCGCCTTTCCCCCCAAGTCAGAGCTCCAGGCGTGTCTGTTCCCCAGATAGTGCGTGTTGCACCCATCGTGTAGGTATATATCCCTCCCTTCCCCACCCCCCCCTTCCCGAGTCAGCACCTTCAAGCGTGACCATTCCCCAAACGGTGCGCAATGCACTCATTGTGTAGGCATACACCCATCCCCTCCCCCACCCCCCACCTCAGTCTGATATCCGATTGGTGTCGTTCCCAGATGTGTATTTAGGTGATGATCAGGGAAACCAATTTTCTCGTGAGTACATGTGATGCTTGTTTTTCCATTCTTGGGATACTTCACTTAATATAATGGGTTCCAACTCTCTCCAGGAGAACCATAGAGATGTCGTATTTTCATTATTTCTTATAGCTGAGTAATAGTCCATGGTATACATATACCACAGCTTACTAATCCAATCATGTATTGATGGGCATTTGGGTTGTTTCCACATCTTTGCTATTGTGAATTGTGCTGCTTCTTTGCTATTGTGAATTGTGCTGCTCTGTGCCCTTTTTCTCTATGATTCAGCTGTGTGTCCCCTTACCATGTTCTGCAATAATCTTAGCATAACTATAATGAGTCCCATGAGTCTTTCTAGTGACAAATGTGAAGGGGTCTTAGGGACTTGCTAACATCCCCCCATATCTAATCTAGTACCAAGTCCTGTAAATTCTACTTCCTAAACTAAAATATATTTCACATTACACTGTTTCTTTCCTTATCTGTTGTCACCACCCTGTTTTATTTGTGTTGAACTTTGAAAGGACCCAATAACACCTTTCTTTCCTGAGCAAGTTTGGAACCAATTGAGAAATACAGAAAGGGTTCAGAGTATAAGTTTTATTTAATTATAAACATTTCAATTGGAGTGGCTTAACTGTGCAGCCAAATGGACTTGCTAACAGCCTCCTGAATTAAACTTATGTATTCACACTGCTACCTCCTGAATTAAATTTATGTATCAAACTGCTGCCACTTTAGGGGATAAGACTAGATTATACCCTCTTCTGCAGGTGAACAGATTGGTAGAAAGGATAAGAAAGGGGCTAAGGTGAACATACCAGGAGATGTGAGTGAAGGTTGAAGATTTTAAGTGCTGAAACACTTCTCATTCACTTCTGATTTTTATCTTCTGGTGGAACTCCAGGTTCTGGGCAGTAAGCAAATGATACACAGCTGACCATAAGTGAGGGTTGGAGAAGAAAGTGTGGTCAGCAAACATCACGTAGTCTGCACTGAGCCTGAAGCCAAACACTGGCCATTTGTACCAAGCCAAACTTAGCAAACATGCACAGATTTACTTGGGCCCAGCAAAGGCAAAGCCTAGAGGGCCTTAGGTGATGTGGGACTCAGGGTGCAGACTGCTGTTCCTTGACCTTGAACAATGTTCAGAACATATTCATTCTGCCATGTTGGGTCTCAGCAGAGGTGGGGAGGTCACAAAGACCTTGGAGAGCAGGACAAAATTATAGGAAAACTTTTAACCCTTTAACCCTTTTAAAAAGTGAAGCTCATCAGAAAAATGAGAATTGAACAAATAGAACTTCAAAGGTGCTAAAAGAACGACCTGTTCCAGGGAGAGACAGGCTGCAGTTGCAGCTGCCAAAGGCTTCAGAAACCTCTCCAGCGGAGACTGTGCAGAATCAGAAATAGGGAAGAGCTTTACTTTTTTCATACCAGTGCAGGAAATTTTGATTTTTGAACTTTGATCCTTTGACTTTTGATATCTTTGGGCTTTACCTTGCAAGAGATTAATCTCCAAACCTCAATTTCTCCCTAGACATTGGTTTAGAATTCAGATATGGAGAAGTTTTTGGTTTTTGTTTTTTAGTTGTTGTTTGTTTCATTTTTCATAGACCCTTCCAACCCCAACGGGGGAGAAAGTCCAGTAGTGTTAGTCTAATTGAAGTCCTTTCACATGAAACCCAAGGGTGAGGGATATGTGTTCTTATCTAACACTGCTGGGGCTGGGGTTTCTGCCATGTGTGTGCTGCATTGAGGGTGGGCTCTAGTATTTGATGTCAATGTCTCCACATCTCTTGTGGGCCGCATTTTATGTCCTGAACACAGTGGCTGACTTCACCCCCTCTTGTTATGGATTTACTTAGATTCATGCAATTTGCTTCCTAGGGATGATGCCTCAGTATTTCTCTTGGGGCACATTCCTGACTCTGCTGTTGATGCTTCTGAATCTGGCTTCTTCAGGTCTTAGGGAGCAATGATACCTCTGCCACGTGCTCTTCAAGACACTGCCTTTTCCCAAGTCTTAAATGTTCCAGGATTTGCATGCTGGAATATGTCTTCAATGCTTTGGTCCCCTCTGCTGTGCCCCTAATTCCTTCTAGAAAAGCTCAGCTGAGTTTGTAACAGTTTAATTTGCTTCTTAAATTGGTCTCTTTCTTTCTCTGTCACATACACTGTTTGCCAAAACTTAGTGCCTGCCTTTGTTGCTTTTTCTTTCTTCTTGCTTTCTAGCCTAGAATATTATTTCTTAGTCAGCCCCCAAAAATCCCCTGTGCAAACCAGATTTCCTTTAGTTGGATGATTCCAACAGGAGATAACCTTCCCTTAAATAAACATCTTAGCCTGACCTGTACTGTCCAGCCTGGCTCTGCTTTAATATATGTCATCTTGTTTGTGCTTTCCCTAGAGCCCTAACTCAGCACGTTTCTCTTGCCTCCTTGCTCAAGGTGCAGGCATCACTGATATCTGCAACCACAATAACTGTATCACTTTTGAACTCACCTGAAAATTCCAAGTATTTTATTCTGATTTTCCTAGTCTTTCTCTTCCTTAAATCTGTCCAAATTTCTATAATCATCTGTCATATTTGTTGTAGTCTTCAAGGGGATGGTTTTAATGAACTATCCTGGAAGACGGGATTACAGAATCCATATGTGATGGCTGGGAGCCTCTGTGTCTGTGTGTGTGTGTGTGTGTGTGTGTGTGTGTGTGTTTCGGAGGTGTGAACAATTCCCAAAGAAGGGGTCATTGTGAAGATGGCAGATTCTCCTAGAAGGCATCCACATGGAGAGTCATTTTGCCCATTGAAATATTAAAGTCTCTGAAAGGTACTGCTATAAAGAGACCTGGTTGAGGAGAGAGGAATACATTAGAAGATACCATGAGAAAATATTCAGAAAAATCTAGAATGTGGGATATTCCACAAGACAACTAGGTTGGTCTTTTTAAAAACACAATATCATTTTTTGAAAGGTCAGGAGGACTGTTTAGAATAAAAGCGACTAAACAGACATAATCATCAAATGCAGTGTGTAAACTGTAAGCAGATTTTGGTTCAAAATAAAAAGTCCATACAAGTATATTGAGAACAAAAATGAAAATTTGAATATAGACTGGATATTAGGGAGAATTATTATTAATTTTCTTTAGTTAAATAATGATTTTGTGGTTATGTAAAAATGTCTTAGGACAGTGGTCTCCAACCTTTTTGGCACCAGGGACTGGTTTCATGGAAGACAATTTTTCCACAGATGATTGTCAGGGGAGGCAGAGCTCGGGTGGCGATGTGGCCCAGTTCCTAACAAGCTCCAAATTGGTATTGGTCCATGGCCTGGGGTTTAGCGACCACCAGTCTTAGAAGCTGCCTGCTGACGTGTTTAGAGGTGAAGTATTACATAATGATATCATGTGTTCTGTAACTGATTTCAAGTTATTCACCACCAACAACTATATATACATAAAGGCAAATATGACAAAATGTTAACAACTGTTGAATTTTAGTGGTGAATATGTGGGTGTTCTTTTGTATTATTCTTTTAACTTTTCTGTATATTTTATTATAAAAAGTTAAGAAAAAAAGAAAGAAGCCTATTTAACCTACTGTTCCAAACATTTGACTATGAAACTCTTTTTTTTCCCTTAAATTAATGTTAATACTGAAGCATCTGCTGCTTCACAAAGTGCACTCTGGGACATGCTTGGCTAGGCCAAGCTCTCAGTAGCTACATTTAAAAATAAACAATAATGATAAATGCTCAGTGAAGAATAAAAATCTTTTAGAAAACTCAAAATGCACTTTAAGAACTCATCCTACTTGCTGAGAAAGAGCAGGTCTAATGCTGTTAGCTCAATAGTATGACTTCACTGGCCAGATGGATGACGGTCAAAGCTTGCATACTTTTTCTTGAATGTATAGTAGGCATTACCCAAATCCTATATCTTAGTATAACCTCAGGGATGATGATTCAGGCTAAATTTTTAATCATCTGTATACTACAGATTAACAACAGTTGGGCCTAAATTTCAACTCATAGCTCACTGCAACCTCAAACTCCTAGGCTCAAGCTATTCTTCTACTTCAGTCTCCTGAGTAGCTAGGACCACAGGAATGTGCCACCACGCATACCTGGCTAATTTTTTTCTATTTTTTGTAGAGACAGGGTCTCATTATGTTGTTCAGGCTGGTCTCAAACTCCTGGCCTCAAGCAATCCTCCCTCCTTGACCTCCCAAAGGGTTAGGATTATAAGCGTGAGCCACTGCACCAGGCCACAAAAGTTAAATTTTAAATAAAATATATGTATGTGATAAGAAATATATATCTATGTATACAACAAAATTCATATAGTGCTGTGTATATGTTGGCTCTTTAATAAATAAATATCAAATAAATGAACTAATTAATTAATAAAATTAACAATGGAAAGAGTTTGCAAATAATGTCCTTTAATATAAACAATTGTAGGTTGAAGTTTCTCAACAAAGTGCTTATCATAAAAATTATAGTTCTTCATAGAATCCATATTTTTAAAATGCAAGAGTTATAAATTTGATTTTCTCTGGTTTGCCCCACTCTGCCCAATACAGTGTCCAATACAATGCCTCAGTACTTATTGGTTGATGGACTAAATAAAAGTACACTTGGAATGTTCCTGATTCTTTGATAAAGAACATAAGCCATTATGCAATAGGCTAAAATGGGACTCTTTTTCTTTCCAAGCTTCTACTTCAGTTAGAGACTGCTTGTTGCTACAAATAACAGAAAATTCAACACAACTGCTTTAAGCGATAAGAAAATATATTGATTTTTTCCTATTGAGTCGTTGGAGGTCCTTATATATTCTAGTTGTTAATCCCTTGTCAGACAGGTAGTTTGCAAATATTTTCTCCCATGCTGTTGGTTCTCTCTTCCCTTTGTTGATTTTTTCCTTTGCTGTGTAAGCAGCTTTTTAGCTTGATGTGATCCCATTTGTCCAATTTTGCTTTGGTTGCCTGTGCTTTGGGGATGTTCAATATATTGGCTTATTTACCAGGACATCCAATGGCTAAGCGTCAGTGGTGTTTGGTCTGACATCTCAGTGAGGTCATTAAGGACCTAAGTGTTTTCTGTCTCTTCATTCTGACATATCCACAATATTGACTTCATCTTTTGGCTGGCTCCCCTCCTGGTCAGAGGTGGCTGCAGCAGCCGTCAGGGTTGTGTGCTTCCTCATTTACCTTCAGTGTGAGAGAGACAGAGAATGTGCTAACTCCCATGCCTCTCCCAGAAGAGTTAAGAGCTTCCTTCTTAGATGCCCTGAAAAGCTTCCTTCATGCTCATTGGCTTTTGCTGGGTCCCATGAGCATTCCTGAGCAAGAGATGGTGGTGAAAGGGATGGAATTGCATTGATGGGCTTAGACTAATCAAGGCCCAGTCTTGGCGTGGGACAGGGTCAGCATCGGGGTTCCCTCAGAGCACCTGATTGACTGTTCAAGAAAGGCATAGACACCTGGATAAGAATCTGACATCTGTTAGAAAAAGAGAAATGGATGCTAGGAAGGCAATCAACAATGCCCACTGCACCTTCTGTAAGGCCCAACTCCCTATTACCAAGTACCAGCATTGTTGCATTGATCTTCCACGGTGATTCTCCAAGATCTTCAGTTTCCCTTCGTGTACTGTTATTCAACTGGATTTTTATCTCTCACAGCCCAGTGTCAGAAAATAACAATAGCTATCGTGTATTGAGGGAGTCTAAAGAGACAAACTGACAAGACTACCCCAACCCCACCTAGTCAAGTATTTTACATACATTAATCCTATGAAGGAGATAGTATAACCTCCATTTTATTGGTGAGAAAATCAAGACTCAAAAATATTCAGCAAACTGCCTAAAGTCACCCAGGTACTAAGTGTAGTGATGAAAGTCAAGTTTAGGTCTTTAGACTCTGAATACTCTGAATATATTACACTGCCTCCCAACTCAGCAAAGTATCTGTTTAATTTAACCAGACAATTCATTTTTATTATAACATTTTCCCTTTCATCAAGTCAGAACATTTTTAGGATTGGAAGCAAAACGCCTCAAGTTTTCTAACTTCTTCCACGTTTTCTAGGAAGTAGCTTAGAAGAAAACTGTTTTAAATCTATTTTCTCATCCACAAATGAGCCAGACTATTCTATTTTTACTATGTAATTTATAGCTAATCACTAGTTGTGTTTTATTTATGATCCTGGCTATTTTCTACATACTTTCTGTTTCAAATTATGTCATAGGTCACGTTTACTTATTTTAGTAAGTAATGTTTAGTAAGTAATGTATTTTAGTATATTACTGTATTCTTATTTTCAAGATATAGAATTCTTTGCATTTGGTCTTTAAAATTCTATTAAAATCAGGAATGCCACATTGCTCAACTCTGGTGTTCACGTGAACATTTGTTCACATCTTCTTCTATATGAAAAGTGCCCCCCCCAAAGTTCTATAGTTCAGGCCTCTGTGCAGTGGCTTTGTTAAAATCTAACTCCAAGGGGAATATACAATGGGTAGGGGGATGTTATTTCTCGATTTTATGAGGCCATTTTAATTCTGTCTAAATTCCAATTATATGGATCTGGTTTCTCCTCTAGTTGTTTCCTATTCGGGTGATATCTATAAAAGAGGACAATTTCATGGCCAGCCTGCTTATTTACCTTTGCTATGTGATGTGAATAGTATTCCTACTCTAGCAAGAGTCTAAATTTAAGTAATCTTCAGGGGCCTTCTTGGACTAGGACACAACTGAATCTCTGGGTCGCCTATAGGAATGTGGATTCCTGGGGTCAACACCAACAGAATGGCCATTCTGAGGCATGCTTCAAATTTTTTGACCCACAAATGCCTCTAGGGATGGGAACCAAGTCACCTAGTTCTACCTTCAAGTTTCAGATTTAGTTAAAATGAGAGGAAGTTCCTTCCTTAGAGAAGAGAAGCATTTTGGTATGAATTGGGCTTAACTAAGTCTTCTACAAAATCTAGGCAAAAAAATCTGTTTAATCAGATTTTGAATTTACATCTTGAGTTGGCCATTCTGTATTTCCAATCCAGTTGGAGAATTCACAAAGTTTCTAGCTGGCAATCAGCTGAAACCTCAATCTCTAACACTTTTACAATTGTTTAAAGGGTTCGGTCTTGTCCTCCCAACAAGCATTTTCCCTTCTTTCTTACTGTAGGTCCTTGTTTTTTCCATTCTCTACCTCATGCAATTCATATCCTCAGTACCATGTCCAAGCCAATCATGGAGGACCCACTTTCCTTGCAATGATAGGTCCAGATATGGACATATGATAAAGGTATGGCCAATAAGCCATGCAGGATGGTCTGTTGGGGACTTCTGAGAAATGTTTCTTCATTCTTATAAAGACAGCAAAAAAGAGAAATTCTTCTTTATCTGGACTTTGTTATTTTTTAATGTGATGCCTGACACTGCAGCAGCCATTTTGTGACCTCAAGGGAAACTGGCCTGAGTGTCAAGTCCACCGCTCAGGATGGCAGAATGAAAAGATGAAAAAGATCTGAGTCTTTGTATTAGTCAAGGGTATAAGAGGAGATTTATTATGGGAACTGGCTCGTGTGCTTATGGAGGCTGAGAAGTCCCGCCATATGCTGTCTGCAAGCTGAGCACCAGGAGAGCTGGTGATATCATTTCGTCTGAGACTGAAGGCCTGGGAACCAGGTTGGGGGTGGCGGTGCTGCTGCTAGTATAAGTCCTGGAGTATGGGGGCCCAAGAACAGAAGGTTCACTATGTAAGGGCAGGAGAAGATGGATGTCCCAGCCCAAGCAGAGAGTGAATTTGCACTTCCTTCACCTTTTCGTTCTAATTGGGTGGGCCCACAACAGATTGGATGATTCCTGCTGACATTGGTGAGGACCAATCTTCTTCATTCAATCTACTGATTCAAATGTTAATCTTTTCTGACACACCCAGAAATGTTTTACCAGCTACCTGGGCATCCCTTAACCCAGCCATCATAGCCCTCAATTATGAAGTTAAGCTACTTAATTAACCAACCCTGGAGTAGCCCCATCACTGGACTTCATGTAAGATAGTAAGTTGAAGTCAGCTGAACTAGCTTTTGTGTTAGGGTAGTCGCAACAGAGAACCTGACTCAGCTGCCTTAAATTTATTATCTCAGTTTAGATCATTGTAAGCGGTGCAACATTACAAATCACACTTTGAGGACTCTCTGAGCCTCTGCTTCAATCTCTGCCTCTAGGCATTCCTACCCTTTCAATTTGTTGATCCCTCATGCCATCATTGAAATGACTTTTCCAAAATTCAAATTTGATTTTGTTACAACTCTGATTAAATTCCTCAAAGGCTACTTTTTGCTTTCTTGGCCTGGCACACAGACCTGTCTCAGTGGGTCCAGGTCAAATCTCTGACAACATATCCCGTTAGGTCAGGCTGCACAGGCACGTTAATGCTAGACATTTCAATTATTGTCATTACTTGACCATGCTATGTTCTATTTCCCCTACACATTACAAATGCTATTCCCCATTGCCTAGAACACCCTCCCTGACGTGGGTCACCCCAACCCAGCCTTCAAGACTTAGCCTCTTTTGGTGAGCCTTTCCTAATTCTCCCCCGTCCCACTCAGTTCCCCAAGGTTGTCAGATGCTCCTTCTCAGTGCTCCCAGCACCCTTACTGGACTATTAAAACACATACGACACTGCAGTGTAATTATAAGATTAATTGCCTCCTATATTTGACTATAAGGTCTTTGAGGGAAAAGTTGTCTTATCTTAGCATCTCCAATGCCTAGCATGTTATCTGGCACAAAACAAGCAGGTAATAAATGTTTATTAACAAATAAAAATAATGCTATAACCAAGACTTAGGTTCATGAAGACAACTGTATTCTTTCTTTGGCTGACTTATTCCTGGTATTTTGCAAACCACAGCATCTTCAGCAGGGTGGGGAGGAGAAAAGAGAGAAAGAAAATCTATAACTCCGTGACATCTGTTGCCAACATTTTAGGAGAAGGTAAGCCAAGCTTAGCAATTTTTTTGTATATCTTTTATCTATTCTGTCTCTGCCTGATGATGATGAATAACTCATATGATGGATCAGGCAACAAATATGTATTGTGTGGAGCATTGTTAAGCATTTGGGATATATCGGTGAACAAAACAAAGAGCCCTGAGAGAGCACTGGCTCTATAAAAAAAAGTGTTAACCAACTGTTTCCCCTTTCTGCATCTCAGTGTTGTATTAGTGCATGAACAAGAAACACATAATGGAAAGCTTCAGATCCTCAGATCAAAGTCACTGATAAACACATGGATATACTGTTCATCAGTGTTGCCACTTCTTTCTAGAACCAAGAATAGTTAAGAAGAGGAGGTTACCAATCAAATCTGCTCCTTGACCTTGTTTCAGTAATGCACACCAGTAGACACTGAATTCATTTTTTAAAAGGGAGTTTTGTATACACATGCAACTTCCTGGGGTCTCAGCTTCCTTCCCAGCTGCAAATCTCCCTGAGGCTCCATCTGGGACAGTGAGCCCCGCCCATAAGCCCCACCTTGGTGCTTCCCTTCTTTGGTTTGCTGGGCACTTTGCACGAAGAGGCTCCATCTGGGCACAACATGGCAGCTTTAGAAAGGCTGGTTTGGGCACAGAAACAATTTCCTGCAGAAACCAGGCATATTTGAAATGGACCAAGGGAAGCTTTTATGCTTCCATCCTACAATCTCAGCTTCTATTGAAGTAGAAGCTAGACTGGAAATAAAGGCCACACTGATTTTCTTCTGAGAAAACACATTACCATGTAAAAAAAAAAAAAAGTACTAATTGTTCCGTGGGAAATGTTTTTATTTTACAAATACTCTGTGGCTCTGAAGTGACAGCATGATTACATTTCTGACAGTATTACTGGCATAATTCTCAGTCTGCCTAGGCAGAGCAATGTGGGGATTTTCCTCCTGGAAAGAAAGGCAAACTCGCTGCTCCCAAAGGTACACTTGATTTAAGCACGACTCAAAAATAAGGAAAAATAGATGACAACACAGCAAATAATGAAAGTTTGGCAATTTAGCCAAAATAAATGGTCTTATCTAGAACACTGTAAGAGTGTAAAAAAAATTGCAAAAATAACTCTGTAACTCTGTTTTTCAACTTCCCAATGGCACACTCTCTCGTCTCCAAATAGGGAACTGTGAGAGAAACTGGAGGGAAGAAATCAGAAGTGTAGGAAAATGTAAACATTAGAAAGAAATATAATAGAAGAGTGGAGGAAGAGGACAGGTTCAGTGTCTCTCTCTCTCTCTCTCAGAGACCATCCTGTCCGTTGTGGTCTAGACAGACCCTGGCCGGCCTCGTGTTCCCTGGAGCCTGCGCCACTGCGACAGACGACCTGTCTCTGACCATCCAGCACCTAGAAGGCGCTTTCACAGGAGCAAGGCAGGGGTCTGGGGCGCGGCGGGGGTGGGCGCAAGCAGCCCTCTTCCCCCTGCTCCCGGCGAGCGTGGTGATAATGCGGGTGGGGCCAGCGGTACCGGTGGAGCGCCTGGTGGCCCCCGACCCCATCATCGTCCTCCGCGACTCCCTCCCGCGCGCAGCAGAGAGCGCCCAGGCGCCTCCGCAGCCGCCGCCAGAGCCGGCCGTCGGCCGCCTGGAAGAAGAGGTAGAAGAAGGGATTGAGAGCGCTGTTGGCCACCCCCACGACGCGCAGCGTCGTCGACAGGCCCCCTCCCTCCCAGTCTCCCGCGGGCCCGGACGACCACGCGGCCGCCAGCCGGGCTGCAAAGTAGGGGAGCTGGCAGCCCACGAACAGCAGCGCCAGCACCAGGCTCATCTTGAGGCTCTGCACCTTGGCGCGGGGCAGCGCGTTGGGCGCGGGGGCTCGGCTGGGACTCGCCGACGAGGACGCCACACCCGCGGGGGCCTGGGGCCGGTGCCGCCACCAGACACAGAGCAGGCGGCCGCAAGCGATGCCCATGACCGCGACAGGCGCGGCGAAGCCCGCGA
Organism: Eulemur rufifrons; assembly: GCF_041146395.1. Lineage (NCBI taxonomy): Eukaryota > Metazoa > Chordata > Mammalia > Primates > Lemuridae > Eulemur > Eulemur rufifrons. Next base: position 65,580,083 of record NC_090999.1, on the reverse strand, counting down.
CGACCTCGTAGAGCGCGTAGACCTGCAGGTGCCAGCGCGGTAGAGCTTCGAAGATGCTGCGGCAGCGACGCTCCCCGGGCCAGGCGCGGGCGGTGGCCGGGGGCACGGCGGGCGGCGGCGAGGAGGTGCCCCCGCGCACCACGAAGGCCGGGGGCAGCGCCAGCAGCAGCGCCAGCAGCCAGCCCAGGGCGGCGAGGGCGCGCGCGGGCAGCGGCCGGCCCTGCGGACGGCGCACAGCGCGCTGGCGCTCGAGGGCGATGAGCACCACGAGGTGGGCGGAGGCGCCCCGGCCGGATGCCTGCAGCAGCTGCAGGAAGCGGCACGCCAGGTCGCCGGCGGCCGCGCGCGGCTCGCCCAGCAGTTCCCAGGCCAGCTGCGACAGCGCGGTGCCCCCGCACGCGTACAGGTCGGCCAGGGCCAGCTGCAACAGGAGGAAGTCCATCTTGCGACGCTTGGGACCCACCCAGGGCCCGCCGCCGCCGCACAGGCGGCACAGCACGGTGGTGTTGCCTGCCACCGCCGCAACCAGGATGACCCCCAGGAAGGCCAGGCGGACGCGGCGGTTGGGCGGCCCCGGGGCAAGGGCTTCCTGCCCGGAAGTCAGGTTGAGACCCCAGCCCAGCAAGATGGGTGCGGAGAGGTTGGGCGCAGGCGGCAGAGTTGAGGGGATAAAGGAATCCTCCATGCTTAGCCCGGAGGAAGAGGAGGCACGGAAGAGGGCGGGCAGAACGCGGGAAATCAAAGTGGAGGCGAGGCGGCGCGGGGAGCGACGCTGGGTCTACGAGTTCCCAAAGTTAGTTGAAAAGGCAGTCGCACAGAAAGGGAGATGCATTCGGGAGGATTTGCGCTTAGTTGTTTTTATAGGTCGTCCTCGTCATGTGTCACTCAAATGTGGGTTGTACACTCGAGGAACACACATGATTCCTATTCTCCACCTTCTCCGCGTCTCCCCTCCTAATCCCAGCAGATCCTCTTCCCTTCTCTGCAGTGGCCCCCGACGCTGCCCTCCCGGGAGCCACCTCTAGGCTCTGGGAACCTCACCCGTTCGCTATTTACATGTAACGCACAGCAGGACAGAAGGTCGCTTTGCTTGGCCATTGTAAAGGCTAATGTTATCCCCGACCAACACAGGAGACAAGCCTTTCCCCCAGCCCTAACAGTTTCGTGATTGCCAGTACGAAAATAATAGGATAAATCTTAATTCTGATTTTTAAAAAAATGTGGTTTGAAATGCCACGAATCTTCACTAGCATGAGAAAAACAGGAACACAAGAAACCTAATAGCGTTTTGAGCAAATAGAAGACCTATGAGATAAAGCTTGCGTAAAGATGTGTCGTCTTCTGCCCAACAATGAGAGTATTTTAATTAGAGAGTACTGAATTCAGTGATGTTGTTTTTGGGAGTGGCAGTGGTTTGCAGATTGTTCCAAATCCTCATTACTAGAAGCGGTGGATCACAGCTGCTCTCTCGGTGTTGTAAAAATTCATTTCATCAGTCTGAAGAGGGCATTAATAGGTTTTATGCAAATAGGTAGTACATTTATTGCTTTCCCCCAATATTTTCATCCAGTGAGGGATGTGTCATCATGCTCCCCGTTCTCTTGATTCTGTTTTCCAGCAGATGGGAGGTTGCTAGGAGGGACTACGCCTCCAATAAGCCTAGAGAAGAGGTGACTAAGAAAATGATAAGGCGGCCAATTTTTAAAAAAGAAATCCAAGTCACAGGAAATGGTTTAGATTAAATGCTCTTTCATTTTAGCCCTGCCTCCTCACAAACAAATTTTAGTTTTCCTGTTGTAAGCATCAATTTGTCTTTTGTGCACCTTCCGCATTCATTGTGGTAAAAAGAGAAGTTCCTGTACTTCTTGGTCTGGGGGCCAGGGAGGTGTGGGCGTTTGCTGGGGTTCACATTCCCAGGCTGAGGAAACATTTGGAACTTTGAGATGCACAGGATAGGAGGTTTTGGTGTCTACAGATTATAATCTTGCCAGCTGCTCTAGGAATCCCATTTCCCAAGCTGTTGTCCTGGGCCAGAGACCTTCATTATTTTCATCATTGTGTATGCAGTGCCTTGCACTAGGTCTGACACATGGTAGATATCAGTGAATATGTGTTGAGTTGATGAATTAATGGATATATGATGCATTTCAGATAACTTTGAGCATAAATTCTTGTCTTGACTATAGATCCATCAACTAAGAAAAAATGCCTTTGGTACCTATGCCAATATCATCCCGAGGAGCCCAAGGTAACTCTGTGGAGATATAAGAATAACCATTCTTGGTGGGGCATTTAAGAAAGAGGTAGAGTGATAGCCTTGAAAATCTAAAATCCTAGTCTGATTTGCACACTGTCTCTTCAGAGAGTTTTATGTATAGCACACATCATCCCAGTTTATAATCCACTTTTTCCAGGGAGCTTTCTCTGAGCAATTGCCATCATTCAATGATTCTCCTAGTCAGTACCCAGTCAATATTTTCAAGATACTTCTATAATTTGCCTCAAATTTGTTGAAATGCCCTTTTATATTATAAAACGAGACTCTACCAGTGAAATTACATTTCACAGAACTTTAGTGAGATCTGATGAAACATTGATTTTAAAACTAATTGTTATCAAAATAATACATGCACATAGTTCTGAAAGTCAAAGAGAACTAGAAGACTGATAAACAGGGTTCCTTGTCCTATACATTTCCACTTCTCTATTTCCTGTTGCTTCTGGTATTTACTTATTTCCATAATTCTAAATAGTAAGTGTGTGATGCTATTTATTGATTCAACAATTTTAGATATTATCTATTTACTTTTTATTAGATAAGGATAAAGATTTAGCACGCACACCTCTGTCCCCACTGTTTCCCTGTTCCCATATTGTTAATACAGTAATATTGTAATATGGAGTTAGACCTATATTTTGTGTTTACATTACTATAAAATGAAAATATTCTCAGCTGAGTGATATATTGCAAATCTCATTATTTTCTTGAAGTTAATAATTGCCTTTTCTTACTTTTCATTGTGACCATAGCTAATTCTTCCTATACCTCCAAATAGTCCCTCCATACAATTTCTACAAGGTCAGTTTCATAATATAGTATAGCAACTCTGATTTCTTTTCATGGAAACCTCTTTACCAGAGACTTCCATTTTTCTTTTATTTGGGCTGATTTCTCTCTAGGCCTGCTGCGTAACTATTGTCTGGGGACATCGATTTGTTGTCATTATTGAAACTCTCTGCCTTTCTCTTGGGTTATAGTTCCTATTTCTTAAATCTCTGATCTTTTTTCTTAATTTCTTCCCTTTTGGTAGAACACATCATCCAGTATTTCATAAGGTTAAAAAGGTCATGCAAAGCTAGAGGACAAAGCAGTGAGAGACTTCATTGTACTCATTATTTGAGTCATGTAGATTCAGTCTGGACAGGTTGCCCTCTAGCCCAGAGGTCATCCTGGCGTCTCAGTTCATCATCATCCTAGAGATTCCTTTTGCTTATCTCATACTGCTTCTCCCATTTTCGGATTTAATGTATTTTTTCTTTACTGTTTTGTTTCCTTGCTCAGGAAGAAAGCAGTTTTCGGTGACTTCTTGAGAAAGAGTAGCTTTTTGGGCTCTTACATGTCTGACAATTTCTTTATTCCACCCTCATGCTTAACTGATGATTTGACTGGGTTTAGAATTCTATTTTGGAAAATAATTTTCCTTCTGAATTTTGAAGGCATTGCTCCCTTGCCTTCTGGCTTCAGAGTGTTTGTGTTGAGAAGCCTTAAGCCATTCTGATTTATGATTTGTTTGCATGTGATCATTGTTTTTTCCTTTCTAGAAGCTTGCTATTGTTTTCTTTGTCTTTAACAAATTTCACAAAGATGTGTTTTGCTATGGGCTTATTTTCACTCACTGAGCTGAACATAATCAAGGATTATGAATTGTATTTAATTATAATATTTCTTTAGTGGTCTTTAATCTGGAACAGTCTCCCAGTCTTTCTTTTTCGTCTTATGTTGCTGACATTTGAAGAGTGCATGACACATGTTTTGCAGAATGTCCTTAACATTGGATGTGTTTCCACATAATTAGGTTAGACTTTTTGGCAGGAATATGACATAGGTTGGTGCCATCCTTGGTGTATCATTTCAGGGGTGCATAATGTTAATTTGTTTCCGGATGGGTGATATTAGGCTTGATATATATGTTTTGAAATTTTAGTATTTTTTTTATAAAAGTAGAAAATTAGACAATATAGATTGACACACAAAAAAAATCACCTAACATACTGTCCAGAGAAAACTATTGTTAATACTTAGTTCCGCATCTTTCACGCTATGATGATTAGATTTACATATTTCCCAAAATAGATCATACTATATGCAACATTTTGCATCCTGCTTTTATTCCACTTAAGATTGTATTTGGATAGATTTCCATGTCAATAAGTAAAAATATGATATAATTGTCTGTTTACTGTTAAGTGAATTATAATTATATAAATAACCCCCTATTTTTGGACAAAGGTTTTCTGATTTTCACTTTATAAATGATTCTGTGAAGAACATTTCTTTTCATACATCCTAGCATACACATTCAGTTATTACTTTACAATAAAATCTTGTAATTGGAATTGCTAAGACAGACCACATGCATTTTTAAAGCATTTTAATACATGGTGCTGAGTTGCCCTTGACAAGGGACATAAGCAATGTGTGTGTCTTTTTTCCCATAGTCCCTACAGTATGAGCGTCGTTTGTCATTCTCATAGATGTAAAACAATGTTTTATTATTTCTTCATTTTAAAAATTGAGATATAACTTACATACCCTAAAATCCAGCCTTTTAAAGTATACAATTTGGTGCTTTTTAGTATATTCACAAGTTTGTGCAACCATCACCACTATCTAATTCTAGGACTTTTTCATCATCCTGAAAAGAAACCCCATATGCATTCTTTTCTTTCCCCAGCTGCTGGAAACCACTAATCTACTTTGTTTCTATGGATTTGCCTATTCTGGATGTTTTATATAAACATAATCCTATAATATGTAGCCTTTTATGTGTGGCTTCTTTCACTTTGAATGTTTTTAAGATTCATCTATATTGTAGCATGTAACAGTACTTCATTCCTCTTAGTTCTCCATTGTGTGGATTTACCAATTTTCTTTAATCCATTAATCAGAGGCTGGATATTGGGTTGTTTCCACTTTTTGGCTATTGTGAATAATTCTGTTATGAACATTTATGTACAGGTTTTTCTGTGAATCCCTGTTTTCAGTTCTCTTGGGTATATACCTAGGAGAGGAATTACTGGGTCATATGGTAATTCTGTGTTTAACTTTTTGAGGAACTGCCAAACTGTTTTCCACAGAGACTGTACCATTTTATGCAATGTAAGAGTTTTCCAAGTTCTCTCTTTGTGTAGATCCAGATTCTCATTTGGCGTTATTTTCCTTCTGCTTGAAGAATGTCCTTTAACATTTCTTATAGTTCAGGTCTGCTGGCAACAAATTCTCTTAGCTTTTTTTTTCGGTCTTACAAAGTGTTTATTTTACCTGCATTTGTGACAGGTATTTTGCCAGGTGTGTAGCACTCTAAGATGACAGTTTTTCTTTCTTTCAATATCTTTACTGATTTATGTAAATATATAATTTATATATAAAATATTTAATTTATAAATATTTATTTTTTTCAAGACAGAATTGTTATATTATCTTTCAGTACTTTAAGGAAGTTGCATCATTGTCTTCTGGTTTGTATAGTTTTTGATGGTTTTGTTCATTTTTGTAATGACATAATTTTGTAATTTTTATCTTTGTTCTTTTGTATGGAATGTTTCTTTTTTCTGCAGTTGCATTCAAGATTTTCTCCTTATCTGTGTTTTCCAACAGTTTGACTAGGATGTGCTTATATATGTGCTTTTCTTTGTGTATAAACTGCTGGGGCTTCTCTAAACATTTAGGTTGGTGATTTGTTGTCTTTCATTAATTTTGGAAAATACTCAGCAATTATGTTTTCAAATATTTCTTCTTACATTTTCTCTATTCTCCTTCTGTGTCTTGAATTACACATATATTATACTATTTCATATTATCCCACAGCTCTTGGTGGTCTGCTTTATTTTTCTCCACTTTTTCACTCTTTTGTTCCTTTGTCCCATCTCTCCTCAGAGGGGCTTGTAACCCTTTGAAATTCAGTATTTTATTTTGAAAAATTTTTAATGGCCAATATCCAAGTTCACTAATTCTTCTGTGTCTAGTCTGCTGTTAAGGCAATTGAAGATATTCTTCATCCATGATAGCATGTTTTTAATTTCTAGTATATCCATTTTATTCTTTTTTTATAGTTTCCTTCTCTCTGATGAGATTTCCCATCTGTTCATGCATGTTGTACATATTTTCCACTAGATTCTTCAACATATATCATAGTATTTTAAAGTTCCTTACTGATAGTTTCAACCTCTGAGCCATCTCTCAGTCTGGTTCTGTTTACTGTTTTATCTCTTAAAAATGGGTCTTGTTTTCTTTTTCTTTTTCTTTTTGCCTTGTAAGTTTGACCGAATGCCAGATATTGTATGTCAGAGAATAATAATGACTGATGTAGATAGTATTTACTTCTGAAAATGGGAATGCTTCTTCATCTGTTGGGCCATTAGGTGGACGGTTGAGTAAATCTAGTCAGTAGTTGAGTTAGGTTTGGATTTTTTGTTGCTATAGTTGTCATTTTAATAGTACTGACTTAAAATTCCTCCAGACTGCTATCTTGCATTAGTGTGAGGCCAGGGATGCTGGAGGGTTTTTCCTTAGTGTTCTTGTTCCACCCTCAACTTTCAGCCAGCCCTGCACACCTGGCCATGGGAGTCTGGGTGGGGATGTTTCTCTCTCCACTCTTCTGCCCACCTCCCACAAGTAGTGTGCTGTTGCTCATGGTGGGAGCAGGGTAGCTTTCCTGGCCCTCCTATTCCAACCTCAGTCTTATGCAGGCCAGGAGGGGCCTAACTCTCAAGTGTAGGACTTGCTCCACACTCCTGTCACTTCCCCCTATGGCAGCTGAACTCTGCCTTGTAACTTCCAGGAGCAAGTTTCCTGTCCTTATCCCTTTTGTGAGAGACTTTTGCTTTGTAACGAAGGATTCTGGACATGATTGGGTTTCTCCATTTCCCTCAGCAGCAGATGGCTTTTGCTATAGTCTACCTCTCCCCAGTGACAGCTGACCTTTTGCTGAGGACTAGAGCTGAGAGGGTTTCCTGCTCCTGCCACAGTGGCAAATGGGTTTTGCTTTAAATGAGGAAAGGTTCTGGGTTTTGTGTTTGTGCTCCAGAGGCAGCCATTCCCAATCTGCACATGTGTCTGACAGGGGGTGCTCCATCTGGTCCCTGCCCTGTCTCCTATATGAGTTGATGGTGATGTCCATGAAAGAAAGCTGGTTAGTCAGTGTGGACTCCCTGTGTGTGGGGGGGTTCCTGGAGTTTTTACTGTTATTTTCACATGCATTTGGCCTTTAAGAATGTGTCAAAATATCAGTTGTTTTCTTACCCACATTTTTGGCTGGTAGCTTTTCCTCCCATGTTCTGTCAAAGGTAAAACAGTTTAGAGTGTCTCACATCTCCTTGGAGGGGTTTGCCACCCTTTGGAATTCAGTTCACCTATTGCCTTGCAATCTCTGTCGGTCTGAGAGGCTCAAGAAAAGTTTTGATTTTGTAGATTATCAGGCTTTATTTTTTTCTTTTAGTGGTGGTTATTTATGTGGGAGCAATATTCCCTTGCAGCTTTTCCTATCCTAAGTGGAAGCAGAACTCTCAAAACATTATTTAAGGATATAAATCTCTTTGTCATAAATATTACAAAATTTATGCATATTTTGTTTTCTAGGTAATTTTTAAAATTGAACAGTGCATTTTTATTTCCTCTTAATAATAAAAGTTTAAGGTTAAGAATATTCTCCTGAATATAGTTTTGGTTTTATGATATATTGTTCTAAATTTTCTCATTTTTGTCTATGGCCATACCATCCTAAATGTGACCCAATCTCCTCTAAATTTTCTCACTTTTATTTTTTTAAAAAACCATGTAATTATAATTTTTTGATCCAATAATTATTTTTAAGATTCTGCTTTTTAATGTTAAGATAAAAAAGTTGGGGTTAAAAATTCTATCTAATGAGAAGTTAATATACATAATCATAAACAGTATACACACACACAGACACACACACAATATGTGACCAGTGTAGAAGGGAATACTAGTTCCAACACAGGTCTAGATCTCTATTTCCTACCTAGTTTGTGTTGAGTCGTCTTTCTTGTTTCATGCCCCCTGATCACTAAGTTCTCAGTTTGATTCAGTGGTTTATAGTATGGTTTTAACAACTAGTAAGATTAGTCCCACTTCAGTATTCTTTTCCCATAATTCTATTAATTACTTCAGACACTAATTTTTCCATAAAAACTTTTAAGGCTATTTAGTTCAATTAAAAAAAAAAAGCAAGCAAGCAAACAAAAAATCACCTTAGGAATAAAATCAGGATTGCATGAAATTTATATATTAATTTTGGGGAAGTGATATTTTAAGATTAGATCCTCCCTCCCTAAAACATGCTGCCATTCCATGTTCATATCTTATTTATATACTTCAATAGAGCCTTATAGTTTTTAAAATCTAGTTTTGTAACTCTTGTTAAAATTGAAATTGTTTTATAGGATGTCATAATGAGTGGAATATTTTCCCTAATTTCCATTTTTATCTTGTGATTGTTCTTATAGTTATATATTGATTTTTCTATATGTAGCCATTTAACAAATTCCATTAATTCTAATAGTTTTCACTAGGATACCCTGGGTTCAATGAAATGGAAAACGACTTCTACTCTTTCTATTTAGTAGAAAGAATAGAAAATCCATTTTTTTAAACCAAGGACAAATTAAAACAGATAAGGCTCTCAGTGGACGTGGATGCTTCTTGTTTTAGGACCATAGCAAGATTCCAGATCAATGGTTCCCAAATTTTGCTACATATTTGAATCACCTGGGAAGCTTTTAAAAATCCCACAGCTTGGGGTAGGAGCAAGGCATTAATACTTTTTAAACATCCTTAGGTGATTCCAATTTGCAGCAAAGTTGTGAACCATTGTTCTAGATCAGCATTTAGAAAATTATGGCCCACAGGTCAAATCTTGTATTTTTGTACACAAAGTTTTATTGGAACATAGCCATGCTCATTTGTTTACATAGCGTCTGTTGCTGCTTTCATGCTACAACAGCAGAATTGAGTAGCTGTGAAAGAGACCATATGGCTTACAAAGCCTAAAATATTTAACATACAGCCTTTTTCATAGAAAAATATAAAATCACAATGAGATATCATCTTACTCCAGTTAGAATGGCTATTAACTAAAAGACAAAAAATAAGAAATGCTGGTGAGGATGTGGAGAATGGTGAACTCATACACTGTTGTTGGGAATGGAAATTAGTACAGACATTATGGGAAACAGTATGGAGGTTCCTCAAAAAAACTAAACATAGAACTACCATGATCTCGCAATCTCACTACTGGGTATATATCCAAAAGAAAGGAAATCAGTATATCAAAAAGCGATATCTGCACTCCCATGTTTATTGCAGCACTATTCACAATAGCCAAGATATGGAATCAACTTAAGTGTCCATCAACGGCTGACTAGATAATGTGGCACATATACACAATGGAATACTATTTAGCCATAAAAATAACAAAATTCTTTCATTTGCAGCAACATGGATCAACTTGGAGGACATCATGTTAAGCGAAATAAGCCAGGCAGAGAAAGACAAATACTGCATATTCTCACTCACATGGAAGCTAAAAAAGTTGATCTTACAGAAGTAGAGAGTAGAATGGTGATTACTAGAGATAGGGAATAGCCAAAGATTGGTTAACAGATGCGAAAGTACAGGTAGATATGAGGAGTAAGTTCTAGTGTTCTCTAGCACTATAGGGTGACTATAATTAACAAAAATTTATTGTATATTTTCCAACAGCTAGAAGAGCAGATTTAGAATGTTCCCAACAAAAAGAAATGTTTGAGGTGATGGATATTTCTCATTAACCTGATGTGATCATCACACATATGTATAGAAATGTTATGCCATACCGCATAAATAGGCACAATAATTGTGTCAATTAAAAAAATATTTAAGAAAAGATAGAATCCCTTCGTTGCCTCTTTTCTCCAGGATCTTGCTTGAATTTACTGTTCCTAGAAGGCTCTACTTTTTTGAGAAGGCTATGCTCTTTTACTCCCTGCTCTGTTGTAGCCTAATGTGTTGGTTTCTAAATCAGTGTGATATCTGAAAAACTAGAATTCCAAGTAAATTGATTCAACAAGTTTACTAAGCTTCTCCTATGTGTCAGGCACTTGAGATACTTTAGGGGGAAAAAAGGATGAAAAGCCATGCCCATATGGAGCTTTTATTCTGGTGGGATTAGGAGAGGTAAGAGACAGTATAAACAAATAAAGCATGGAAAACACACACTATATTGGATGGTAATGATTTTTATGGAGACAAATAAAGCAGGAAAGATCTTGCGAAGTGACATTTAAGCAATGACCTGAAAAAGTTAACAAAGTGAGTCATGTAGAAGTCTGAGGAAAGGACTGCGTTCCAGGTAGAAAGATCTGACAAGTGCAAAGGTCTTGAGGTGATACATGCCTGGTATGCCTGGAGAGGGACGGTGAGGCCAGTGTGGCTGGAGCAGAGTGAACCAGCTGGGAGTGTGGAGGGAGATGGAGTCTGGGAGAGAACATGCGACCAGATTACTTAGGGCCTGTAGGCTGTTGTGATGTCTTTGGCTTTTACGGGAAAAGATGACAAACCAGTGGCGAGTTTGAGTATTCAGTGATGTGAGCAGTTATATTTGACAAGAATCACTCTGGCTGAGTTGAGGAAAGCCGAGGATAGACTCAGGGATACCTCTTGGGAGTGAGTCTGTTGCAAAGTTCCAAACAACAGATCATGGTAGATTAGAATAGGGTGGTAGCAGTGGAGACAGTAAAAATTGGGGCCCCCAAATTGCTCTCAATCCAGCTTTTATTAGTGTCAGTTCTTTTCAGTTTCTGGCATTAGATAAGGTCTTGGTTTTGTGAGTTTCTTAATATTCTGTTTTTATGGCTGTTCATGGTCTAATTCAAATTAATATCATTTTGAATTAGACGTTGTCCTGAAAATTCAATTGTACCTAATTATGACCCTATACTTAATATGCTGAAAACATTGTAGATGCTTGGTAAATTCTCACAATGAATGCATCTTGAAGGGTTTGGGTAGAATGTGGATTATATTTATCATCACAAGCCTATGTTTTAAGAACCACATTTCTATTATTGCTTTTCCCCCAATAACTAACATATACATGCACATATGAGCTATTTTATGTTCTTTAAGCTTAATTAGGAGATGGGAGGTAGATTTATATAATTTTAACATTAATCTAATATTGAGATCTTTCTCTTAAGGGTTTCCTTTCAGAGTATGTAAGTAGATACAATATATCAGATATATATTGGAGTGAAATTTATTTCTCAGAAATTCATAAAGATAAGATCATATAAATTCACTGAATAAACAAAAGAAAGGAGATGAATTGGCTCATGAAAAAAACTTCAAAGAGAATTTGAAAAAGTAATGAAGTTATGTAAAATTATTATTCACAATTTTTTTTTACTTAGAAAATATATGCTTTGAAAAACTATTACAAACAAGTGGTTTGGTACAAAATAAATATATAGAAATAGAGTTTGCATATATTAACAAAAACCAGTTGGAAGATATAGTGGAAGAAAGATTCACTTAAAATAGTAAAAATAACAAATAACAAAACAAATGGGAATAAACTCAACTCTGGCTACATATTAGGATCATGGAGGGATTAACAAACAAAATGGTATAAAACAATGCCCAGGCTCCCTCCTTGAATTATAATTCAATTGGTGTGGATTGGGGCCTATGTAGTTATTTTTTAAAGTCCCTACTTTTCAAAAATCTCTACAGAGAAACTGATCTATATGTAGAAGAAAAACTGGAATACTATTGAGGGATAGGAAAAAAGAATAAAGGGAAAAGCTGACTATATTCTTTAGAATAACTATCATAAAGAACGAAATTCTAAATTAGGCTATACATTTACTCATTTCATAGAAAAGACTAATAGGATTTTTCACTTTTGTAACTAGACAAACTTATTCTAAATTTGAACGGAAAGACTAAGTGAGCAAGAGTAGCTAGGGCAATTCTGAAAAAGAAAACTGTTGCAAAGGGACTAGTCCTACCAGATTAATAAATAATATAGAATGGCCCAGTGCAAAATAAAATGTTCAGAAAAGGCATAAGTGTAAATAGGACTTTTCCCCCATTCAAATCAATGGGGGAAAAGATAATTTATTCAATGAAAGACATTATTTAATGAAGTGATATTTTTAACCAGTGAGACAAAAGATAGTTTACTAAATAAAAAGTCAATTGGGTAACCATTTAAAAGAAAACCTAAAGTTAGATCTCTAATATGTAATACATTCCAGATGGGTCAAAGATCTAAAGGTGAAAAATAAAAATCTTAAAAGAGGTAAATGGGAAAGACCATTCTAAATACGATACAAAATCCCAAAACCACAAAAGCAAAGTTACATAATTTTTTTATTCATAAATAAATTTTAAATTATTTTAAATTGACAAGTCATAATTATATATACTTATGGGGTACAAAGATTCATAAATTTGATTACATGAAAATACAAATTTCTATATGTAAAAAACACCAGAACATACCATGGAGTATTACTCAGCTATAAGAAATAACGGTGATATAGAATCTCTTTTGTTCTCCTGCAGAGAGTTGGAACCCATTCTATTAAGTGAAGTATCCCAAGAATGGAAAAATAAGCACCACATGTACTCACCAGCAAATTGGTTTCCCTGATCATCACCTAAGTGCACATTTGGGAATAACACCAATTGGGTATCACACAGAGGTGGGGGCTGGGGGGAGGGGATGGGTGTATACCTACATGATGAGTGTGATGCGCACTGTCTGGGGAATGGACACGCTTGAAGCTCTGACTCGGGGGCATGGGGGGGTATGGGCAATATATATAACCTGAACTTTTGTACCCCCATAATAAGCTGAAATAAAAAAAAAAACACCAGAACATGTCAAAAGACAAATGCCAATAACAAACTGGAAAGAAAATATTTACAGAATCTCTTACATGGAGCTAATATCTAAAGCATGCCTATAATTAATTTAAAAAAATCCCCAAACCAGAAACCAACAGAAAAACAGGCAAAGAATAGAAGTAGGAAAAGTCATAGTAAAGCAAATTCCAATGGCTGTTAAATATATGCAAATATGACCTACCCATATTTATAAGAAGAAAAATATTTTTTTACATCAAGCTGGCAAAGGATGTGAGGACATGCATTGCTGGTGAGAATAACAATTAGTATAACTTCTTTAAAGGTAATTTGGTAGTATGTAGTGCAATTTTTCCAGATATACTTGATGCAGCAATTTCACTTCCAGGTGTCTACTATTAAGTGGGGGAAAAAAAAGAAGCAGAACAATGTGTAGAGTATGGTACTGTTTGTGTAGGGGAAAAAGAATCTATACATTTGTTTGTAAATGTAAATTCAGTCTCTAAAAGAATGCCCAAGAAGGTGGTTTCAGAAGTTGCCTCTTGAAAGGGGAGCGAGATGGCAGGGGACTGGGAAAGGAGGGAGACTTCATGCTCACCGTTAATCCTTTTGTACCTTTTGAAGCTTTTACCCTGTGCATATATTACCTGTTTAAAAAAAAGTAATAATATCAGCTACATTCAGGGTCTATGTCCCACAAAATATGCCAAATACTCAATTCAGATATATCGAAATGGTCCCATCAAATACAAATAACGCATCAAACACCATCAAATAATCACACATAACTTTTACGGTTCATAAATAACTAAAATATTTTATATTCTATATTATTCAGAAGAACATAACTTTTATATTACAGTATTTGCTATATCCTTTTGATGTTTCAATTAAATTGTTTGAAGTTGGTATCAATGTCTTGATAATAACCATTTTTGAAAATATGTAATCCTATAATCATTGGCATTTTATTTCAAAATATAATACACTCTTTCAAAGTAGCTAAAATCAGTAACTATTAAACTTTTCATTTAAAATATGTAATTATAACTATGCTCTTTTAATGTATTTATATATAGTTCCAGAACATTATTTTCTTATTTTTGTTCAAGCTGTTTTTGGATTAGTGTGGGTTTTAAGCCACTGATCGATTGCACTTTCATACTTCCTTGGTTCTTTCAGCCAGTCCTGATGCCACCTAAGGTTTGCTATAACATTTGAATAATTTTGTCCTATACTTTGTTTCCACTTGATAAACTCTTCTTTATTGTATTGGTGTACAGAAGCAGAAACTTTAGGGTAGTTTACAATGGAACGAAGCTTTTGATCCAAAGAAAAAGTGATTTCTGGAAATTTTATTGCAATATTTGTTAGTTCATCTGGATCCGAGGAAAGATCTGAAAGAAAAATATTAAATGTCTGTCAAAATAGTTACCTGCCAAAAATTTTATTTAGAATGTCATTATGATGGACAATATATTAGAATTTTTTACTTTCAGTTCCTCTCTGTAGTAAAATGAAGGACAGTGTAAATGGCAAAATAATATACCAAAATTTATACACCCTGTCACATGTGCCCAAATTATCTTCCTTCCTGCCATTCTCTTATTCATTCTTAGATGCCAGAAACAAAGATTTATCATTAGTAAGCTGGTTTAGAACTAATTCTTCCTGTTTTTGATGGCTTGCCTACTTTAACATGCAGAGGAAAAAAAATAGTAATGCTTCTATTATCCCATTTCAACAGCCTCAAAATTTCCAGTTATAAAAATTCTTTATATAGACAAGTTATATTCTTGCAACTTCACTTACTCCTAGTTTTCTTTATATATTAGCATCTTGTGCTTGGATTTTTGAAAGTTACATTCACCAATACGGTCTACTTAAGCAAACAGCCATGGAAATAAAAATCTCTCCATCACTATTGGCAAGGAAATAATGGTAAAATCTGTAAATGCCCTTTTTACTTATGGCATGAGAAGACAGGGATGTAACTAGGATGCCAATGTAATTGGAAAAGCAACAAGTCAAAGATCTTAGGACAATTAACGTCAGATAGTAAGCGAACACTGCATGTTGAGGGAAAAACCTCTATGGGCCTATTGCAGTACAGTAACCAGGAGACCCCTGAGGATATATATGCCTGTGGTAGGAGAGTTCAGGCAGCACCTCTTTAGGGAAGGGAAGGCAGTGAGAATTCTCTAAATCCTAGAGAATACAGAAAACACTGATTCCCCACTCTGATCTTTTGATAGTCATATCTGCTTTTTGCAGAACATGGTATTTAAAAACAAAATTTCAACAAATTTAAAGATTTAATTGGCTTTTATTTAGTGATTTATGAATTGGGCAACATCCCATCTAAAGATTTAGAAAAGGCACTCTGATGAGATGAGCAGAGAAGGTGAATCTTTATAAGCAGAAAGAGGCTGAAGAATGCAGAGACAAGGAACAAAATGCAGATTGGTCATTACAAAGTTACTTTTTTTATAGGGTTAAAACAGAGGAATTCCTTATCATGCCGGCTCAAGTAAACTGAACCCCTTCTGATTGGTTACTGTGAATCTCCTTGGTTTTTTTTTTGGCAATTGGCCTGTTTTAAAGTTCAGTTTGATTATGTGGTCCCTAGCACAAGTGACTCCATCCTGGTTTGGTCTGGTCTGTTGGACCTAGTACAGCTCAGTTCAAAACAATGGCCTCTCATAAATTTCATTTGACAATGGCAGATGAACGAGCAACACATGCCCATTACTCATCAAGATGAAAATTTAAGTACTTGCTTTTGAAGCCAAGAATCCCCTGCTCTTAAAGGGGGTTAGCCAGTTTGGCCCCTAAAGAATTATTTTGAGTTAATAATTCTGACATTTGTAATTGGAAAGGAGACTTAGGGAGAAATGAATATTAATGATGGCTTTAGCACATATTTTATGTACAACATGGGGAAAGAGGATAAATAAAACCCTAAATCCAATAACGATGTTTAAAAATTAATTCACAGAGTAGTGAAGCAGGAAGGCATTTTTATAGGGTAGAAGGAGCAGTGATTTTGGAGTGAGACTTGGGTTGAAATCACAGTTCTGCTACTTCTTGAGACCTTGAATAGGTATCTGAATTTCTCTGATCCCTGGTCTCCTTGTTTGTAAAATGAAGATAATAATGGTATTATCTTGTAGGGTTGTGGTGAGCATTAAATAATATATGTAGAATGTCAAGCTCCATAAGAGACAGGTGTTAATCCTTCAGGACAGGTGAAACCTAGGTATAATGAGAAGGTGTTGACTGCTGATTGAGAAAGATAACCATGAGTATTAATAGATACCCTCATCAGTGAAAACAGTGGCTTCATCTTGAGACCCAGATCAAAGGCCTTAGGGCACATTTTCTGAAATTCTGACGCTTATTTGCAAAGAAGCTGCTCTTCATATGGGCAGCCCTTTGTAGACTGTTCCAGCATGAGAAGCAGTAGATATTAATTTATTTTACAGTGATTATTAGATTTCTTGAGCAATGCAAGTCAGCTTATTACATATAATATTACACCTAAAAATATATAACAAAATTACCAAAGAGTTGAGGCAATACTGAGGCACCATCAGAGTAGGCTATATACTTCCATCGGTTAGTTCGAAACATGTAGATGGAAGCATTCACATTACATCCATGGAATTCACTCAGGACCCAGGGCGGATGTACATTTTTGAATTTATGTTCATTCTTAAATGTTTCTGATGATAATGGCAACAAAGAGTATCCACTCAGGTTTTGAGGCAGAGGAATTTGAGCAATATCTATATAAGAAAAATAAAATATTTAAAAATAACTCATTCTTTTATTAGTTGAAAATACATAAATGACATAATTTACATAATTTACATTTTTGGATACCATTAAAAGCCACAGACTGGAGATTATATATGGATTTTGTAAACAGACTGCTTAGATTCAAATGCTTACTCCACTAGTCATGTGACCGTGCCCAAGTTATTCACTTCTCTGAACCTCAGTTTTCTCACCTGTAAAACAGGGACAATAACAGTACTTGTATCTCATAGGCTCATTTTAGGTTTAAATAAGATAATTTATGTAAAATTCTGAGACACAGAAGCTCTCAACAAATATTAGTTAATATCACCAGTCTTTTTTTTTTCCTAAAGGATTAAATAGTCACAGTTGTTCTTAAAATTTTTCTATGGGATATTAACAAGACCTATATAAGAAAGGGATTTAGTAGTCATATACATTTACAAAACAATGGTTAAAAAAAATTAAATAGTAAATTTATTGTAGATGTAAATGTATTGCTGATGTGCATTACAAAGCTTCAAGACGGGTATACAGTATACCATGTGTTCCAAAGTTATTTGATGACAGAATGTTTTTTTTACTCTCAAGTAGCATCTTGAGGGACTAGTACTTTGTAAAACACGCCTTGAGGAATCCTGGATTATACTGATATAGGGAAAAGTAATTTATTTTTAATGTACCAAATATAGACACAAAGAACAATAACAAGAGAAATGTCCAACTTAAAAACAGATTGTATTTTTAAAAACTGCTTTTCAGGTATTTGGAACTCAAACTGCCTTTTTCCTATAGAAAAATTACCATTAATTGTGGCTGAGTACTTAACATAGATCTAAAATAAGTCTGCAGTTGCCTCACCCATCCCTTTTCTGGTTTCAGTGTTCCATGTTTTTATGTATATTTAAATATTTCCAGTGAAAAACAGAATTATATCAGTAATGTTAGAAACTATACAAAATTGAGTAAGAAAATTAGTTTAACTTGACTGTATCTGAGGAAAAACAGATTATTTAAAGGAGAATAAGAAAGTAGACAAAGACCTCTTTAAATCTTGTGAAGGTAATGTTTCATATATATCTTAATTTAAAAATTTGTATCTTTCATTTTCCTTGGAAGAGGCAAATATAAACACTAATATTCTGCCAACCAATCATAATCAGAAATTTTTTTCATGTTAAGTAACTTGCCCAAGGTCACATAATTGGTAAATACTGAGGAGAGGTTTGAACTCAGGCAGTCTGACTCTAGAATTTCTGTACTTTTTAATACTACACCATAAGTCTTGCTTTACTGTAGTTATTCAATTTCACAATATTTCTCAGCCAATAAAAACACAATAGTCTATGTAGAATAACTACCTACCCCCAGCCTTCCACTAAGATCCTGTAACAAGAAGGGGTTGCAATTAAAATCACTAGCAATTAGGTATTCTTTTAAATACAACTATATTTTTATATAATTACATATTCACAATTCAAAAAAATCTAGACTTATCTTTTAAAAGTGGGAGGAAGGTAGGTGTTTTACAAAAAGATCAACTATTGAAAGAAAAAATTCACATGAAAATCAGTTTAAAAGTGAAAATCAAAACAATTTTAATTTCAAAATGAGACTACCTTTATTTCTCACTGAGCTAAAGAATGCCGGTACAAGGTATTAGAGAAGAAAAAATTTGGGGGAGTAATTTTTAAAGAATAATATCTGAAATAATGATATCAACTCTAATACTACGAAGAATTCCTATTCATAAAAATGGTACTTTCCTACTAATATTAGGAAATGATAATGTGATAGTATATTATAAAGGACCTATAAGGATAAATAAACTAAGAATATTCTTCCCAATTCATCATGAAATATTTTATAGAAAAAAGTACTCTTTTAAAAAAACCTTTAAAAAACTACTTATGAATTCAGACTTTTAAATGAAAGCGTTGTAGCATCTTCAATTTCAATAGACTCTTGATAGTAAGGTAGGTTTATTAAAACAGGAATCCTAATTGGTTTTTCCTATTCAGTATCTTTCTATTGATGTTTTTTTGAATCACCATCTTTTATATATTTCTAAGATCCATAGAATTGAGGAAAGAGAAAGTCTGGCTTGGGCTATGATTTGAGAATTTTTTTTTTTTTTGACACCAGAAGTATTTATTTCTGTTTCACAATACTTCAGGATTTTAATTTCATTTTTATTTCCCAGAAGACTCAAATATCTTGTTTTAAAGCTCAAATGTACTATGAGCAAAGTTCATCCTTGAAAAATCAATTTCAAAACAAATTTTTCTCTTTATGTCATTTTTCTTTTTAAGCTTATACTGTGTGTGTGTAAATGGGATTCATACAAAATAGTATAGCTACCTCTATGCTAATAAAGAAAGGACCTTTAGAGTTCTAAGAATATAGTCTATATCTATTTTGAGCTCCTAACTGGTTAGAACAAAATAAGAAATCCTTTGTAGATACTTGGTCAAAATATGTATAAGTTTATTTATTAAGCAGAGGTGAAACAGAACATACTGTCCGACAGGTTTAATTATAGAGTTAATCACAATAAAGTAGCTTTAAATTCTTCCAGCTCTGAGGAATTTTATTTTAAGAGGTTGAATTAAACATCAGATTAAACATGAACCATCAGAATTATCTTTGCTTTGTTGGCTGCTAAGGCTGTTAAGGCAACAGACTCAGTTTATGCCTGATAATCCTGGTATAATTGTTAATAGTCTTCTTTTAAAAATGTGCTGATTTGGACTGTAAATTAGATGAGCACTCTATCTCAATAAACAAACAGACAAAACAAACAAACCAGTTTAAACAATTTTAAAGCCCACATTTTCTTTTTAATAATACATGGGTAATATTTTCATGTATTTTACTTTTTAAAATAGAATTGACTATTTTTTATCCAATCCATTACTACTAGACATTCATATTGTTTCTAATTCTTTCTTCATACTATAATAAATATCCATGGAGATAAGTATTTGTGTATAGCTATAGGTTATTTCCTAAAATTGGAATTTCTAGGTCAAAAGTTATGCACATTACTAAGAAATTTGAAACGTAATAACACATTTGCCTCCAGAAAATTTGTATCAGTTTATACTCCCAGTAGCAGTATATAAGAAGACTTATTTCTATGTGAGATTTGCTAATTCTTCTTAATCTTAGCAAACTCTATATGTGAAAGAAAAATGGTATGTTCTTGTTTTAATATTTTTATGACTACTGAGTTTGAATCTTCAAAAATATCTTGGCCATTTGTATATCTTCTGTCGTGAACTGCTTATTTATATCTTTTGGTCAATTTGTTAACAGGGTATTTCTCTTTTTCTTATAGATTTATAAGAACCCTAGGGATATTAACCCTTTATCATTTATAAAAGTTAATTTTAAATAAATAATACTGTTACAATATTAACTCCTGGTACCAACATAAGGTTCTTGTGGCATCTTTCTTTGTATCTTGTATCTTACTTGCATCTTTGTCTTTCCACCTTATTTCTGCTTAACATCTGGTTAATAGGATGTTTTAGTGTTTTACATAAAGACCCATTCCCAGGTATTCTCCTCCACTCTTTCCTCCTCCCTAAAAAAATCATTTAAATATAGCTTTCTCCCTTCTGATAACAAAAAGAATATATACTATGAAACACATTATAAATTGTGCTAATCCTTGAAGATATTAATTTAATTTTTAGTTTAGAATTGGAGAGATACTTATTTTGGGTTATACTTCCTTTACTCTTTTATTGGGCAGGTCTAACCAATACATGATATAAACACTGTTAATAAAATATATTCTGCAGGGAAATGTGATTAATAAGGAGTCTCTGACCAAGAATCTTATGAAAGATAAAAGCAAATAAAAATCTATATAAAACTATGAAGTTCTGGAAAATTATAATAATTGAAAAATTGCAGGAAAAACCTACAACTGCAGGGAACCTGCATCATTTCCAGAAGAGTGGGGATGGAATGCAAAGGAGTTTCAAAGGAGCCAAAGAAATTCTTACTGTCAAGTAACATAAAGTAGGCAGTGATAGGCAGGTGTCTCCCTAGGTAGACAAATGAAAATTTCCTCGTTCTAACCATAGTATTTTCTTCTATGATCTGTTAGATAAATACATTATGAAATCTGTCAGTTTGCAGATGACCTTTAACTTGTATGATGTACAAAATGGCAAGTAGTGATAATATCTCAAGATCATAGAGTACAAAATTTGCATTGTGAACAAATATAAAACAATGTTTAAAGAAAAATTTAAACTATGCACATTAATCAACTAACATATAAGGTGACTGAATGTCTAGGAATAAAACAGGACTCACTGTAGACAGGTCCCTAAAGATACTGGACTATTTAGCTGCTACAGTCAAAAAGACAAACAAAATGCCAAATATCACTATGAAATATATTGCAGGAAAAACTGAGAAAGAATCAGTCCAACTTTCCGTAATCTTTTATAGTACTTTTTGCAGTTCTGGGCACTGTACCTCAAGAAAACAGAACAAGGCTAAAAAGTCAAACAAATATGATGACGCAAGGAGGATTTTCTTTGGGAATGGGGAGAGTGGGGCAAGTTCTACATGAGGAAAAATTGGGGAAGGAAACTGTAAAGAGAAGCCAACATAAATAAGCACATACTCATAAAACTCAAAAGATGAGAATAACAAAGACACAAATACACGATTACATATGAAGTTCTTAAGAAAACAGAAATGAGAAAAAGTAATAGCAATCAGCTGGAAATTGATGGAGCCAGAAAATGGCCAAGATATGGCTAAGTGTGATAACTGCTTTGGGACAATGGGGAACCAGCAAATGATGAAGAGTTTAAAAATTCAAAGAACAACAAGGAAGCGTGCTCAAATTTAGGAGAAGTGGCACAAAATAAAAGAGAATGGGGAATGGCACTGATTTAAATTACCTTTAAATAAATTTAGTTAAATGAAGAGAAAGGCTTTGTAGCAGAAAGTGGGAGATAAAAAGAACCCTTGTTTCTTTGATTTTAAGATGTGTTTGTTTAACATTTTAACATTTCTGAAATTAGAGAATATACACACACATATGTATATCTTGTGTTATCTTCTCCTTTCACCAAAATTTATGAACTGATGGTGCTTTTTACAAGTGATGGTGCCTTAGAACAGAGGAATTACAGCGTTTAAATGCTAATGAATTTAAAGTGATCTGTTAAATTAGATAGAAATTAACAGTTCTAGGCTGGGCGCGGTGGCTCACGCCTGTAATCCTAGCACTCTGGGAGGCCGAGGCGGGTGGATCGCTCAAGGTCAAGAGTTCGAGACCAGCCTGAGCAAGAGCGAGACCCCCGTCTCTACTAAAAATAGAAAAAAATTATATGGACAACTAAAAATATATATATAGAAAAATTAGCCGAGTATAGTGGCGCATGCCTGTAGTCCCAGCTACTCGGGAGGCTGAGGCAGGAGGATCGCTTGAGCCCAGGAGTTTGAGGTTGCTGTGAGCTAGGCTGACGCCACGGCACTCACTCTAGCCTGGGCAACAGAGTGAGACTCTGTCTCAAAAAAAAAAAAAAAAAAAAAAAAAAAGAAATTAACAGTTCTATATCATTTCCTTTGAATTTGATGATGTAGTTAGTGTAGTGTCTTCAACATAAACTGCTAACTATCCCTATCCAAATGTTGCTTTTCTAGACCTATGGCTGTGCTCATAGACATTAAGAAGCTAGTAAAGCAAATAATACAGAACTATCTACAGAGTCGGATGAGGAATATGCTCATACTTAGTAGTTTCAAAGTGGGTAGAATAATCCAGAAAGGAAGTGCTTATATTTTAGAGAGGTGGTGGTAGAGAATCAGATGTTGTGCAAATCACAAAGTTATGAAACTGAATATCTTACGTGGCTTACTTCATAGTCATATCCTGATTGTGAATCTTTTGAAGGGAAAATGAGCAAAGTGAAGTCCACAGAAACATGAGAAATATTACCCTCATTTTTTAGAGTACAGATTTGACTCATAGTTAAATGAGTTGCTCAGGGTTATAAACAAGTCAGCAGGACCTCTGACTATTTTGCTTGTTCATTCTCCAGCATTATTACGAATAAATATTTATACAATTGCATTACTTACCAAGCATAGTAGGGTAAATATCCACAAGAGAAACCACATTTGATACTTGTTGGTTGGCCTTAATTCCTGGTCCCATTATCAAAAGTGGAACATGGGCACTAGCTTCATACATACTCATTTTATAAAACTGTCGATGTTCCATGGCCAGCTCGCCATGGTCTGAGAAATACATGACGATAGTTTTTTGAAGAAGATCTAACTGGCGAAGAGCCAAAATAATTTCACCTACAACAGAAATCAAGATAAATCTATTAATTAGCTTTTAGTTCATGTCTTATTGTATCACATTAAGTTTATATTAATAACAATTCTACTCTTTAAAAGTTTGCCAGTATGCTTTTTAACATCTGAATATTATGTACTGATCTTAAGTAAGTCATATCAAGTTTCATATATTTAATACTTGATTCTGAATTAACAAACTAGAGAGGGAGGAGAAAATATAATATCTGTAGGAACTTTTGCTCAAGGCTTCTTTATCTGGAAATCATGCTGGCTTGCTTTCTAAGTTTCTATTAGAGAATAGGGGGAAAAGTCTTGCCTTTAGTGTCTCAAGTGAGAAAGATGAGTTGGATGTCAGCACTGCACATGTCACAGATGATAAAAAGATTGATGTCACCACTGACCCACAATTTCTGTGCAACAGGAGGTGATAGAGTAGTCAGAATTCTTCTTTGCTACTTTTTCTCCCAGCCCCCTGAGCAATTCCCAGATCGTGCTCATGAGATTGGCTGTGGGTTCTGGAAATCCCTCCTTTGAAAAAGGGCTGAGGGCAGTACAGATAGTATACGAGTATGATTTAGCATTATTCTTGGGTAGGGAATAACTGGACAGTAAAATTCCTATCATCGGTCCCTCTTAGTGTTCTGAAACTTCCTCATTGTAATTAAGAGAATCACAATAATGCATAGTACAGAAAGAGGAGTCATCCCTACTTTGGCAGTTGCTGAATCTGGGGTTCAGGGGTCTATATTATTTAAAAATCCCACCGATTCTGAGTTCAGTCAGAATTGAGACCCACTGCTCTATGGAGTTTTTCAGTGTTGAGACCCTCCAGATACTTCATCTGGACAACCAGAATTATTTCCTTATCAGTCTTGTCTCCACTCCTCTTTCCCCTCCATGGTATCCCTTGTGCTACCTTGGGACAATCTTTCTAAAACACCTGATCATTTGATTATGTCACATCCCTGCTTAAAACTTTTCACAGCTTCCCACTGTCTAATTCTTTAGCAAGACAAGCAAGGGCCCTGTCCACTCTCCAACCTCAGCACCCTCAGCTACCTGGTAGACCTTTACCTTTCAGCACATTAAACTACTCAGAATCCCCTGAACACACCATATTAGTTTACACTTCCTTGCCCCTGCACACACTCTGCCCTCCACGGTGAATGCTCTTTCTCCCCACCACCGACTTGACTAATTCCCATTCTTTCTTTATGGCCCAGGATCTCTCTGACGAAGCATCACTCCCTGTTCCTCCAGGGAGAGCGAATCACACTTCATTTTCCAAGACCCCTGCAACTTGTACTTTACTGTAATTACTACAATATGTTGTGATTCTTGGCATTTATGCTCATTCAGTAAATGTTTACTGAGTGCTTACTATGTGCTAGGCACTGTGGATACCATGCTAGGCACCTAGGATGCAATGATGAATAAGGCTGAATGTCCCTCCCCACCCCCGTCATGAAGCTTGTGTTCTTCAAAAATGACAGATATTAATAGTAAACAAGTAAACAGACAATAATAATTAATATTATGATGTTAAATAACATGACAAGATGTAGAGTAAGAAGAATGATGGGGCTGGTATACTAACTTAGAGTGGTTGAGGAAGACATCCCCAAGGATAATATCCAAGCTGAGAGCCAACACTGAGAATAAGCCAGCCATGTAAAAGGCAAAGAGAAGGGCATGCCAGGCAGAGGGAGCAGAAAATAGAAAGGCCTTAAGATGGGGAAAGACCTAAGAGTGTCTTTAATTAATGTGTGATTTCTTAATAGTACTCCATGTACTACCCACAGTGCCCAACATAGTGCCTGATAGCTAAGAAGTACTACATGCTTGGTAACAAACACAATGAACAGTAAGTAATAAATATTATTTGGTGACAAGACCACTGTAGATTTAAAAATGAAGATACCATATATTCCATAAACTTTGTAATTTGAAGTAGGAAATCTGCTGCATTTTTTTCCCTCTGAACAGATTTCAAGAGTAGTCCCACATTCCCTGCACCAACATTATATTTCACTTTAGTAGATATGGATGAATGGATGGCTGTAAGCTTTCAAATGCTATTTC
Organism: Eulemur rufifrons; assembly: GCF_041146395.1. NCBI lineage: Eukaryota > Metazoa > Chordata > Mammalia > Primates > Lemuridae > Eulemur > Eulemur rufifrons. Next base: position 65,554,705 of record NC_090999.1, on the reverse strand, counting down.
TAGGGTGCAAATGGGTGAACATTCCCTAACATTAGAAAATATCAATGGACTACAACTCAACACATACATGGACTCATGATTAAAGAAACTTACTTAAAATCTTATTATTTTCATTAAGATTATTTGGAAAGTCCTATGACTCCTACATTTTATGCTTGCTATAGTATAAATATTAATAATTTATCCATATGGATTTTTTGTTTTCTGCTATACAGAAAATATAGAAAATAGAAAAGTATACCTTTCTATTTTTACCCAATGAATGCTTTTAAACAAATAACCATTCACTTGTTATCCGCAAGGTTTACTCTTTATAGAAGAGATGCTACCCACACTTCACTAACACAATTATACTCCATTCCAACTTCAGCAAAATAAATGACATGACTTTATGAAAATAACTTTTGTTATAAAAATGGATATATTATAAAATGAGGGTTTTAACATGAAAAGGAAACTTTTCATGCTATAATGAAAAGTGAACAGGAATAAACACTCTCTTGACAATCATCTTATTAAGGTAGGTTTGGTTTTGAGTTGGCCTTGAGATGAACAAAGAAAGGAAATTCAAAATGATTTTGGACCAGAATATACATAAGTAAACTGGTTTCAGCTTTAGTTAAGCCTTGCTCTAAAGGACCTGGGGAAAATAGATTTGTTTTGTAATTATTAAAAGTCTGGAAGAAATCACAAGATTTTCTATAAGTAACCTTTCTCATCTCTCAGAACCTAAGCTGTCTTAGAATTACCTGTTACACGTGTTACCTGTGTTTGGCTGAATACCAATTCCTGTTTAAGGTTGGTAAAAACTTTTGTTTCAAGCAGATGATAGCCTCCTAGCATCCTTATTTATGTATGAACAAATCTGAGCATTAATGAATCTGAGAATTTATCAATAACTAAGATAGAAAAGCTTTTTATTCTATTAATAATGCAAGTTATCCAATTTTTATACGTCAAGATTCTTATAGTTCTAAGTCTTATGTATCAAAACGACTGTTGTGAGAATATCTGAGGATGTTCATGCAAGTCATCAACCAGCATGATCATAGTTTGTTGCAAAAACATTATACTTTTTCTTAATGTAATTGCTTAATAATTATACCACCTACCAAGCATGGCATCTGTCTCAGCACACATAGCATAATAAAATGCTCTAATATTCTTAATTTCTTTTTCTGTAAACTTTCCAGTGCAGTTTTTTGTATAAGAAGAGTAATAATCTACCGGGTGCATTTCTGACAGAGGCAGCCATTTTGGGATTTTAATGGCATCTCGAGATACCTAAAAAGGGGAGAAGAAACTTAGTTATGCTAGCAAAGTAGTAACATTCCTCTCCTCCAACAAATATGTATGGTGAACTAGACAATGTTTAATTGCTTTTAATATTAGAAAAGAATGGCTATAAATTACATAAGGAAAAAAATAAACTAAATACATAAATAATAAATTATTCATATTCTCACTAAGAACAAAAGGTATATATCATTATCTGTGTGTGAATATTAATATGTGTGTACATATATAGTGATGCAGTTGTAAAAAAATTTAAAAATTATACAGCTGAGTGAAAAATAAGAGCTTTAGTAGACAGTATTCTAGCACAGAAGTGTCTAAGCACTTTAATGTATATTAATAGTTGTGTGACCAATTCAAAACTTCAGAATCAACATCCTAAGATTATTGAATCCTTTTTCCCAATAATTCACTAGTAAAAATGCCAATATCTGATAAGATAGCCAAATGCTTGTTAAAAACAAATACATCTTTTAATACATATAAATGCTTACGGTTTTGATAAAAACAATTAAGACTAGATCTTTAATTCATATGTATCTTTTAGTTATGTAACTTTCATAAAGTTCAGACATCTACTTACTATTTAGTTAAAAGTTAATTCATTTCCTTTGGCTAGAAATTTCTGAAGATGGAGCCACTTAGAACTTTTTAAAGAAGATAGGGAGTATCTAAAACTCTGACATTATTTCCTTTAAAACAGGATGCAGTAAATAGTGTTTCTGATTAGAATTTTTAAAGTAACTTGATTTTAAGACTACATATTTCAAAATAGAGGGAGTCCTTGCATCATGTGGTTCTGATATACATAAATTTCATTATCACAGTTTAGTTAAATAACACCAGTTCCTGTAATCTTAGCACTCTGGGAGGGCGAGGTGGGAGGATTACCTAAACTCAGGAGTTTGAGACCAGCTTGAGTAAGAGCAAGACCCAGTCTCTACTAAAAATGGAAAAGTTCACTGGGCGCGGTGGCGCATGCCTGTAGTACCAGCTACTTGAGAGGCTGAGGCAGGAGACTCACTGGAGCCAAGGAATTTGAGGTTGCAGTGAGCTATGATGATGCCACTGCACTCTAGCTGGGGCAACAGAGCAACACTGTCTCAAAAAAACAAGCAACCCCCCAAAATGAAAAACCCCCCAAAACAAAACACCAGTTCCCCAACAACAGTGTTCGAATTTCAGTTTCCAGGGTATATTAACTATAAATAATTGCATAAAGTACAAACTTACATACTGATATGCTGCTAGCTCTTTACAAATCACTAGGTTTGTAACAGATGCACACTGCATTCATTGACTAATGCTGTTGTTTCTTTCAAAGTATGTCAGTGATAGGTTATTCAGCACATGCACAGACAGACAGCAAAGCATATACTTATGCTGCTTCCTTGCCTTCCAGTGAAAAATCCATGTGACACTTTATAAAAATGGATAATCAAAAGAGGAACTGGTCAACAAAGATAAATGTGCAGAAAAAAATGAAAAGTGATAAGGCTAGAAGTGACATTTGAATCAAACATAAAAAGAAATTACAGAAAGAGCTGACCTGGGAATGCAGACACTGTTACCATTCCAGAGACTCTAGATATGTAGCCAGAGGAACTTAGTGAAGGCACCCTTATTGATATAAATGTGGAAGGTTGTTGTGAAGAAAAGGACAAAGATGTCCCAGAGGAAGTGACATTGGTAAAAATTTTCACATTAAAGGAACTCTTGGAGATACAGCATGACATTCAAAGTGCCAAAGGTAAAATGATGGGAGGTGATACAAATTTAAAAAGGAATATGACAATTTGCCAGGTCATAAAGATGTTTGCTCTGTATCCTAAGTTAGATAATTAGAAAGCAAGCACTGTTCAAACTACTACTAAGTTCACAAACTGGTAAGTTTTGACAGCATAAGTTTAACCTATACTGATATGTTTTTAACGAACTGATACGTATTTTTTTTTTACAAAAAAATCCTCACTTTAATTCTCAAGGTTTCTAATGTTTTCATTACAGTACAGTAAGTAAATACTAATTTTATTATTTTTTTCTATTTTCATTTGTAACCAAAAGAAGAGACTTTTAAAGCTTTTGACAAATATATATAAAGGTTCCAGAAAAATGGTCATTTTTTTCGCTTGATTACTAAGATCATTTTGTACAGTTTCAGCTTGCAAGGTTATTTTTATAATCCTGAACTGTGTAAAGTGAGGACTGCCTACACTCTAAGAGAATGCCTTTCGGTTTCTCTTTTAATAGACATACGTGCAAATGTATTCAATCTAGAAGTAGGTTTCTGAGTTTTAATACTTTATTTCTGTAAAATTGCCCCATTAGCTTTTAATCAATCAGTTATTGGTCAAGTTTGAATATACAATTTTCAAATTTTTCTTTAGAAGTGATAATAAAAGAAACAATGAGCTAATACAAATAAGCTACAGATATAATGTTAACTTTTGAACTTTTGAGCATACACACTATAGTTACTTACTCTTTCAAGCCAGTAAAGAGATGTGTGAAAGGTTGAAGACCCAAAATTTTCTCCTGAAGATGGTGAAGGGTAAGGGTGTGGTAAATTTAATCCCAAGTAAAGAACAAATGGTTCAGTATAATTAATTGCTTCCTTTTTTAACCAATTTATTGCTTTGTCTGTATTCTTCCAGTCTTTTTCCATCACTCTTACTTTAGTCTTATTATGGATAAGATTAACCATAGGCCTGCCTTCTTGTCTGAGTAAGAAAGCAACATCTCTTGTCCATGCTTCTACACGATTACTGATGGAGCAAAAAGAAAGAAAAAGGTATATTATAAGGTATTTAAAAAGTTTTAAAAACTAAGCATACACATAAGAAAACAACATGGAAAACAAACTTTAGACTCAGTCATGTAAAGTTCAGAGTAATTAATATTAGATCTCGATATGAAAGTTTTTGAACATTAACACAAATCAAGTGTTCACTTATGTGTTCTTTAAAACTATGACAGATTACTTAGCGGGGTTACTTTTTCCTATGGCAAAATATTTAGTCAAAAAATGTTTCAGATTCCTAATATTTTTCCTCAGTCATTGAATTTTCTAGCACTTTCTTTTTCTCTCACAAGATGGTATTCTAACCAAAGCTATTATAATTTTCTTCTATCTCTAAGTCTTTATATTTTTAAAATCCTACCTACCATGTATACTACATGTGTTTCTCGAGTTTCAAGTTTTAAATTGTATCTAGCTCTATCTTTTCTCATTAAAAGAACAATTTTAACTATAATCCGAGCTATCTAACTGTGATGTAAATTTCTTACTATTGATATAAACTAGAGATATTTTCTTTATTAGTTGATTTGTAAGTTAAATGATTCAATTAACTCAATTTCTCTAAGTCTTTAGTCTATTTTATTTTACTGTTTGATTTTTTTCAATCAATGTTTAAGCATATATAGCTGACATAATTGTTTAGGAAGCAGTCGTGGGCATTTCTAGGAAGCCTATTTTTACAAATTTCAGTTGAGGTAAGTATGTCTGAAGTGCCATATCAATTAAGAAAAGTTTTAAAAATCCAGATACCAACTCACAAATAAAGAATATTTTGTATTAAAACATAATACTCCACTTGAGAAATTTCAATCCATACAAAATGACTAACAAGCCATGGATGAGCTAAAATAGAAGAATTTTATCATCTGTCTTCTGAAGGCAGGTAAAGAAATTTAAACAGCTGTAATGAAATTATCATTTTTCATTGTAGATATTTAATATATTTTGATAAAAATAATGGAAACTAGAATTTCAGCAGAATTAAATCTAACAGATTCTAATTAAATCTAACAGATGGGAAACCCTAAAATAGCAAGTTTTGTAAAATTCATCATGCTATCAAAACAATGATATTAGTTTCTCAGTCTTTTGCTTAAATCATTACTGAAATCTCACTATATATGACTATTAGAGTTCTCACAGGGGTGTAATTTTAGGAGTTTATAACACCAGCAGTACTTGTGGTAGAACTCAAAGCTTCTGAGATTAGAAGGAGATTCATACAGTCTGTTTAAGAACAAAAGTGCTTTCTTTTCAACTAAATAATATTACATGGAGAAATATGGCTGAGAAATTATTATAAGAAGAAAGCTTGTAATACAGCCTAATTAGCTGACTACTGTCTTGATTGTGCTGACTTACCCAGTGGACTCTATGATACAGTCAAGAGTGAGTCAGGAAAGATTTTCTAGCCTTGAAAGATGGCTGTATTGAACACAGTTGGCTGCATCTTTTGTCACAGCAATGATTAAGTGTGATTTCAACTAACCTTTCTGGTAATAAATTTATGCCCTCTCCCTATTTTTTTTTTTTTTTTTTTACTCTCTGTGTTCTTGAGATTCTTTTAACCCAGGTCCCCTTAAGGGTAAAAAGGCTCAAATCAAGTTAATCTTGGCCTAGTTTTATATTATGGCCAGATTTCAAACTTGGCTTTATTTTTGCTCTCTTACTAAATAATATGTGATTTACCCTCCTATCTTAGTGGCATTCTCTTTTATCTCTTCATAATGTGCCTTTGGCATGATTCTTGTAACTGCTGGTACTCAAGTAGAGTTATAACAAATGATTTCAGCATTGCTAGGGCAGTAGGAACAAGATTATAGTTGAAGGTAAAAGGTTCCTTTCTCAAATTTTTTACTTCTTTGATTGGTTGACTCATGTTCAGCCACTGTGCCTAAGTATAAAATATAATTTACTTTTTTGCAACTTAAATAGGAGAGTGAGGAAGAACAAAAAGCATGAAGTGATGTATTTGGATGATGAATATATTACAGTAGTTTGACACTTTTTAAGGCATTCAGTAAATATTCATAATTATAATCAATGTTGACTCTCTGTTTTACTTTCACTATTCCCTGGGCCAGCCCAATCTTCCTGGGCCATCATTAAGCATAATAAGAGCAGTAGGGGTAGCATAAGCAGTAATAGACTGCTACAGGAACTGCAATTCTTGGCCCAGAAAGTCCTTCTTCCCAGCCCTCCTTCTAGTCAGTAACTCTAATGAATAAAAGAGGGAAAAAGAATATTAATATGCAACTTTGTAACTACTATAATTGCAATAACAGAAAGATAATTCTTCTGAAATTATAATTCTCTTGAAATTATAATTCTCTGTGCTAACCAGTATCTCCAGTCCCTTCTTACAGGGGTGACAGTCTCTTAATCGGGCCAGATTATTGAACCTGGAAATCATACTTTTGATCATGTGCCTAGACCTACTTCTTTGTCTCATTGTTCTAAGTGTCTTTTTTTTTTTTTTCCTCTACCAGTAATTACTAAACCTTCCCCCAAATATAAGCTTCTAATTACTTAACCACTGGGGGTATTTTGAAGAAATTTCTTTCCATTCTATATCTATGTATTCTGTTCAGAATATCAAGAGTATGGTTTCAACCAGGACAGTGAAAAAAAGATTGTATTAATGAGGAGGAACCAAAACTACCTGTGGTTTGGATACTTTGATTCATTGGCTGTTCTCAATATAAATTTACCATTACTTGCAATAGGCACCAACATATTAGTTTCCTCTAAGCCAGCAATTCTCAAAGTGTGGTTCAGGGATCCCTGGGGTGCTCCAAGACACTTTTGAGTCTGTGAGGTCAAAACTATTATCATAACAGTAAGATGTTAATTTGCCTTTTTCAGTCTCATTCGCTCACTAGTGTATGGTGAAGGAGATTATGCTAATTTATCCCTAAGTGGGAGCTTAAATGTGTAATATACCCATCTCAAAGGAGATCGTTCTCTATAAACTTAGGCTTCAGTGTGTCATTTTGTCATGCCTCTCCTAAATAACCCAATGTCTACTTCAACTCTTTATATTAATAGAAATATAAGAAGGGCTTTTCTTCTCAAAGGGACATAAATAATAACCACTTATTTCTGGTAAAGACATTCACAATTGGTTACACCTTATCCTACCTCCACCTGAGGTCCCGTTCTTTATCTACTTGCCACTCCAAGTGTGTTCCACAGACCAGCAGTATTAGCAGCACCTGAGAGTTTGTTATAAATGCAGAATCTCAGGCCTCATCCTGAGATCCACTGAACTAGAACAGGCATTTAACAAGATGCCCAAGTGATTGTATGCATATTAAAGTTTGAGATTTACTGCTCTACATAACAGTGTGAGAATTCTTTTCTGCAAATATCCTCAATTTTTAGACAAGATAATCAAATTGGAGTTTCCATAATATACTATAAATAGGAGAATTATCCTACTTTGGTTCAATTTCAGAAAACAGGGGGATAGCCAAATATACTAACCAACAATCAGCAGTTTAATTAGTTCTTTTTAACAACAAAAAAAGTCCTCACTAATACAAATGAAAAATAAAGCTACTTAGCACATTACCAACTAATTATTACATAAATTTGTATTTTTGCCATTGCTGTGTGGGTTTTCTGTGCCTTTGAGCCAAATTCTACTGCTATAACATTGGATAAGTCAGTTCACAGGTAGCACAGAATTAGTTTACACAGTAATAATTACATCTAAAAAAATATCACACATTAAAATTGATGATGAACATGACAGTTTTTTTCCAACATTAATTAGGAATGTACACTTAAAACTTTAGCTTCCTGGCCAGGCGCTGTGGCTCACGCCTGTAATCCTAGCACTCTGGGAGGCCGAGGCGGGTGGATCGCTCAAGGTCAGGAGTTCGAGACCAGCCTGAGCAACAGCGAGACCCTGTCTCTACTAAAAATAGAAAGAAATTATATGGACAACTAAAATATATATATACAAAAAATTAGCCGGGCATGGTGGCGCATGCCTGTAGTCCCAGCTACTCGGGAGGCTGAGGCAGTAGGATCGCGTAAGCCCAGGAGTTTGAGGTTGCTGTGAGCTAGGCTGATGCCACGGCACTCACTCTAGCCTGGGCAACAGAGTGAGACTCTGTCCCCCAAAAAAAAAGAAAAAACTTTAGCTTCCCAAGATTCTACTGTAGACAACTATCTCAGACTTTAAGAGTTTCATGGAGATCCCCCCATCTCTCTCTCCTTGTTATTGATGGGATTGTAGCAGCTAATGTGTTTCCAATAAGTCTCTTGCATGGAAAAATGACAATTTTTAGAAATGGCCTTGCAAATTTCTGTATCAGCCTAATAAATTCTGTAAGAGAAAAAGGAATCCATACTCATTCCCATTAAATGCTCCTCTTTCAAAGTTGTGAGAAACACACATGCCATTTTTTTAAAGGATTCACAGGCCGGGTGCGGTGGCTCACGCCTGTAATCCTAGCACTCTGGGAGGCCGAGGTGGGCGGATCGTTTGAGCTCAGGAGTTCGAGACCAGCCTGAGCTAAAAGCGAGACCCCATCTCTACTAAAAATAGAAAGAAATTATATGGACAGCTAAAAATATATATAGAAAAAATTAGCCGGGCATGGTGGTGCATGCCTGTAGTCCCAGCTACTCGGGAGGCTGAGGCAGGAGGATCGCTTGAGCCCAGGAGTTTGAGGTTGCTGTGAGCTAGGCTGACGCCACGGCACTCACTCTAGCCTGGGCAACAGAGTGAGACTCTGTCTCAAAAAAAAAAAAAAAAAAAAAAAAAAAAAGGATTCACAAGGCTGTCCTCCCTCTTCCTTACATAAGATTACTCACAAAAAGACTGTTTTAATTGAATGAATCATACCAAGTCTTGTAAATTCAGACTGGAACATCAATTTTCAATATATAGCCTTTAAATGTTCAAAATATGCATTAAATGCATATTTATATTAAATATGCATGTTTTTCCATTGCTTAATTTTATTAATGCATGTTTTTCCATTGCTTAATTTTATTAATGCATGGTTTTCCATTGCTTAATTTTATTCTAATTGTTTTCTTTTTTGTTGAAATTACAGTAGCTGGTGCTCCTTAATTTTTTTATTTATGGATTTCTTTGTAAATATGATGAAAATCATGGCGTGTAGCTGCATCACTACAATCTCTGCCTCTGTCTTCTTCTCTATGTGTCTATGTCCTTTTTTCTCTTTTGATAAGGATAGCAATCATTGGATTTAGGGCTCACCCTAAGTCCAGGATGATTTCATTTCAAGATCCTTAACTAATTACATCTGTAAATAGGATCTATTTCCAAATAATGTCAGATTCTGAAGTTCTAGTCATGAAACACTATTCGACTCACTGCATTCATCATTATTTTTGTTAACATTTTTTTTCTTGTTCTTTCTTATCATCACCATTAGTATCATCATCATCACTACAACTTTTACCAGTAACCCTGAATTAGCACTTGCTGGCAAGAAAGAGGTACTGCTCTAACGTCTTAGTATGTATTTGTGTTGGGGGGAGAGGTCATAAGTGTTGGAGGACTGCAAGATCACACCCAAGTGTGCTAGGAGGAATTGCAGGACTCAGAATGTAGTTGTATTCATGGCTATGATTTATTATATATGAGGATACAGAGCAAACCAGCAAAGAGACAAGCTGCTTAGGATGAACTCCAGAGGAAACCAGGCCCACGCTTCCAAGTGGAGCCACAAAGGACATCCTTAATTCTTCCAGCGTTGAATTGTGACAACACATGTGAAGTGCTGTTTCCACTCTTTAGAGACTCAGTGCCCAAGTTTTTATTGGGGCTTTATCATGTAGGCACCCTCTGCTTAGCACAGACCAAAATTCCAGACTCCCAGGATAGCAGGTGTTTGGCATAAACCACATTGTACAAATGCTCTACGTACACAGTAAGTCACTTGTATCAGTTAAGGAATAGTGGGAATATTCCCAAAATCCAGGTTCCAGGATGCCAGGCATGGGCCGACCTGGCAAGTAGGCCTTTAACGATAGTAGTCTCAGGCCTGCCATGTTAGCTTTTTCCTGCACATATTGTTTCACTTAATTCTCATAACAAAGAAATTAAAGTTCAGTTAGCTTAGATAATGTGTCTAAGATTGCGCTACTACAAAGTTAGCAGCAAATAGAACTAGAATTCAAAAGTAGGCAATCTGATTCTTGACTTCTACTCTTAACCACTATGCTTGGCTGCCTGGTTTTTGAAGATTAAGTAGAATGAAAGAACAAAAAAGTTACAATAGACTCAAGTTGGAAAAAAGTGATAAAGGCAAGTAGGAAGAAGGCTATGGTTTTATATATAGAGATCATATAATGGAAACCCAATCAAAATAAAATATGGGTTAAACAATATTATAAACACCATTTATAGACTTTCAATGTTTAAGAAAAACAAAATTACCAGCATGTTAGAAATTTTAATATTTTAGGAATATTAAAGAAAGATAAAGGTTTAGCCTAATTAACACAATCAAGGGATTAAGGGATTTACTTTCATCTTTGTGGAGAAATAAAAAAATAAAAGTCAAAAAAGAATACATGTACATGCTATAGTAGAGGGCAGTCTATTAAAATTATTATTGTTTTAATTTTTACCTAATGGAATGATGTCCTGAAGTATAGTCCAGTTTTCCAAATTTTTGTGTTCGGTAGCCATGCTTCTCCATGACATCCATCCAGGTTGTATAATTTGGATCTAGACCCTTAAAGTTATTCCAAGATTCTGTCAAGTGAGTGAAGAGGCCACTCCACATTGCTGGGACAAAGAAAAAAAGAAATTGGGATTAAAGTAAAGCTTAACAAATTTGTTTTAACTATTAAGACAATTATTCTGAGAGAGCGGTCTACTAGTTTATAGCTCATGCTCTAAAATAAGACATACCTATGCTAGGTGCTTTATCTAACACTTCTGATACCTCATTTTATCGAGGGGCAAACCCCACAAGGAATCACTATTTCCATTTACAGATGAGGTGACTAAGGCTTACAGGTTAAGTTACTTAAGGTAAATACAGCTGGAATTAAATATTAAACTTGTATGACTCTAGAGTCTTCTTTCAATCATAAAAATAATCTCTAAGTACTTATTGATTAATTTTCTAAATCAGTCAATTGAAGCATAGATGTCATTTTCCCAATGTCTTCAAAGATTTTCCTTTTTCCTTGTCCTTTTGCTGGTTTTTCACAGAAAATTTAAGTGTACTATGTCTTCTGTCTCATTTTCTACAACTATAATTGTTTATTCAATAAATACTTATTTTCCTTTCCCCATTTCTGTGTATACACATAGTAGGTTGGAATAAATAAACTTTCTGTTTTCATCTAACAAAATGCTTTCTAAGAGGTGATATGGGGGATTACTTGGATTTGAATCTCAGTAACTCGAGTTACTGAGTGGCTTTTGATAAGTTATTGAACCTTTCTGTACTTTAGTTTTCATCTGCAAAATGGAGATAATAAGAGTATCTACCTCATGGAAATATTATGAGAATTATATAAATTAATACATGTAAGGTACTTCGAATAGTGCCAGGCACAAAGAATGCAATATATGTTAGTTTTTATTGCTATTATTTTTTCTCTTTGTTTCAAACTCTTCAAAATATACTTCTTCTAGAAAAAAACATCGTCTAACATTTTTGAGACTGTTAAAGTTCATTGACCACTTTCTCATTATTTCATTTGATGTTCAAAACAACCCTGTGAGGTACACCGCACATACAACAATTCATAGATACAGAAACTGACTTGCTTGACATGATCCATTGAGAATTAGAATCCAGGTGATCATCTCACCCTAGCCTATTGCTCATTCCACTTTATAGTTAACAAAACTGTTTTCTAATACATCTGGTCCTTCATTATTGAAATATCATTTACAAGATAGGTTTCCTTTAATCTTTGGTAATTATTAATAAATAGTTGATAGTGCTGAAAATGTAGGTAAAAGGACTTGTAACTCAAATCACAGAGAATACCATCTCAGTAACTTACAGACAAACCAAATTGTGGAGTGCTATTTACAAGTTGCAAGGCAAACAATCATAAACCAGAAGGACAGAGGAAAAGGAAGACAACTATGAGACAGTGGACAGCATTTATAAAAATGGCAATATTTTCCTGTTTTTTAAATTATTCATGGCTTAATGTCACTGATGTTTTGCCATTAAAACTATGCCTATTTGTTAAATTATTATAATTAATATAATAAAAGTGAACAATTAGATTTGGGATAGAAGTGAATTGAGACTAAAGAGAAAGAGATAACATATGCAATCTGAAATAATATAGAAAAATTCAGAAAAACCCGAGTATAAGAAGTTTTAACTACTTTGTGGTATACTTTAATGTCCATATAAGTCCTCCCAATTACCTATAACCTTACTGAAAAATTTCCCTGGAAACAGAACTGTTTTAGGAAATACGAGTATTTCCTCATTTGCTTGAATAGTCAAAAGATTCCTAGTCACCAATCATAAGGAAATGAAACAGTAACACATGAACTAGACATCACTCTATTTTTTTTTTTTTTTTTTTTTTGTGACAGAGTCTCACTTTGTTGCCCGGGCTAGAGTGAGTGCCGTGGCATCAGCCTAGCTCACAGCAACCTCAAACTCCTGGGTTCAAGCGATCCTACTGCCTCAGCCTCCCGAGTAGCTGGGACTACAGGCATGCGCCACCATGCCCGGCTAATTTTTTCTATTTATGTATTTTAGTTGTCCATATAATTTCTTTCTATTTTTAGTAGAGACGGGGTCTCGCTCTTGCTCAGGCTGGTCTCGAACTCCTGACCTTGAGCGATCCACCCGCCTCGGCCTCCCAGAGTGCTAGGATTACAGGCGTGAGCCACCGCGCCCGGCCTAGACATCACTCTAAATGATAAAATTTCCTACTCTTGAAAAATAAATTAGGAATTCTAGTAACCCCAATACCCAATACACACCTTAAAACACATCTCTTATATTAAAAATTTTTTTTATTAGGGGCCAAATATGACTTACTATCCTACTTTTAGGTATAATCTTTTAAGCTGTGAATATATTTTCAGTATGTAGTCACTTTCTTCCATTAATATTAAGGATGTTCATACCTGCACGTGATGGGCAACAGATTGGAGAGTTTGTATAGGCATTCAGAAAGGAAGTGCCATGTGCTTTCATTAAGTTGATAAAAGGAAGTTTTACTACCTGACTTCCTGGATGAAATGTTAACCTTCCATCCTGAAATAAAGACATTTAATTAGCATTTACTGCATTACAAATGAAGAAAATTATCTTCTTTAACCATAAAATTTACAATAGCAAAAGACTTCAATATGATTGTAAGAATCCTCAGAAGATAAAAAACAAGTACAGAGAGTGTTACCAATATCTGGTATCTATAAGTATCTAGAATTCAATGCAGTATTATGCCTGGACTCATCTGGGTACAGTAATTAAAGGACATTCTGGAAAGTTCTTTTGGGAGATGATGGACTGACTGAACAGATTATTTAGTGAATACTTACTATGTGCCAGGCACTGTCCAAGATCTGAGGATACAATGGTAAATAAAACACAGTCCCGACCCCCATGAAGCTTATAGTCTAGTGAGTGAGGCAAAAAGTATACTGGTAAATAAAACATGAATAATTACACATGATGATATGTGCTTTGAAAAACACCTGTGACATGGAAGGAAAAGGTAGCCCTACTTCAGACAGAGTGGACAGGGAAGAATTCTCTGGGATGTATGAAACCTAAAGAATGAGCAGTATCTAGCCATTCAAATAATTTAAAGGATGTGTAAAGTTTGAGATCTCTGTGAGAGGTAAGTGCTGATGTCAATTAGGCAGCTGGATAAATGAGTCTGAAAATTAGAAGAGATGTTTGAGTTGGAGATGAATTGGGAATTGAAAAACTCTCTTTGGTAAACTGCAAAGGCAGAAAAAATATATTCTAGACCTGGAGTTACATCTATTATATGTTTTCAATATAATTATCAGTATCGTTTAAAAAATGAGCCAATCCAAAATACTGTATACGAATAAACCGTTGCAATGTCTGTGATTTCCAAATGGAGATACAAAGTAGGATGTTGGATACAGACAGGAATCTGGACTTGAGAGAAGTCGATCTTGGTGAAATAAACTTGGGAGTCTTTAGCATATTCATGTTATTGAAAAACTGTGAGACTGAATGAAACCTTTTAGGGAGAGAGCGAAAGGAGAGGAAAGAAAGGGGTCCAGAGGAAGCTACGAGAAATCCCAAATGGGAGGAGAAGGGAGTATGGGAAACTGAGAAAGAATGGCCAATGGGGAAGAAGTTATGAAGAGGCCGAGAACCATGAAAGCTGAGAGAAGACAGTGAGCCAAGAAAAAGGTAAAGTCTGCTATGTTCAGAAGATGCCTGAAATGAGGCCAGAAAATGCACATGGAATTGGCTGTATGGAGATAGATGGTGATCTTGATGAGAATACTTTCAATGGAGTAGTTACAGATGGACAGCTAAACTGGAAAAGGGGAAAGAGAATGGGAGGCAAGAAAGTGAGGGAGCAGGTGGAAAAAAAAAAACACCTTTTCTAAGAGGTTATTTTGCAAAGGGAAATGGGAAAAATGGGATGGTTGTTAGAGAATGGCATGTTAGCTGGAGGAGAATGTGGGATTAAGGTCAGGTATTTGTCTTTTTTAAGATGAGGAAAATCAGAGCATGTTTTATGTCAAACTAAATGACCACTTCTAGCAAGACTAATCATTGAATGCTAAGCAAGTAACTACTGATTTCCTAAATGATGACATAGAATTCTAGCCTAAGACAAAAGTACATAGTACCCCCCCCCACATAAGAATTTAAGTCTATAAATTCAAATTCTCAGAAACTTATCCTCACAAATTCCAAATACCTATATGTCTCACTCTTACAATTTTTTGCATATGAGAAGATAACCATTTGTGGCTACTGCCTGGAATCTACACAACCAGCTACCCAGACTTATCTGGTTGGGGAATGGAGCAGATTGGGGGATGGAGGAGAAAGTCACAAAGCAGAAGCACTGTCATAGAGGTGCTATGTAATTCAAATACTGGGGCTTGGACTTCAGGTCCTGCCGGCTAGGTTCAGAGCCACTGCCAATGGCTACTACAGCATATCAATAACACACAGATCAGATGATCAGATTAAAATCGATGTTAGTGATTTCTTTACTCATTTCTATGACTGGTACAGGGATGTCATCTGTATCAAAAGTAGTATGGAAAGCAGGAATCTTTAAAGTATGAGTAAGTGGCAGAGATGGCAAGAAGGGGAGGAGATAAATGTCCCATTTGGGGAAGTTCCTGAAAATTCCACGTGTGAAAGGTGGTCTGTGTTAAGATTACTGCTTGGGAAATAAAAGGCAGGAATATATAATTATTATTTAGTGAATGAAATGAAATGAATCTCTAATCCAGAGAGCCTTCCAATTATAAAAGAAGTTTAATGTGCTCAAAATTGAACAGTATACTTTTGTAAAGCTTAATAAACAGGATAAAGTTCATCAATTGCATGATTTGTATTTGATTAGGTTCTCAGGAAATATTATGTGAATTATGATACACATATTCTCAATGTCAAAAGCACATCAATAATACCGTAAATGAAGAGCAAAATGTTATATTATTAGAGAAATTACTGGACATTTTCAGAAGTTTTGGTTTTTAACTCCATGTAGTTTTTATATACTAGCAAATAATTTAAAAACATAGGCTACCACTAGTACCACTGATAACGGTACCAACGGGAGATGGTCCACATAATAGTTAATTATGAATTGAAAGGCATCTTAACATGGCTAGTGGATGAAAACCAGTGAAAGCAAGTTTTCCATAGTGTGTTAATGTGGTTTTCAATAGATAGACAGGCATAAGTGAACGCACAGTTCTGTAATATTTAGATGGGAGAGAAAATCTTGCAGAATGGCTTTTGGGATCACTTCCATCATTTACTAATAGCCCATTTCAATTTTCTCAAGGCCATTCCTGTGGTTCAAATGAATGAAGCATTATAACATTGGGCATAAAAAAGAGGCCCATTAATTGGCTTTCTGTATAAAAGTGACAGAAATGGCCTTAGTTTCTGCATTCTGCTAGTATTTTTAACTCTCATAGATTCAGACATTTTCCCTCTTGGGATGGCTAAAAGAGTGCGTTTCACTTACTAAAGTACTGCTTTATACATATGTATATATATGTGGTGTGTATATGGGGCTTCACAATAAAACATATTTCTTACTTTGCACCGGGGTAAAACATGTTTGAAAATGTCTCAGATTCTGCCCTCCAAGGCCTGCGGCACAGGAGGGAGGCAGTGTCGCAGCTGCGGGTCTGGAGCGGGGCGTCCCCTTCCTTGCCCCGCTGTATACTTACGAAGGAGTCGCTCACGACTAGCACCACGTTGGGCGCTCCGGCTGCCCCCCGCCTCTGTCCACCTGTCCCGGGGGCCGGTGCCGCCAGCGCCGAGGAAACTGCGACCACCGACACCCACAGCAGCAGCATCGCAGGTAGCGGTTCTGGGAGCCGGCCGCTGGGCCAGCCTCCCCGCTCCGGCAGGGGAGAGGAGGGCGGGGACGGAGCACAACTCTCAGAACTTGTAGTTTGGTTTCCATATAGTAACTCAGCGATTCACCTGCAGAAATACGACTCCCATCAGGCCCAGAGCAAGCACATGCGCAAAGGAGGAGGAATCCCGGCCTTAATACACGTCAAAGACCTTTTAATCAAACACCGAGCGCAGTAAAAACCAGCCACTTCCAGTCACGTGAGCGATGCCTGGGAAATACGCATGCGCCCTCCAGATTTGGCATTCGTAGAAGAGCTGCATCAGTTCCAGGTGGGTTCGGGTCTCTATCGCTTTTGCAGAAGTTGGAGCCTAAAGACAGCTGAAATAGTACTTAGAGAGAGAAAGGGTCGGGGGCCAGGGCTGTTCGTTTGGGGCCCGGCAAGCGTGGCTAAGTGTTCATCGAGAGCGTGAACTGGGCGATGGTGAGGTGGCGGCTTGTCTGTCATTTAAGTTGGATAGGGCGGTTCCTTGTGGGGCCTCAGAGTGGACCGCCAGAGGTATCCAGGTGCGCTATGGATACCTTGGAGCCCCTCGAATACCTTCCCGAAGGAAATTTCTGGGCTGCCTCATCTTATTACCTCTCTTAGCCCGTGCAATGAGTATTTATTGTGCTCCCATAGGATGAGGAGCGGGGCCTAGTAAGAAGTTTCAGGTTCTAGGCGGGGAAAAGCTTAGAGGTATTCCTTACCTTCAGAGTGTGTAGGAGAGACATAGAACAGGTTCTCAGAGAAAGAAATATTGGGCTGTATGATGTGATCAATTAATTGACGTAGGTTCAGAATACCATTGTTTTGCTGCAGAATAATCACCGTTCCCTTTTGACTGTTGAATTCCTTTGGAGAGTTCTAGAAGAAGCAGATTTCTGTCCTGGAGCCAAATTTCTTATTTCATCATCAAAGTTTCCGGTATATAATTTGCATATCACATTTGTCATTTTAATATTTTGATAGGAAAAGGAGGACTTGTACTACATATTTAACAGAAATCAACCCTTTATACAAATATCTGGCAGTGTTTTTTGTATAAAATAATTGTAATAAGGGACAGGGACAGAACTTATTTAGGACTCACATGGCACTTACTACATTCTGAGCATTGTACTAAACATTTACTGAGCACCTACTGTGTGCCAGGCACTTTTACAGGTAATATTTTCTGTAATCCTCACGTTAACCATTTTGCAGGCAGTAGAAAAATAGGCTTGGAGAGGTTAAATGACTGGCCTGAGATTACACAGGGAGCCAGTCTGAGCGGGACTGGAAATTGACCGGTTTAGAGGTGCCCTAACTCACTGAATACTCTGTCTCCAGTTAATTACAAAGTTTCATGACAATCTACTGAGCTTAATCTGTTGGTAAAGCAGAATTGTTAATCAAGCAGCATGCTAAAGATCTGTAGGAACATGCAAAAAATATAAACAGTAGTCTCTGTCCACAAGGAGCTTACACTCTAGGAAAACAAAACCTAACATACTTGAAGCACACAAGGGAATACAGGTAGATTCCCTCATGAACAAGATGTTTTCAAAATTTGCTTTGAGTTAATTTGGAATGTAGAACATATTTTACCATAGATACAGTAGTGACTGACAGAGGTTCATAAAACTTATATTTATCTGTGGCATAGTACTGATTTTGTGAACTGTATTTACTTTTCTATGGTCTTGTTTCCACAGGACATGTATTCTGACGACAGGAACATGTCTTTTTCTTCTTCTCTCTCCCTTTGGCACTGCCAGTGGGAACAGTTGCTGCAGTGAATTGGAGAAGAACATATTTTAGAGCCCCAGAGATAGAACACTGGAAGAATTTAAGAGACTTCTAGTCCTACTTCCTATCTGACATTTAGTTTGTCCTATAACATTCTTGCTGAATAGATTGTCCAGACTGTGCTTTTTTATCCCCAGTGGTGGGAAACACTTCCATTGAGCACCCCATTTAACATTTGTATAAATCTACTTATTAAAGCTTCTTATTTTGAGCTTAAGTCAGTCTTCCTCTACTTTTAACCATTCTTTAGTCCATTTCTCTTCACTCTTACATGAATAATCTTTCCTTTTCATCAATCCTTCTCGTTTTCTTCAGCTAGTTCTCATATCATTTCAGGTGTTTTTTTTTTTTTATTGTTTTAATCACTTTTTTCTGAACCTACAACATTTTTGCTAATCAGTAACTTACGCTATCAGAAAAGGTACCTTTGTGTGTTCATATACACGTATGGGCGTTGCAGTGAGGGTAGGGGATTTATATTAGTCTGCAAGGGCTGCCATAACAAAATACCACGGGTGGTTTAAGCAATAGGAATTTATTTTCTGATAATTCCAGAATCTAGAAGTCCAAGATCAAGGTGTTGGCAGGTTTGGTTTCTTCCGAGGCTTCTCCCCTTTGCTTGCAGATGGCCACCTTCTCACTGTGATCTCACATGGTCTTTCCTTTGTGCACGTGCATCCTTGGTGTCTCTTTATGTGTTGAGGTTTCTTCTTTTAAGGATGACAGATTGGATTGGGACCCACCCATATGACCTCCTTTAACCTTTTTTTTTAACCTCTATAAAGGCCCTATAGCCCAAAACTGTCATATTCTGAGGTAGCGGGGGTTAGGGCTTTAACGTGAATTTTGGGGGGGACATAATTTAGCCCATAACAGGCTTCATTACATACATATATGTTTAAGTCTTCAGTTAAAGATTTCTGAGTTAGGGATTGCTTGCTTTAGTGAAATACTCTGTTATTCAGAAAGATTGTTAATTGAAGTCTTGGTTTAAGTTTTGATTCTCTGTAGTTCTTTTAATGTTCAAAATACCAACAGCACTATATTCTGCCTTAGGAAAAGGAGACTTACATGTGCACTTTGTGACTGTGTGGAATAAATTCAATATTGTTTTCATATCTGCATTTTACCAGACACTGTAGGGAAGAAAAGAAAGAACTAGAAATAAAATCTTCTCCAAAGGAACTTCCAGTCTAGTTTTGGGAGACACATAGACATAAATACCTGTAAGTTTAATAACAACATAAAAGGAATCAAAAAGTATAGTTAATTGCCAAATAAATAAAAACCAAAAACCAAAATATCTAAATTGTACTTTAGAGAATACTAATGTGCTTTAAAATGTTAAATGGTTTTCACTGATATAAATGTTCCATGATCACAGAAGTTTCAGAATGGCTAGGTTAAATTATTTTTGAGTCCTTACTATAGGACTTCTCAGAGGCTTTAAAATAATAATATACATTGTGACTTTGAAAGAGTGAGATACAGTGGATAGTATTCACAAGTGTTCTAGACCATTGGTTAACACCTCTAAGCATGCTAATGTTCCTTGGAATATATTTTTGGAAATGCTAGTGTAGATAATAAAGATTATAAATTCAGACTAGTGTGAGACTGGTTTGAGAAGGCTGTATGCTTGACACTTGAACTTGGTCTTGAATTACGTGTAGCATGTGAGTAGAAAGAAGCGAGAGCGAGAGTGGACAGGCTAAATGGGAGAAACAAAGGTGTATAGATAGAAAACTCTAGGGGGCCAGGCATGGTGGCTTATACCTGTGATGCCAGCACTTTGGGAGGCCAAGGTGGGAGGATCACTTGGGGTCAGGATTTGAGACCAGCCTGGGCAACATACCAAGATTCCCCATCTCTACAAAAAATAAAAAAATTAAAAGAAAAAAAAAGAAAACTACTAACTCTGGGGGATGATGCAAAAAAATAATGTGAGTTAATATTGAAACATTGTTAATGTTTGCCTTTTAGTAGAAAGCTTTGGAAGCTGAAAGATTATTAGCCACTTACTGAATTCATATTACTCAGTAAGTATTGGGTATATAAGGATCTCCAAAGATGTAAGACCTGTGTTTAAGGATTTATTAAATTGGGGGACAAGACATATCTACATAGAATAATAAAAAAAAATGCTAAGTTCTAATTGAGTAGCTCAGCTAGTCAGTGGTTTGGAGGAGAGAGCGATCCCTTTTGCAGGCTTTACTCTAGTATTTATGTTGTGTAGGAACTAATTTGAAGAGAATACTCAGGTTTGATGATAGCTGCCTTTTGAGGAACACAGATGCTTCTTGACTTACCATGGGGTTACATCCTGATAAACCCATTTTAAGTTGAGAATACTGTAAGTAGAAAATGCATTTAATATCCTGATAAACCTGTAGTAAAGTAAAAAAAAAAAATCATTGATTAGTTGGGGACCATCTGTTTAGGTGAGAAGGTTATTTCTTGAGAGAACAAGGAAGGAGGTTTCATAGGGCTGCGGTCCTCAACCCCTGGGCTGTGGCCTGGTACTGGCCACGCATCACCGCCTGAGCTCCACCCCCTCAACCCCCCACCCCCACCTCCTGGAAACTGGTCCCCAGTGCCAAAAAGCTTGGGGACCGCTGGTGTAGGGGGTTGGGGATTTGAATGTGTAGAGAAAATTTATAATAACCATTGGGTTACCACACTGGTCATTTTAGGAATGGCAAGAAAGTAGTGAAGTTGATTGAGAGAATAACAGTAGAAGAGGAGAACAGAATTAATATACATTGTATCCAGCCACTTCCTCTATGTATATATCAGGTAAAGGATATAATTCTCACTTTACCAATGAGGAAATGGGCTTGGAGTGGTGACATAAGGTGCCCAAACTCTAGGGCTTTGAACTGAGATCCTTTTGATTTCCTAAGCTCATTCTCAGCCAGGTTAAGTCTTGGTGGGTACATATCACAGAGTGAAGGAGCTGATAGAATCGGGGATATTTTGTGAGAACAGAAGTGAAGTGACTGAGTAATAAAATAAGGTGGGTGGGGAGGACAATCAAATATTACCAGATGGGGGCTAAATAAAGAAGTCAGTGAACGGTCATGACCTCTACCCTCCTTGAAGCTTATAGTCCAGGGCAGGGGTCCCCAACCTATGGTAAGTTGTATAATTATTTCATTATATATTACCTTGTAATAATAATAGAAATAAAGTACACAATAAATGTAATGAGCCAAACCATCCTGAAACCATCCACCCTGCCCCTGCCCCTAGTCTGTGGGAAAATTGTCTTCCTTGAAAACAGTCCCTGGTACCAAAAAGGTTGGGGACCACTACTCTAGGTAGGGTATGTGTGGGCTGGTTAACGTCAACAACAAAAATATACAAAGATATACAGCAATTACAAATTGTGAGAATTGCTATAAATGAAAAGAACAGGTGCTATGAGAGAATACAAGCAGGATCCATCTCAGTTTAGATACAGAAAGTTTCACTGTATAGAGACTTTTCAGCTGAGCCTCGCAAGATGGTATATTAGTTTCCTACTGATGCTATAACAAATTACCCCAAATGTAGTGTCTTAAAACACAGATTTGTTTCCTTACTAGTTGGGAGGTTGGAAGTTAGAACTAGGTCTGAAGGGGCTAAAAATAAGGTTTTGGCAAGGCTGGCTCCTTCTGGAGGGTCCTGGGTTTGTTTCCTTGTCAATTCCAGGTGGTAGACGCTGCCCCTATGCTTGGCTCCTTGGCTTGCAAAAAAGAAAAAAAGAGTGAAATGAATAGAGAGTCCAGTTGTCAGGTTTTTACTTTTATATTTTTCTGTTTTAACTTATATTTTACTTCCCTGAACATTCTTTGGATTACCATAGTTTCTTACCACTAAGGCACTTTACTGTTGAACTGACCATTGTATTTAGGTAGATCATTAATGCCTGTTTACCTTTCATTCCCTGTTCATCTCTACTTGCCTCACATAAACATTGTTCACTTTCTAGTCCTGAAGTAGCATTCTTTTTATTTTATTCAGCTTTTCAAAACCACCTCCATTCTATGAAGCATTCTAGATTAATTTTATTTGTCAGAAGCCACTTCAAGGGTGCTATCAAAATATTCTTAGAGTTTGTGAATGTGTTGTTTTGTTGACATACTTGTAACCTTTTATGTGGCTTAGAACAAGGTTCTACTTTAATATAGTTAGGCTGCAAATTGAGAGTAATTAAGTGCCCTTAGTTTATGCTAGATTAAAAAAAATAGCATAGAAATAGTTGATATTCTTTTTTGACTCAATTTTTTTATGTTGACATCAATGTATTTTGAATTTCTGAAGTATTTTTTTCAGAATCTTTCTGATCTCTTACAGAAGTTTTCTTTTATCGCCTGAGGCTGTAGTAATATAGTTGAGACCATTCAGAAATTTGAGGATAAGATTAGTGTCTCTCTGGGAAAGAAAAAAATACTAAAAATTGTGTATAATTATTTCTTATGTTTCAAATTGTGATTTATGAAAATCGAATTGAACTGATGTGTTAAAAAGTTCAGGTTTTGGGTAGTGGGTATCATCCCTTTTATGTGACTGTCTCATATTTTTATTTAATTTAGATGGAAAACGGGTAATGAACAATATGAAATTCAATTTAGAAAGAAGAAGGTGGTGATAATAGGTAAAGGTAAGTGTCTAGAATGCTAAATAATAAGAGTGTATTTTTACTTAATGATTGTTTTTACCAATTCTTTTAGGAAGAAAGATTTAATAGCATAGACTTTTTTATATCAGACTATATGAGTTATCACAGAATACCTTTAGACTTGTTATTAGATTTAAAGGTATCATTTTTTTCTTTCTTATAACTAGCTTCCATTGTCATTATCATTACTATTATTAATATTGTTTTTGCTTATGGAATCTTTGTATGAGCATAATGGAATATAGCTTAAGGTTCTGTATCTTCAACTGGGGACAGCAGGACATATCAATTCATTTACCTATATTTGTTAGCTTTGAGGGATATCATTGTGTTTATGGCATGTGTATCACTTTCTATTAGGTCATTAAATATGAAATGTCTGATTTCGAATCAGAAGTTTATCATATCTCAAACAAGAAGCAGTACACATAATCAAAGTATGCGCCCAAACTATTGACACAGTTTTGCCATCTTAATGGTAGCTTGTTTATGCCAGCAGCAAAGAATCCGGAGAGTGAGTGGTGATTAAATTGGGAAAGGTGTTTTCCACAGCTTGTTGAGAATTGAATATTTTTCCTTCAAAGAAGTGGTCCAAAGCCTAGAAGAGGTGGTAGTTGGTGCAAGATCTGGTGAATATGGTGGATAACAGAGGGTTTCCAAGTCCAGCTTCTGTAGTTTGAGCAGCGTTGTTTGTGCAACATGTGGTTGAGTGTTGTCTTGCAAAAGGATTGGCCTATCTCTATGGACCAGTCTCGGCTGCTTAATCACAGGCATCCTTATCATTTTGTCCAGTTGGTTGCAGTAGACATCCACTGTCACTGATTGACCAGGTTTCCTGAAGCTGTAGTGGGTAATGCTGGCGCTGGACCACTGAACAGACACCATTAGCTTTTTTTTCCCCCCAGCATATTATGGGGATACAAATGTTTAGGTTACATCTATTGCCTTTGCTATTAGCTTTTTTTGATGAATACTCGGTTTTGGACTGTGTTTTGGCACATAATCTTTGTCTAGTCATTGTGCCAAACACTTGTGATTGTCAAAAAGAATCCATTTTTCATCACATTTAACAATCTGGGGTAGACATGGTTCGCCTTTATGTGGTGACACCAAAGAAAGGCAAGCTTCGAGACAATTTCTCTTCTGATGCTCATTTAATTCATGCGGTACCCATGTATCCAGCTTCTTTACCTGCCCATTTCTTTCAAATGGTCCAATATTGTTGGAATAGTAATGTCAAACCTTGCTGCTAATTCATGCATAGGTTGAGATGGATTCGTTTCCAACACAGCTTTCAGCTCTTCATTATCCACCTTGGTCTCAGGTTGCCCATGTGGCTCATTTTCAAGATTAAACTCACCATAATGAAACTTCTCAAACCATCGATGTACTATGCATTCATTAGCCACATCCTACCCAAACACTTCATTGATATTTTGAACTGTCTGTGCAGTATTGGTTCCACAATGGAACTCACATTAGAAAATAACAGGAATTTTTAACTTATCCATGGTTTCACAAAAATTGCTCCAAAAAAAAATTTGAAAGATAATCACAAGCCAAATCAGGCGTTTGAAAGAATGAGGATGTACCTTCACAATAAAAATAAAAAAAGAAGTGTCAAAGTGAAATGTTGGAGATATCAGTTGTCAAACTTAATACTTAAGGAAATCAGACATTTCATATTTAATAGCCTAATAACCTCATTAAGTACAGTTGTTGCTACTTTTTAAGCTCAATTTGTGTTGGATAAAAACCTTTCAGGTTGGTAGTAGAAAAACTTTCATTGAGTGAAAGTGTACAAAATGAATGTTCCTGTTTTAAAAAATCAGTTGAGATTGAGGACAAAAATGGGAGGAGAGGTATAATAGGATTTCATAGAAGAATATTAAAGATACTTGGGCCAGGTGCGGTGGTCAACATGCTTAAGTCCAGCACTTTGGGAGGCTGAGGTGGAAGGATTGCTTAAGGCCAGGAGTTTGAGACCAGCCTGGGCAACAGAGTGAGACCCTGTCTCTACAAAAATAAAAAAAATTAGCTGGGCATGGTGTTACATGCCTGTAGTCCCAGCTACTTGGGAGGCTGAGGCAGGAGGATTGCTTGATCCCAGGAGTTTGAGGTTACAGTGAGCTGTGAGCCACTGTATTCCAGCCTAGGTGACAGAACAAGACCCCATCTCTTAAAAAAAAAAAAAAAAAAAAAAGACATTTGCAAGACAGCTAGATCTTTTTTGAAGTGTTAGAAATGCTTGGAATTGAGAGAAGTATCCAAAATAAAGGAATATGGGGTTACATGGAATCACTTTGGGTAGTAATTTTTTATTCTGTGAAAGAAAATGGGTTTGAGTGGTCCCTAGTAGATGATTAGATCTCAGTAAAGGTTTGTGAAGGTTTGTGAACCTCTCCTTTTTGCCTTAAAAAAAAAAAACGAGGAAGTAGTAGTTTTCATGGCTAGAAAGGGGCAATTGTCATTTTAAAAATTAACCTCCTGAAACTTATATACACACACATATATGTGTGTATGCATGTGTATGTATTCATATACATGTGCAACCATATATGTATACACGCATATATAAATACATGCTGGGTGAAGAGAGAACGCCTCAGTGCTAGCCTGTTATACTAGTGTTGCATCAAATGAAGAAGGAATAGAAAGAAGAACAGAGGATTCTACTGCAGCATGAGAAATTGTATTAATAATTACACATGGAGATGTACAGACATGGAATGATACTGAGTATTAGAATTGGTTACCAAGAGAAAATGGAGTTTGTTTCTTCAACTTTAAAATACAGTGGTCTTTAAAAATAACCTGCTTAGAATTTTTAATGGCTCCCTATTTGCTGTGGTATTTAAGTCCAGATTAGTCTGTCTGACTTTCAAGATCTGTAATCTGAGGCTCTGCCCAACCTAATTTTCTTACCTACCCAACCTAATTTTTGTTCTTTAATAAATCCCTTCTGATTCTTTCAGCCTGTTTTTTTTTTTTTTTACATTTTCCTATGCTTGACACACTCCTTCCTGTCGCTCTCACTTTGCTAGTGCAATTGCCTCTGACTAATTTTCCTTCTTCTCTCTTGTCTTCATCTAGTAGCTGTTAATTATATCACACCACACCTTTTCTTCTCTGAATTCCTCTTGTACTTTCATTCATTGTCCTTAGTTTAGCATTTGATTCTCTAATGACTTACATGTCTTAGGTCTTTCTCTTCATTTAGATTACGTTCTTTAGAATAGGGACCTTTTTTTCTGTTTTATGTCATGTGCAGTGAGGAGCTTGAGAGCTGCATGTAGTTTTAGTGCTGATTGGTTCTACCTTGTTTGTAATGTGCCCACTTAAATGTCCAGTGGTAGAAGAGATGGTGCTCTTTCTTCTGGAATGGTTGGTATCTTCTGTTTGTTCTTAATTTGGTCTTACCTTGAAACTGTTTTTGTTTGTTCTTTTTTAACTTAGAAAACTTTTGACTTTTTACTGGAGTGTCTCTTATTTTTTATTTAAATTTTTTTTGTTTTTGTTTTTTTCTCTAGAGTGTGTGTCTTCACCTCTTTTTGTTGATCTAGATGGGTTGTCATCGTCATTGATGTTCTCTTCTTTTTAGTCTGCAGGTTTTTTTTTTACTGATGGTAACTGATTTGAGAAAATTTAATGTGAAATTAGCATTGAAATTTGTTACCTACTCCAATTAGGATTTGTAGACTGCAAAAAATCCTTCTGAAGTTTTCACCTATAAATTTATATCAAGATAATTTCAGGTAAGGTAGTAGTTTCAAAAATAAGAGCATATGAAATATATTGCTTTAAATTATATAATTATCGTAACTAGGCAAAAGAGTTATTTTTCTGACTATTTGGGGAATCTGGTTCTAGCTGTAGATAAATTGATTTTATGCTATCTTGACTTTTAGATTATTTTGAATGCCAAATTTTTTAAGTCAAAAGGATTATTTTTTTAATCTCTAGTTTCACAAACTTCTTTGGCCTTGTACTTCTGTGTCAGGCTTTTTTGGGGGTATAAAGGACTGTCAGTATACTATGTTAATGATCCATCTTTTTAGTTCATTTTGCTGCCTTGAACATCTGTAGTGTGTAACTATTTAATATTTACCTAGCTTTGTTTTACTTCCTAATGAGATTAGAGTAAATGGAGATGGCAGAAAATACAAATTTTTCTTTCAGCATTGAATTGTGATTGAATTTGATTTGTTTACTAGTAAATCACAATAAGTTACAAAATCTTAAATATGCTAATTTATTTAAAATTAAATTAATATATCTTAAGATTAAATGAAATTAAATGAAAATATCTTTTTATGGCTGAAATTAGTGTACAATTCTTTTGTATATGCATTGCTTCCATTCAGATTTAAACATTGCATTTATTTCTCTTCAGAGAAAGTATAGCTAACAATTTTATAATAATCCTTTACTGTGAAGAAAGTTACTATCCTGATTTATATTTTATAGAAGCTAGCGTTAAAACAGAATGCTTTCTTATACTCCATCCCATCATAGTTACTGAAATTATTTGTGTTAGTGTTTTACTCTGTGACTTGGGGTTATTCTACTGGATCTTGCTTAGTATAGAATTGAATTGAGATTGGTATATGTTTTGGGTCCTGGTCCATAACATCATCTGTGTTTTAGCCAAATATATGGAGAGTGAGTGTAATTCAAATACAACTCAGTTTCAATACATATTTACTGATCATCTATAATTTGTCAGGTACTGGGTCTTGGGGATGAGTTAGTGGGAAGAAAACCGCCAAAATCCTTGCCTACATGGAATCTACATTCTGGTGGGGTTGGGACACAGATGATAAGTAAGATAAATAAGTAGAATATATAGTATCCTAGAAGTGATAAGTGCTTTGAAGAAAAATAAAGCAAGGGAAGAGTTCAGGGAATATTAGGTATTTGGGAGTAGGGGGATGGAAAGATTAAAAGGGACATTTGGGTAAAAATCTGAAGAGGTAAGGGAATAAGCTGTATGTATTCTAGGGGGAAGACTGTTCCAAATAGAATGAATCTTTCCCTTTTCAGATTTCTTTTTCAGATGGTTAAGTTTATTGGAACCATTACAGCTAGGTAGGTACTATTGTACGTTCACCCAAGCTTTGTACCCTAACAGAATGTCCAGCAAGGAAGTGAAGACTGCTCTAAAAAGTGCTAGAGATGCAATCAGAAACAAAGAATACAAAGAAGCTTTGAAACATTGTAAGGTAACCAATATTTTTTCTTCCACAATAAAAGTATGTTATCCATTTATAAACATTATTGATTTGTAATATGAGAGTTATTTACTTTCCAAATACAACAAAAGTGCTAAGGCCATTTAGTAGAACCATTAGAGTGATTGAACTAATTAATAACCCCCAATTAGTAGGATAAACTACTACTGCCATACTTAATTTTGTCTTTCTCTGTATTGATAATTTACCAAAGCCAAGTTTTTAAAACATGAATATACCATAGGTGTCTTTTGATGGTTGTATAATGGAATGCTACTATATCTTAAAGTTTTCATTCTTTAATGGTATGTTGACATTCTAATTCTATTTGGTTTGTGGATGGGAAAATCAAGATTCTAAAGCTCCTTTGTATTATGATGGGAATGTTTCCATTCAGAGGAAGAAATTGAATGCACAGGAGAGACAGAGGGTAGTGGTAGAAGTGAAGTCATCCGTCGGTAAGAGATGAGGAGACCCAGAGCTCTAACTCTTCTTTAGTCTTAGCAGGAGAGAAGATGGGTGCAGATCCATAGTGTCAGGTTTGTAGATTTGGTGGTAGGAAGGTAAGAGCATTCTTCTCCAGTGGCTTCTATTTTCTTGGTGAAGTATAAGCTAAGACTGGGAGAGGACTTGTATAGGAGGTTAGAGACAAAAGAAGATATGAAATAGTTGTTTATTGAAAACAAACTTACTGGTAAGGATTGGAAAGATTGACAGGACTGGTGATTACCCATTTAAAGTTTCAGGTTATTAAAATGAAATCAGTGAACTCAGTTGTAGTCTTCTCCCTTCATATTCACTTCTTAGATTTGGAGATGGGCATGAAGAGATTCAACTATGGATGATGAGAAATATGAGAGGAAAGAGGCAAAGGAGTTGAGGATGTGATGACAAGGGAGTGATGATAGTGATGGGTTAGTCATGGAGTCTAAGCTGGGTAAGAAGGGATGAGAAATGGGCTGGTAGGTAGTGGGAAAAGAGGGTGGCATCAAAAATTAGAGATATCAGAGTTTAAAGAATTGTTACCTGGGACTGCTGTAGTAATTGAACTTGGAGAATCGGAGAGGAGCAGAATCATAGCTTGTTGGAAATTGAGATTTTGGATGGCTGAGTAGTGTGAAGGTTAAGTAACTGAGAGGCCATAGTGTTCAATGGGCTATCAACGTGAATGTTAGAACAAATACAGTTATCAAGATGGAGAAGGATACAAAATTTTCATTGAAGGAAAGGGATATTGCTAAGAGTTTGGTAGATGGTAGCAAGAAGGAGGATATTTTTGGTATTATAGTTGGATGGCTTGAGCTTCAATGATAGTGGTGTTTTTCAAGGAGAGAGGGTCAGAAGAGGAATGTAGGTGACAGAGTGAGCCAGGAGAACACCTTTCTCACTTCCTGGTCCTGTGGTATGTGGGATACAAGAGAAAAGAAGTCAGCTGCAGCATGTAAGATCTGTAGGGGAATTAGCCAAGTTTTACTTGAGGCAGAACTTGATGCAGTTAAAAGAAAGGTTGAAAATATGAAATCTTAGCTGATTCAGATTGGAAGGCCCGGGACACAATGAAGAATTTAGGAGAATGGTAGAGAGGGAATTGGGCAAGATTGGGGTATATACACCGCAATATGAGGATGAGATTCTAGGGGTAAAGGATGCCCCTTTGATGTTTAGGTTTCTAGGGGTGACTGAGCCCAGCAGGCTTGTGAGACCAAGATAGTACTAATCCTGATATAGAAGAAGCTGGGCAGTCTGCTCATACAGGGGGCAGTTTGGGGTCAGATGGCAAGAAAAGGAGACTTATTTAACTAACGTGCATCTGAGTCTGTTTCTATTATTATATACAGCAGCACCATAGCCATCTTCTTTCTGTAGGTTTTCTGTAAAATTCAGATATAAATTCCACCAATTGGCTCCAAGTTTATACTGGAGAGACCAATTATAAAACACAAATGGAGAACTAATCAGTTACAAATGCCTGATTACTTTAGTAATTCAGAATTTTGATTGAGAGTTAATTAATTTTTTAATAAAGAAACGTTGCATCTTAGTGTATTTGCTGTGGTTTTGTCAGATCATTACTTTGTCTACCTGTGGGGCTTTATAACTTGGTATGAGCATCCCCTCAGGGAGGCCTTATCTGGTTTGTGCAGAGTTAGGTACTTTTTTCTCTGTATTCTCTCAGAACCTCATACCAGCTTTCACCACATTGTTGTAACTATTTCCTTAAAAATCTGTTTCAGATTCTGAAAACCTGATCATCAGGCAGATAGATACTCAGTACTTACTGATTGTTGGTTGATATGGCATTTATCATTTGTTCAGCAATTATGTGCCAGCCATTGTAGTTGGTATTGGGAATATAAGCATTAATAAGGCCTCAGTGTTTAGAGCTTAACTTTGGTAGTTACCTCATTGTTGTGTTATTGAAACCGCAAGGATTTGGTCTAGGTCCATTGATCATTGCACAAAGATCCAATTATTGAGACAATGAGGATGGCCAAGGAAGAAAGGAATCTTTTATTATGACAGATGTCTTGCTAGGAGAATGGGAGAAGCTGCCTTAAATCTGTCTCTCAGACTAACAAAGATCATGGGCTTTTAAAGGAGGGGGCCACGTGCCTTAGGGCAGATTGTGATGTAACTAACAAGGGGTTACATGCATGGGGGCAGGTTGTGGGGGGATTGTGAATCTTGGAAACAGGAAACCTACCCAGGGGCCTTCAGAATCTCAGCTCCTTTTTCTTGCAGAAAATCCACCATTTCTGGGAAACAACTCAAAATGTCAAGTAGTTAAGGGAGAGGATTATTAAAAATATATATAGGGGTTATTGAAATTTGTTCATAGATCTGGTTACAGTTGTGGTTTAGGAGGCAGCATTATTGAGTTTGCTGAAGTCAAAATGTAGAGACGAATCTCTAAGTTTAACATTTTATTTGGGGAAGCAAGAACTGCAATTTGGGGAATACACATAGCCTGGGTAGTTTTTTGTGTGTCTGTAAGAACAAAGAGAATGTTAGGAGTTTTGTATTAGAAGGAGAAATGTTATGTATTGTTTTGAAAGAACAAATCTAGCTTGATACTAGAGAAGCTTTTGGAAGCTGGCAAGCTCTGATTAGTGAGTGATGTCAGTAGGTAAAACCAGTCTTAGCTGCAGGTCATTTCAGCAGCTACTAGGTAAAACTGGTCTTAGGGTTACAGCAGACTGTCTCAGCAGCTGGGCTTGTGGAAAATTTAATTCTTGGAGAGCAGGTGCTATGTGCCTTGAGTACTTTTTCCTCCTGGCGCTTCTACTCTTGATTTAGTTGGATGTGATAAGAATGATCAATTTGTTTTTTTTTGTTTTTTTTTTGAGACAGAGTCTCACTCTGTTGCCCAGGCTAGAGTGAGTGCCGTGGCGTCAGCCTAGCTCACAGCAACCTCAAACTCCTGGGCTCAAGCGATCCTCCTGTCTCAGCCTCCCGAGTAGCTGGGACTACAGGCATGCACCACCATGCCCGGCTAATTTTTTCTATATATATATATTTTTTTAGCTGTCCATATAATTTCTTTCTATTTTTAGTAGAGATGGGGTCTCGCTCTTGCTCAGGCTGGTCTCGAACTCCTGAGCTCAAACGATCCGCCCACCTCGGCCTCCCAGAGTGCTAGGATTACAGGCGTGAGCCACCGCGCCCGGCCAAGAATGATCAATTTGTATAATCAATGTTCCCAGATAGACTAGAACTTTTGTTGTATTTTGGTGACAGATTGCTAGAAGTGTTATGTGGATGCACATAAGCCTAGTAATCTGACTGGTTCAACTCCTGGAAATGTTCTTATTTTCTCTAGAATATGTACAACCTTATTAAGAGGCAGATTTCATTTTAGCTACTGGTTATGTTTTTCTTTCCATAGAACATACTTGCTTTCTGTTTCAAGCTATTTTATTTTACTTCAGTAAGTAACTATTATTTCTGAAAGCAGTATCTCTACATACAATTTTTATTCCAATTGACAAGTGTTGTTTAAACATTCATCACCACTATTTATTTTGAACATATTTGATATAGTCACATTAAAGTGAATCTACTTTCCTAACCTATAATTTCAGTGAAAAATCCATCTGTCTTATATGGGGAAACTATCATGGTAGAGGAAAATAAGAGAGTTGGATGAAGTGAAATGAGATGGAGAACAATTTTGTGAGTTATGATCAATAGCATCGGTGGAGGCAGGCAGAATGGTCTTTTTATACCCAGTGTTCACAAGGAGCCAGGAGAGGAAGTTGGTGAAGGTGTCAGGATTATTTGGGTAGCTTTTTAAAAGTATACTTCATATTTCAAACCGCTTACAATCACTGATACTGTCCAACCCCCTTTTTCTCTGAGGAAACTGAAACCAGAGAAGTTAAGTGGTATTCTGAAGGCCACTCAGTTAGTGGTAGATACAGGTTTCCTGACTCGTAGACTGTCTTTTTGTTATTGTTTGTTCATTTACTTCCAAAATTTAACTACTTACTCCTTTAATTTTTTTAACAGACAGTGTTAAAACAAGAGAAAAATAACTATAATGCCTGGGTTTTTATTGGTGTTGCCGCAGCTGAGCTAGAACAACCTGACCAGGCCCAGGGTGCCTATAAGAAAGCTGCTGAACTAGAGCCAGACCAATTACTAGCTTGGCAGGTATGTAGAAAATTTTTTTCCTTTTATTATGGGAAAAGTTTTTTTTTTGTTTGTTTTTCAAAATACAGGTAAGAGCATTAAAATATGCATTTAAACCTGCATTTGCCCCATGTAAGAAAAAAATTAAATTTATTGGTCTTCTAAATGTAAAAATTAGTTTTAAAAAAAAGTGGTGCCAAGGATGTGGTTTACTACTGTTTAACATGCTAACTAATGGATTATTTCTAAATAGGAGGACTCAAATTGAAATAATTATATGAACATCCAGCTTAATTATGTATGCATATAAAGATTTATCAAGAATATTCTTTATGCTTACATGAGGAAATGTATATTAATATGTTTTCTAAAAGTAAAATAATATAAAAGTGTTCTGTTTTCTATCTTTGAGTACAAGTTAAATTCTTTTTTCTTACTTAATGGTCTTAATGTTTTTTAGTTGGATTCTCCAACTTTTTTATATTTAATAACTTTAATATAAAGTTATTTCATATCTCAATCACATCTTTGAAACTGATTAATAGAAGGTAGTAGGCTCTGGAGAGTGTGAACCTGTTTGTCTCGGGTTCACATGAATAAGCACTTGAGTGAGGATATCTGGTAACACACCTAGAGAAATGGCAGCTTTTATAATAAACTGATTGTTTTATGATATCTGATCTTTATTTGAAGCAAAAGTGATAATTTTCACAGACTATTTGGATTATTTTTGTCTGACAGTATCATAAAAGTAGTGTCATATAGAATAGGTCTTAAAATTCAATCTTCTCCCCACACCCACACTATGGTAAATGGTAGAAATAATGGATATGCTAACTAGCTCTACAGTGGTGGTCATTTCACAATGTATACATATATCAAAACATCAAGATATATACCTTAAATATGTACAATTTTATATGTCAATGGCACTTCAATAAAGTTGTTTAAAAAACATGCTGAAATTTTAAAAAAGAAGTGTCACATGGTAATGTCTTAGAGGGTAGGATTGTAGAATAACCACTAAAAATGTTTTTTTATTGTGAAGCACTTCAGCTATATTTTCAAAAGTAAAGAGAATGGCGTAATGAACCCCTTTCTGCCCGTCACCCAGATTCAACAAACATCCACTTTACCTATTCCTTCCTACCCCCAATTGGAGGCCAGTCCCAGACATATCATTCCATCTGTAAACTATAGTAATCTTTTATCAGAAATAATCTGAATAGATTATTACATTATTTAGCAAAATAAATGAATGTGGAAACATCCAGTGTTTTGGAAGAATAATCATTATTACATCCACTTTTAGGGGTTAGCAAGCTTGTATGAGAAATGCAATCACATAAATGCTAAGGATGACTTACCTGGTGTGTACCAAAAGCTTCTGGATCTTTATGAAAGGTAATGAATTTATGGTGAAAGACCAGTTTCTTTGAAAACTTGAATTAGAATAAACTGATTAAAAATCATATGGAAATACTCCAAACATCTACTGGGAATTGGGAAGCATTTGTCTTTCAAATGTTTGTGACAGAATCTCTCAACTGTGATTGAAATAGAATCAAAACACTACAAGTAAGAGGATGGACTAATTTTGGAACTTTTATATTATTTTCGGTCAATATAATGGAAGATAATATTTCTTAAACTTTTTTTTTACAAGGAGCTCATTTTACATACTTTTTACTATAATATTAAACAAGATATGATACGTTCTAATTTAAAATGGTACCTGACAATATTATTTGGATATTTAAATTTTAGTGTTTTAAGTCCTTAGTTGTTTTCATTAATCAGATTCAAAATCCTTTTTTTTTCTAAGTGTTGACAAACAGAAGTGGTGTGATGTCTGTAAGAAACTTGTGGATCTGTATTACCAAGAAAAGAAACACCTAGAGGTTGGTGAATGATTTTCTGGGGTCCTAGACTTCTTTTAATCAAGCCATTATTAGAAGAAAAACTTTATTTAGCTTAACAGAAAAGCAAAAATTAATATGTAGTATGATATTGAAAGAATTTAAGAGATAATACAAATTACAGAGCTTTGGAAACAATACATTGGAATTCAAATTTAAGGTATCATAACTTCAAAACCAGGGTATAAAAAAGGAAAAGTGTCATCTGCAGAACTTAGTAGCCCATTTGTGGTGTCTCCATAGCTGATGGTACAAGTTATGGGAATTGGGGCATGTTATCATCATTCTTGTAAATACTCTGGTATCTCAGTCATACTTCTAATATAAGGGCTGTGTGGATTTGCCTAATCAACTTATTTTTGTGGAGTTTATAATAGATGAGGTTCTATGCTTTTGTAATTTTTGTGTATTAACAGATAAAAAAAATTTGTAAATTTTACATTTTTATTGGCATTTTTAACATTTAAAGTAAAATAATCATTTTAAATCTCCTTTTCAAATAGGTGGCTCGAACATGGCACAAATTGATAAAGACACGGCAGGAAGAAGGTGCAGACAACCAAGAGCTTCATCAACTATGGAAGAAATTGACTCAGTTGCTGGCTGAGAGTACTGAGGATCAGAATAATGAAACTCAGCAATTGGTATTGACTCATTTATTCCTCAAGTTTGTTCATGAAAATTGATCATTTAATTGAATTTAGAAATTAGAAACATAATGAAATAATATAGAAGAGTACTGTATATCAGATTAGGTATTTTATAAATGTACAATTTTAAACTGATAGAGGCTCTTCCTAATTAAGTCAGAATTACTGGTCTGCAGTCTTATACAAAGTCTAGATGGAGTGGAATTGGTAGTCAAGGTATCAGAATTTCATTCCCTGTAATCATAAGAATCCACGATAAAGGAGTAGTTCAATCACTGTATAAAAGAAACTGTGAAAACCATGTTTCACAAAACTACTATAATTTCTAAAAAGTTATAGTTTAAAAGTGTTTTTTTACACTTATGATCTACGAATAATGAATAACTTTGAGGTTTAACAATTCCACTAGAATATTTATACCTAGAATATATTCCTTTTAGATGAGCAGATTTTTGGGTAATTGGAAATCATTTTAAAAGACAGTAAGAAAACTGATTTTGAACCATAATTGGAAAATGTCTCCATTATTCTTTTTTTAATTGATAAGTGTAAAAGTCAGCTTAAGTTCTTATGATAGTAAATAGCTACCCAATGAACACTAAATTGAATGGAATTTTTAAACCTAAACAATTATAGGTTCCATGTAGGATGGGAAGTTCATTTTTTTGTTTGTTCATTTGTTCACTCATTAATTTGTTCTTTTATTCAGAAAATATTTATTGAGAACCTATTACAGGCAGTGTCCTAAGAGCTGGGGATAAAAATGTGAGAATAAGAT
Organism: Eulemur rufifrons; assembly: GCF_041146395.1. NCBI lineage: Eukaryota > Metazoa > Chordata > Mammalia > Primates > Lemuridae > Eulemur > Eulemur rufifrons. The sequence goes on along the minus strand of NC_090999.1, from coordinate 65,518,371 downwards.
TTCTATTTGTGTGATAACGTGGTTTATCTGTTCATAGATTCAGTTGTAGAAAAAATTGAACAGTGACAAAATTAGGTAGCTTATATCATTATAATATAGCTTTATTATTTTCCATAAAATAGTATAGATTATCAGAGTATCTAACACATACCAAAATGAATAAAATGCCTTTTTGGATTGTCTATACTACACTTATCCATGAAAGAGAATTACTTACGATTTTAAGAATTGATTTCTGGCCGGGCGCGGTGGCTCACGCCTGTAATCCTAGCACTCTGGGAGGCCAAGGTGAGCGGATCGTTTGAGCTCAGGAGTTCGAGACCAGCCTGAGCAATGAGCGAGACCCCACCTCTACTAAAAAATAGAAAGAAATTATATGGACAGCTAAAAATATATATAGAAAAAATTAGCCGGGCATGGTGGCGCATGCCTGTAATCCCAGCTACTCGGGAGGCTGAGACAGGAGGATCGCTTGAGCTCAGGAGTTTGAGGTTGCTGTGAGCTAGGCTGACGCCACAGCACTCACTCTAGCCTGGGCAACAGAGTGAGACTCTGTCTCAAAAAAAAAAAAAAAAAAAAAGAATTGATTTCTAACTGTTAAGAATAGGATAAAAAAGCTTTTGGGGGGTTTATTATCACCTTGAATACTGAGTTTTCAGAAAAGATGTGTCGTCTGTTTTTCATTTGGAATAATTTTATTACTATTTTAAAAAAACCTGTTATGTTAGACTATTTGAAACTAAGTTTCCTTCTTTGAAATATCGTTAAGTTTATCAGAGCAGTAAAATTTTACTTATTTATGTAGACTTTATAGCATACTTTCCAAAGAAAATTTGAGGTATTATGGATTTTTGTTAAGTCATGAATATTCATTTTAAAAACGTAGAACATGTAACCAAATGAATGGTATGAAGTACTTAAAAGTGCTTGCCCTGGATTCTACTATTGTTGTTCTTGTTCAAGAAATACTTAGAAGGCCTCTTTTGGAATTTCCTTCAAAGTCAGTTAATACTACATAAAAGAAGTGATTTCATTATAGTTCCATCAGATCTGTTTTTCTTTTACCAAAAGTATAACTCAGTTTCATGAAAATTTTTTTTGAAGGTTAAGATTTACTACCATTGAAGATGTTTCAAAGCATATGCTAGTGATCTCAGAAATGTTTTAAAAATGATGTGAGCAATACCATCTATACTAGCATTTAAGACTATACTCTGTTTGACTACTTTGTAGGCAACAGCAAGCACTTAGAAGAATGTTTTGTTAAATTAATGTTGTTAAATTTATATTGTCACTTACTAGTTCAGTGCAGTGTAATGGCCAGTTGGAGTACAATGTACTCTAAAATTTACATATACATTTTTTTCCTCATTGAAATTGTCAGGGTCTAGTTAAAGGTACAGTTTGTATAAGGATGTATACGTTCAACCATTTATCACATTGGTCATTTGAGTATACTACAGATGATAGCTTTTTTGTTCATTTCAGCTTTTAACTGCTTTTGAGAATGCACTGGACTTATCAGATAAGATTCCTAGTGAAGATCACCAAGTACTTTATAGGCATTTCATTCAGTGTTTATCCAAAGTAAGTTGATTTTTTAAATCTCTAATATGACTGTTATATATTTCTCATTGGGAAAGTGCTCACAAATACATTGTACTATGACTGGAATTTAGTTTATTTTGCTTTTATATTTTCAAGTTTCCTCATGAGACTGCTAGGTTGAAGAAGGCCTGTGAAGGAATGATAAACATCTATCCCACTGTACAGTATCCATTAGAAGTGCTTTGTTTGCATTTAATTGAATCAGGTAATTTCTTATTTATCATATTGTGTGTCCTAGAGGCACGTGATTGTGTGGGAGTGATGCTGCTATCTATCAGAAAGTGATTTAATGCCTACCATGTGTAAAGTATTGTTTCAGTATTTCTGGACATAAAAGGAAGTACAATATGTAATCTTTGTGTACATGAAAAAGCTAATAGATGTAGGGAAGTACAGTGATAGGAATTATGAGTTATTGAATTCATTGTTGATCAGTGAAGTCTTTTTGATGGTGGAAATTGATGGGGGGCTCTTAAAATTTCATAGATATTAGATAAACAGGAGGAGGTGAAAGGTGATGGCATGAGCAAAAATGTGGAGCTAGATGCATTCTTTAGGGATAGTAAAATAGGTTTGTTTGCTATAGTGGAAGGAATAACTAAGGTATATTTTAACTAAACAGGTTAGACTGTATTACATGGGGCCACAAATATTATGAGAAGGATTTTAGGAAAGTTTAACTTTCTCAGTCATAGTGTCACAAGTACATTGTTATGAATACTGTAATAATACAAAGTAATGAAGTTTGTGAATGACTGTTTTTAATGAAATAGAACATCTTCATGTTGGAGAGTATGTTGCTGTGTATACTTCATGTTACTGCATCTTCATGTAGTTTCTTTGGGGGAGGAGAGAAATGATGACAACTAGCTTTCTAGGAGTTGGCAAACCTGTAGCTATGGATGTCTTGTGTCCAAGTCTGGTATTCAGACAGTTTACAAGAGGCTGGCCATATTGGTTTTTCTCACCAGCTTCTGTCCTTTTGTCAGCGTCTGTGCTAAATAGATTGCTTTTTAAATAATTTGAATCTCACTCCTGCCGATGCCTATATTCACTTGAGGTGAACAAGTTCATAGAAATCAGTCACTGAAATAGAAATAATAGTACATATGCTATTGTGGTAGTGATTGTAAATTATTGCAGAGCTTCACTAATCCATTTAATTTTTTTTTTCAGTTGGTTGCTAAATGAGCATATACTTGGGAATGTTTTGTATGTGAATGACCCTGACATGTGTCATAGTAGAAAAATGGTTGAAAACTACTGCTAGAGATAATTGAGGGAAAATTCCTGGTGGAAAATGACTATTTTACCTATTTTGATTCTTTCCACTTTAGCTATTCTTTATAAGTTCTACCTGTACTTTTTTTTTGCGGGGGGGCGGGGGGGGGGGCGGTATCTGAATAAAAACAAAAATGCTGTTGCCTTCAGTCCTGGATTTTTTTGGTGACATGTAAGCAGATTCTCTTTTTCTTACATTAACTGAGTGAAAGATAGACTTACTGGAGCACTTTTCACTACCAGGAGAAAAGAAAACATAAAAAGTATCATAGTGAATGGATTTAGGAAGTATAAAGTCTTAAATTAACATGGTGTGCAGCATAGATTGTATGGAAGATAGGCTAGATTGAGTGGACTAAGTGATGATAGGAATGAATGAACTAGGAGTATGATACTGGTGATAGAAAGGAACAGATGAATGAAAAGAATAAAAGTGACTTCTTAGAGGTAAAGGGAGGGAAAAATCCATTTTAACTTTCAGCTCTCCTTACAAGTTGGCCCAGTAAGGCATGATGGTTTGTATGAAAGGTAAGTTGTTAAGAGGAGATGTTAATGGGCAGTCAAGGGGAAATGCCCATGGTGGTTTGCAGATGAGAGATTGATGCTAAGGGTAGACATATTGTTTGGAAGTCATTTGCATGTAGGTGAAAGTGGAGTGGAGTAGATGACATCAGAGGAGGAGTGAAGGGGAAAAGACTGAGAAATGTACTTTGGGCAATGCTGGCTGGTTTGAAGGGAAAGGGAGGGAGAAGAGGAAGAGAGGAAGTGGAGGACATAGAAGGGGAGAGGTCAGAGAGGAAGGTGGGGGACTCTGACAGGAAGCAACACAAAACACAGTGAAAGAACATTTCAGAAAGATTATTATGGTCTGTCTTGACAGATAAGCAACTGATTTTATGATTAGGAGGCCTTTATTAAGGCAATCTTTTTTAATCAAAGTGATTGGATTGAACTTGGATTACAATGTTAGGGTAAGAATGGGTAGAAGTGGTTAGTAGGTATAAAAAGAAAAGCAATCCAGGGACTTGACTAACTGCATTAATGGGAGAGGAGGAGAAAGTGAAGCATGTGAAGGAATAATAAGCTTTTAGAGGGGGAAGAGAAGAATTGCAGTAGTGTTGCCTGGCAAGAGCATTCCAAGAAGAAAGGACTAGTTTAGGCCAAGGAGGATGAGGTACACTAAGAGACTTTCAGCACAAGGAGCATACTTAAGAAGGTTTTTTTGCGTCTTTTTTTCTCTGGTAGTAAGTTTAATTCCAAAATCACCCAGTTTCTTCACATTTTAGCACAAAACTCAATGTGCTCCAAAGATAAATGGGCTAATTTTTGTTATTGTATGGCCTCTGATACCCATCCCTCCGTCTCTTTTTCTGCTGTTATTATACAATTCTGTTGAGAAATTAATGTCTGGTGTTCAGTCTTTTCTGTCTAGTTCTGTTCAACTATTAATGGTTTGTGCCTCAGTGTTGGCCTGCTCACATGCCAGATGGCACAAGTGAATACTTTGGAATTTCTTTTTAAGGACTGATGGAATGCTTTCTCAATAAGCATAAATATCCCTGTAATGTGGATTTGTTAAGTAAAAATGGATCTTATATTCCAAAAAGCCTACAAAATAATAGAAAAATAGGATAAACAGATAGTTTGCACATAAATTCTGTAGTCGACAGTGCTCTCATAAGAGATAGTGAAGGGATTATATTGATTGATTAGAAATTATGTTGGGTTAAATGAAAAAAATCATTTTTGAAGAGACTTTGGAGATGGTTATTGTGCAGAATTGAAAGAAAGGGAGGTCTGTGTCATGCAAAAAGGAGTCAATAGGTAAATATTTACACAAATGGTAAAACTAAGGAAGCATTCTTACCCCTCTGAATTGTTGGTTGTAAGAAGTTGCAGAATTGAGTAGTTCAGGTTTAGGTACATTCCAAAGTAAAATTATTCTGGGGGTGGAAGTTTAGTAGTTAATGCAGAATACTTTTTTCTTTGCTCCTCTAAACCAAATTTTCTGTGTATTAAGAACTTCTGAAAGATCTGTAAGGTTTCTAAAGTCTGACCCTCCCTCCCCCAAAGTTCTTCAATATCTGCAAAATTTGCAACTTTACAGCAGTTAATCACTGGGTTCTCTCCCACTGACGACAAATATATTTCAGTCTCCTTTGTCCTGCTTTTCCTGTTGAGACATGAAGATTGGTTTTCAGTATGACTCAGTTTTTAAAGCTTCACATAACAAATAATGGCTTTCACAGTTGTCATCTGTTGAAATGTTTTTTTCATGCTAAATGACCTTTTTGAATTATTTTGTTTTGTTGTTGAAATGGGGGAGGATAAGAAAGGTTGGTTCTTCAAATTCAAGCAGAAACAGCTTCTTTAAGATTTTGTGCTCTAGAACTATTAGAAAATCCAGGTGAAAATAAAGACATAAATGCCATCAAATTGTATATTTTTTTCCTCCCAACTATGTTTATTTAAAAGAAAAATTCTATAGTATTTATCATTTTCTTTAGGATGTCAGGGATGAATTAATTATTTAAAAAAAAACAAAAAAACCTTACCTTTTTTTGTAGTAAACTTTAAGGAACAATTCCATTGTTATTACTTAGCATCCAACCTGGACCTCCTCAGAATATTCTTTACCCTTGGAGTTTTGGCATTCATCAGCCCCAAATCTAGCTTTACTTTTTGAGAAATAAAAATAATACTGTCAAGCTCTTTTAAAGTCATTAAATCTGGAACCCTAGAATCCTTTAAATGTTAAAAAGAGCAAGTAAGTTAAATAAAAACAATGAACTCTATTTCCTCTCTGCTTTTATCCTCCACTGAAGTATTTAGTATTCTCCATAAGAATTAGTATGGAGAAGAGGATTGGCAGTTGAATACTTCTTGTCTCTTTACACAGGGATCTTAGTGTTGTTATCACTGTTGCTAGTTTTCAGGAACACTATAGAAAATTCTTCTAAGCAACACTTGGTCATATGTAGAGAATGTTACCCAGGGCTAAAAATGAACACAGTCTTCCCAAATCTAATTTCATTTTTATAATTGTGCTCACAGGCTTTAGCAAAGGGAATATGTTAGGAAGGTTTACCTTGCTTTAAAAGTTGTTTGTGTTTATCTCAGGCTTTTGGAAATTGTTTTCATGCACCTACCCACACTTTGCTTACCTGTGTGGAGTTTTAGAGACCCTGCATATGAATGATCACTGGAGAGATGAGATGCATGATTGACTTCTCTCTTCATCCCAGATGTGTTTTCTGTAACAAGGGCAGTTTATGTAGCTAAGATAGTCTGTCATGAATTATTTTTCCATGGAAGAAGAGAATTTTGACTCAGATGGGTAGAGATTGAAGGCAAAATTCTAATAGCTATTTTTTTTTTCTTTTTTAAGATGGTAAAGATTTTAAATTTTTTATAGTAATTCTAAGCCATTGCCCATTAACAGACTAAAGGCCTTTTTGAACATAAATTCATGATGGTATTTTTAAAGGATCATCATCATATTTAATGAACACCTAACATATATAAGATACCATGCTAATCTCTACTTTCCAGAAGTTACTAATTAGCTACAGAGGCAACAAGGGCAGGGTATATATAGAGGAATAATAAAGGTGGTATATAGTATTAGCAAATACTGTAGACCTTTGGTTCTTAAAATGTGATTTCTGGACCAGTAGTATAAGCATCACCTGAAAACTTGTTAGAAATGCAAATTCTCAGGTCTAACATCACACCTACAGCGTCAGTAACTTTAGGGGTAGGGCTCAGCATGTGTTTCAACAGTTCGTCCAGGTGATTCTGATGCCTAATGAAGACAATGTCTAGTTTAAACAATAGTGGATAGAAAGGGAAAAAGCCACTGGTTTGCTTGGGAGGAAAGAAGATGTATGAAACTAGGCACATCTGTTCTTGGAATTCATGTTTATGGAAGCAATAGTGAGAACATATTGACAGAAGGAAATTCATGCCTGGAAGCATAATATTAATAGTAGCAGGCTTGTGTCTTTTTTATTGGCTTACTAATCAAAATAGTATTTCTTTCAAGTTGTTTTTATATCTTACCAAATAGTACTGAAGTTTTAATTCTTTAGCCATTATGATTTTTTTTATTTTTTTGGTGCTATTTTTAGATTTCTAAAGCAGAATATGACATATTACTTATGGATTATACATTGATTTGCATCTGGTTTTGAAAGATTTGAAATATGTAAATTAACGATATGCAAGTAATTTACTTTTGACATCTATGACTGAGACAGTGGTTCCACGTGTGGTTTCGGGGTATATGTTCTATATAGATATTAAAACATCAGGTTTTTTATTCAGATAAGTTATTCCGCACATTTATTGCTTCAAGTTGTAGTCAGTCTTAATTACTTTTAAAGAATTTTCCTGTGTGATTAGACAATTTATTAAATTGGTAAATGCTATTCACAGTTTATTCAAAAAACAGAAATCACATTTTTAATTTGTTTTTATGCTTTTCTGGGAATGGAAATCATAACATTGAGGTTGGAGAAAATAGAAATAGAACAAAATATATAATGTTTTCTAAACTAAATTATTTTACCAAAATAAATTTGAAAATAAATGTAGGCATTGGGATTATTTCATAAGCTTAACTGTTAACTTATATAGAAAAAGATAGTTCTAGAAAAACATGGAAATGTGCTACTGAGCCTGTAAACGTAAGAAGACTGTGACTAAGTGTTTGTACGGAGTCCCAATGAATAGATCTTCCAGCATTCAGTGATCCTAGGATACTGGAAGAGTCCACTGGATCTGGCTGCCATGTTCAGGGTTGTCTAGGGAGAGAAATTGATGAAGATACTCATTTTTGCAGGGCTTCCTTCAGTTAACAACCAAAAACTGTTACTGCTGAATAGGAAAGAGAGACCTGGCAAGCAGTAGGCTAGTAGCAGTAGGTTTCTTGTTTAAAACCCTTGAGTATAACTTCAGATTCAGTGTCTGGACAAAGTGGTTTCTGTTTCCAATATTTAAGAAGATGGAAGTGCATAATTTTTTAATGTTAACATTTTCTGCATTTGCTGGGCCATTCAAGTTTTGAATTCCTGGAATCAGTATGTAGTGAAGGGTGTATAAGATAGCTTTTGAGATTTAAGTGTGTAGGTTCTGGCACTTAGAAGCTTGGTATATATGTGCTAATAATGTTTTCTCTTAATTCCAGGAAGTCTTACTGATGAGGGACAGCAATTTTGTTGTAGACTAGTAGAAATGGATCCAAAAAGCGGTCCAGGCCTCATTGGCTTAGGCGTTAAAGCATTACAAGACAAAAAGTATGAAGATGCTGTTAGGAACCTAACAGAAGGTAAATGTACAGTGGATAGCAGGTAACATAAGTTGTAATTGTTACTCAGTCAGTAGGCATTTGTCTTTGAGCCTTTCCTTGAGGAACGTATATCTATGATGGAAGGGAAAAAACATACCTACGTACCCTGGAGTCTTCCTAGGTTTGTATTCCAACTCTGTCATTCACTAGTTGAAACTTTCTATGTCTCAGTGTTTACATTTGTTAAATGGGGAGATATATATACACATATATATAAATATATATAGAAGTCTTGAGATGGCTTTAACTTAGTCTTATCAGGAAGAACCTACATTCAAGTTGAGATCTGAATGACAAATACAAGCCAGGCAGATGGAAGAAGGGGATGGGAGGAGCACTTTAGGCCTAGAGATGAATCTGTGAAATAGCCTGAGGTAAGAGGAAAACTGTTATTCAGGGAACTGTAGGTAGTTCACTAAGATTTGAAAATGAAGTATATATACAGGAAGGGGCAAAAAGTGAGGTAGAGGGGTCTTGCAAACATTGTTAAGGAGTTTGCACATTATACTGAGGACAGTGGGGAGTCAGTGAAAGGTTTTAATGAGAGGAATTTTATAATCTGATTTGTATTTTTAGAAATATTCTGGCTACAGTGTAGAGAATGCATTGTAATAGATGGCAAGCACTTACACTTATCTGGGGTAAAGGTGGCGGCGCTCTGAACTGAAGTGATAGAGGTGGAGGAAAACATGTAGAGAAATAGATGGGGGGAATCAGTGTAACTTTGTGACTTATAAAATATGAGAGATGAGGAAGAGGGGTAGAGTCTGATTTGAAGAGTAGATGATGGTGCCATTTATTTCAGTAGTCACGGAGACCTTGTTTTTTTTTTTTTTTGATCATTTTTATGCTTTCAGGGTTAAAGGAAAGCCCCCTGTGCACAACTGGATGGTATCATCTGGCAGAAGCCCAAGTCAAAATGCATAGACCTAAAGAAGCTGTTTTTTCATGCAGTCAAGGTATTTTTGACATCTTTTGGCTTGACACATAAAGGTGGCCAAACCTGTTTGTTTTCATCTTAAAGGAGAAAGATAGTGGTTTTAAAAACCCAGGTGGTATATTTTGCATTTTAAATTGCTAATTTAAATTTTATTGAGGTTAAATAAATGCCAAGTCTGTATGCATGTCTACTGGTGTATTTAATTTTAGACTAACAATAAATATTTATCAAAGGTTTGCTGCATTTGTAAATTTTGTCAGTTTAGGCTTGGGTAGAGGTATTCTGTCTTTGTAACCAGGCAGTTTCTGGTATGTCCAGGACCTTCATGGGTTCTTAATTTCTCTGATGTGGACAAGGGAATTCTTAAGCATCTTGGAGCCTATTTGAATGTGATGGGGTGAGTGTGGGGATAGGAAATCATCAAAAGTGACTCACTGTGCCTGACCCCATGTGGGAGCCTATCTGCTGTAATTGAGAAACGGTTCACCTTGGTTCATTCTAAATTCAGCTTCTTTCCCCTTCCAGTATCCTTAATTTCTTATGTTTGTTACAGATGCTTTGGCTAAGTGCTAACATTTATTATGTAGCAGATATAGATAGCCATTGTTGTGTTTCAGTATGTTCAGCTTTATTATGTGTTATGTGAAGATAGAGGTTTTAAATTCAGATATGTTCTGTTTTAAATTCAGATCTTTCCATATAGAATTCAGGGAAGAATTTATATTTAGCTTTGAATTATCCTTCATGTATATTGTTTTGGAAATTTATGCTTGTTGTATCTGCAATTTATGATATGTCATTCTTAACAAGAAAAAAAATGAAGTGATATGGTCATCTTTATTCAGATGTCTTTAATTTTGTCAGCTCTGAAGAACATAGATAATCTGGGTGTGTCTGGTAGCAGTCTTCATCAGAAGAATCTTTGTCTTCGTTTGAAAGCAGAAGCTTTGATTAAATTCTCAGATTTGGAATCTTCAGAGGAAGCACTTCGTACTCTTGATCAGGTGGTCTTATCATTGTGCTTTTTCCCTTCAACTTTAATTAGTTTCACATCAACAAGGCAACAACCATTCTCTCCCTACCACAAATATTTTCTTATACAAATTTTGTGTTAGAGGTATGAATTCACTATATCTTCACTTTTGTAAATCATTCACACACTTGGAAACTCCTGAAGTTATTTGTTTGCCTCTTGGCTAAGTACTCACAGGGCTCTTCACATGAGGCAATTCCTTTCTTTAGTTCTAGCTTTTATTCTTTTCTTTTTGCCTTCTTAGGTTATTACTACTTGATCATTATTAATGGGGATTCTAACTTTTTTCTTCCAGGAAATGTTTTGCTATTGACAAGAATAATTAAGGATATTAGCATAATAGCTTCATGGTAGAGAATGTTTATGTGTTTCATTCAAAGAAAGATTATTTAAGAATGAAACTGATTTCTTAATGTTTTTGGTTCAGGCAATTTGAAATTCCCTACTGAAAAAATGTAACTCATAATTTATGAGTTATAACAACATTGTTCCTTAAAGATTTCTTTGTCAGGTAAAGGCTACTTTTTGTCTAAAATCAAAATTATATCACTCAGTATATTAGGAAGTTTTCAGTTCAGTTTTTTTTTAAATCATTGTTTTGTATACTTCAAAGGGCTTTGCATTTCATAATATTTCTTTAAAATTAGAACACTTGTTAGTATCCTTCAAGAATTGATATCTTATTTTCTTTTTGCTTTCCCACTAGTAATGTTTTGTGTGTAAATGCTTTATAGAGGTCTTTCCAATAATTTTTTCCACAAAAAGACAAAATGAAAAGTTTCTTGGAGAACTGGAAGAGTCCAGATCTGAGAAAGAAAATGTACAAGATGAGCCCAGAACATCTTGTCATGTTAGAAAGCAAAGAAACTATAAAAGGCTACTAGGATCATGTCGAAAGGGCTCAGAAGCTAGCATATGGAGATTCTCACTGGCTAAAGAGGGCACCAGTTACTGCAGTCTATTGAAGCACATCAAATATGTTTAAATCCATGTGTTCCTGATGATACAAAAAAAAAAAAAAAAATCAAACATCCTCAAGAAAACAAATCTTTGGAGGATGCTAAGAAGCCAGCTGAAAAGAATCAAAGCATTTATCCTGCGTTTCCTAAATGAATCATTTTTCATGATAACCAAATAATGAGCATGGGAGGAATTTCTCTTTGTTGAAGTATTCCACCTAATAAGAGAAGAAGAAATGATAGAATTAGAAAATCAACATTTTGCAGTCCCTAATGAATTAACAGATGTAGGCATTGAGGATTAATAGCTACTAACATGACAGAAAGACAATTAGATAAAACCAAGTGCAAATACACATGAAATATTCCTGCTAAAACACCAAACCTGAATCAGATCAAGCTTCTAGACTTAGCTACTAATTCACAGAAAATACAAGGGACCAAGGAACATGTTAAATACTATAAGAATACATTCAGCAAAATCCAGGTGTAAGAAACTATGACAAATAGGCCATATTTTTCAATGGTTACATGTTAAAAGAGAAAAAAAAAAAGAGAAGAAAGGGAACCTTGTATTATAATAAAAAGAGACTTGAAATGTATCAGTCAATTGAAATTTATCTACGTTAGTTGGATTTTGATTAAAACAAATTGTTGAAATATTTTATGAGACAACTGGGAAATTTGATGATATTAAGATTGTATTGTTGGTTTTGTTCAAGGGTGATAATGGTAATGTGGTTATGTCATTTAAAAATAAACTTATCTTTTAGGTATAGATACTGAAATATTAATATATCATAGATAAAAAGTTATAATAACTAGGATTTGTTTCAAAATAATCTGAGCGGGGTGTGGTAAAATGGGTGCAGATATAGACGAGGAAAGATTGTCTTCGAGTTTTATAATTTTCTAGCTAGATGATGGGTATATGTGGGTTTATTATACTAGTCTCTCTAATTTTTTTTTGTGTTTGAAATTTTCCCAGTAAAAAGGTTACAAACAGTGAAAGTGTTAGTAGTGATAGAAATCAGGACCTCTATGTCTTTATTCTGTTAGGATCCTGTCCTTCTATGGTCATTGTTTAATTAAAACAAACATTGCTGTGGTTCTGTTGAAGATTTATAGCAATTCTTTACAATTATTTTCTAGGTTTCTGATGCAGATAATATCCCTGGACTTTTGGTTCTTAAAAGCTTGGCCTATGTGAACAAAGGCTCATTAGATGAAGCTATAAAGGTTGGTTTTTTAATTCAAACTGAACAATTTTTAAAAGTTGAAAGTCATTTTTGTTTGGATATGGGATTGACTGGTATCTGCTTTACAGATTGTGGAAGACCTTCTCTCTTCTTACCCTGACCTAGCTGAAACTCATGCCCTTGAGGGTTTGATTCATTTTACCAAAAGGGATTATCTACAAGCAGAAAAATGGTAAGGGTATATAGATTCCTTACAGATCCAGTCACATTAGTTTATCATATTTTTCAAAAATGCAAAATGAGTGGGCTTGATAAAGATCTGATTTTGTATAAATTTAATCTCTGTAGACTGTAAGTCTTATATTTTTAAGAAATGTCTTTAGCATGTAGCACAGTAACTATAAAAAAATCAATGATGGGTTTCAAATGTAATTAGCTGATCATAATGTTCAGTAAGCAGATGTAATGTTTGGTATATGCTCTGAACATTTAGCACATGGTAGTGCTAAAAGGCCATTGTGCTTTTTTAAGCTCTCTTCAGAAACAAATTATCTTTTCTAATTAATCTAATCCTAAAGTAATGACTTGTTTCTAGTTTGGCATCCTTGAATCACTCAAACTTTGCTCGACCTAGGAGTCTCCTATATTATCTATAGGAGCAAATATATATATATAGTGTGTGTGTATTTATCTTAATATTCCTTTTTACTCCCTTTCGTTGACTTAGTTTTCAGAGAGCACTTGAGAAAGATGCTGAAGTTGCTGAATATCAATACCAACTTGGGTTAACATACTGGTTTATGGGTGAAGAGACAAGAAAAGATAAAACGAAGGCTCTTACCCACTTTCTGAAGGTAAAACAAGTGCCACTATTCAACTCTTAGTTGAAATGGCATTTTAAAATCATAAATAATAATTATATGTTAGTTACTTAAAAGTACTCTTAACTGCTTTTTGTGGTTTATCTCTCACACATAATGTTTTGCGAGGGTGTTACGTGGGTTTTGAAGGAAAAAATTAAACCAGAAAATGTAAAAGTTACTTTTTAAGAAATATGTGTTACAAAAAGTGAGGCATAATTATCTCTGGAAAACAATACTGTTTTTAGGTAATGTCAACTGTAGTTTTATAGGCACACAAGTCTAGATGTTTAACTTATTTTTTTAAATGTTTAACATCTATAAGTCTTACATTATTATCTTGACTTATAAGAGCAGATTAATAATAGTTCTAATTTCACATTTCTTTTACCAAAGAAATAATGTTTTTTTTACTTCTGTTTACTTTATATAAGCAGTGAGGATCAGCTTTCATGTCTGTTTTAAATCTTATATTAAAGGATGTTTGGCATATTTTTGTATATTTAATAAAATTGTTTTTTTAATCTCTATATTCTTTGTATTTTTAAAGATATTCATGCAAATAAACGTCTAATATTCTGTTACCAATATTTATCTCAAAGGCTGCAAGACTGGATACATATATGGGCAAAGTATTCTGCTATTTAGGTCATTACTACAGAGATGTAGTGGGAGATAAAAACAGAGCCCGTGGATGTTATAGGAAAGCTTTTGAATTAGATGACACTGATGCGGAATCTGGTGCTGCAGCAGTTGACCTAAGTGTGGAGCTTGAAGATACGGTGTGTCTAATAACTACTTTTGCCTTTTTGTTTTTTAATCCTGAGTATGTAAATAAAAATATTTTTACATATGTATACTTGAAAGTTAGCATTAGTTTTTATTTTTCCTTATAGATGCAATAGAATATTTTTGCTTCTGTTTATAAATACAGTAAAATTTCTTTTCTCGTCATTTATTATTGAAAGTATAGTTTGGTGTACACTGATATAAGTTTAAAAAATCAGAAGTGGGAAATGAAATATATTTGTGTACTTTACATGGGTGTTCCATATTTTTATGATATTTAGTATCTCTAATAATAGCATTTTCTTATCATTAGGAAACTGCGTTAGCTATCCTAACGACAGTGACTCAGAAGGCAAGTGCTGGAACAGCAAAGTGGGCCTGGCTCAGGCGAGGACTGTACTATTTGAAAGCTGGTCAACATTCTCAAGCAGTGGCTGAGTAAGGCACCTTATAGATTTAAACTATGTTAGACAACATAATGGTTCTTAAACTTCATATATACCCAAATGAACTTAACAAGTTGCCGCTTAGCAGGTTGCATTTTGAGAGAAGAAATAACAAATTTTATTTATGGTTGATTGGTATTTATTGTCTGCAAGGCAGTGGAATTGCAAAAATAGATTAAATGATGTTCTGTTGTTGAGAAGATAGCCAGTCTAGTGAAGTCAGGTCTTAATAATGTCATATGTATAGTAGATTCTCAATAGAAATTGAAGTAGTATTGAAAAGCTGAGATACATATCTTTGTTGTTTTCCTGCTGACATGCATTGTTTTGACATTTGGCAGCTTGAAGGGCATTTTAGAATGGCTGCTATATAATCAATTTTAGTCATTTGGTTTGAACTATTCTTGAGAGTATATAAAATATATTTGAATCAAGATAAAGTTTCTGCTTTATGTTAATATCTAGAATATAGGCATTTTAAAATTTTTCATAGAAATGGAATTTGATCAGAAATTTAAAGCATGCCTATTATTTCTATATTTCAACTGTGATATTTCTGTTCGGTAGAAGGATTGGTGGTGGAGGTTTATAGATTGATAGGGCAAACTGAAATGTACAACTGTCCTGATAGGATAGAAAACCGGAGTTTTTCCAGATAATCAAGTAAAGAAATTCTGGTCAGCACTTTCCCAAAAAGTATTTTATTCTTATATTTATTTTGAAATTATAACAAAATTTCTTAGTATTGAAAAAAATCAAGTCATAAAAGGAATAGGTTTACCTACTTTAAATAACACTTTTATAAATAGAAGGAGCCATAGATATATGTGATTCAGTTGAATTATTTATCTTTTCCTTTTAGATGTTGAAATAGTTCTGTTACTTTTAGTTCTCTTACTGTTTCTTGAAATTTTAGTTTACAGGCAGCATTAAGGGCAGACCCAAAGGATTTCAATTGTTGGGAATCATTAGGAGAGGCATACTTAAGCAGAGGTGGCTATACAACAGCCTTGAAATCCTTCACAAAAGCCAGTGAGCTGAACCCAGAATCCACATACAGTGTGTTTAAGGTTGCAGCAATACAGCAAATCCTAGGCAAATACAAGGAGGCTGTAGCTCAGTACCAGCTGATCATTAACAAGACAGCGGATTACGTGCCTGCTTTGAAAGGTAATTTCTTTTTAATAGCTCCTTTGACTTTTGTGATACTGGAGTATAAAATCCTTGGGTAAATTTCCTATCTTAATGTATTGAATAACTTGAAAAAGACTTCTTTAGTCAACAGCAGGCATCCAGTATGAACCTCTATTAGTATAGTTTATATAGATTTGAATGTAAAAAGATCAAATCTTGTTTCGTAACAGTGAATAAATAGTAATGATAGTTATTTAACTTTTAGACAAATAGGTATTGGATCTAAAAATGGATCTCTAAAATAAGAATTTGCTTGCTGTTATATTTTGATAATTAATTCACTATACCCCAGAATATCTTAATACCTTTCAATTACTTTGTAAATTATAGAAGTTTATTTTTAAAAAATTTTAAACTTTAGAGGCAACTTGTATTGTTTTGAATGATCTAAATTGATTTTAGTTTCTCCATAAATATCTATTTTTTCTGTATTATGAACTATTTTTGGTAACATAATGTAAAACACTACCATCCATGTATAATCTGAATATTTTATGATTACATCTGCGCATTTAAGAAAAGGGTGGAACTCATTATATATGCTTTTCCTCCATTTCCTTTTCCTTTATAAAGAAGCATTTGAGGTTTAAATCAGATATAAGTGTTAAGTTTTAAGTGGCATATAGCTTAGGGCTTGAAAGTTTTTTAAAAAAATTTTATAAAGCTCTTTCCACAAGAGAAGGAGAGCTCATAGAGCTTAAAGTTTGCTATACAGATTTTCATATAAAAAGATCAAATCTTTTTTCATAGCAGTTAATAAGTAGTAATATGATAGAGAGTAGCATTTAGATGATATCCCCATTTTTGAAGCTGAGGTTTTAAGAGGTAATAACTTGCCCAGAGTCAAGGAAGTTCTTAGTTTCCATAGATAATGTTTTATAACTTTTAGTGCATGTTTATTCCAACAGAATCCTTCCATTTGAATTCTAATCTTCCATTTGAATACTAAAGGTATTCGGTATCATGCTTAAATATAATTTTATCAAGTACCATTAAGTTTTGTTTTTTTGCAAATGGCTTTAAAATGACACCAGTAAATTTATTTGAAGTTCATTTTATGTATTTGTTTCATATGTTTTAGTAACAACTACAAACTTAACCTGATTTTAGGTTTGGGCGAATGCTATCTTATGATGGCAAAAGCAGCTCTAGTTGACTATCTTGATGGGAAAGCTGTAGACTACATAGAAAAAGCACTGGAATATTTTACTTGGTTAGTATTCTTATTATTTATTGTGTTTATTTTCTTGATATTATAATGAAGTCAAATTTAGAAAATCATTTTATGTATTCTGTTAGAATAGCAGTTATTCAGAATGTCAAACACAAAGAAAAACAGATGAACCAACTAATTCTATAACATATATATATTGTATTAATTTTGCACTTGGGGAAACGGAAACAATGTCTTGTGCTCTTAGTAATGGCTGGCATGCTAAGTGCATGGGAAAGAGTAGAAAGGAAGGAGTAGTCTCTTGGTGGAGCAACAGCTCCAGCACTGTGTGTTAGTGTTCTCTTTCAGGAGGACTAGAAATGAGAGTATCTAATTGGAACTATTAGAAATAGGGCTTCAGGTGCACAATATGCTTTATATTCAGTGGCAAGGGCTTATTTTAGGCGTATTGGTAGGGCTGAAGGTAAGGGGAAATGAAAAATCTGATTACCCCTGGAGAGAAACTGTGCAGGAAAAAAGTTACGTGTCTGATGACAAGAAAGGAATCTGAAAAATTTGAATAAATTTGGCATTTTATAGAACTATGAATTCATTAGTTACAGCAGAAGTATTATTTGTGGTAGATGCCTTTAAAAAATCCACAATATAGATGTACATTTGAATTTTTTGCTCTTATCTTTCTTGTGCTTTCCTTCCTTTCTTTTCCTATTTACTTTCTCCTCTGTTTTCTATTTATTGGTGGTTCCAGAATTGCTTTTCATATGAGCTAAATATGAAATAAAAACTTAACCCTTTTTTCTCTCACTGAATTTTGTTGCTACTTTTGAATTATTGCATAATGTAGTTCTTTCCCAAGAGGAAGTTACTATGAAGAGGGCATGCTTTGTATTTGAATTGGTGTTTAAGAGTAAATGTGAACCTTTGGGTGACAATACTTTAGCTACAAGTACTGCCTTTCTGAACCTAGGAAATCTTACTCTGGATAACATGTGACACTCACAAAGCAATTATAAAGTGCTATATAAAACTTAATAACCCCCAAATTTATATTTACTTCTAGGCTTTAAAGGAATTCATACTACCACAGTTATTATGTAAGGGTGATAGAAGTGATTTCACTTTACATATACTTTTTATTGAACTTAAAAGGAGAGAAGAGTTTAGGCGGTTAAAATTGTCTCTGTTTCAATTTTTTTTAATTTTCTCATTTTATGCTGTCAATTTTAGAAATTTTTCTAACATATTTAGGCAAGGAAACTCCAAATAGTATTGTCCTTCCTTCTGAGTCTCAAAGTGAGCTTTCAGTCATGACTGCAATAACTAATATTATTTCTCGGGAAGACATTGGAAAATGATTTTTGGCTGGACTCCATGAGTAGAAAAGGCTTTGAAAGATGTTCCGTCTGCTTATCCATCTGCCAATAACATAGCAGTTGTGATAGCTGATTATCAGAACTTGGCTGAAATGAAATTGCTGTGTTTTATTTATAAGGTTTTGAGAAGAAAAAAAATGAAGAGAAATATATGACTGAGATTTTTCTCATTCTAAAAAGAAGTGCTATCACCCTAATTAATATTTTAATTACTTTTTGAGCTCATCTATTCAAGGTGCTCTTACTTCTATGAATGTGAGTCTTCACAATTTTCATGTTTAATTTTTTTATTATTTTTGGTCTCAGAATAAAAATCCTTTGGACCATCAAATATACTTGATACATTTTCTAGTCTTTTAAAGTTTGTGGTGTATTTAGTCCATTTTCTGCTGCTATAACAGAATACCGCAGGATGGGAAATTTATAAAGAATAGAAGTTTATTTGGCTCACGGTTCTGGAAGCTAGGAAATCTAAGAGCATGGTGCTGGCATCTGGTGAGGGCATTCCCATGTCAGAAGGGTGGAAGGCGAAAACTTGAGATAAAGAGAGAAATGAGGCTAAACTTATCCTTTTATACGGAGCCCCCTTTCCAGGATAAAACCAACCCACTTCTGAGTTAGCAGCATTAATCCATTCCTCATGACCTAATCCCTTCTTAAAGGTCCCCCACTCAACACTGTTTCACTGGGGATTGAGTTTCCAACACATGAACTTTTGAGGGGCACATTCAAACTATATCATGAAGCAAGGTCTAAAAGCAAAAACCTGAGTTTACAATTGGTCAACTGTAAGAGAGTTACCGACTTTATTGCCTTTGTCATTGCTTAAACAAACAAAAAGAGTATAGTTAATAAAATTATTAAAAGTAAATTGGTCCTGGAAAGTTTTTTGATTAATTTATGTGATTTCTGCTACTTCTAGCAAAAATAGTAAAGAGAACAAAAAAAGGTCTGCAAAATTTCTGGCACTAAACTTAAAATAATCAACTCCTTCTTTGCCTCCCTTATCTTCCTATTTGAGAGGTAATATGATATAATTCAGTTAGGAGGAGATTGGTAAAACATTCACAGTGTTTAAGGAAGTAACTCTTAATTAGTATTGCATGTACAGTTTTTCTGTTTTTAACCGTTAAGTTGTAATGAGGGAGATAAACTCCATGCGTTTTGGAAATAATTTATAAGAATCACACTGTTTCTTTTTTTAGGGCTCTGCAGCATCGAGCTGATGTGTCCTGCCTTTGGAAGCTAGTTGGGGATGCTTGCACCAGTTTGTATGCTGTCTCACCATCTAAAGTGAATGTTAATGTTTTAGGAGTCCTTCTAGGTCAGAAAAAAGCAAAAATATTAAAGAAAAATGAGCTCCTCCATCTTGGAGCAAGGTAATTTATAAAGATTGCCAGTTAATAGCATTCAAACCGAATTAGGACATTAAACAAAACATAATATTTGTTTTTATATTTCCATAGGTGTTATGGTCGTGCATTAAAACTGATGTCTATATCTAATACATGGTGTGATCTTGGAATTAATTATTATCGCCAAGCCCAACATCTAGCAGAAACAGGCAGTGACATGAATGATCTTAAAGAGTTGCTGGAGAAATCTTTACATGTATGGTTTTGAGAAATTTTTTATAAACTTAAAAACTAGGTGCTTTTCTGAAAGACGGTTTTGATAAAATGAATACTGTAGTGTTTTCACGTAAAACCACATTTATCTTGATATAGATGCTGATATTCCAAGAAATAAAAAATAATCTAATTTAACATCTTTTCAGTGTCTGAAAAAAGCAGTGAGACTCGACAGTAATAATCACTTATACTGGGATGCTCTTGGTGTGGTTGCGTGTTACAGTGGTAAGAATTGAGTAACACACTTCAATATTTTTAGAAGATAGTGTGTTTCAGGTAACAAAGTTTAGTTTCATCTTTTTCAGGTATTGGAAATTATGCCCTTGCTCAGCACTGTTTCATCAAATCAATCCAGTCAGAACAAATTGTGAGTGTTCTAAGTGTCTGTGAAAAGAACTTTGGAATTTAATGTTACTACTTTTCTGAGACTTGCCAGTAGACAAGAGGCCTAATTTAAAAATATATATGTGTGTGTTTTTTAGAATCCTGTTGCGTGGACCAACTTGGGAGTGTTATACCTTGCAAGTGAAAACATTGAGGTAAATGTGTTGTCTGTTTTGTCATATTAAAAATAAAGAACAATTTCCTATGTATAATCTCTTCATAATAGCCCAACTTCTTGTGGAGAAATGCTTTGTATAATACATTATCTATCCAGTTTGCTCTCCAATATGCCCATTCATTGCTGACATTCAATTTATTATGTTGAGTAATTAATGTGTGAGATTTATTTTCCTTTCCATGGCACTCAGGAGACTTCTGGTTTTAAAACCAATTATGTTGGTTTTTCATTTAGAAATGAAAATAATTCTATTATAAATTAATTGGGTGTATTTCTTTTTATCCACATACATGTAGTGGAAGTCCTGTGTAAACTGTGTTGGGTGTGGGGTGGGTGAACATAAGGGAGATGATTAGTACTCTCTAGCAGCTTAAATTTAACCTTTTCTTGGGTGATTTAGATTTTGGCTTTAGTGGATATTAATCCCTTTAAATACCACAGTGTAATTTGTCATACTTGAGCAGTTATACGTTAGAGAATTGGAACTAAAGTAACTGGGAGCATGGTCATGTTTGGAAAGTTTCCACAAATCTGTAGGCAATACCACATCTAAATTGTTTGTATTTCAGCCAATATATTAAATCTGATCCTTTTTAAAAAGCTTCTGTAATATTCTCAGGGATATGTTAAGTTACTGCAAAAAAGGACTGGCTTTAGAAGATTGTAAATAGATTGAAAGAAAATATTACTTTGGATTTTAAAATGTGAACATATCTTTCAAAAATTTAAATGAAGCATTGTCTTAGTTAATAAGCTATGAATGAAGTTTTATTATAGCATGGCACCATTGTTGCCCATGAATTTCCTTTTTTATAGGAAAAATAAGACTGTTTTCTGCTATACCTATTAATAGATGATTGAGAAAACAACATAAAGCAGTGTGTACTAAGTTGTTTTTTATAGTGGGAAAAAAAGCACGTCAAGTTAATATGTCCAAGTGAGGCATCTTCAAAGTATCCTGACTGCTTAGTGCATAATTATGTTGTTGACCAGTCTTTCTCCAGAGGCAGATACTTACCTAGGACTTCATTGGTATATATTTCTTATCTTCCCAATTAAGCTCAAAGAGTGGGGAATGGATACAACCTAACTTAATCATTTCCTTCAAACCTGTAGATAGCAAATGGTTGTGTGATTGGTTAAAAGCTCTGCAGACTACATGGTAGACACCTGTATTGCCCTTTGGCTATGAACCAGAACTCCTTGCCTGTGGAGAAATGCTGCACCCAGGAGTGTTCTAGGACTGTGTAGCTAAAACACTGCTTTAAGCATTGCTAATTGTGCCTGAGCAGTAAAGTTTTAGCTTCATATGTATTTCTAATAGATTTGGCTTCTCTTATTCTTTTATTTTGTGCTTTTTAAACTTTAGCAATTTAAGTTTATAAAATGACTTGATATGATATTTTTTGCCTTTTTTTTCCTAGCAAGCTCATGAAGCTTTCAAAATGGCTCAATCCCTTGATCCATCTTATTTAATGTGCTGGATTGGACAAGTAAGATATACAACATATAGTTGTTAATAAACATTTTTATATAAATAGCTTATTAACATAAATTGACGTAAAAACCTACTACTATGAATAACAGTGATCACAATGATAACAGGTGGTGTTTGAGGGCTTACTTTGTGCCAGTCACTATGTCTTTGTATACATTATTTTGGTTAATGCATCATCAATCCTTTGAGATGTGGTTGATGTTATACTCTCTTTAGAGATGTGGAAATTGAAGTTCAGAGATCTTAAGTATTGTGGCTAAGCTCACACAGCTTGTGGTGATTAAACTCTGATTTTGAGGGTCTTTGAACCCCATCAATCTGACCTTACTGTGCCTAAAAAATAACCCAGGACTCTGTTGTTTAACTCACATTTACAAAGAAAATACATATTTACAAAAGTCATTTTGATTATTATGTTTTCTCATTTTCCATAAAATCTTCATGTTTGATTCGCCACTTGTTGAGTGTTCTTTCCTCCTCCAAGTTTAGATTTTTATATCACTAAATAGAAATCAGGATGCTTGGTTACTAGTCTAAACCTGTCACTGACTGATTCTGTTACCTTAATATATCACTTCTCTGGATTTTAATTTTCTCACCTGAAAAAGAAGGGAATTGGACTGAGTGATCTCCAACATCTTGTCTAGTTGAGAAATTGTAATGAATTAGTAAGTGGTCAATTGTTTTGGTTCAGAGAATAGTAGGAGCATCACCATTATCAGAAAATCATTAATTAGGGTTTAGATATCTTTTATCATACTTTTGACTCTTGGGTCTAATTCTAGTTAATCAGTGAAGCAAGCAGAGATAAAAAGGCAAACTCCTGTTCCTATTCACTGTGGTAGCATCTGGGAACAGTGGCATTACTGTGCTAACCTCTGTGTCATTTACTGAACCCAGGGAACCCAAGAATTTGAATTTCTAACTGCTCCCAAGTGAAGATGATGAGGCTGGTTCAGGGACCTCACTTTGAGTATTACTGTTGTAGGTCAGTAGATCTTAGAGGCTCATCAGAATCTCCTAAGTTACTTTTTAATTATTATTTTCAAAGTATTTTTGTTTTTAAAAATAACTTACTTCAGAAGGTAACTGACAGATTTAATTCAAATGGTAACAATAAAAGTGAAACTTAAATTAACTTTGCTTTTAAACACAGCTAGTAAACTTTTGATTCTTCCAGTTTCATTTATTATCATTATTGCTATTATTTTGTTTTGAATTCATTAAGGACCTCTTTTTTTCCTTTTATAGGCTCTTATTGCAGAGACAGTTGGAAGTTATGACACCATGGATCTCTTCAGGCACACTACAGAACTCAGTATGCATGTAAGAATTTGAGCATTCTTCTTGAGGATTCATTATTGAAACAAGTATTATCCTTGCTAAGGAAATGAGTAGATAGTGGCATAAGATGTTAATGACAGCAGTTGTCTCTACTCTTTATTCTTTTTTAGAAACAGATAAGCTACCTTTAATTAAAGAACTTGTAGTTTTCATTTTCTTACAGCTTTCAGAGCTGATGAAGAAATGACATTGAGATGTAATAGATACAGTAGCAGTCATGTAGAATAGAAACTGAGACTCTAGGATAAAAAATAGACATAAAATAAGGACTAGACTTGGTTGAGATTTCTAGTTTATTTATGAAAATGTTTTAGAATTCTTTTTTTTAGTTTGACCTGTGGGAATGGTGCTGAGGAGAGAAAAATCAACCCATTAGATGGGGCTCTGTTTTCTGCATTTTATCCTGTTTGATTCTTCTACTTAGGATTGGAACAAGTGATTTAAATATGTTCTTGGCTCTGTTTTGTCATAATGACCCTTCATTTCAAGGCATGTAACAGTTGACTTTAAAGAAGACTAAGATGTGATATTTATTGTATTGAAGGTGTAGTGTTTTATTTCCTAATTTTTATTGGCATATTTATTACCCTACGTCCACTTGTTAACTTTGGCTTTTTTAAAGACGGAGGGAGCAATAGGTTATGCATATTGGGTCTGCACAACATTGCAAGATAAAAGCAACAGAGAAACAGAGCTGTACAAGTACAACATCGTCCAGATGAATGCTATTCCAGCAGCACAAGTTGTTTTGAGTAAATACATAGGTAAGGTACCTGTCATATAATGGCAAGATATTTGAATAACTATTGAAATAATTTAAAGAATTTTTAAAACTAATTCATTCCAAATTAAATAGTAGTGTTCTTTAAGACATGAATTTGCCTTTTTTCCCCCAATGGCCAAGCAGTGTACTTTTTAAACTTCAGGGCTTTTGAAGAATAATGGAAATTGCTTGTTACCTAATAATTCAAGATAAAAGTGATTTCCAGCCAGGCACAGTGGCTCACACCTGTACCCTAGAATGTTGGGAAGCCGAGGCAGGAGGTTTGCTTGAGGCCAGGAGTTTGAGACCAGCACAGCAAGACCCTCGTCTCTATAAAAAATAAAAAAATTAGCTGGTGTGTGTCTGTAGTCACAACCCCTTGGGAGGCTGAGGTGGCAGGATTGCTTGAGCCTGGGAGTTCGAGGCTGCACTCCAGCCTGGGCGACAGAGTGAGTGCGACCCCTGCTGCTGTTCTAGTTTCACCATTTACTTTCTCTACAGTGTTAGTCCAAATATTTTATTCCTTGGAAAGTGGAGATAATACCTGGGGTGTAAAGTTGTGGGAATTAAGTGAGATAATATACACAAAGTGCCAAACCCAACGCCTTTAGCCTCCCCTTTAACACCTGATTTTTTTTCCAAGATATTGGAAAAATATCTTTAGGTTTAGGAAATTAAAAGAATCATGAAGTTTTATTAACCATCTATTGTAATAACTTTCTATCTTCCTTAATAAAATTACCATTGGGTTTTAATCTCTGGTCTACCACTTAGCCGTGACTAAAACGTTGGGCATACTACCAAATTGGATTTTCGTTTTCTCATCTATAATTCAAGAAGAAAAGTATCTGTTGCTTAGGGTTTAAATGAGATGTTTTATGCAAAATATTATGCAGAGTACCTGGCATACTCTGGATGTTCAAGAAATGTTATTTCATTACCCTTTGACAAAATTGTAATGAGGAAGTTTAAGGAGGAATTCTGACATTGACAGTTGAATAATAAGAAGAATCAGATAAACTGTAAAAAACAGAAGGAAAAAAATGCCTTATTATAGATGTTGAGGGGATTGTCATACTCTTCATGCATTTAGCCTGGAACACTGGTAGCTATAATCCTAGCTATTCGGGAGGCTGAGGCAGGAGCATTGCTTTGAGCCCAGGCATTCGACGCTGCAATGAGCTATGATTGTGCCACTGCACTCCAGCCTGGGTGACAGAGTGAGACCTCATCTCAAAAAAATTTTTTTTATTGATGGGTTTCTTTATAGAATGGGTACCATTTGTAAAGGATTTACATGAAGAGGTAAATCTTTAGCTTTCTGCAAAATTTAGATGCCTAAAACAATCGACAAATCATTCTTTAATAATTAAGTATAGTGGGGTTTTTAACTCTGTTGTGAAGCCAGACCATATACTCATTTAACAAATTCAAGTATATGTACTTGGCCAAAAAATCAGAAAATCAGAAGCAGAAAAAAGAGAGGGGACTGAGAGAGAATGCAGACCATCCCTCGTCTGTTCTCCTGACTGTTTGCCTTTGTGTGAGTGTGACATACGAAGGTGTGGATCTCCAGGTACTCATTTTGACTTAGTTTTTGTGACCCTTTCTTTTCATGATTTAAGAACTTTTTGAGAATAACTTTGACTATTTGATTTTTACCTTATGCTTTGACATTAGAACATAACATGCAAGGTATGACTACACTGCACTTTGTTAAATAATTTAGAGGATTTGAAGTCTTATTTCTCCATACTACTTTTAAGTAGATTAGATTAGATGTATTTCTTTCTCTACTGTACCTTAGTAGATACGTGTTGGTTTTTGACATTAAAATTACAAAATATTGCATTGAAAATGCCTAAATCATCTTCTGTTTTTGTTGTACAATACTGACTTAATTATTTTTTAAAATACACAAAGATTAGAACAGAACTACCAAGAGAAACTGTTACTATTAATAAATTTAATCACAGGAAAGCTTAAGTGATTAGCCAAAGAACTGAATTTCCTTATAAATCTCATGACTAGTTTTAATGTGAGCTTCAATTTCAAGTTATTATACCTTTGGAAATAAAAATTTTTAAACTCTAAAACATAACTAGAAACCATATATAACTATTAAATATTATTCAGTAATTTAAAAGAGTTATAAAACAATTACTAGCATACTATATTCAGGATAAAATTAGCTCCGTATTCTTAACAATGCCAGTGATCTTGGGAGGTAATCTGGTATTTAAGATACTGAAAAAATTGAAAATAAAACTAATATTTTATGAATGCAACCAATGTACATGTGAAAAGTAAATATATTTCTGGATTTCCAGAAAGAATTCAGAATTATGCTCCAGCTTTCTCAATGTTGGGCTACTTAAATGAACATCTACAACTGAAAAAGGAGGCAGCAGATGCATACCAAAGGTAAACTACATTTAATTGCAATATAGTTGTTACCAGTTAGCTTTTTAAAATTTAGTCTTTTTTTCATGAAGAAGGTACTAAATAAATGTTCTGACTCCTTCCCTGATCTTTAATTATATGTTATTATTACATCTTAGAAGGTGAAAATTTTCAGTTATATTTTGGTTTCTATTGCTCATCCTGGGGTGGGGGTTGGGGGGTGTGGAGAAATTGAGAGAGAGAGAAATTGAGAGAAAAGAAAGAAGAAACAAAACAAAAAATCCATCAGATTTTGTTTTAGAAAAATCTGTCCCCTAAGAAGTTGTCTAGCTTTATTAGGTGTGAGCATGTGTTCAGTCAGACATGAAATGAGAACATTGTGATGTATTTGTTTGAATTACTTTACTATATACTGTATATTCATTCAATGAATATTTGTTGAACTACTACTATGTGCCAAGCAGTGACCTTAGCCCTGGCAATTAAACAGTGAATTAACACTGTTAATTCTGTAGTCACGGAGCTCATGTTCTGGTGGCAAGAGACACATGAGAAGCTATTAAACATCTGTGATGATAAAAATTGCTAAGAATGAAAATTAAAGTAAAGGGCCAGAGAATACAAGGACAGGAAGTAACATTTCAGGTGGGTTTAAGAGGCAGTACTAAGGAGGCACTTCAGGCCTAAATTTGAATGAACTGAGGCTACAAGCCATTTGTTTATTTGGGCGGAAGGAACAGCAAGAACAAGTGCTCTGAAACAGGTGTGGACTTGGCATGTTTAAGAAACAAGAAAGCCAGTGTACTAGAATGGAATGACCAACCTACACAGTAGTAGGAAATGAAATCTACTTAAAGTTTTATTCTCTGCAAATTAATGGGTAGGTGATAAGAAAGTAACTATTGATCTTATGAGTAACTACTAGATGAAAAGTTAAAGGACCTGATTGCCTAACCTCCGAGGCATGTTATGGTTCTAAATCTAAGTAAATATTTGGAAGGAAGCCTTGTCAGGTAAAAAATAATTGAGATATTCCAAATGCCTTGCCATATCCTTTTATGGATCTCTCTGTAGTTCAAAGGAATAATCACTAGATGGTACTGAAGACTGAATAATCAAGAAGTTATTTTTCCAGGTATATGTGGAGAGAAGTTTGTGAAAAACTAAAACTTTTTTTCTTGTGATGTCAATAAATGTACTAGTAAACTGTATAAATATGATAGAATATAAGAGAGAGCAGGATTTTTAAACAGAGAAAACTAGGCAGTAGGGTGCTTGCTATTTTTTTGCATAGTGTTATTATTGCAGATATTGTGTATCTAACATTTGTTACACGTTAGGCTTCAAATGACAACTCCATAGTCACTTGGATACGTACCACTCTTTCTTGACTTATCACCACTGCTGTTTACTGTTTTAAACAAATATTTGAGGCCTGAAACCAAAAATTAGGCATAAATCTAACCAGGGATATAGTTTTAATCTCTGAAATACTGTCTTTTAGGCTTCTGTAGCAAATTTTTGTTTTTCATGCAGTATCAGGGGGATAAAAAGCCTATCTTGGATATTTTTTCCCTGGTGAATTCTCTTTAAACAGAAAAGAAGGTAAAAAAAAATCTTACTAAATATCCAGCTCTTTTCAGTTGTTAAGACATTTCCCTGCTTGCCCATAGGGAACTGAGCATGAGAAGGAAATACGTGTTGTCAGCAGGTTAGTATATTTATTCTAAGCCTCGAGGGACTGCTGATGAGTTGTACCCTTCCCTCAACTCACTATTCTTTAAATATTTTTCTGTATGTACAGGCAAGGGCACATGAAGACACTCAATTTCCTGTCTTCCTAACTCAAACTACTAGCTTATAAATATTTTCAAGGGTTTTTTTCCATATTTCCAAATATGTTAAAACTGTGATGCAGTCATTTCCCATATTTAGATTTTTGGAATATTTGGAAGTAAAATGTAATCAAGGATTTCACTAAGAGGTCATTTTTATGTTATTTTCCTGACAATCTAAAATCTAAGTATATTTAAGGTTTTTGTGGTACCAACTTAATAAAATATGAATAAGCTATTAGAACTAGCATTAAGGAATTAGTAGAATTAAATAAAGAGAACAAAAATCTGTAGATTCATTTACAAGGAAGGGTGAAAGAATGCTATTGCACATAGGTAAACTAAAATGCCTCATTCTTTTTTTAAGGGCAATTTTGTTGTTAAAGACTACGGAAGATCAAGATACTTGTAATGTTGCAATAAGAAATTATGGCAGATTGTTATGGTAAGCATATTTTTTCCCATTAATTGTGTGAAGCTATTGAATTTTTCTGATGAAAGAAAGCTATAGGACTGGTGAGGTGATGACCAGTTTGCAGAGTATCTGGAATAAAGTATCTGTTCTTTTTAGTTTTGATGTTTTGTGTAATGTAAATACTTCAGAAGAAAATTTGTACCTTCCATTGAAAAAAGGTTTTCTATTTTCTTTTTAATTGGTTTTTATTATGAAATGTTAAATATGCAAACATGCAGTAAATCATAAAATATAGAGCATAATTTAATGAGAAGACACCACTCAGATGTAACATCTTAAAATTCACTTAGTTTGCTTCAGGTTTCTTTTTCAAAGAAAAAGTTACAGATAAAGTTGAAGTCCCCTTCTTCAGTTTCATTCTTTTCTCCACAGAAGTCATCACATTTTTGAAGATAGTGTTTATTTAAAGAAATACTTTTAATGTACATATGTATCCATAAGCAATCTAAGATAGCCCTCTTTTCTTTATCAAAATATTTATCAAAATTTGAGTTTATTGATTTTATAACTTCTTTCACCTTTATAGAACTTATTTTAGAAGCAAAGGTTACATGTATTTTTAGCTCCTAAAAATAAAAAGATTTTCAATAGCACGTTAAAAATAAAAACAGGTCAGCTGCGGGGCATGTTCCTGTAATCCCAGCTACTCAGAAGCCTGAGACAGGAGGGTTACTTTAACCCATGAGTTCATTACCAGCCTGGACAATGTAGTGAGACTCCATCTCTTAAGATAAAGAACTGTGTAAATTAAAAAAAAAAAATTAAAACAGATTCAGATTATAGTGATGGATACCAGAAATAAGAATTCCAAAGATAAAGTGTTTCTGTTCAGATGATGGTAGCTGAGCTTATACAACTTCCCTTCGTGTTTAAATAAGCAAAAACCAAGTTGTTTTTCTATTAATAATGATTGTACTGTAGTATCATATTTTATAATATACTTTATATTTTTCTCCCTATTAAACACTAAAAAATAATGTATAGTTTTGTTTGTGGAATTTTAATGTGTCTATATATGCTCTCCAAAAAAAATGGATGTGTATATAAATAGTTTACCCAAAAGCTAGGTGTGATCCTGATCCTGACTAGGCATTTTATAGCTTTTTAAGCTTGTCAAAGATGCTAGAACTGTACTAATAGGATAATATTTAACTAATACATTAAGCTTAAAAAAATTAGAGTTCTCTATAAAAGTCAACTTGAAATTATTTTTATAATTCTGGATTTTAATTAACATTTGTTAACAAAAAGAGACATATTCACATATAATCTAAAAGAAGCAGAGTGTGATATTAAATCTCCCTAGTATATCCTGTTTGTGACATGCCTTCTATTTTAATATGTCTTTTCTACAGCTTTAATACTAATAGATTATAGCTTGCTGAATTACTACTATAAAAAAGGAGGTGCAGGTGAAGTTATTAAAAGAGCCTTAGTGTAGTTACATCTCTAAATTTTGATGAGGCAAGTCAAGATTACTTTTGGTAATACAAATAAGTTGTGTTTTGTTTCCTAGTTCTATTGGTGAATATGATAAAGCTATCGAGGCCTTTAAGTCAACGCCTCTTGAAGAGTTAGAAGACATCATAGGTTTCGCATTGGCTTTATTTATGAAGGGGCTATATAAAGAGAGCAGTGAAGGTAGGTATATTGCTTGAAGCTAAAGAATACATCTTTTCTAGAGTTGAGTTTAATCATGATGAACTTACATGCAGAAAGATGTAATAGTGAGATGGCCTGGGGGTGGCAATGTTTATTAAAATCTGACTAGTCATCAGGAGCAACACTAACGAGGCACTTTATGAATGGTCCTTATAATAGTGTTATGAGTTGAGTCTTATACAGACGAGGAAACTGAGGCCCAGGATCACTTACGGCAGATATATGAGTTAGCATTTGAAAGAAGGTGTTTACTACTGTACACTGCTTAAGCATCAATTGCTGATAAATGAATACCTCAGTCATTGTTAGTAATAGATTTTGATTTCTCCAAAATGGCAAATGAGTACATTTTTACATATATAGATGTATCCCATATGTGTGCCTCTTGTTTAAGTATCTACTGCTTGATCGAGTTGCTGGTCTGCATATGGGAGTTTTGGTGATATCTCAGTGGCTGCAGGCCTCCACCAAAGGACTAAGCTTTTGCTTAAAGATAGTGACCTAGACCTCTCTATAGATTCTAAAGGCAGTAGTTGAGGATTGTCACATAGTAATCATAATGATATCCCCAGAATCATCTTGGAACAGCTAAACCAAGTTAGATTATTATAAATTTTTATTCTGTCTGCTTGAAAACAAGAGAATAATCTGATATAATTTTAGTTAGATCTTACTAAGAAAATGGGATTAGGAAAGGAAAAATCCTACATTGTCAATCAGGATTGATTTATTTTATTTTATTTTTTCTGTTTTTTTGTTTCTTTCCAATTCTATATTAACAGCCTATGAAAGAGCCTTGTCTATTGTTGAATCAGAGCAAGACAAAGCCCATATCTTGACAGCTCTGGCAATAACAGAATATAAACAAGGAAAAATGGATGTAGCCAAGACATTGCTATTTAAATGGTATGTATAATTGACATCAACACTTAACACTACCAGATACTTAAATATTTGAATTGAGATTTGGAGCAATGTAAAATGAAGTTCTTAATGTCTTAGGAACTTTTGGGCAAACAAAAGGGATTGGGCCCACCTGGTTCTGAATTGACAGTCACAGGTGTAGGTAGAGATAGTGGTTTAATTCTTAGCCCTGGATCCGTCCAACCCTTCAAAACCATACTATACTCTGTTGTTTATTTTTATTATATATATTTTTAAAAGAGTATCTGATTACCTGATCAATAAGCTCTTAAAATTTTAATGAAGGCAGTTGTAATGGGCTTGTTTTTTGGCCTCTTGGATTCCCAGAGAGATATTTTCCTCTTTCCTTTTCAATTTAACCTGTTAAAAAGTTCATTTAAAAGTGAGTCTTTAAAAAACAATTATACAATTGAACTTATAGCTATTTCTATGTTTTTAGAATAAATTAATAAAATAAGTGATTGTGATGTCTGTTATTTATATAGTATTTTTTGACTTCTTGACCTTTTTTAAGAAAGTTAACTTTAATTCCTTCAAAAGCAGTCGATTATTAATATATGCAATTGTATAGTGTTCCTCAGAGAGGGTTTTATTGGCATTTTGAATGGTACAAATCCTCATAGTACAGAAGTGTCCTCCCATTGTAGGACTCTCATATCCCTGCTCTTCACCCATTCATTGCTAATGGCACTCCTCAGTCGTTGTGATAACCAAAAACTTGCTCCATAACTGCTCCATCCCCAAAGGTGGGGGCTAGGGAGATGATTATATGGTACTAGTTGAGAACCACTTCTGTAGGATAGGCTTTACATTTGTTTATTGCTTGTCATATTTTTGTCCTATCCTACATGATTAAAGTCATTTCCTTTTATGATAAATAAGCAATTCTTTCTTCTCTTCGCTGTTTAGGGAAAACCAATCAATTTAAAAGAAAATCCTGTCACTTTATATGGATACATCCTTGTGTCTATGGCTATATACAATGTGTTCAAGTTGTATATAGTTTTGCAAGTGTTTGCAAATGTTTGGTGAGAAGAATTATATATGTTGATGATTACTACAATCAATAGCAAAAATATCTCCACATTAGATCAAGGGCAAAAGTAACTCCACATTAGATGCAATTAGATTAGTAATTGGTTACTACTTAAAACAGTAACCAAAATCAGTTTGACCATTGGTGGAAGTGGGAAAATATAACAAAATATAATCTTTCCTTTTCCCCTTCCCCTATGTAAAGAAAAACCTTTACCCTTTGTTTTATGTTGTTGGATCCAGGGCTAAGTATTTTTTCTGATCTTTGTTTCTTTGTTTTTGATTCTTTCGATGTCATCACCCAAACTTAACGCTATCATCTGCTTCCATTCTCTACACCTTGGCATTCTTTTCTTTGACTTTCTTTCTATGAAAAGTTCACGGTCACCTGTTTTTTGATCTTGTTTGGCATTCATATATCGAGATATGAGCAGTGTCCTAGACATTTATTTAAGGGAAGTAGGCGTAAGTTTATTATATAAAGGAGAAAAAAATCTGGTTACCAAACTCATAGACTTTATGGTATTCAATAATCAAATGTAGAATCCCTAGAACATGGTAAAAGACAACATGCAGGTACTGAGCATTTAGCACGTTTGTATAATATTGGGAGGTAGTCGTTTCAGTACTAATTTAGATTTTGTATATTAGTAAGTATTAGAGTAGATAGGTTTTTCCTTTTGAACCAAGGCACAAATTAGAATTTCTTTTTTCACGAGTATTGGAATGTATATTTTACTATTTGCTTTTTTAGTTGTACCGGTTGACAATGTAGTTATTTATATTGATAGAAATGACAATGCCTAACTGACATACTTCCCTATTTGGACTCCTACATCTGTTAACTCTTATTATAAACAGAGTTCCTATGAATACTTTAAGTAAGCTATTTACTCCAGAGCTGCCTATGAAAATTCATGTTTCATACCTATTTGTCAAAATTAAGTGCAAAACTCTTAATTTCCCTCTTCCAAAAATAGTCCAAAGACATAGTGGTAGGTATACTATATTTTGTAATGTTATAAATATTTCTGTTATAGTTAATGAACTATGTTTAAAAAGTTTTTAAAAGTTCCTTTGATTTATTACAGTATAAAAGTTAATAATTATTAGAAGCATCATGAAGTTTGCAGAGAGCTAAGGTTTTCTTCATTTAAATTAACAAGGATTCCTAAACATTATTGATTTTTAATAAGGCTAAATCAGATTTCACAGTTGAAAAAGGAAAAAAAATACTAGAATTTTTTAAAATGCCAGTGTAAGACATCCATGATTTTGCCTGTAAACACTCAAAATTTAAATTCTCCCAAATCATAAAAATACTCAAGAATATAGTGGATATAGAAACAATTTATATTTATTATGGAAAGTTCAGGTTTCAATGCCACAGAAAAGTAGGACAAAGCTGTATCGGAATGCTAAAAGTCATATCTTACATTGAAGAGATTCTTTTTTCTTGGTTATTTGTGCATTCTAGGATTTTATTGAAACTCAGTATCTTAGCAAAATTGTTCTAATTATTTACCTAGAACTGAGACCCAAAGAGACTCATTTATGTTTGTTTCTAAAGCTTAGATATAATGACCAAAAAAGAAATTTGGCTATTGTTGCTCTGAGAAAGGCCACTGATACATTTAACTGCTTCAGATGATCAGGGAAATTGCTGTCTCTAAACACCAAGGAAGTTGTTTCTATATTAATCTTTTTTTTTTTTTTTTTCCCCCATTTTTACGGACAGAGTTTCACTGTATCTCCCAGTCTGGAGTGCAGCGGTACAATCATAGCTCACAAGTAATCTCAAACTTCTGGGCTCAAGCAGTTCTCCCACCTTACCCTCCTGATTAGTTGGGACCACAGGCGTGTACCACCATGCCTGGCTGATTTTTTCAATTTTTTGTAGACACAAGTTCTCCCTGTGTTGCCCAGGCTGGTCATGAACTTCTGGCCTCACGTGATGCTTTCACCTTAGCCTCCCAAAATGCTGGGATTATAAGCATGAGCTACTGCACCTGGACTGTTTCTATATTTATCTTAAAGCTGGGCTTAGTTTGGTGAATCTTTAAATAAATTGCTTTTTATACTAAATAGTAAATGTTTTAATAGTTACAGAAAAAGACTAGTGTAGTCATGACTAATGGATGATTTGCAAATGTATTTACAGCTCTATCTTAAAGGAACCAACCGCAGAAAGCCTTCAAGCCCTATGTGCACTAGGGTTGGCAATGCAAGATGCTACACTGTCAAAAGCAGCACTTAATGAGTTGCTGAAGCACATCAAACACAAAGACAATGATTATCAGAGGTGCCTTCTTACTGCAGCAATTTATGCGCTCCAAGGCCGCAGTGTGGCAGTGCAAAGACAAACATCTAAAGCTGTTCATAGGTAAATTCTGCATTTGTGAACTTGAGGCCTGATTATACTGTATGTGGTTGTGTTTAACATTTGGACTTTATTAAGACTATAAAGTAAGATAAGTATATATTTTTGGAAACCAGACTCAGGTTTTATGAAATTTTACATAGGACCAAGTAACTGACTGTATATGTTATTTCACCTATAAGAATTTTTCTTTTAATTCAGTTGACAAATTTGGCCTTTAATCAGGTTAAGACCCAAACCTTGTTTTGCTATATAAACCCTTATTCCCAAGTTTGTAATATTCTCAGTCTGTTATCTGATACTGTCCAGGTTGCTGGTATTAGGAATTTTTTGGCCATTTAAACATTAATTAATGTCTTCAAAATTTGGAAAATAGAAAGCTATCATTAGCTACAATGGTTATTTATTTTATTTTGAGCAGTAATTATCTGTAGTTTCTTTTCCTTCTATAGCTCATTTTTATTCACAATCTTTGCTGGTTAGTTATATTTTTAAAAAATTAAATCATTTTAGTATAAAGTTTATTCCTTATGATGTCATTTTTATTAGAGGTCATCCTCCTGGTGTACAATATTATTTATCCTATAATTTTTAATCTCTTTGTGTCTTCTTTGAACACAAGATATTAAATTTCCTTAACTTTTTTTAATTGTCTCATGGCTTTATAATCACATTGCTGATTTTTCCTTCTTTTTGTAAGGACTATTGGTGTATATTGGAGATATAAAGTATGTTTTCTAAAAATTAAGACACTTTCAACCAAACATAGACAATTAATATGAACTTTTTTAGGCATCTAAAAGTTTTTAAACTTAATAAAATATTAGTTATCTGTACATTTTATGATTAAAGTAACTTCTGTCTCTAAGCCTGCTACTTTTGGTGATCTCTATAGTAACCCAGGTGACCCTGCTCTTTGGTCTCTCTTGTCCCGAGTTGTTGCTCAATATGCTCAACGAAATGCAAAGGTGAGTAGTGTCCTAAATTCTGGCAAAAGCTACAATAACTTGTGATGTGGTAAATATTATAATTTTAAGTTATAGCATGATTTTTCTGGAAGATAATTAATACAGTGAAGGGAGTTCTGTTATTTAACCAAATTTTCCTTCAGTCATTCAACAAGTACTAGACTGAGTTTCCTCCTTGTATTATTGTACTGTTCTGGGTGTTGGGGAAGCTACAAAGAAGTAGGAAAATCTTTTTGAACACATACAGATTATGTTAATGACTGTATCATAAAGTGACATGACATTGCCATGTAGTGAGCATTAGCTATGTGTTTTTGAATCCCAAAAGAGAATTTTACTTAAAAGCTTTTTAAAGGTAAGATGAAAAGAACTACAACACTGCTAATGTCCAAAAATGTAAGTATAAACGTGAAGTCACTGATTATAAGGATTATATACTGTATTGTAGTTTGTACAGCCACACATTTTTAGAACTCTATATTCTGTTAACTCCTATGGTTAATATGTCCTTTCATATAGTTCGCTTAACTGGTTGATAAACATAATGGCAATAGCTATTATGGTTTGAACACATATCATGTCTAATAATTCTAATATTTGCAGTCTGTGGGTCTGTTTCTGTTAGTCCTACTGGTTTTCACCTATGGTGGCTTTGTTTCTTTGTCTGTCTGATTGTGTGTACTTGAAAATTATTTGTAGTAATAATTTGAAGCTTAAAACTAAGGTACCTTTCTTTAGAAAGGATTTATATTTGCTTCTGCCAGGTGCTTAGGAGCTCTACCAATCTGGGACTGCCTTATATAAGGCTTAGAACTTGAGGTTTCTGGACCAACCAGGCTACTCTGTGCCTGGGTTACAAGGTCACCTGAGACCTGGCTTAATTTGGATTCGCCTGGAACCTGAGCATGTAGCCACTTGGGGGTCAGCTTATTCTGATGTGGGTTTCCTTTATACTCCCCTCCTTGTGTGAGCCCTGGGCTTTAATTTCTGTCCCTGTAGCCCATCTTTAAGATGAAAACTAAAATTTGTTGGCATCTGCAAATGGCAGAAGTGGCTTCCCTGTTCACTTGTCTTTCTGGATTCCAGTTTTCTCTTTTAGGTTTGGCCTGGTAAGTCCTTAATATCTTGTCAATTATTAAATGCTTTTAAGAATACGGTTTTTAATATCCTACTGTTTCTCAAACTTTAATGTGCCATTGAAATCACCTGGTGATCTTGTTAAAATTTAGTAGGTCTAGGGTGGGGCCCAAGTGTCTGAATTTCTAACAACTTCCAGGGGATGTCAGTGCTGCTGGTGCACAGGCCACAGTTTCAGCAGCAAAGTTTTATTCCACATTTTTAGTTATTCTAAGTGAATTAATTGACTCGGAGAACCTAGAAGACCATGATTATTAGGCACTGGAATGAAGTACTTCATTATGTGTCAGCTACTGTGCTAAGCATTTTTATATATTTTGTCATTTAATCCCAGCAACTTTATGAAGTAGCTGCAAGTATTGTCCATTTTATAGAGGAGGATACTTGAGACAGAGTTTAAATAACTTGTATAAAATCAGTTAATAGTTGCGATGATGGGATTCAATCCCAGATTAACTCCCAAATCCTTCTACTCTGCTGTGTTGACTTTCTTCTTTTTAATCTATCTTCTATTTGTTTTATATTGAATTTTTTTAAAGTTTATTTATGTTTTTAGCATTCTTTTTATTTATTTATTTATTTTTATTTTTATTTCAGGATACTATGGGGGTACAAATATTTTGGTTATAATTAATGACTTTGCCTCACCCAAGCCAGGGCTAGAGGCATGACCTTCCCCAATACAGTGCACACACCTCATCCACTAGTTGTAAGTTTACCTACCCAACCCCCTCCCACCTGACTAGCATCCA
This sequence comes from Eulemur rufifrons, assembly GCF_041146395.1. NCBI lineage: Eukaryota > Metazoa > Chordata > Mammalia > Primates > Lemuridae > Eulemur > Eulemur rufifrons. The sequence goes on along the minus strand of NC_090999.1, from coordinate 65,480,796 downwards.
GTGAATATTACTTTTGTGTGAGCACCTTAGTGTTGATCAGTTAGTACCAATGTGACAGCGAGAACATGTGAAGGCTATTCCTCCGATCTTGTGATACCTCACTGCGGATAATGGGCTCAAGCTCAATCCAGGAAAATATAAGAGGTGCTAGATCACTGTCGTTTCTTATAATTGAGTAATATTCCATTGTATACATCTACCAAAGTTTAATAATCCGCTCATGAATTCACGGGCACTTGGGTTGTTTCCACATCCTTGCAATAGTGAATTGTGCTGCCATAAACATTTGGGTGCAGATGTCTTTATTATAGAATGACTTTTGCTCTTTGGGTAGATGCCTAAGAGTGCTATTGCTGGATCGAACGGTATTTCTATTTTTAACTCTTTGAGGTATCTCCACATTCTTTTCCACAGAGGTTTTAGTATTCCTTATTTATGTGCTAAATACAGTTTTGAAAACATTTCTGATACACTTCTGGTATGAAATGAGGGATACAGTTTTCTCTTTTTTTTTCTGAGACAGAGTCTTGCTCTTTTGCCCAGGCTAGAGTGCCGTGGCGTCAGCCTAGCTCACACCAACCTCAAACTCCTGGGCTCAAGAGATCCTCCCACCTCAGCCTCCCAAGTAGCTGGGAGTATCGGCATGTGCCACCACACCCGACTAATTTTTTTCTATTTTTAGTTGCCCGGCTGATTTTTTCTATTTTTTAGTAGAGAGGGGATCTCGCTTTTGCTCAGGCTGGTCTCAAACTCCTGAGTTCAAGCAATCCTCCACCTCAGCCTCCCAGAGTGCCAGGATTACAGGTGTGAGCCACCATGCCTGGCCTTATAGTATTCTTTTGATGTAAAATGAAATCATTCTTGTAATTTACTTTCTTTTCCAGGTAAAATGTCTAATAATTGAATTTTTAAGAGTTATGGATTTCAGATTGACCTTATGAAAACTCTATGATGCTACATATATTTTTCTTATTTTTAGTAGTGATTTGCTTATTGAAGCAATGATGAGCTTCATGGTGCTCTGAACTTTTGTTATTTATTTTACTAGGGACTATGAAAGTTTAAAACATACTATGTATTTTCATGGAGTAAAACCATGTTAGTTTATCTTTTGATCTCTTCCTCCCTTCCTTCCTCTCTGCTCTTGTCTCTTTTCCAGCCTTTCTTCCATGATCTCTTTTATATTATTAGAAAATGTGTACATTTATTTGGTACCACTGTAAAATCATGTAACTTTTGAACTGTTGAATGAGTATTGTAAAAGAGGAGTTGAAATGATCATAGTGGAAAAGATTTCCTTTCACAAAAATATTAAACTAGTCTTTTAAACAGTACTAATAAGTTGATACATCAGGAGTTTAGAAGTTGTGCGTGTGATAAAACTAAGCCTTTCAAATAATTTAATGGAAAGATTTTGTCTTAATTTTTACTATTTCATGAAAGTTGTTACATTTGCCTAATCAGTATTTTCTATTATAGGGAGGCGCTGTAGCAGGAAACGTGGCTCATATTCTGGACTCAAATCATGGGAAGGTTAGTTTGCCCTAGTACCACGGAAATGTTCAACTTGTTAAGTAATATTTATGAAGGAATTAAATAATTTTTCTTCATAGCTCTGGGGTCACATCATATCAAATACTTTCATCAGTTTAAAAGACAGGGAGCTACAAAGAGAATTGGTTAAAATATTTCTTTTCTTTTATGTAGAAGGCATTACTATATACTGCAGTAAATCAGTTGGCAATGGGAAGCAGTTCAGCAGAAGATGAAAAGAATATTGCACTAAAGACCATTCAGAAGGCAGCGCTCCTTTCTCCAGGTGAATATAATATTCATTTCACTAATTCAGATTCTGTCAATCTTGCATTTGTGAGTTATAGAAACAAAGTTTTTATTTCCAGAAAATAAGACAAAAGGGAATTTTAAGAAAATGTTTTAAGATTTTGCATACTATTTGATTGTCTGCTTTTGGCCACTATTAATTAAGACAGAATCAATTACTGGAACAGGCTGAAAGGAATGCCTACTTAAAGATACTCTATTACCTGTTAATGAAAATCCGAATTATATATGTATTTTCAAGAAGTTTTAAAGAGGTTTACCTATAGCTACTAAATTAGTTAATAAGCATATTTAGATATTTGTAGTTTGAAGAATGGGATATGTCTTATGTGGCAACTATTGGAAATGTCAAGGTTATGACCTCTTTGGAGCTAGCTGTTGCATATGACTACTTCAGCATGTATCCATTAACACTACTGGAAAAATACCTTAGAGGACTGTAATGTGTAGCAATGTAGAGTTATGAGGTGGATTTTTATATAATACTATTTTAAACATGAAATATAGCATTAAAATTTATTCCTCTAGAGCACTTCAAACATTTGTTAGATCAGAATGCTATTGCTTTTGTTTAGGCATTGTTGGTAAACAGAGTGTACAAAAAATAGGTTCAATGTTATCTTCACAATAAACTGTAAAGATCCTAACTAAGCTGCAAAATATCTAACATTTCAGGGATTATTTTATAAAATAAGTAAACAGACCAATATCCTGTTGATTATCCTTATTTTCATTTTGACATGGTCAGAACAAAAAAAAATTGAATTTGTCTATATTATATATTGATAAGTTTCTGGTTTTTGGAGATGTTCTCAAGCAAATATTAGATAGACTTACTCTCAAGAATTCTTATTGTGGATACAGAATGACAGAAGATCTATTAGCGTTTGATTGTGTAAGGCCATAGACTTGAAAAAGGTAAGATTGCCCAGACAAGTCTTCTCTAATGATCTCCTCTGATTTTCCCATATTATCTGGATACACACATACTCAAGGAAGCAGAGTCATCATATAATGTGCTTAAAACAGGGACTGGGTGGTGAAGATGAGTGCCTGTTCGAGACTTGGGAGTCCAATGAAAGTGAATATAATTGTAGTTATATGTGACTATACATCTAGTCTTTGTAGATATTTAGTTGAACAAAGTACATTTTTGCTAAATGTATACCAAGGAGTCTTTTCAGGAATTTGAAGATAATCCCAAGAATTTAGAATTGAATAAAAGAAAATCCAATTTCTGCTAGATTAGTGTTTCTGTGATACTAAGAGGTATTTTCAACAAACTGTAGTTTAAAATTATTAGGTTTGTAGTTTATATATTATCCCAGTATCACTTTATTTCATAGAGTATTGGAGTTGCTGATTATCTGTGGAAGAGTTAATAGAAACAGCAATTTGTTTGTATTGTGACAGAAGAAATTGCTGCCTACTATGGTCCATCCCCCTGCCAGAAATCTAAAGTATGTAATAACATAAGATCCCTAAAGGGGTTGTTCACTTAATCTTAAAAGTAAGTCAATATTAAGAAACTGAATCCTCTTCAGTTGGAATCATGGAATTTTAGACCTGATGGTACCTCGGCCTTGTTTTATAGAAAAATGAATCCCAAAGGAAAAGCTACCACATGTTAATTAGTGGCATTGCTAGACCTAAAACCCTAAGGTTCAGTCATGTGCCTTTCATTATATAGTAATCAGATCTCATTATAAATAAATTCTAGGGAATGGTACCCATTTGTTTGTTCTAGAATTTGAATATGTCTGTGTTACTTAAAATAAGACAGTTGTCTGGGGCAGAAATTATTTCATAACATAAAGGTATGTATTTAATTTTTTATAAAGGTTTTTCATCTGTATAGATTTTAATGAGTCTTGTGATTTTATTCTTATACTATTAGCGGTAATACTGACCATCTAAATGAAATAGATACATATTTCATACCTTTGATAGGAGTCATATATTGAATGGAGCAGTCAGATAAGAAAAAATATAAAACTAAAGCTACTCATGGTGCATAACAGACTTAAGGCATGAAACTGTAAGAATTCTAGAAGAAAATGTTGGAAATACTCTTACAGACATTGGCCTAGGCGAAGAATTTGTGAAGAAGACCCCAAAGGCACACCAACAACAAAAATAAATAAATGGGACCTGATCAAATTAAAAAGTTTCTGCACAGCCAAGGAAACTATCACGAGAGCAAACAGACAACCTACATGATGGGAGAAAATATTTGCATGCTATACATCCGATAAAGGGCTGATAACTAGAATCTATATAGAACTCAGGAAAATCAGCAATAATAAAAAATTAAACAAGCCAAAAGAAGACAGATTAATGGCCAAGAAACAGAGGAAAAAATGCTCAACATCTCTAATCATCAGGGAAATGCAAATCAAAACCACAATGACATATCACTTAACTCCAGTAAGAATGGCCTTTATCAAAAAGTCCCAAAACAATAAATGTTGGTGTGGACGCAGAGAGATAGGAACACTCATACACTGCTGGTGGGACTGCAGACTAATATAACCTCTATGGAAAGTAATATGGGGATACCTCAAAGAGCTAAAAGTGGAACTATCATTTGATCCAGCAATCCCATTACTGGGCATCTACCCAAAGGATAAAAAGACATTCTATAAAAAAGACATCTGCACTCGAATGTTTATAGCAGCACAATTCACAATTGCAAAGATGTGGAAACAATCCAAGTGCCCATCAATACATGAGTGGATTAATAAGATGTGGTATATGTGTAGCATGGAGTACTACTCAGCCACAAAAAACAATGGTGATCTAGCACCTCTTGTATTATCCTGGATAGAGCTGGAGCTCATTCTAAGTAAAGTATCCCAAGAATGGAAAAACAAGCACCACATGTAATCACCATCAAATTGGTATTAATTGATCAACACTTTCGTGTACATATAGTAGCAGCACTCATTGAGGGTCAGGCAGGTGGGAGGGGGAAGAAGGGATGGTTATATTCACACCTAATGGGCGTAGTACGCACTGTCTGGGGGATGGACACGCTTGAAACTCTGACTTGGGTGGGGCAAAGGCAATGTATGTAACCTAAGCATTTGTACCCCCATAATATGCCGAAATAAAAAACAAAAGAACTAAAGCTAAAAAGTTTGATCAAGTGATTGTATTGTTTAACTAACACCCCCTTGGGGGATTTTAAATCACTGATTTGCTTTTTAAGGGTAGCAGGACTAAAATATTAACTGTTGAAGTAAACTGCAAAATAAGATTTATAAAAATAAAAGACCAAGGAAATGAAAAAAACCTCTATGTTCCAGAAATCTTCTTCCAATTTTTTCTTTTCATAAGGAACTTGCTTAAAAAGGGAAGTCTGTATGCATAATCTCTTTCTCTTATTACCTCTCTGTCCCACTGCTTGTTGTCACGCTTCCTCCCTCCCGGGAAACTGCTGTCAAGGTGTGAAGGAAGGAAATATCAAATGAACTAAAGGATATATAATTATATAAATGCTTTGCTTGGAGTGATAGAGTGACTTCCATGCCTGCCTGTTAAAATACAGATAAAATCTTGAACCTTTCCTTTTGCTCAAACTTTTCTTAAGACCTAAAAAAATTGTGTTACCTTGGTTATTCTGTGACAAAGCCTTTAAAACAAGGACTGAATAATGAAGATAAGTGTCTATTTGAGGTTTGTCCTTGGTGTGAAGTAAAAGTGGATCTAATTGCCCTTTCCTTGGTAGTCTAGCACTCTAGGCAACTGAGCTAACCAGCCACGGAAGAAGAGCTTAATATATTTCTCATCCTCTGACATGTTTAGAAAAAATGGCAAATCTTGAAAGATGGATGTAGTAATGTGTCTCTGAAAACAAGTATAATTCAGTTTTCCTTTAAAAAAGGGGAATTTTTATGGAGATATAATTAATTTCTTTTTATACTCTCATTTTTGGTAGTTTTCCAACATGTTGATATTAATTTTTACTCTCATTTTTGATAGTTTTTCAGCAGCATGTTGATCTTAACAAGACTTCTAACTGTATTTCCTGTTTTTAGGTGACCCTGCTATCTGGGCCGGGCTAATGTCAGCCTGTCATGCTGATCATAAACTGGCTCTAGTGAACAACGCTCAGCCAAAGAGGACAGATTTGTACTTGGCATTGTTATCTGCTGTTTCTGCTTCAAGTAAGTTTTAAAAAACATTTTTATACATGATTTAATTCAGATTCTTTAAATGGTAAAATCAGGAAAACAACTTCAGCATATATTGTTATAAAAAATACACTCATTAAAGAATCCACAGGTGTAACAGCTGTACAGAAATGTGATGGACATATATATTCTTCTCTTCTATATAGCTAAAAAGTCCAATATGTTCTGTTAGCTGAAATCTTCATTTTGTGGCAGTTTTCTGCTTTGAGTCTTGACCAGTGTTTTAGGACAGAGGTGACCTGGAAGCAATCCTTTACTAAAACCAGCACTGAAATTGTCCTTTGATTCTTCCTGGGAATCTTGGCTAGGGTAGCTGTTGTTCTAATCAGATTTAGTTAGCATTATTTTGTAAATCTATAAATTTCTTCATTGAAGCTGGGAATCGAAAATGGTTCTCTAGACTAATCTATGTTTAGGCCTAGGTAGCTGGATATTTCCAAGAGGTATGTCGCAGAACTTTTGAAATAAGCACTATGTTAAGAATTATTTGCAGTTTTTATAGCACTTTTCACTGTAATTGTAATAAGGTTGGTCTCTACATCCTTAATTCTAAAATAGCTTTCCCAGACAAAACTTCTTGGTACTAGAGCCTTTGAAGAAACCATTATTTTAAGTATTATTCCACCATCGTTTCACCATTATTTTAAGAACCGTAGCACTTTTCACTGTTAGTTTAAGAATCCTTCGTTGGAGTTGATTTTTGTGAGAGGTGGCAAGTGCAGGTCCTCTGTCAGTCCTGTGTTTGATTTGATTATCGGGAGAGATGAGAAGTGCGCATTTTTGTGAGAGGTGAAAAGTGGTCTACCTAAAAAGATACATAAGACAGAGTCTGTTTCTTCTGCCTAGCTTAGGAAAAGGCATATTGAACATGCTTTTTTATCTAGCAACAAAAAAGCAGCATTGTATATAATGTTTCTGTCTAGTAAAGCCCATCTGGTTACTCAGGCACCCTCTGCCTGCATTATCAATCACAATCAACAGAATTCTAGAAGCCTAGACAGAAAGCAGAATTCCACCATAAATCATAATCCAGGATGCGCTCCCTGTCCCTGGCTCCTTAATTTAATCACATTTGCCATGTAAGGTAACATATACACAGGTTCAAGGATTAGACATTGATATCTTTGAGGGGACAGTATTCTTCCTATCAAAATCATATTTAAAAAAAAAGAAAAGTGATCTACACATAGGTTAACCTACTTTGATTAACAAAAAGATTACCCTACTTTTGTCTCAGAACAGTAGTTTTTCACTAAATTAATTTTAGGTTATTAGTTATTTTTTAGTAAATGTTAAGTGTTGTCAGTGGGTGTCTGTGATTTCCTCGGTGGCTTAGGATGTGGTTGTTAGTAGAGGCTGTCATAAAGTTTTACTGGGGTCTGGGATGTCAGGTGGGCCACTGTTCAGGCCCAAATCATGGCAATGGCGGGCTAATTATTCCTGTCCTTTGGCTCCAGGATGGCTTAGGCTGGCACTGGTGTCAGTGGGTCCAGGCAGGCCAATTCTTAGACCTCTAGGTAGCTTTCTTGGGTGCTGGGAATGGCATCAGTGGGTGGGTGGGTTGGGTGGGTTTTTGAACCCCTGGGCAGCAGGTGTGGAATGGGCTTGGCAGTGGAAGTGGTGGGACAATCTTCTGGGACCCCAGCAGTCTGGACTAGTATTGGTATTTGCTGCAATGGGCAGGGTAGGCCAGTACCCAGGCCCATAGGTGGTATGTGCAGGTTGGTGCCAGCTGCAGTGTTAACCACAGGTTGGGTGGGCCCAACCTCAGACCCCAAGAGGAGTGCTCAGGTGTCAATTGTGGTAGGCTGGGCTGGGCAACCCCCAGGCCTCTGGGTGGGTGCTCAAGTCTGTGCCGGGCAGACCTGTCCTTAGTTCCTCTAATGATGCATGTAGGTACTGGCTGTGGTAGGCAGGAATGAGATGATCTCCAGGCTGCCAATGGAATGCTCAAGTGGGGGCATCAGCAGCTGTGCTATGGCCCTGCTATTGGGGACGGTGTGGTTGCTTTCAGTGGGAGCAGCTGTAGGCAGGTGGCTGAGGGAGGCATGTGCTTTGCTCGTGCCTTGGCGTCACCACAGCCTACAGTGGCTGTCAGTGGGGTGCTGGGGATGTGGAGATGCAAGGGCTGTGTGGCTCCTGGTGCCCCAGGACAGGATGCAGTCTGGTAAGGAGTAGACTATCAAAGTGGCACTGTGCTGTAGCTTCTTAGAACTTGGGGTTTTGTGGGTCTCAGTGTGAGCTCCCTTTTTGGAGCAATGCCACTGCATAGTCTTCAGGCAGCTTCCTGTGTTAGTCTCAGGGCCCACAAAGGTGGAGGGGCTCTCCCGTGACTAGGATTGTAGGAGTCCAAGGCAGGCATGTAGACAGCTGGGTGTCTCTCAATTACTCTTTCCCTACATTAGAGAGCCTTTCCAGGCTCCCAGCTGATCCTGGCCCAATCCTAAGCAGGCTACCTCTCTTCCCTTTCCTTCCTTCCTTCCTTTTCTTTAATTACGGTGTTCTCTGTTAGATGACCTATTCAAAATTGTGATTATTTACTTGCTGTTTTGGTTCTTCTCCATGAAGAGATAAGTACCTGATGAATCTTGTCAGCCATCTTTTTTTTTTCCCCTAGAGGCCGGGTCTCACTTACTCTGTTGACCAGGCTGAAGTGCAGTGGTGCAATCATAGAACACTGTAAGCTCAAACTCCTGGCCTCAAGCAATCCTCCCTCCTCAGCCTCCTGAGAAGCTAGGACTATAGGCATGCACCACCACACCTGGCTAATCTTTAAATTCTTTGTAAAGATAGGGGTCTCACTGTGTTGCCCAGGTTGGTCTCAAACTCCTGGGCTCAAGTGATCCTCTTGCCTTGGTCTCCCAAAGTGCTGGGATTACAGGTGTGAGCCACCATGCCTGGCTTAGTCAGCCATCTGGAAGCTGACACTTAACTAATGAATTTTACCAACATTTAAGGAAAAAAACAATACCACTTGTACACAAATACTTCCAGAAAATCAAAAAGATGTTAACACTTCTGACATTTTCCATGAGGCCAGCATTACCCAATGCCAAAACCAGGTAAAGACATTACAAGAAAAGAAAACTACAGAACATCATCACTCATGAATATAGATGGAAGAATTTAATAACAAAACTTTAGTAATTCAAACCCAGCAACTCATAGAAAAAATAATACATTATGATGAAGTGGGGTTTAGGTCAGGAATGCAATATTGCTTTAGCATTTGAAAATGAATGTAATTCACCATTTAATATCTGTGAAAGATACCAGACAGAGTTTATACTATATGATTCCACTTACATGAAATTTTAGAAAGTGCAAACTGGCCTGTTGTGACAAAATACAGATTAGAAGCTGTCTAGGAACAGAGGCTAAGGGAGGATGGGGTGAGTTGGGGACAGAAGAGTAATTACAAAGGGGCAAGAGGAAACTTTGGGTAATGATGAATATGTCCATGGTTTTGATTGTGCTGATGGTTCACTGGTGTGTACTTATGTTAAAACTTATCAGATTGTGTAGTTTGCATATGTGCTGCTTATTTTATATCCATTATATAGCAGTAAATCTTTACGTTATTTTCAATGAATTCTTTTCATTGTTACTATACATACAGTGATTTTTTTTTTTTATGTAAGTCACAAGTATATGAGGCTTTAAGTTATTTAGCTACAAATACTCCCACCATGAAACATTTCAGAAACCTGTCTTATGTCAGGATAGTTTATAGTATTCCAGTGGTACATGTAAGTTTTAAAAACTATATATGCATGATAAGTCTAATTGTAATATTTTTTGCAACTAGTTAGTCTTCTGAGAACACAATATAAATTGCAGAAGAAAGTAACATCAACATATTTGGTTTACAGTTAAAGACAAAGAATTCTTTGAAAATTACAACCAGTCTCTTGAAATGTGGTCTCTCTCACAAGCTGTCACTGGTCTGTTAGATACTGGAAGAATATCTGAAGCTGAGGCTCTCTGCACAAAGGTATTGTTATGGAATGTGCATTGAAATTCATGAATTCTTATCCTACTTGGAAAATAACTTCAGAAATGGAGTGCATGTTATTTAAAGAGCATGTGGTGGTGGTGATAATTATGGTGATAATAACCATTTATTGATTACTGTACTTACTACAAGCCAATGCCTGTATTTAGCATTTTGTGTTTGAACTTCCCAACAATCCTATGATGTAGGTATTTATTAGTATCCCCATTTTTACAGTTGAGGAAACCAAGGCTTAAAGAGGATAAGAAATTTGTACAGGAACTCACAATTAGAAATGGATAGAGTTGCGATTTGAATTCTTTGATTTTTCCCTTCAGAATGCTATATTTTCCAGTATCCCTTCATTTTCCCAAAGTTCTGGATCACATAGGATGACCATGGAGATTGTTGAATGGGTGCCTGGAGCTACTCAGTAGCCAATTTTTACATGCCAGGATGTAGGGCTCTATGCTTACAGGCTCTGTGAGTAAATTCTTAGTGCCTTGCTTAGCACATAGTAGGAGCTCAATAAATATTCATTGAATGAATCAGTTTCCTAAACCTACTTAGAAATAATTTAATAGTTAAGGAGAGTTTTAAACATGACTTTGCTTGAAAACATTATAAATGCTTACCAGGGAGATCGTGTTTGCCTGTGTTGTCTTCCGAGAAATGCTTTTTGAAACATCAATCTAAATTTTACAGAGAAAGAAGAATGGACTTTTGAAGATTCCTTTGGTCCTTGAATTCTGTGAAAAGCAGAATAATACATTTTCTCTTTTATTTAAGGAATTACACCTAAGTTCAGATAGGGTATTACACAGTGGACATTTACTAAGCTTTAATTCACAATTGCTATGTGCTCTCTAATGGAATAAGTAATACTTTATGAATCTTGCCTTGTCATTTTATTATTCCATTCTCTTACTTTAGAAGAAAGGAATTAAATAAACTTTAAAAATACATTTAAGACTATCATCTAATGAGTACAAAATAAAAAAGTATGCTATTGAGGGAAAAGCAATAAAAAAAGAAATATTTAATAGTGGAAGGACTTGTTTAGAGAAATTCTTTTACTTTCATATTTATGTGGAAAGATACACACTTACATATATACATTTGTGTATGTATATATGTGTTTTAAGGTATAAATAATAGCTTAGGGAAATGGGAAAATGGGTAATTTGTCTTATTCCTAGTACCTTAGAAGTGTGTTCCTGAAATAATGACATGCAGTGAATATTCTTATTAAGAAGTTAAGAAAGAAAAAATTTATACCTCTTTCCTTCTTGCATAGTATAGTTTATTCAAGTAAGGAATAGTGATAGCCTTCACTCTTAATTTTATATTTTCGTAGTTCAGGTATTTACATTCAGAACCTAAAATTTTCAGGCTATCACCCAGGAGTAAACAAAGTCAAAGGGACATATTAAATCCAAAATAAATGACTTATAAATCACAATAATAGCATTATTGATTTTAAAGATTATTTAAGTGAAGTATAGGGTTTGATATTCTTAAGCTGTTCAGTGTTTTGTTTTGCAGTTGTTTACTGTATAATAAAAAAAGGTTTAGATTCAGAATTTTTTCCCAACATGGAGAATAGCCTAATTGCCTTTCACATTTAACATTTAAGAGCCTATTTGATGTATTCCTATTCGGGATTTAATTTTTAGAATTTAAAAAGTAACCCTGATCAGCCAGCTGTCATCTTACTTTTGAGACAAGTTCAGTGTAAACCACTCCTGGAATCACAGAAGCCACTCCCAGATGCTGTACTTGAAGAGCTACAAAAAACAGTCATGTCCAACTCAACCTCTGTTCCAGCTTGGCAGGTAAGTTCTCTCCTTTCATACATGAGTCCTGAATTAAAATACTCCATGATATTAGTTGAGGTCAGGAATATGCTTTATCTTTGTCTTGCTTACAATCTTACCATGGTATCTCTCAATTTCAAGACGTAAAAGAGTATTGTGGTTAGAGAAACTAAGGAAGTTGAATACTAATTTAGAATCTGCTACTATAACACTTCAGAGCTTTCTTAATTATAAATTTCTTCAATTTAAAACAATGGAGAAAATACCCTTTTACATGGATTGATGGAGGAGAGCTAAAGAAGTGTTGCAGACATTTTATATATAATAAGGGTACAGTAATAGTGTTTAACTCTGCCTCTAAAGGGGATATGTGTAGTTTTTCCCTAGCTAATTTGCAGGTAACCTGTATTTAGTGCTTTCAGAAATAGGTATTTCAGAATTGATACTTGAATCAACAAATTTATCTGCTCTTTTAGCTGGCTCTGGTTATCCAAAATGATAAATACACAATGATCATTATGTGCTTTGTTCTTATTGATATTAAAATACAAAGAAGCACATAATTTTATTTAATTTGTTGTGTTTCTTTCTGTACCCCATAGAAAGTATCAAAGAAGCTTTGTTACAGATTTTTTTAGAAGCTTATTATTATATTTTACTATAATTTGGTTTTCATTCACATCTTCTATTATATCCGCTTTTTGATATCCTTGCTTTAGAGAATTAAAAACATGATCTAATTGCATGAAATAGTTGGGTTGTGCAAGGTAAGCCTCCATTTTACTCTAATCCTTGAAGAAAGATAGTGTTTTTCCCCCTCTTTTAGAGTAAGTTTGCCATATGATAAATCTCATGATCACATGTTCTTTATCAAGGGGAGAAATACTTTGTCAACTAAAAGGGAAAAATTGAAGGATAAATTATATAGTAAGTAAAGTCTTAAGAGATTGTATGCATATGTGTGTTTTCTTTTGTATTCTATAATTCACAGAGAATAAAGTGTGAAAATCTTAAAAGTACCATTCATTAAACTTTTACATATATACATACCTGTTTAACTGCTACCCATATCAAGATACAGAACATTTCTAGCAACCTAACTTCCTCCCCTGTGCCTCTCTCAGTTGATCTTCCTCCCACCTCCAAAAAGGGAAACCACTATTGTGACTTCTATCACTTCTATCTCATTTTGCCTATTTTTGAACTTCATATAACTAAATGGAGTACTCCTTTGTATCTGGTTACTTTCGCTCAACATCATGTCTGTGAGATTCATTTAGTTGCTTCATTTGCCCAGAATTTTTTTCATTTCATTTTATGGATATACTGTTAATATCTATTCATTACTGTTGATGGACATTTGGATTGTTTCAGGGTTTGGTTATTATGAATAATGCTGTTGTGACCATCCTTGGACATGTCTTTTGGTGGGTCACAGGGTGTATGTGTATTTACTTTAGCAGATCTGCCAAACAGTTTCCAGAATGGTTGTACCAGTTTATACTCGCATCAGTAGTGCATGAGCATTCCAAGTGCTGGTATTGCTGGATTGTTGTTTATTCCCCCCGTTTTGGTGGATATGTAGGTAATAATATCTTGTGGTGGTTTTTAACTTGCATTTACCTGATGCCTAATGATGTCAAGCAACTTTTCATGTGCTTATTTTTCATGTGCTTGTATTTATTAAGCTTTTGGATAGTCTCTTTTTGAAGTGCTTTGCATAATTTTTAATGCGATATTTATTTTTTTCTTACTGAATTATTGGAATTCATTATATTTGCAGGATATAAGCACATTTTTGGATACTTGTATTGCAAAGACTTTCTCACATCTGTGGTTTCCCTTAGCACTTTCTTAATGTTATTTTTTGATGAATAGTTAATTTTAATGAAGTCTCATTTTTCATTTTTAAATGGTAAATGCTTTTTTGGGGTGTTCTATTTAAGAGAACTTTGCTTACTCCAAGTTCATGAAAATTTTTTATGTTTTGGTTTAGAAATTTTATTGTTTTACCTTTCACATTTAGGTCTACAATTTATCCAGGATTAATCTTTGTGAATATTGCAAGGGTTAAAGTTTATTTTTTTCCATATGGATATCTAATTAATCTAGTTCTATTCTTTAAAAGACCATTTGGTCCCATTGAATTACAATGATCCCTTTGTCATAAATCAGCTGACTCTGTAAGTATGGGTCTTTTAGGGCTACCTATTCTTTTCCATTGATCTATTTGTAGAATAATTATAATAATATACTATAATAAAAATTAGGTAAATATGATCTCTCTCTCAAAGTAGCTTATTGTATTGTACCATAGGTAACTGAAAGCATGTATAAGGGGGGACTACTGTAAATTCCCACGCATACACACAAAAGCCCTACTGTAATCTTGGTTGAGATTGTGGAATCTGTAGTTTAATTTGGAGAAACTTGACAAAGTAATACTCTGCTGAATCTTTCTGTACATGGATGTGGTATATTCCTCAATTTAATTAAGTTTGAAATTTCTCTCATCAGTGTTTTGTAATTTTCAACCTAGAGGTCTTTTCCATTTATGTGTTAAATTTATTTCTAGGTATTTGGCATTTTTTTTTCATTTTTTTCATATATTATCTCCAAACGTTTAGAAATGCTGTTGGTTTTATATATTGACCCTCCAGCAAACTTACTAAATTCACTTTTTCTTTGAGATGGTTTTGGATTTTGTACATAGGGAATTATGCCCTTGTGAATAATGAAGTTTTACTTTTTTCTTCCCAATATTTACATATTAAATTTTTTTCTTGCCTTATTTCGCTGTCTATAGGCTTTAATACAATGTTAAATAAAAGTGGTGATAAGTAAACATTCTTCTGTCGTCCTTACCTCAGGTAGAGAACATTCACTATATCATTATTAAGTACAGTGTTTGCTATAGGTTTTTATAAATATCTTTATCAGATTAAAGAAGTTCTATTCTGAATTTGTTTAGCAGGGTTTTTTTTTTTTAATAATGAATGGGTCTTGAGTTTTAGCAAATGCTTTTTTGGGGCGTCTATTAATATTAGAAGGGTCTTTTCTTTCCTCTGTTAATGTGGTAGATTACATTGATTTTCGAATGTTAAACCAACTTTGCATTCTTAGAATAAGCCCTTCTTGATCATGATGTGTTATCCTTTTCATTTGCTGGAGTCAATTTGCTCTAATATCTTCTTTAGAATTTTTTCATCTCTATTTATGAGAGAAATTGGCCTGTAATTTTTTATTCCCGTAGGTCTTTGTTAGGTCTTGATGTCTATGTTGTTATTCGTTTTTTCTTTATTTTCTGAAAGAGAATTTCTTAACTGTGTGGAGGAATTCACCATTGAAGCCATTTAAGCCAGGAATTTTATCAGAAAGGTTTTAATTACAGACTAAATTTCTTCAGTAGACATAGGCCTATTAAGATTTCCTGTCTGTTTAGCATTGGTGAGTTGCAGATTTGTCAAATACATCTCAATTTCAGATTTATTGACATAAAATTATTCATGATCTCTTCTTTTTAATGTTTGCAATATCTATAATGATTTTTCCTTTTTCATTCTATATTGGTAGTTTGTATCTTCTCATTTTTCTCTTAGTAACTTTAGCAATTTTATTAATCTTTTCAAAACTCAACTTTTTGTTTTATTTATTTATACTTTACCTGTTATTAATTTCTTCTTTTTGTTATTTTCTTTGCTCTACTTTATTTGGGTTTAATTTGTTATTTTTTACCCCCTTACCTTCTTGAGATAGAATTTTCTCTTGCACTAATATGTGTACCCCACAACATTTTATGTAGTGCCTTTCATTGTCATTCATTTCAGAATGTTTTCTAATTTCCGTTGGGATTTTTGACTCACTTTTCTTATCTGAAGCATGTTGCACAATTTTATTAATAATATGGGTTTTTTTCTAGATACCTTCTTTTACTGATTGCTAGTTTAATTCCACTTAATCAGAACATTTACTTCAGATGATTTCAGTCCATTGAAATTTATTGAGATTTGTTTTATGATCCAGCATATGGTCAGATTTGATAAATGTATGTGCATTTGCAAACAAGGTGTGTTCTGCAATTACTGAATACAGTCTCTATACGTCGTTTAAATGAGACTGGTTAATTAGGTTTAAATTTTTTGTGTTCTTACTGATTTTGGCTTGTCTCTTTCTTGTATTATTGCTGAGATAAGTGTGTTAAAAAACTAATTCTGGATATGTCTGCTTTCATTTCTGTCAATTTTTGTTTCATAAATTATTATGTTGTTATATACAAATGTAGGAATGTTTATGTCTTCCTATTTAATGGGCTCTTTTGTCATTATGAAATATCCCACTTTATCTCTTAATGTTTCTTATCTTAAAGTCTACCTTTGTTGGTTAGTAATGCAGCCACACAAACATTCTTTTGGTTAATATTTACATGATATATTTGTTTTCACATTGCATTTTGATTTTGTTCCTAGCTTGCCACCTTGGACAACTTTTAGACTTCAGACTAGGTATAGCTAGTACACTGTTGCTAATAGAATGGGCAATATGACTATTACTTTCTTGACCTGTGATTTTTCTGGGTGCAGAACTTACCAATAATTAAATAAAATTTCTAACTTCATCAAAGTTTATTGAACTTATTGAAAGTAGAGTAACAGACTGTGTCCTAAACTAAAATCCTCTACATCCTTTTCCCCTTTTGTTCCTTAGTGGCTGGCACATGTGTATCAGTCCCAAGGAATGATGGGTGCTGCAGAGATGTGTTACAGAAAGAGTCTACAAGTAGCATCCCAACAGGGCAGTTGGAGTGGGAAACTTTCAAGTCTGTTGAAACTAGCACTACTTGCATTGAAAGTCTGCATGGTAAGATCATATTATAATTATGATTATGAAGAATTGATTCTTTTATCTTTCTTTACTCTGAAAGCTGTTCACATAGTGATATTCTACTGAGTTCCTGTTGTTTCATTGTCTTCTAGTGTGGTTTCTTGATAAACTTTGTATTTTGAGCTCTTGATGGATATAAGAGTAACATAAATCCATACCTCACAGCAGAACATTGTCAATGTTCTAGGAAAAAAACAAAGGTTACAATTTTAAAAGTTCAATTATAGTAGGATATATATTTTACTTTCTTGGTTATTTAAATTAGAATTAAACCTAGCTACTCATCTATGACAAAGATGCTAATATTTAACATTTCAGTTATTCTTAATTTAATTTGACATTGTCTAAGAGAGATTGCTAGTAACTTATGACTTGACATTATATTTTCTGATATCAATTTATATATACATATAAATTTAAAAGTCTTATGAGCTCGTAGAGAAAATTCTTCAAGATATATGTTTAAGTAGGAGTGAAGATAAGCTGCAGAACAATATATATGATATAATCCTAACTGAGTGTTTGTATATGTGGCATGTATTTTTAAGAATACACCTTTTGTGTTTGAGTATACATGCACTTATAAGCACACAGAAAGGTATAATTATATGGAAAGATATATAAGAAACTTAATGGCAGTTATTTTAGAAAATGGTACTGTGGGTTTTAAGGGATGGTAGAGGAGAATTTTTCATATCTTTTGATAGTCCTTGAATTTTTATCATGCATATTTCTTTTGTAATTAAAAGATAAACTGTCATTCTTTCTGTTGTACATGATTAGAAGAGATTGGCCTTGTCAGGCCTCAACTAACTCTTTTTTTATCGTAGTATTCCTTGAGAATGTGATTTACTGACTTTAGACATTTTGACAAAGAAATAGAAGAATTAGGAAATTTGTTTTGGCTCTGGTGCCATTACTATAGAACACATTTAAGACCTTTGAATGTGGGTCATGTTTTGTTCATCCTTGCCTCCTTGCTTTACTACTCTGCCTTGTACATAGAAGTCCTCAAAAAATGGTTTCTAAATGAATGGACAAATAATAACATAGTCAAATTTGAAGTGATTTGTGTGGAAAGAAATAGTGGTAACCAAACATTTTGTTTGTGATTACCAAACATTTTGTTTTGTTTGTTCCATATTTATATTTAACAAAGTTCTTTATGACCTTGGTAACTAGTGAGCTTTAGAAGCCACACATAGTACCTATAACATGCTCTTGAATATGTGAACTGGAGAAGTGAACACTCTTTTAGCCTTTATTTTTTAGTTATAAATATTATTTGGTAGTCTTTTTTAATGTTGGAAAATTAAATATGACCTGGAATAAAATAAATTAATAATAGCTATAATAATAGCAAACACATATAATACTTACTTGTGCTAGGTACTGTTATAAGTGCTTTACACTTGTTAACTTATTTAATAGTCACAATAACCCTATTTTACCCATGAGGAAATTAATTTGCAATTTGGTAATAATACCAGCCACCCCCAACTGCTATACCACAAAAATACTTTCTCTGAGAGCCTGTCTTCTGGTTCTACCATTTACTACCTGTGAAACCTTTAGCCAATTAAACTATTTAGAGCTCTTTCCTCTTTTGTAATAGTGGAGATCATAATACCTACTTTGACTTCTTATGGAGTTGTTATGAATAACAAATAAAGTAACCTTTACAAGCACCTTTGTAAACCTTAAAGCACTATCCAAATCTAATTTGTTCTTTTCAGAACATTTAACACCCAACAATTATTATAAAGGAATAATGGAGATACCATATTTCTGTGGTAAACAGCTGGCAGTATGGAGAAGATGGATGTATTAAAATTAAACTTTTTAATGAAAGACTACTGTAGGTATGATAATATATGAACCGGATATTAAACTGAAAGGTTAGTTACTAGATATCAGATTCCAAAGTGAGATATCAGATCAAGATACAGCTTTTTGAAGCAGGTAGGGTACTAAGGAAGCTATAAAACTATCAGAGGAGTAGAGTTGGAGTAGAGAAGGATTGATGAAGAAATTTCTTTGGAGAGACATTTCTGCTGCCTCGCCCATTTTCCCCATGGCACCAGATGCACACAAAGGTGAGGAAGGGGGTGCTACCAGAGAGAGGGAGGCTTTGATGTGTGTCCTCTGAGGTCCTAGAGGCACATGTCTAGAAGCATATGGACAAATATCTGACACATTTCAAAGCCTGTGGCTCTCAGTCTAAGGTATTAGGACAAAGAGAATTGCTAGTGATTTAGAAAGTGCACGCTTCTGGGAGAGAGTGGTCAACAGTAGATGAATCCCAAAGGTAGGAAGGAATATTTGTTCATAGTATAGGATGGAAGGAATGAAGGAAAGTTAATGAAGAAGGGTTCAGCAGCACTCTCAGAGTTTGTTAGATCTACAAATGAGTGATACCAAGTGTGAGAGTGGGTTAACGTTAACATAGTAGTTATCTTAGATCCTGTCCAGTAGGGCCACCTAGAGGGACGGTGGGCTGTCAGCAGAAAGGAAGCTAGAAGTTTCTAGATTGCTAGAGAATGTGGAGAGAATAAGTAGAATAGAATATGTTTGCCAGATTAGTAGAACTGCAGATGACCAGGGCTGGCTTGATGGGATGAGCCCTATGCAGTTGTTTAATGCTCCATACTTGGTTTAATGCTCTGTAGTCGCTATCTTGAAATTCTTAATAATTTTTGAACAAAGGGCGCTATACTTAGTGTGCACTAGGCCATGCAGATTATGTAGCTGGACCTGCAAATGAGAGACTACCCATGTTGAGAGAGTCTCTGCTAAAGCCAGCATGAGAAAAAGAGCTTTAAACATCTGTCAAGCCTGGAGAACTTGACACTGTCTTACAGTGGCGACAGTCAAATGCAAACTTGCAGTATTTTGGTAGGGGCCTGAAGCTATAATTAGTAAGAAGAGGTGGGAGTATTAGGGAGGAACAAGCCATCTGCCACTGCCTATAAACATACCCTAGCCTGGGAGCTGAGGGGAATTGGGGTTGGAAGGGGGTTGTGTGCATGTGTGTAAATACTACCTTTGAATGAAGACTGAAGTCTTGAAAAGAAGAGAACATTCTAATTGAGACTGCGTTTGTGAATGAATGTAAGAAAAATGGGTGTAAGAGTCATGGGGCCTACTGTAATTTACATCCAGAGACAGAGAAACAATCTCCCTCAAATAGTAAATTTTAAAGAGATAGTGGGAGACAAAAATGGAAGTATGTTGTGATCACATTGCTCAATATGCCAGTTATATATAGTAACTTTTTTCTTATATAATCAATCATCTTTGAGCCAACTTTACAGAATGTTTTATATGATTTCTTGGAATTTAGAGACTACATTATTGAAAGCAGTGAGTTTTACATTACTGGTTTTTAAAAAGATGTTAGGAATAATTTTATTAGAATATGTCTTGCCTTATTTTCTTTGTCAGATGTACCCAACCACAACTTCTGTTCTCCATTTTCAAATTCATTATCTTTATAGCTTCCTCTTCCTTGATTACTCAAATTACTGTTGCCTATACAGTACTCGGAGATTATTGCTCCAACTTTTTTTTTTATTGTTTAGTATTTGAAATGGACTGTATATATTGACTCATTTTATTGACTTTATTAAAATGCATATTCTAGATATTTCTGAATCTTGGTTAGAATTTGAAGTTTTTAATGAAATATTTTTAATGCATTTTTTCTCCCTGCACAATTCAGTAAAGTGTTTACCATTTTATTTTGTTACTGTTTCTTCAGAAAGACTTACCTATGTTATTTCTGAGTCACTACATACTGTAAGACCAAAATTTGTAACCCAAGTACTGTATAGATACATTAATATTTTTCCTGTAAAGTGAAATTTTAATGTTTTTTTCAGTATTGCTAACTTTGATTTAATTTAATCTGATCTGCTTTGCATTTTCTTTTATATTGGGGTTGATTTAAAATACTTTGGTTCAGCCTTTCCTCTCTCCTTAGATATTTTTTGAAATGTAGAACTTTATATTTGTCACTACCAGTCAAAGAATGAATTTTGTGTATCTGGTAGACACAAGGCTTACTAATGGATAGATTTTATTCTCCCATGTAGTAGTATATAATAGTACATTTTCTTTTAACAAATATTTCAGTGGTTTTTAAATGATAGCTCCCCTTTGAGCCCTTCTTTTATCCCAGTCTACTCTTTTATAGCTCCTTAAGTGTAAGGATCAGATCTTAAATCATTTTTTAGTAATTATGTTCCTTGTATCATTTATATGATGACATGGATAAGTAGGTACTCAATAAATCAGAGTTGAATACATACTTTTGAAATGAATATGTCGAAAACATTGAGTTAATATGTCTTATATTTTTATAGGCTAACATTTCCAGTGATCACTGGCCACCCTTGGTTCAAGAGGCTACAACGGAGGCCTTGAAACTTTGCTTTTGTCCACTGGCTGTTCTCTTACAAGCTTTGTTACAATTCAACCGCAAAATGGGAGCAAGGTATGAAGAATCTTTGTTCATTTGTTTTCTTGGAATTGCTTTTCCACTTTAAATCCTTCTAGGTAACAATCAAGGAAAGATTTATGATTAGTTTAACAAACTATATTTAACAAACTTTGCTCTTGTTTATATATCTGTATCTACTTTGGAAGAAAGAGCTGATTCTAGAAATCCAGTAAGAGAAAAAGTCTTGTATTTGTTTTAAAAAAATAATTTGGTATACAAATATAGGATATGAGAGGTTTGACATGACAACATATCAAGTGAAGACACCTTGGAGTTTTTGTTCTCCACTATGTTAGGAGGTGCCAACAATGTGATGAGGATTCTAGAAACAAAATCAAAAAGACCCAAATTCAAAGCTATATTAACAAAAGTTCTTGCTAATGCAATAAACTATAAAAAAGTAATAAATATTGAAAAGGCAGAGATATATTATTTATAAATAATGTGGTTTCATATCTAAAAAATACAAAATCTGCCCAGATTAAAATATAAAAATTCTAGCAATATTTTAACTGGAGTTTGGGGATAGTTTCAGATAAATTTGAAGAGAATTACTTAAAGATCATATGGATGAAAAAAACAGGCAAGAATATTTTAAAATTCTGAAAATAGTATCTAGTTCTCATAGATATTACACATAGTACAAAGCAACTATAAATAAAACAATGATTTAGGAGCAGACATTACTGGAACAGAATAGGTGTTATAGAAATAAAGTTTAATACTTATAAATATGTGGCAGAAAACATATTCACAAAATAGAAATTTCAATACCTGTGAAAAGAAGGGAGGGAAAAAAACTAGGGGACTATGGGTGATGGAAGATTAAGACCTTGTGTATGGCTAATTAGAAATTCCAGCATTATTTATTGATATTTTATTTTTGGACATTTTTTGTGTGTTACTATTATAATTTCACCAAGAAATGTTTTATTATGTAACCTTCCTAATGAACTACTTCTGCTGACACTCAGTATGGATGACTTGAAGGCATTATCTCCCTTTTCCCCCAGTAATCTTTTTTAACACCTCCCATAATTTTTATTGCCTTCAAAACCCAGCCCAAGTAAACATAAGATCTAAGAAAAAAGAATATACTTACTATATTATCCCCATACAAAAGCATCTTCAAGGCAAGTTCTTTAGTTTCTGCCTCAAACCAATTGCTACTTATAAAATCCTTCTATTTAGCAGCTCTCAAGTTACTACAATTTGTTGTTTTTACCAGTACAGAAGTTTTTGGAGTCAAAGATGTTAGTAAATTAGGAAAGAAAAAATTAGAACATAACTACAAATCAGCTGTTATTACATCAGCTCACATATCACACACATCTTTGAAAACATACACTAAAAGCCTGACATGATACACTTAGCCTCTAGTGTCGCTGTTAAATATTTCTTCTTCCACTCTATTTCACCTTTGTATTATTTATTGATTTATTTATTTTCTGCCTTCTTTTAAAAAAGATTAGAGGTGGAGCACTCAGAATTGTTCATAAAATAGGGGGACCTTCCCTCATTCTATTTGGAAGGGACTTTATCTGCAAAATGGGAATGATAACAGCAACTACCTAATAAGGTTATTAAATGTGAATATTAAAGATGACCACATGTGTAAAACACTTTGCATAGTACCTAGTGCATGATACTTAATAAATATTAAGCATTATTATATTTATTATTTGAATAAAAAAGTTACGAAGTAATCAAGTACCACATCTGCAAAAGAATGAGAAAGATACTGTGTGTATGAGACTAGTATATGAAATATGTTAATTTTCATGTTTCAAACTAAATGTAAATATCTTTTTCCCAGAGAAACACGACGTCTTTTGGAGAGAGTGGTGTATCAGCCTGGGTATCCCAAATCTATTGTATCAACTGCACGTTGGTACCTACTGAGACACTTATATGCCAAAGATGACTATGAGCTCATTGACGTAAGGCATTGATTTTATTTAAAATATTTTATCTTGGCCCTAAGGGTTTTAGAGTTATTTTCAAAATTATTCCACTTTATGATTGAATTTTTCAAAACAATGACCATGTAGTTCTTTGGCCAACAAAAGACTACAATGTCTGCTGTTGCATCTATTAAAAGTAAAGAAATATTTATGTATATGGCTTGAAGATTAAATATACAGCTTGCATCTTACCATGGGTTAGCTATAAAATTCCCATTTCAATATTGGAATACTGAAAGCTGGGGAACTTTGACATTAATAACAGGACTATTAATGCTGTGTTTAAAACAGTTTAATGTAGATTTATCCTGTATGTGTGCAAGATGCCCTTCTATGAGGAAGCTATATAGATTGAACATCCCTAAGCCAGAATTCCAAAATGCTCCAAAATCCCAAACTTTTTGTGTGCCAACATGATGCTCAAAGGAATGCTCATTGGAGCATTTCAGATTTCAGATTAGAGATGCTTCACCTGTACTAATTTGTTTTTGACATAACCATTTCAAAGGCAGAATCTAAACTGATAGCAAGTATAGAGGTTTTATGGCATTGGTTTAAAACCTTAGGGTCAGATCAGTTGTGAAGTATATTGTAAGTAATCAGATACTAATCATAGGTGGCAAATGGTTTTAATTTTTTATTTTCTGTATTAAAATATAGCAGATTCATGGATATCTTTATATACTTATTGATCAAGGCATTCTTATAAGCTTTTTCATTTTTATTTATTTATTTATTTATTTTTTAAGAGATAGGGTCTCCCTCTGTTGCCCAGGCTGGAGTGCAGTGGCGCTATCACAGCTCACTGCAACTCCTGGGCTTGAACTCCTGGGCTCAAGCCATCCTCCTGCCTCAGCCTCCTGAGTAGCTGGGACTACAGCTGTGCACTCCCACACCCATCTAATTTTTTTTTTATTTTTTAGAGACAAGGTCTCCTTATGTTGCCTAAGCTGTTCTCAAACTCCTGGCCTCAAGCGATCCTTCTGGCCTCAGCCTCCCAAAGTGTTGGGATTATAGGTGGGAGCCACCGCACCTGGCCCTTAAAAACTTTCTTAAGTGAAGGAGAAGGGCAGCATTAGAGGGAGCTTGCATAATTGGCAGTATTTTATCTGTAGACCAGTGAAAATTTTACAAGTTTAAAAGTCATCCATCAGATGTACTGATGGAAGATGTAGCAGAATCTAATGGATGTTCACATTATCTTTGAAAAAATTATTTGACTACTTGCCTTTTCTATAAAGTGTATGTGATAATTTCTGCTCCTCATGGGATAGCGCCGGTATCTAAATATATAAACATGTATGTATCTAAAATTCTTTTGAAAAAGGTAGAGTATATAAAAATGTATTGGATTAAGATTCTCATAACTTTAGCCAACAATTTAAAAAACAATGAAAATTAATGAAAAGATTTTCAGTACCTATAGCATTTTGAAATACTGTTTGCTTCTTGGTGAAAAAAGCAAAGAAATATTAAAAAAGTAAAGAAATATTAAAGAAAACAATGTTTGCAGAAAGGCATTGTAATCAACATATTGCAAACAAAAAAGGTAGAACATTTATGAATATTGGGAGACAATTCACCATGGGTCTCTTGTGTGTGTAAACATCCTGTGAGCAGGAGACCTGACTATCCTTTGTTCCAATCTGTCTTTTCAAGGATATTTGTAGTGAACAGCCTTGGGAGACAGACATAGTATCTCCTTCCAGAGCAAAGGGTAGGCATTCCTGCCCATTATAAAAGACTTAGGTCTCCTAGGCTCAGGGTTTTCCTTTTGTAATGCAACCCACTGCGTATGTGGGAACTATGTGTCCATTCATCTCACCCTGTGAGGCTTAGAGAGCAAGGGAAACAGATGCAAGTATGTTGATGCTCATGCTGCTTGCTGTACCACGAGTAATGAAGACCTTTGTCTCTGACGCAGGAGTCCTATGTCTTCTGGCAGCATCATAGAACTGTGGTGGACTAACTTGTTAGTTTGCAAGTAGAGCAAAATCTCAGACCCTTCACTGTGCTTAGCAATGAACAACCAACAGATGTTTTAATAGTTGAATGATCAGCTGAAATTGAATCTTCTGGTTTGTGGAATTGGTGAAATCATGGAAAGATTTTTTTTGATAAAGCCTAGAACCTAGACCCTAAATCGTAAGCTGTGATTTTAAAAGGGAACAATGTCATTTGGACAATTCTATTCATAAAATGCTCTTTTGGGGTAAGGGTTTAGAGGTAACAATACTATAAACAAAGCTACCAAACAAAACCTTTAATTTTATACAGTACTGACAATAGTAACAATCAAAATGTTGGCATCTATACTAAATTGAATAAATTGTGCTCTACTCTGTTAACCTTGAACAATTTATTGTAGCAAAAGTGAATGAAAAATTGCACAATCACTTTTTGTTATATAATTTGATGTTGCCTTTCAAAACTGCTGCCCTTAGAATACTTGTCTTCTATGAATCTAAATATGGATATTGTTAATAAACAAAATACTAATGTTTCTGTATGTAATTTCTCACAGGTTCTGGTAAACAATGCCAAAACTCACGGAGATACAAGAGCATTGGAACTGAATCAGAAATTGTCTTCACAATAATATTGGATTATTTTATAGGAAGGAAGCAAAGAAAAAACTGTCAAATGAAGCAGAGAATCAAGACTTTTTCCCAAAGCGGCATTTTTAAAAACTATAGTTATAATCATTGATTTTTTTTTTCTTTTTTAAATTTAAAGAAGTTTAAGTTTTTGAGTTAGGAATGTAATTTTCCATTAACTCTTAATCCGAAAAAAATCTTTGGGAAGTCCATAATGAAAGGAAAACCATGATTTTGCTCAACAATTATTTGTAAACCATTATTTTCTGCATCTTGCATGGTGCACAGTAGGATATCTTGTTTTGTAAGCCCTTACAATAAAGCCTTAATAGCCATTTTCTAAATAATATGCAAAAGCACATTAGCACAATGCAGAATTTTCATTTGTTAAAAAACAAATTCAAAGATTCGTCCTATGAATTCTGGAGTTCAGCAGACCAACTCATCATAAAATCCAAATAATCTTGTAACCTATATTGCTAGTGGTTAATCTCAGATTCTACTGAAGAAGCATAATATAAATGTTGGTGAACCTTAGACTCTAATGGATGTGATTATATAATTCAAAACACTCAGGTGTATTGTTGCATTTAAAAACATTAATGGAACATTTTGTAAAGTAAAGCTATCAATATTTAATTGATCATGTAGTTTCTTCAATTATGATGAAAAGACTGGAACTTTCTGAAATAAAACAGAAATACAGTGTCTTTATAGTATCAATATCAGACATAATTTGTAAATTTCAAATTTTAAACCGGGAAAACAGTTATCTTTTTTTTCAAAAAACCCTTTACATATATGAAGAAACTATGTCATTTTGAATTTGTCATTTTAAAATTGTCTTCAGACATTTACATATATCATTTATTATATAAAAATATGTGGTTATATAATTTATGTGGTTTTTCTAAACCAACAGCTTCACAATGTTACTTTGTGAGATAATATAAATTGATGATATTCTGTAATTAATTTGTACTTCAGAGTTTAATCTGTTGAACTGAACTGTAATCTTGTGTTTCCCAAATTTGACTGAACATTATAATCATTCAGACCTATGCAATCAGAATCTTTCAGGAGGGGGGAAGGCCGAGGACTCTGCATTTTAAAGGTATGAGTAAAAAATTCTAATGTTCATTCAGATTTGTGAACCACTGGATTAATCCAATGATGATTTTTCTGTTTATTTCCTTTAGCAAGATTAAGCACATGCCAGTCTCTGCCCATTTCTTCCTTATCTCCATAACTGTCAAACTGATTCAGTGCTTTCTATAGCTGGCTCACAGACTTAGCCAAAGATGTGCTGCAAAAGGCTGCCTGTGCAATCCTGGCGCCCACGCCCTCCTGTTCCCTCAGGGAAACACTTCAGCCTTTTCCTTCAGAATGGGTTGATTCCATTTGCCTAAATGCTTTGGATTCAGTTCTTGTCTTCCCTCTACTTGCTGGGGTATCCTTTGCTTTACAAGGTTACTTCTGCCTAGAGTGTGGACTTGGTTTTAGCCTTTGCTTCAGGCCCATAATCAAGTGGTAACCTTTTGACTTGACTCCGTTGCCAAATTCTGGCTTTCAGGGACCTCAGGTCCAGAGTTGGCAAAACACCTTTGTTAATACCATCTTCGGTCATTTTTTTTTTTACATTTATGTGCACACATCCTCTCTCAACTTTTGTTTGTTGCTATCTTTTCAAATTGCTACCCAGTTACTGTGAGCCTCTAATCATTTCTAATTATATAAATTTTGTGGAGCTTTACTTTGTGCCAGACCTAGGCTAAGTGTTCTTAACGTCATCATTTAATACTAGTTTATAAAAGAGAGTGGTGCTAAATAGCATGCGTAAAGCAAAAAAAAAAAAATTCAAAATGAATCAGTGTTGTCAGATTCGAGAAACCTCTAAAAGTGGCCAGAGTTTCCTTTTGGAGTTTATACGTAAATTTAATTAGAGGAACTAAATTAAAAGTTATTTTCTGAAGTACCAATATTTAGCATTCATATTAGTATTTCATTATTTTTGTTATACTTTATTTGAAAATTGTGCATTTTTAATTTTTTTATCCACCATTTTCTATTATTGATTAATTAGATGTTTATAGACTAGTTTGGCATCTAATAATACTTTCCTATGGGAAAAACATTTCAGCTTACAAGTAAACTTTTGGAACACAATCTATTTGTTTGGGATCACTTACCGTATTTCTTGGTCCCTTCTATTAATTTCTGGTCAAGAAAAAAACTCTTAATTTAAAATACTGTGCTCTTTTTTCACTTAACAAAAAGAACTGTTGACAAACTTCCTTTAATTTAGGATTCTACACAGAATAAGATTGGCTAGAAATACTCAGGTTATACATTAAGGTATTTAAAAGATGTGGTTATTTAAAATAGTGTGAAACATTAGGTAAATATTTACTAGCATATAATATATGAATATGAAAGGATACATACTTGGTTGCTGCATGGAAAGTTTGGTATCTGCTTTGGGGAAATTTATAGCAACAGAAAAGTGAAGCATATTTTGGCATATGAGTCAGTGTGGCCTGAAGATCCATTTTAGTTTTTGCACATTAAAAAGTGTGGAAACTTTGTTTTGACAAACTTGACTGTTGTCTCTCTACACGTCTTCCTTTCTCCCTCGTTAGTTGTTAATTGATACAAAACTTCTCAGGCCTCCATGCTGCTTTTTGGAAGGTGTAGCACTCAGCTGCTGGTTATAAATTGACCCTCAATTTGCAGGAGAGTTTTTTTGTTTTGCTTTTATTTTTGTACTTTAAGAAGATACATTTGTGTATCATATACAGGTACAATAATTTTTCCATGTATATTTTTTAAGACTTTTCATATAGATGAAATAAAAAGAAAATTCTCATGCCCCATTTTTGGTTTAGAAAATGTATCCACTAAGATTTATTATACCTCAATACTACTCATGATGTCAGGCTGTCCCTGTGCTATAATAATGGGTTTTTCATTTCTTTGGCTGATTAGGAGCTTTTTGAATAGCAGCATTTTAAATTCTGACATACCTAAACAAATAATCTCTATAATATTTTTATAAATGCTAAACTATCTTTAAACCTCAGTGTTTTGAAGTAGGAAAATTAAGATTTAGTATCTCTTTAACAAATAGCTGTTATGAAACATTTGAAATATTTTTGTCTTATTAATTCTGAACTTAGAATTGAAAATACCTATTTGTTTCAGTGAAGGGAAATGGTGCCAATAATAATTAAATTAAAATTGAAGTGTCCACCAAAACAGGGGTTGGGTTTCCTATTAGATCATTAGACTGTTAAAATAATTTACATGTCATGATCTCTGTTGAGTTTGAATCAGTAAAAAAGTTCATTTGAGTTTCACTCTTCACCAATACTTTCCTTGTATATAGTACTTACTATAAACAGATTTCAATTATGTTAATTTCCTGGAGATAAGCATTTTTTTCATTGCCCACCTTATCTTGCAGTTTCTGCTTGTGGTAGGCAGAATAATGGCCCTCAGAAATATTCATGCCTAATCCCCAGAGCTTGTGAAGACATGGCAGAGGTACTTTGCAGATGTGATTGAGAGTACAGACCTTGAGATAGGGAGATATCCTGGCTTATCTAGGTGGATCCAATTTAATCACAAGTGTCCTTAAAAATGGAGAATATTTAAGAGAGAGATGACAATGGAAGAAGGTCAGCGAGATTTGACATTGCTGGCTTTGAAGATGGGGAAAGGGAACATCAGCCATGGAATGAAGTAGATTCTGAAAACAAAAAAAAAAAACAAGAAAACATGCTCCTGTAGAACCCCCAGAAAGGAATGGCGACGCTGCTGACAGCTTGATTGTAGCCTGGTGAGACGCATGCCGGACTTCTGACTCACAGAACTATAAGATAATAAATTTGTTGCTTTAAGCCACTAAGCTTGTGATAATTTGTTATGGTAGCAATGGAAAATTAGTACACTGCTCTTTGTGTATGCTGTAAAAATGAATACACAGTCCTTTAAATTTGAATTTCACAAGATCACTGAGATTGGAGATCATCATCTAAATCGTTGCCAAAAAAGGGGTGAGCAAAGATGATGAATTATTAAAAATGATTACTTGCTGCGAAAATATAAATGTCAAAAATACTTGCCTCTTAAGATGTACGTGGCTGTTCATTTTTATAATAGTTAATGTCTGAACTATTTTTGCCCAACGTGCTACTTACAGCACAGTATGACCAATGCTTTGACAAGTACTTTAATTCTCTTTAAAAGAAACTGGATTAAATTATACTCACAAAACCTAAGTAGTGTGCTTCAAACTGAGTTTCAATATTGAATGGATGCGTGACTGGATAAGTCTTGGCCTTTAGTTTTAATCTGAATTTATAAAATCAGGGCCTTAAGCTAGATTTCTGATAGCAACATTCTGTTGTAAAGTCACCAAGGTTTCCCAAGTCAGAATGAACTGAAACAAAATATTGAAATAAACTGCTTGGCGCGGCACCTATGAAGCAGCAACTGTGGTTTCCACTGAACAGGGGGACTAGAACCCCTTTGCAAAGAGACCTATACTGTTGAGAAGGAAAGTAGTCCTATACTCAGAATACTTTGATGGAAGCCAGCATCTGTGAATGGTTGAAAGTAATTACATGTGTCTGCTACTTGACAAATAGATTGTACTTCTTACAGAAAGACCACCCACATTAAATAAAACATTCACATTGCTTTATTATCTCACTTCCCAGGTGACTTAAATAACTTGAGTTTCTGAGACTCTACCTTTGTAATGCCATTTCCTCCTCTTTGAATCATACAAGATACAGTCGCTTAGTCTCTGTAGAGAAAAAATGCTGCATACTTTAATACCAAGCAGTCAGGAGCTTTTCTAGGAGACCGCTATATACTGATTTAAAAGTTCTAATCTTGATTGATTAGTTCAATTTAATAGATCAAGAAATGGAAAATACTGTACAAATAGTCTTTGTATACATGCTAGCTTCAGAAGTTTGGAAATTAGGCTGAGAAGAAGTCCAGTGATATGGGGAAAAAAGGCAAGTACAGGTTTTATCTTTGCAGACTGAGTTATGTGTTTTCTTGTCAATGTGCATCCCTGGCAGTGCTAATTTCTCTTGTGTTTGGGGCGCACATTACTTTGGGGACAAGAGAAAGCCAAATAGAGCAGAAGGTTTTTCATGTGGAAAGGAGGAGGAGGTTAGGCAGAGGAAAAAAAGCGTTGCTGAGAAGGCAAATTTATATTGTTAAAAGCAGCTTCTGTAAGGTGGAAATAAATATATTTTTGAATTGCTTGAGGTCAGCCCTACAGTGCCTCAGAAGAAGTGCTGTGTATATGGTTGGGAGGTTTTCCTAAGAAATAGGTTCAGAATAAATAGTTACTAGCTAACTAGACCTAGATTTACAATAAGCAGTGGTGAATAATTTGTGAGTATTAGGAAATATGTAGGCAGCAAAAAGCTTTGGTGCTAGTCAAGTAGCTTCTAAGAAAGTCTACATAAGACCTAGCATTAAGAAGGATCTTGATACTGTTCCAGCCAACCATTTCCTTCAGGAGAGGAACTTTTTGTGCTTATGAGGTAGTGATTATTACCCACCAGGTGATTCCCCACAAAGCAACCAGGGACTTACAGGCAGCAATAGATGGAATACCTACTATGTGCCAAGCTCTTTATTACCTCATTTAATTTGCACATCATTTTTACAGTAGATATTATCCTTATTTTATAGACCAATAATTTTTAAAGCGGGATCAGAGAAATTAATTAACTCTTCTAAATTTGTCTATATCCTTATGCAAACAGAATCTGGTGCCAAAGATAATTTCTGATACTGTTGTCAAATTTTGTTAATAATTGCTGTCAACTCAAAGAAATGTGTAAGGGTTGAGGTATGTGTCTTTGAGACTGACTCAGTTATCTTACCAAGCTATATTTAGATGCTACCATTTACTTTTTTGTACTATAAGAATTCTAGGAAGCACCTTAGGAGGAAAGGAATCTTCTCCAAAGGACTAACTTTGGAAATTTAACCCTATGTAGAGATAAGGAATACTCTATCCTTGTTATATTTTGAACTTGACATAAACCAAGGCTAAAGTGAATTAATTGGTTGATTTAATCCTTTATATCACAAGTGCCAGCCCTTAGTTTTCTCTATGGCTTTTCCCAACTTCGTCCCAAAGTTCAGCTTTCTTTTGGCCCTCATATGTCTTAGCTACCTAGACATTTTCATGTTTTTGAAGGACCTTGTTCTCCTTTGGTTATCAACTAATCCCTGCAGGGCAGGTAGTTGATTAAAGCTCATGGGTATATGTTTGTTCCTTCCTTCATCCTCTCCTTCTTCAACCTATCCACCCATCCTACATTTTTTGAAGATTTAGTGTTGGTGCAGTGAATACTTGTGGCAGCCTTTAAGTGCTAAGTGATGGAATTTAGTCATAGAGACTAGTTAGATTCCTTGGTTTGGAGTCATTTCAGGTTGCAGGGGTGGGAGTTTGTCCAGTACCGTGTAGGCTCCGCCCCACTTGAAATCCGTCTTGAATGTTTGCCTTGTGAACACAGTGCATTACTTTTTTGTAGATGCATCTGCTAGTTGGATACTAATGGCTTTTACCTGGCTGTAATGACTATTGGGTTTGCTTTGGTGGCCAAGACTTACGGAGGAAATATGCTTCACTGGACATTGGCATCAGCACCTTGAGCATCTCCAGTCAATGTCCATAATGTTTCTTCAGCTGTTAGCCTCCCTCCCCAGAGACAATAGGAAGATGTACTTTTAAAATAGAAGAATATTTCTTCATTATAATTTTGTTCCAGAAGAAATCTATATTTTGCAGTTCTCTCTACTTTTGTCCATTGCTAGCATTATTGCAAGCCAAGGTATGTCTTCTCATACACAATAAAAGGAACTTTTCCTTTTTTAAGCTCAAGTATGTTTAGGTACTGATCTGAATCAGAGTTATATGAAAGAGTGCCATGGAACTTGTCGTCTTGTCCCATAAAAATCAAAAGTTCTGTTTATTTTTATTAATACCATTTATCAGATACAGTACCTGCTATGTATCAGACACTAATATTAGATGGTCTGCATATATTTAGAGAAACAGTATAGAATAATGTTTAAGAACAAGTTCTTTGGACTGGTGAGTTCAAATCTTGGCCCCAAAATTTACTAGCAGTGTGACCTTTACATAAGTTACCTGACCTCTCTGTGCCTCAGTAATAGACCTCTGGTAGATTAAATGAGTTCATCCATGGAAAGTGCTTTGAGCAGCCTCTAATAACTGGTAATAGCTCAGTAATGTTTCTTCTAATTCAATACAATAGTCTAATACAAGGCAGGTATTGTGATCCCCAGTTGGTCTTTTTCACAAGACTAAATTCCCTAAGGGCAAGGTCCATGTTTAGTTTGTTTAATACTGTATCCACAGTCTTAACACATGAATATATGGAGACTGGAAAGATATAAAAAGTAATACCCCACAAAAAGTTTGGAGGTCCCGTTTGTTAGATAACGCATGTGTGTATGTGTGTGTGCATGTATTATAGATCAAGTTTTTCCTTCTTGGGGTTTTTGGATGCTAATTGCTGCTACTATGGGTAAAGCCAAAATAAGTGAGCTCTTGTTTGGAAAGTTTCTATAGAAGAGGGTGGAGCTGCTGGTGTCTGGAGCACTCAGGGGATGCTATTTCTTTGACCACAACGTCTTAGGCTCTGGGCATTGCTGCTGTCTTGGCTATCAGATGGTGAGCATATCGATCTCACAATGGGCTGAGAAAGCAGTTACCTGTGAGGCAGAAGGTGAGCGATTTTTCCTTTGTCTTTAATGGGGAAACAAAACACTTTGAACATTATTTAGTTTTCAGTATGCATAATTTCATGATTTTTTCCCCAAGAAAACAGGTTTAAATTTTTTATTGCATATATTTAAGGTGTATAGTGTGTGTTTTGGTACACATTGTGATTAACCATAATCAAGCTATTTAATATATACATCACCTCACATAGTTAACATTTTTGTGTGTGTTAAGATCTAATCTCTTGGCAAATTTCAAATATACAGTACATTATTATTAACTATCATCACCATGCTGTATATTATTAGATCTCCAGTACTTATTCATCTTATGACTTAAAGTTTGTACCCTTTGACTGAAATCCCCCATTTGCCCCAACTCCCAGCCTCTGGCAACTACTGTTTTAGTCTTTGTTTATTTCTATGAGTTTGATGTCTTTAGATTCCACATATAAATGAGATATGCAGTATTTGTCTTTCTGTGCCTGGACTCTTATTTCACTTAACATAATGCCCTCTAAGTTCATTCATGTTGTCACAAATGGCAGAATTTCCTTTTTAAAGCTTGACTAATATTCCATTATATGTATATGTACACACACACACACACACACACTCCCTATATTTCCTTTATCCATTTATCTGTCAATGGACACTTCGTTTGTTTCCATATCTTGGGTATTGTGAGTAATAATGCAGTGAACATGGGAGTGTAAATATCTCTTCGACAAAATGATTTCATTTCCTTTAGATATATACCAAGAAGTGAATTGTATGGCAGTTCTATTTTTAGTTTTTTGATCAATTTCCATACTGTTTTCCATAATGGCTGTACCAATTTACAATCCCTCCAACAGTGTACAAGGGTTCCCTTTTCTCTACATCCTCACCAACATGTTATAATAGTCCTTTTAACTGGTAAAGTGCTGATATATCACTATTGTTTTGGTTTGAATTTCTCTGATTATTAATGATGTTGAGTACCTGTTGGCTATTTGTATCTCTTCTTTGGGAAAATGTCTATTCAGATCCTTTACCCATTTTTTAAATCAGGTTATTTGTTTATTTGCTGTTGAGTTGTATGAATTCCTTACGTGTTTTGTAAATTGGCCCCCATCAGGTATATGGTTTGCAAATATTTTCTCCCATTCCATAGGTTGTCTTTTCATTTTGTTGTTTCCTTTGTTGTGCGGAAACTTTTTAGTTTGATGTAGTCTGACTTGTTTATTTTAGCTTTTGTTGCCTGTGCTTTTGGTGTTATATCCAAAAAGTCATTGCCAAGACCAATGTCAAGGTGCTTTTCCCCTATGTTTTCTAAGAGCAGGTTTTGATGAGATGAAGGAAATGGCAGGAAATGCTGGGAGGCAGCAGAACCCTTAAAACTATCCAAGACTGCTGAAATGGTTTGTACATAAAGTGAGAACTACCTGAGATATTTTAACATATGCCTCAAGTCTACAGGATGGATCTGGATTGTAGATTCTACAATGCTGAAACATCATCTTGTAATTGTGGAGAGAGAAATCTGACATTTCCCAAAGGATTAAGTAATATTGTTTGACATAGAATAAAGTGCCACATATATTGAGCTACTCTAGGAGGATCGTTCACATTTATTATCTTTTTGGATCAATGACAAAATAAATGGAAGAGGAGGGAGGCCCAGTGCTCCTTGGTCCCTTGAGGAGAGGTGAATTTACTTTAAAACAATAGCTCTTGAGCTTCAGAGCCACTCACTTGCATAAGCCCTAGTCAAGTATTTATAAGGTCATTGTAAAATTTGCAGAAGACATTTTAACCACAATTGATTAAGACCACTGCCTCTTTCCACTCCCACTTCCTTTGATGTCAGGTGGTGGCACTGGAGTGGCTATGGCATTTTTGGATCCAACTAAAGAGCAGTTGAGTTGGGGATACGTTTGGATTAGAGAGATACATTCATGTTGTTCACAGTCACTTCTGTATGGAGTTACTACTAGCTGTCCTGCTGTAGCAATGGATTCAAGAAATATTCCTACAGACTTCTGTGTCAACTCACCTAGCATCATGACAGGACATCAGCAACAAAGCCAAACTACATAAGCTTTAGGTCCTACAAAAGCTGCGTCCACCCTCTCACTGGGCATAGTTCTTGGGCCATCTAGAGTCTGCAAACCTGTGAACAACCCAACTTGGTATCCCAAGTAGGAGAATGGTGGCAGAGGATCCTTTGAGCCTTAGATCTGCCCTGCATGGTGGTATCCTAGTCAACACTAATGAAAGAGATCCATTCTGGGAAAACTTTTGGCTTGATCTTACACTATTATTTGAACTATAGAGCATTTTTACTTACAAGGAAAAAAATGCACCACATATATTTTTCTACTTGTTGTGTATCCTCTCTGCTTTTGTAGCCATGTTTATAGAGTAAAAAGTTAGTATGAGTGAGAAGACTTGGCCCTTGGTCTATATGAATTCCTAATTTAACCCTTCTTACAACCATTTATTTAGTTCATTACAAAGAGTTAGTCTTTCAGCCTAGTATATTTGTATAAAAATATATTTTTACTGGAAACAAAAATATTGTAAAAATATAAAAGCTTTGATAAATGCTTAATGTAGAAAGTAGAAGTTGTTCATAATAGAATCACTGCTAAGTTTGTTGTAAATTCTTAACCTTTTGGGCATACTATATATACATACTGTGTTTAACTTATTTTAAAACATTTTATATGGCTGGTCATAGGAGAATCACTTGAGGCCAGGAGTTCGAGACCAGCCTGGGCAACATTGCAAGACCCTGTCTCTACAAAAAAATTAAAAAATAAGCTGGGTGTGGTGGCACATGCCTGTAGTTCCAGCTACTTGGGAGGCTGAGGCAGGAGGATCACTTGAGCTAAGTTGGAGTGAAGTTCAAAGTTACAGTGAGTTATGATTGTACCACTGCACTCCAGCCTGGGTGACACAGTGAGACCTTGCCTCTAATAAATAAGTGAATAAATGAATGAAACAAATAGTTAAAAAACCATTTTATGACAAAAGTGGGGTCATATCCATATTACTTTGAAACTTGCTTTTTCTACCTAACAGTTTATCTTGGATATCTTTCTGTATTCTTTTTTAAGGGCTTTATAGTATTATTTTTGTCTGGTAATACCATTAACTAGGTCAATCAATTTTTTATATTTGGGGCTTTTTCCAGTTTTTTTACTATAACAAATGATGCCTATATATATATGTGTATATACACATATATATACTGAGCATTCTTATTCATATATCTTTGCATATTTGGGGAGGTTTTTTTTCCCTGTAATATAAATTTCTAGCCATGGAATTGCAGGATCAAAAGATATATACATTTAAAAATGTTAACAGATGTTTTCAACAGATGTTTACTCTTTATATCATTGTACCAGCTCATAGACTCGCCAATAATGTACGAATGGGCACATTTATCTCCACCCTTGTCAATCCAATATTATCAATTACTTCAATCTTTGCCAATCTGAAAATGGTAGCTAAGGGTTCCTTTAATTTTTATTTATTTAATAGGAAAATTGAACATCTTTTCATACCTTCATTGATTATTATATTCCTCTGTGACTTGTCTGCTCATATCCTTTGCCTATTTTGAAAAAAAAAAAAAAAGACATTGGATTTACATATTATTGGGGAACCTGTGGCCTCAAGGCCACGTGTGGCCCTCCAGATCCCCAAGTGCAGCTCCTTGACCCAATCCGAACTTCACAGAACAAATTCTTTTAATAAGTGAAGGGTGAAGTTATCACTCTTCTTCCCTAAGTCAAGAAAAGAGCCTAAGTCTGAAACAAGAGTCCCCTTGCCAGACTTCCAAAATGCTCTTGTTCTAGCAGAGAGTGCATACCGTGAATAGTTTGTTTTTATTTTTCATGGTTTTACTGCTCAATATCAAGCTCTACATTTAACATTTATATTTAGAAAAGTTAGACATTTTAATTTTTTAGGATATTAGTGTTTTTGAAATACTTCTAGATTTAGCACCTAGGTCAAATTTTGTTGGATATTTTTCATGGAAGCTGTTATATTTTCTTATTTTGTATGAGTTAGATCTTATTCATAATTCTAATACATATTAAGTAAAGTGAAAATATATTTTAAATATGCTGAAGTTAGACTTCCTATAAACAATGGGATTGTTAGAGAAGGAAAACCTCTGGATCAGAACTTGCAAATTGACAGCCCACTGGTTATATCTTCTCCACAGGAATGTCCCTCATAGTTTAAGAATTATTTTGAACTAGTTGCTAAGGGTTAAAAATGGAGTTTATCTTGAAAAATGGAATTTTTGACAATAATGGACTATATACATGTCAGTAATGAACTGCAACTACATTGTGGCTATTATTTTTAGACTAAGTGGTTTCCAATTTGCCACAGTTCCTGACATTCTTTAATGTTTTACACCTGGCTTACTTCACTCACGTACCTGTGTACATTGCCCTTTTTTATTTGTAGACAAATAAAAAATATCAAAATGCATGTATGTGAGGAATTCCTTAGTTTTTTTTTTTCATTAAATCAAGACATCAAAAGCTTCTTTGCTTTATTGTTTATTTTTCTGGTACATTCATCTCCTTAAGAGGTGGTGAGAAATACAGAGACATTAGAAGCAGCAAACATCTCAGAGATACGAACTTTCATCTTTAGAACTTTTCCCAACAAACCACTCCATTGGCTGGTGAAAAAGATGACTGGAAAGATTTATATTTCCTGGAGTTCCACTATCTTACGCTGTAATTTCTTTAGATCTTTCTGTACTTTATATTTCTCTAAATCCATCTTTGTTTTCTGTATTTGTTGGAGGGAGCTGAGAGAGTCATGAACCGATTTAAATCCTGGGAGAGCATAAGAGAATAGGTATACTTAATGCATTGGTACTTTTTTTCTTTTTTAACAAAAGTTGCTAATCAGCAGTCCTGCCATAATTGGTCATCATTTAATTCAATGCAAATTAAATTCCATTAAGACCAATCTAAAAATGTATATAATCCATTTCTTGTGTTATGAAAATGCGTTAGCAATAGTGTTTCAACTTGTATCTGCTTTCATCGTGAAATTTTAATTATTTTCCTTTGCCCCCTCCAAATATATTGAACAATGAAAAGATTCTACATTTCAAGACATAAATTTAAAATATTTTCTTCTTTTTGTAAGCTTTGACAAGAGATTTGTGTGATCTCTCTTTTTTTATTATTCTTGTTACCAAATTGAAGGTAAAGATAACAGATGAAAGTTTAACACGTTGACTGCCATGTGAGCTGTATTTAACTCAAGCTAGTTTTGAGCCTGGGGCCTCGTGAAGCAAAACCCTGCCGTTGGTTCGTGAAAATCTTATTTGTTGATGTTCTTATTGTTACAATTAATACTGACAATTTAATTCTAAAAATGTGGATTGTGTTGCATATAACTAAAGCACAGAAAACAATAAAAAATAACAAATTAGAAAGGATCGTTTTGTTTTAATAAAACAGCGTGGCCCCAGGGAAAATTTTTTTTTTCTAGTGTGGCAGTCAATGTGTTAAAACTTCTCTGAAAGTAACTATTTGAGAGACTAAGGAGCAGCCACCTGCTGCCCTCCTCCCTGCCAACACTTTGTCTTTTTCTCATGCACATCTAGTCCTCATGACCTGAGACCTACCAGACCTCAAGCTTCTTAGGCTACAGCCCATTTCTTATTTACTGGGACCTTTCATGTAGTTGTTTCTCAACACGTTTTTCCTAAAGACATAAAGGAGCAAATCATTAATTTGAAGTCGCCTTTTGCTAGAACTCTCCCTTAGTAAAATGCAGAAACACGTAGACTGTAAATTTTTCTTCAGCTCGTCCTGAGGCTGTACTAATGGAATAAGTGAAATTGAACCTCTGATAGTTCAGCAGAAAGCAGGGCCTTTAAAAGAAAGGCCAGTTAAGTTTGGGACATGATTCCTGGGCAGATAATTCATTATGTTGATTTGGTGGTGGAGGATTGAAGGGGAAGAGGCTGTCGTGAGGGTCAGATTTCTAGGCAGCAAATTCCACCTATATGCCAGAAACATCCGGCAGAATGAGACCATGATGTCCTCCCAAGGCACCTTCAAGGTATTTATATATAGG
This sequence comes from Eulemur rufifrons, assembly GCF_041146395.1. NCBI lineage: Eukaryota > Metazoa > Chordata > Mammalia > Primates > Lemuridae > Eulemur > Eulemur rufifrons. The sequence continues at coordinate 65,441,105 of NC_090999.1, read as the reverse complement.
ACCCAAATTTGGTAGAATTTACACAAGAATTTTTCTGAGATCTGGAGGATAGAAAATGAGTTGGGGCTTTCTCTAATAAATAAACCTTGCTGATTCCTGATAATTCCCTCAGAATTATGACTCGAGGCAGATGGCCGCTCCACAGCACTATCCCATGTCCTTCACTTTGACACGTTAGATGAGGCTTTCAAATTAATCCTCTTTGATGTTAGCTCAGCTTGACACTGCTGCTGTTAGCCTCTTAAGAAGAGAAGCAGCCATTGCACCCGACTCTGCTAATTCGTCTCTCTTTCTCATTTCTAAAGGTCAGGTCTGCAGTCTGACATCTGCCCAGGCTCATTACCTGCAGTTCAATGTGTTTTAGGCTCCTAATTTCATAATATACCTACACTTCAGGTCTTGGTGATCTCCAAGGAATTTCCAAGTCTAACAATTCCATGACTGTGATCTTAGCAAAAAAATCTCACAGCAATGACAGGCTTGTGACATTGCCAAGTGTGAATGAAGAAAACTAACTTATTTACATGCCTTCCAGTGGTGTACTGACATTCTACAGGATATTTAGAAAAGCCAGATTAAATACATAAGGATGTCACTAGTGACAAGATTGATCCCTGGTCATTAGCTCAAAGTAGAAAACTCTGAGGCAGGAGGAAGGCAGGAAAGGACAGATGTTCTTGATAAAAAGATATCTTCTCACCTGACTGATATTCATTCTGCATTTTCTCTAATTCACCCCAGATCTGCTTCTCCATTTGGTTCATCTTTTTGGATAATTTATTTTCTACATGCTTTACTTTGCTTAGGTGCGCTTCTTGTTTCTCTGTGTTAATGAAATTCTCTAATTTGCTTGAAAGTTGCAGCCATTTTTCTTCCATTTTATTTTCAGACTTTTCCTACAAAAGAGATCATGTGATAAAACTGCGGAAAAGAAAACTTATGTAGATTTATATTTCGGCTTAGAGAAAATGTTTTTAACATTCATTTTTCCATGCTAAGCCTGCAAATTGAAACCAAGTTCCCTTGTATCTAAAACTGTTCATAAGTGTAAGAGTTAATCCTTTTGTTTGAACTTGTGCATTTGTGGTTTCTGGAATTCTGCATGTTAGGGAAGAAAAGAAAAGGGCTGTAGGCTTGCTGAAATGCCTTGAGGATTTGGAATTTTAGTCTAGTGTTTAAAGAAGTGTAGCAAAGGAACACATTTTAGATACCACTTTCCCTGAGCTCCGTGAACATGCTCCCTTGAGCTTCAGATCTCCATGGGGACAGATTTCAGCTAGAGTAGTGACGCTCCACGCCAATTGTTTATTAGAATCACCTGGATCATACCCCACCCCCAGAAATTCTGATTTAATTGGTCTGTGATGGAGTGCAGGAATTGATAGGGTTTAAAAGCTCTCCAGGTGATTCTAATGTGCAGCCGGGGTGGAGACTGCATTAGGCTAATTAGCTCCTTGCCTCACTTCCCCACAGGGAATTTGGAGCAGGAGCTGGGCATGACTGGCCTCTTTGGTTCTCCTCTCCTTGGCCCTGCCCGCCTCAGGAATGGTACATTCCCATCTCTCTCTTCCTTGTGGTGGGAGGCTTAATGCCTGCAAGGTGACCCCGTGGTCCCCTAGTGCTGCCTGTGTGGTAGAGGAATCTGCCTAATTCAGGGGTGAAGAACTAACAGGCCCACCTGGCGGCTGCAGATGTCACTGCACATACTTGGATGGCTGTATCAGTGATAAAGCTGTTGGACTCCTTTCTCATTCTATCGGTTATTTATAAATTTAGGTAGGGGCATTATTGACTGAGCTGTCTTTGCCTGACGCCCCTCCACATAAGTTCTCAAAACTCCTTATTTGAATCATCTGCAGGACTGGAAGCCACTGACCACGGTGATGGCCCCGTGCCACCGTCCCCATTGGGTTGGATGTGCCGGTTGCAGTGGGAGAGGGGAGCCCAGAAGTAAGTATATTTCTCATATATCTTGGTAGCCTCACCCCAAAGCTTGGGGCTGTATTTACATGTCTGACCTGAAAAATGAGTTTTGAAAACCTTTGACCTAAGCAGAAGTGTTCAAGCTTTCTTGTATCTGCACGTCACCCTGGCAGCTCGTCTGTAACCACCGATGCCCAGAGCAGGCCCCCAGAGAGTCAGACTCCCCAGGTCCGGGGTGGGAATCTATACTTTAAAAAAAACCAAATCTCTCCAGATTATTATGGCACAGGTAGAGCATACTCTGAGAAATGTAGGTTCGCAGAGTTGGGGAATAGCAAAGACCAGAAGACAGGCCTCTGGACTCCTGTTGTGGCGCTTTAAAAAAAAACGTTACTGAGGCAGTGAAGATGACTGTAATGTTGAAGTGCTACCTTCCAGACCTTACTCGTTGCACACATCCGGGCAATGAGCATGCAGCTGCTTACTTCACGGATTAACCCAGCTCCTTACCAGCTTCTCCTGCAGGACCTTCAGACATTCATTTATATGGCCCAGGTGGTCTTTTCTATATTTGATGAACTGGTTTTCTGCCCATTTTTGATTATTCTCAACATCTTCATACAGATTAGTTGAAAGGGAATTAAATCTAAGGGAAAAATGGTTTTTTCTCTTTTAATAAGTGAATTTAAACATAAAACAAAACTTTAGTGTCGAAAAAGTCTGCAGTGTTTTGAGATGAAACTCAGTGCGTACTCAAGTACTTAGGGGGTGACGTGGGGCAGGGAAGGCGTGGTAAGTACACTCCATGTCCCTCCCCCGAGCTTTAGTTCATTCAGTCCAGCTACTGTCAACACCCCTCTGCACACCCTAAAATACATACACACACAGCGACAGGAGCACTGCCAGCTCGGAGCTAACCACAGCCATGCAGAAATGCATTGTTGTCCATACAGAATAGCTCTCGGGGCCCAGAGCTCATTTGTGTGGAGGAAATACTTTGATAAGTCCACTTGGGGTGGGGAGTATTACTTTATGGTAGGGGTCAGCAACTTTTTCTGTAAAGGGCCAGATAGTAAATATTTTAGGTATTATAGGCCATGTGGTCTCTGCTGCAAACCACTCAACGGAGCCATGGCAGTGAAAAGGCAGCCACAGATGATACGTAAACAAATGAGTATGCCTATGTTCTCATCAAATTTTATGTACACTGAAATTGAAATTTCATATATTTAATAATATTCACATGTCATGAAATATAATTTTTCCATTATTAGAAAGTATAAAAACCATCCTCAGCTGTGGGCAGATGTGGCTGGCGGGGTAGGTGGCTGAACCCTGCTCTGTAAGCACCACTGTGAGGCTGGGAGAGGAGCTGGGCAGAGAGGACCTACATTGTCTAGCAGAGGAGAGAAAAGGCAGAGGCAGAACTTTGGAAAAGCAGCGCCCAAATTTAGATTGTCTTTGTCTTGGGTGAAACCTTCAGTAAATTCCCATTGCCACCAATGGATCTATGTAAGTGGATGTTTTTTGGCGGGGGGCAGGGGGGGATGCTTAAAGAGACACTGAATTATTCATATGGGGCAAAACCAGAAGTCATTAGAGCTGCAGGAAGGGACCTATGAGACCCATCAAGATGACACACCATAGGAGTATTATAATAGAGAATGGAGGATTTTTTAAAAATGGAAGTAGAAGATATTATAGAAATTTAAAAAATAGAATCATGTACCATCAATTCTAAAAGTCACTGTGGAGTGGCTGAGGGTTTGAGTGGGGAGGGGAATCCACATCGGAATTGACTGAGAGGTATGAGACAGGAGAGATGGGGTGAGGCCCGGGGACTTGTGTGGGGTTTCTGTGTGTTTTCTGCATGTAAATTGCTCATGGTAAGATGTCAATTTCAAATTCCCTTTTAGAATAGCCAAAACCATTAGAGTGGCAGGAACAATGCATTTTGTTTGTTATTGAATATATTCAGACTACCTTACAGTGTGTGGTAGTTACGATGAAAATAAATAATTGCTCTGATGTTTTCAGGCAAAATCACGTCCAGATAATTTAGTTTTTGACATTTATCATTGGAAATTGCTGAAGACATTCTGGACAAACACTACATATTCATGCCTCTCTTGCTCTCTCGAAAGTGTGTTTGGGCTAATAGTCAGGAAAGACAAGTTCTGTGAACTTATTTACATTCTTAGGCCAATAGCTTTCAACTGGGAGCAATTTTGCTCCCACCACCGGAGACATTTGGTGGTGTCTGCGGACATTTTTGATTGTTATACCTGGGAGGTGCTTACTAGTATCTAGTGGGTAGAGACTAAGGGTGCTGCTAAACATCTTACAATCCATAAGAAAGCCCCACAACAAAGAATTACTCAGGCAAAATACCAATAGTGCCGAGGTTGAGAAACCATGACTTAGATAATGAAACCAAGGAATGGGGTAAGTGTTACAAGTTAATTTTCCAATAGTTATGTTACTTACAGTGTAATAGCTAAATTCTGATCTTCATCCTTTCTGAATTCTCACATTATTTTTGATGCAGAGAGGGATTATTTTTCACATAGATATGAAGCATATCTTGATTCAATGTTGAGTACCTTAGCATTGACAAAGAGGAAATTGGCTTCTCCTCCTGTTCTTAGTCTGATTATGATTCCCAGTCACCTGTGCTATTGGCTAACAGCTGTTAGATTTTAAACAAATAAGCCCGCCCACTGATAACTGGACTACCTCATTTTAGCCAGTCGCTTTCTGTATCCAGAACACTCTTCCTCAGAATATCTAATGGCTCCTAGCCTCATTTCATTCAGATTTATGTTCAAGCACTACCTTATCACAGAAGCCTTTTTTTTTTTGACCACCCTAAAAAAATAGGACTCTTCCTCCTCACTAGACACCCCCTATTCCCTTACCCTCCTTTTTCTCCAAAATGTCCATCACCATCTGATATAAACTAATTTGTATACTATTTCCTCCACTTGAACTTAAGCTCCATGAAAGCAAGGATTTCGCTTTGTTCATGGCTGTGAACAATGCCTGGAATACAGTAAGTGCTCAACAAATAGTTGTTGACTAAATGAACAAATGAATCATTCTTTCTCATTAAATACCTTTCATTAAGGTTGCTGGCAAATAACAAATCACAAGCTTGTCAAGCTATTTAGAAACCTAATCTGCTTTGATTTTCATCTTCCTTGCCTGTCTCTGGTGGAAATATTAATTAACAGTGATGGTGAAGGGGGACAGTAAATCCCCACATAATTAAGAGATAGCTTTACAGTTGAGAATCCAGCCTTTGGTGCTCACCTTTACTGTGTAAATAAATGAGAGTGCTGACTCTCTTACTACTGGAAAAATATTAACATCCCTCTGAAAACCAAGGAACCATTAATGTGCCCAAGTAATAGTTCTGAAAAAGCATATCAGTAATTGAAATTCTGAAATTAAAATAAAGCCATAAAGAATGAATTAATACTTTGATCCTTTTATTACAAGTTTTGCCTGTAATTGGAGATTCACTTTCCTAGTAACAATCAGAAGTCAGACTCTGTCTGTTGGTAATTTATTAAAATATGAAAGCATTTTTTAAAAAAATCAAGCTTCTTGAAACATAAAAAAGATAAGTAAAATAAGGTTTGTGTAAATCTTTTCCTTTGCTTAGGCTTTTTTTCTAACATAATGGGCATGATTTGTCATAATTTAGTTAATTTATAGAATGTATAGTTGTAATCTCAATAATTTGAATTTATCTTGGATGACATTCACATTTTAGTTCCCAAATCTTCTATTTCAATAGGTGTAAGATATAGCTATATGACGGTAGATAGATAGCTTTTTCTTTTCTTTTCCTCAAAACACAAAAGTTAGACTTTTATTTATTTGTTTTCTTAGAGACAGGGTCTCTGTCGCCTGGGCTAGAGTGCAGTGGCATGATCATAGCTCATTGCAGCCTTGAATTCCTGGGCTTAAGCCTTCCTCCTGCCTCAGCCTCCTGAGTAGCCGGGACTACAGGCACACACCACCATGCCTAGCTAATTAAAAAAAAGAAATTTTTTAAGAGATGGGGTCTCACTGTGTTGCCCAGCCTGATTTTGAACACCTGGCCTCAGTTGATCCTCCTGCCTCAGCCTCCCAAAATGCTGAGATTACAAGCATGAGCCACTGTGCCTGGCCAAAAGTTAGACTTTTAAATTATGGCTAGAGACTTCACCAGGATTATGTGGGATATTGGTTGTTTTCTCGTTTGTTTTGTTTTAAAAATTTTATACTGATGGAATCAGGTTAAAATATATGCTAAGGGCAATTGTAAGGGAGAAAGAAAAGGGAAAAGGAGAATTGAATGAAGACCTGCAGACACGGCAGAGCCCAGGAAGAGAGCTGTGGTGAGGGGTAACGGTGAGGGCAGAGTGACCATCATGGTCATGGCTGACATATGTAACTGGGGACATGGCTCCACCCCAGCCCAGTTTTGCCAGTTCACTTATGTCCCAAACCCAGTGTCTTTTATTTACAAACATCCATTGAGCGAACTTTCCTAGAAGACATGAAGATTTTGAATTCTTGGAAACTGTTACTACTATTAGGCCTTCAAGAATTCAGATAGTGGCTTTGGCTAAGCATGAATGTAAAAAGAATTAGTGGCTTTTGATAAGCTGATAAACAGAAGATATTTTCAGTTTTTGTAATCATATTTGAAAAAGAACATAAGATAGATCATGCACTATTACTTCTTTGGAGATTGAGTCTCAGATTTTAAGTTGCACATCAGAGGCAAGAAATTAATTTCAAGAAATATTGTTTTTCTACTAAGTTTACATAACTATAGGTAGAACTCTCTTAAACTAATTTCTTCTTAATGTTCTGTGATTTCCAATTAGTGACACTAACTAAAAAGCAATTCTACCTCTACTCTGATAGGAAGACTTTTGTTCCTTGGTCATTCTAAATTGTACTGGAGCTCAAATCCCAATAGCTTCATAGCAGATGTAATCTTTCCCTTTCCTAAATTTCTGTGGCACAATTAATTTATCAATAAGTAGAGTCATGAGATGGAGGCATCATAAATTGATAAAAACAACCTGAACTTTGCAGTTAGATAGTTTCTAGCTATGTGACTTTGGGCAAATTACTTGATCTCCATGATTATAAATATTCTCATCTTTAAATGGGGTTAAGATCCACCCTGCAGAGCTGGGTACAGTAAGAATTTTGAGTGCTTAGTAAATAGTAGGGCTTTATAAATGACAACTATTATATTTGTTATTTCTGTCTACTAATATATCTCATTTAACATTGTCTTAACTTTTACTTTTCCTGTGTTTAGCTTTTCACTTATTTGTTTTCTCCCCAACTGTATGTGGTGAGGATTATATCTTTGGCTATTCCAAGACACAATTTACACACTATAGGCGCTCAAAAATCATTCATTCATTCATTCATTCATTGGCTTCTACTTGCTTTTGAATGTGCTGAGTGCTAAGGATACAACGATGGGTGAGACATATCCCTGCCTTGGATAGTTTTTAACTTTCTACTATGGTAGCATTTTTAAAGTTGGATGAAAAGATTTGGGTCTATGCATTTGCTTCATTGACCAAATGCTTTTTCTTTTCTTTTAAATCACTGCCTACTAAACAAGCATCAGCAATAAGAGCTATCTAGGGAGTGACTGGCAGGTGCTGCCCCTGCCAAGCCCTTGTTAAAAGACAGCTTCATTTCCTGATGGCCAAGACTCTTGCCATGTAAGCACTACATTGTTGGCTTAGGACATTACTTATCTGAACATCTGACTGAGACCCTTCTGGCAGGAGGAGGCAGAGTGGGGGGGTTCCACACTCTTCTCTTTATTAGGTCTAGTGATCAGTGCCCAAATCCCAGGAATTTACTAGAAAACCCCCAGACAATACTGTGGCTCTTAAGTTCAATACAAAATGTAAGCTTTGTTTTGACCATTAAAGTTGATTTTGTTAAAGTTTCAAAATGGGAAAGTTGCTTAATTAAACTTAACCTTTAATGTTATTAAAATGCTTTTATTTAAAAGTTAATCCCTTTGTTCAGAGATAGTTCTTTCTTTAAAAAAAGAAAAGCAAATTATATACCCTATTTTAATTTTAAATTTAAGTATACCTCAAAATCCTAACAGCAGCAATTTATACACTTTTTTTTAAGTTGTGGAACTATTTATTCCTATTTTTGTTCAAAGTTAACCTTGCTAAAAGCTAAAATCTAATAAACCAGATTAAAACAAAGTGTTCTGATTGAAAACAAAAACACCCTATCTGCCTTACTTTCTCTTAGAGCAAAATACATCTCAATACATATCTTAGTCAAAGGATTAATATCGCTAATGTGAAAGAAACCTACAAATTGATAAGAAAATGACAAAAATCCCAATACAAAATTTGATAAACGATAAGAATAGGCAACTCACAGAAAAGAAAATTTAAATGGTGAAGGGAATGCAAATTAAAACATGCTTTCTCTGTCCTTTGATTGGCAAGTATTAAAGAAAGAACATGTCCAGTGTTGGCAGAACGTAGAGAATGCCTTCTCATGTGTTGCTGGTGGTAGTAAATTGCTACAACATTTTAAGAAAGAATTTTTTATTTTTTTAAGACAGAGTCTTGCTCTGTCACCTGGGCTAGAGTGCAGTGGCATCATTATAGCTCACTGCAACCTCAAACTCCTGGGCTCAAGAGATCCCCTCCTGCCTCAGCTTCATGAATAGCTGGGACTAGAAGCATGTGTCACAGCACTAGGCTATTTTTTTTCTCTTTTGTATTATAGAAATGAGGTCTCGCTTTTGCTCAGGCTGGTCTTGAACTCCTGACCTCAAGCAATCCTCCTGCCTTGGCCTCCCAGAGTGCTAGCATTACAAGCATGAGCCATCATGCTGGGCCAAAATTTTTTAAATTATTAAGTATATGTACTCTTTGATCTAGAAAGCTTGCCTATAGAAATAAAAGCACCAGTATAAGGATATCTAAGGATATACACATACTTTTTTTTTGTTTTTATGGTGACCATAAACTAGAACTAATATATTTAGCCATAAGATAAATGGTTGAATTAATTATAGTACATATATAAGTTAAAATATCATGCAGTTATGATATTAGTATATCCTGGGGAGAGATCCAGGATATACTGGAAAAAAGCAATTTATTGAGTAATGTTTATGGGAATTATTTTAATAACCTGCACTTTCTGTATATATATATGATGTATACATATCCTTTTTCTGTTGTATATTAACAAGGAGGAAAGTATGGAAGGATAAATATATCCTTGGTATTAGCATTGGTTACATTAGGAAGCTGAGATGGTGACCTCTTTTTTCATTTTTGTTTTATTTGTTCATTACCATAAATGTATATTAGTTTTTAATAAAAAATTGGAGAAAATTTAAATAAAAAAGAATCAATTGTATAACTAAATGAATTATTAGAGCTCATTAAATATTTGCATGGGGATAATATGATTTACAGATTTACTGCTACCTCTGGTAATACTACTGAAAATTTAAGACGTTATTACTTAAGTGAGAAAAAGATGCAAGTTCACACTATCATAAAAGTGTCCAGATTCAGATTTAACTATTTAGATATCTGGTCTGAAGCTGATTTCCCACAGTACTGAAGACAGAAAAAAATAAGCGTTATCGTTAATGAAGCAGTCAGCCCTAGATCTCAAATGTTTTTTTCCCTCTTTTCCATTTGTTCATATATTTTATCCCTTTAAGTTAGTCTTCCAATCCAGATTATAAATCCCATCTCTTCCCTATAAAATCAATCCTTAATCTGTATATTCAGAAACAGATTACTTTTCTACTTTCCCTTTGGATACTTTTGCCTTAATTCCACGCTAAATGTATTAGATTAAGCATCACACAGCTATTTACTGAGCACCTTAATTGTGCTAGAATTTAAGAACCTAGAAATCCTTTCTTAGAATAAGAAGAAAGTAGGTATTTTCTGTTTACTCAATCCATCTACTTCTCCAAGTTTTCGTGATGACTATTGTGTTTTTAATCAACTTCTAAAACACACGTATTTCCCATTTTAACATCTCCAAAAATCAGGAGGTGTCTGAAAATGAGGGTATGCCAGGTTTAATTGTTAGCTTCATGTCTCAAAGGTACAAAAATATAATAGTGCTTCTTATGGTCAAAGGCACTAGATTTAATAAAATACGGTAGAGACAGAGAAAAATGGAGAAAGCAGAGTATTATTAACAGAGTATGGATTTGACCAAGGTATTAAACTCAAGTGGTATGAGACACAGAAGAAAAAGAACAGGGATACAGGGGACAGTAAGGTAGTATCCAAGTGACTAGAATTTTGCTTTTGTCCTTTGCCTGCACCCAGGACCCTGGGACATGGTTGTCATTTAAATAAGAAAGGGACATTTGAGAATAAGGAGGCCAGAAATTTGAGTGTTTGTGGAGCCCTGTCTCCTTTACTGCTTTCTCCATTGATCAGGGGGAAAATACAGTGTAAGCTGGAATAGAGATCAGTCTTAAAAAGGAATAATGCAAAGGAGTAAATAGAGAATCTTAGAAGAAATCTTAAAGGAAAAGTTTGAAAATCAAAATTGTTTTAAAAAATAGTTGGTAATCTTGGGGAATCAATTTATATTCAATAGTGCTTTAGATTGAGGCATTTTAATATACAATTGGTGATAAGTTAAAATTACAGGAAGGGTTAGAATGAGCATGTCAATTCAGTTAAGATGCCAACAAAGATAATGATAAATTAATATTCATATTTCTTCTTTTATTATGAATATTGTACAAGTTACTTTAGAATATTCTCTGCATCTATTGGCTGCTTTATTTCTTGGCCAGATTCAAATTCCTGGGATAGGTTTTTATGTAATGCCAAAGATTTCATTAGGCAAAACTCTTTGGGATGCATTTAACAGAATTAAAAATCTTCTATTCACTTACTTGAATTCCAAAATGTTCATTTCATGGCGATAATCCCCCTGGACCATCTTTAAATTGGAGATTAGCTCAGAACTGGCCGTCTCTATCTTTCCTAAGAGCTGCATTACCTAAAGAAAGTACAAGAGGGAGCTTTTTTGTGTGTGAACAAAACCACCAGCATTTACATTAATTATACTTTAATCCTAAAGTGAGCCAGCAAACAGACTTGAATCTAAAGCACAATTGCATTTGAAAATGATTTTTTTTCAAGTGAATATGAGTCACAGTTATAGTTACACTGTCTTCAGGGAACAAATAACAGGGGGTGTTCCATCCTGTTGTCTATAATATTCTTTTTGATCATGGGAGACCTAAGGATATTACAAAAACATGCTATTGCCAGTAGTTTGTTTAATTTGTTCATTTGATTATTTCTTTACCTTCTGTCTCCCTGGTTACAATGTAAGCCACTATATTCTATCACCACTATATCCAGTGCACATTAGGTGACCAATGGTAAATGCTCAGCAAATACTTATTAAATAAATGTTTAAATGCCCAATCAGGCTCTGAGGAAAACATGCATGACTGGCCTAAGATTATGTGTCAGGGGTTTCCAGATTGTATCCTGACATAAGCACATGTGAATCCCAAGTGAAATGACATATAAAGATAGGGAAAAACCAAGTTCCAGTTCTGGAATTTAAGATTAGAGTATCTTCCACATTGCCAGAAACACTGAGAAAGTTTCTTTAGGTAAAAAAGCTAGATTAACAAATAGATGCAGAATTGTAGCCCATATACATGATTAGCCTTGGTCAAACAGAATTCAGCTCCTATACAGATGGCCATAGGAAGGAGAGTGGTCATTTAATTAAAATCTGAGTTCTCTTAGAAAATAATGATGTGAATAATGTAAGTGTTTGAATGGATAAATGTTGGATGGGCAACCAATAGCACCTCAATGCTATTTACAGGAGACACACTTAAAACAGGGTAAATGCAGAAATGTTAAAAATAAAATAATGGGCAAATACATTCCTAGTAGAGGCAAAGAAAAAGCAGCCAGAGCAATATTAATGTTATATAAAATGTCATTCAAGGCAAAATATGTTAAAAAATGGGACAAAGATGGTCATCTTTACAGATGAAGAGTAAAATCCACAGTGAAAAATAGAGGGCTTTGAAACTTTATATATTGAACTAAGATGCAACAGCTTTTTAGGATAAACTAATAGAGATGATATATTAGTCATTTTAAATGACTTTTCTTGACTCTTTACTGGACAAATAAGTAAAATATAAATAATATAAGAAGATATGAAAAACAAATTTATTTAAGAAATTTGTATACAAAACCATGTAACTTGCAAACATTCTTTCCCAGTGCCCACGGAGCATTTCCAACAACTAAGCACACGTCTGACTCTAAAGAAAATCTCAAATTATTCCAAAAAGCAAGAAAAGCACATGCTGTAATTCTAACTCCACTGCACTAAAACTAGAAATTAATAAGAAAAGTATAAAGAAACATAAATGCAGTCACTTGAGTAAAAACAACAACAACAAAAACCCCTGCTCTTAATTCTAGTGCTTCACATGAAAATGTGCCTCTCAGATATCCTGCTGCAAGGAGCGTGATTGGCCAAGGGCCTTGACTGCTGTGCTCAAGATCCATCACCGAGTGTCTGCACTGTGCTTCCCGTGGGCCGCTCCCAGCCCGGGGATTTCACCTGGGATTCCCATGTGCTTATGTCAGGATACAATCTGGAAATCCCTGACACATAATCTTAGGCCAGTCATGCATGTTTTCCTCAGAGCCTGATTGGGCATTTAAACATTTATTTAATAAGTATTTGTTGAGCATTTACCATTGGTCACCTAATGTGCACTGGATATAGTGGTGATAGAATATAGTGGCTTACATTGTAACCAGGGAGACAGAAGGAAAAGAAATAATCAAATGAACAAATTAAACAAACTACTGGCAATAGCATGTTTTTATAATATCCTGTCTGAGTTGTATTCCTTCCATGAGTGATTTTGGTTCACTGACCCAAGGAACTTGATGAAATGATCTTAGAATGGCATTGCACTCCAAGGCCTTTTTTCCTCATGTTTTTCACAGAAATCAAACCTGTACCACAGTCCGAAGATTTTCCCTGTCTCATCCAGCTCCCTCTCCATTTTTCCTCATAGGCTTTTCCCTCAATAAACCCTTGCACACCTAATTCCTTTATCACATTTGTTTCCCAAAAGATCTAGACTAACACAAGTGTCAAAATCAACTCTACAATTAGAATTTACTTAGAAAATGATAATGAAAACATTACATATCAAAAGCATGGAGCCAAATTTATAATCAGAGGTAAATTTGTGGCGTTAAATATCTTCATAATTATACAAGAAAGACTGAAGCTATGTAAATGAACCATTCATTTCACAAAGTTAAAAAAAAGTAACAAACTTAACCAAAGGAAAGCAGGATGTAGAAATTGACAAACTGAAGGAGGTAGAACGGCCCCACAAACACGGCCATGGTGTAATCCCTGGAACCTGTGAATATATTGTGTTACAAGGGATTTCCAGCTGTGATTAAGGTTACAGACCTTAAAATAGGGAGCGTATTCTGAATAATCCAAGTGAACTTACTTTAATCACGTGAGCCCCTAAAAGCAGAGAACTTTCTCCAGCTGGAGTGGGAGAGCTGCAGCAGCAGATGAAGCCAGAATGGATGGAAGCATGAGATGTTTCCAAGTGCCCGTCAATACATGAGTGGATTAATAAAATATGGTATCTGTATACCATGGAGTTCTACTCAGCCACAAAAAACAATGGTGATACAGCACCTCTTATATTATCCCGGATAGAGCTGGAATCCATTCTACTAAGTGAAGTATCACAAGAATGGAAAAAACAAGCACCACGTGTACTCACCATCACATTGGTATTAACTGATCAACACTTAAGTGCACCTATAGTAGTAACATTCATCAGGTGTCGGGCAGGGGGGAGGGGAGGATGGGATGGGTATAGTCACACCTAATGGGTGTGTTGAGCACCGCCTGGGAGATGGACATGCTTGAAGCTCTGACTTGGGTGGGGCAAGGGCAACATACGTAACCTAAACATTTGTACCCCTGTAATATGATGAAATAAAAAAAATTAAAAAAAACCATGAAATGAATTTGACCTGCTATTGCTGGAGAGAGGCCACGTGGAAAACGTGAGAAGGAAGATCAAGATCAAAGACTGGCCCCCCAAGTTGACAGCCAGCAAGTATCTCAGTCCTACAACTGCAAGAAATTGAATTTGACCAAAAGCTTGAATGAATCTAGAAGAGGATTCATCCCCGAAGGAACACAGCTTTGCAGACACCTTGATTTCTGCCTTATGAGACCCTGAGCAAAAGTTCTAGTCTTGCCGCCTCCCGACTTTTGAACTACAGAAACTATGACATAGTACATTTGTGTTGTTTTACACCACTATGCTTGTGGCAATTTGTTATGGCAGCAATGAAAAACTAATACACATTTTAAAAATTAATAAGAAACAAGAAAGTTATGGGATCGATAGGTAAATCCAAGGGCTGGTTCTTTGAAAAGGTAGTAAAATTTTTTTCTACTCTGAACATGAAGAAAAGAGAGGAAACATAAATATTAAAATTAGGAATAAAAAAGTAGTTATAAATATCTATAAGCCAAATAACATAGCAGAAACAAACTATCAGGCTCAGATGTTTTCGGGGGCAAAGCTACCAAATCCCTAAAGAATAGATAATTATAATGATCTTTAAACTATTTCAGAGCATAGAAAAAGGAAAATTTTCAAATTATTTTATGAAGTCAATGGAACCTTGATTCTAAAATCTGAAAAAAATTGCAGAAAACAGATTAATCTTTTAAGCATTTATGCAAAATTCTTAAGTAAAATATATGCAAACATAATCCAGCAGCACAAATACATCACAATCAGTACAATTTATTTTAGAAAAGCAAGTATGTTTTCATAATAGAAAATGTATTACATAAATAACTATGCTAGTATAACAGGAGAAAACTCACATGATTCTCTTCATAAATGCTGAAAAGGCATTTGACAAAATTCAATAATCATTCTTGATTTTAAAAAATTCAATAAAATAGGAATAGTTAGGTATTAAACATCCCTAATGGGGAAATTTACTTCCCCCCAAATACGGGAAACACTGGGAACATTTCTGTTAAAGTTAGGAGCAAGACTGGGACACCCACTATTCCCACACTACTGTTTAACATTGTCTAGAGTGATTAAAGCAATTAGAAAAGAAAGATCATGTTTATGAAAATGGAAAAAGATGAGGTAAAACTATTATCATTTAAAAATTATTATGTATCTGGGGACAAAAAAATAAAATTACTATGATCAAGAAAAGAATTCACTGTGGAGTGTGAAATTAATACAGCCTTCATAATATATAACTAACAATTACTAGATATAATGAAGCTCCTGTTATACTAAACTAAGAAGAAAAAAGATTAAAAATCTTGAAATACATTTAACAAGAAATGATGCCAAATCTACATGAGGAAAATTTGAAAACATGCCTGAAGGACATAAAAGCAATCCTGAACAAATGGGAAGCATACTGTGTTCTTGGATAGACCATTCAGCATTATGGCTATGTCAATTTTAAAGTTAATTTGTAAATTTAACATGATTTCCATAAAAATTAAAATAGAATTGATTTATTGATTTATTTTCTGGAACTAGACAGGCTGATTTTAAAATCATATGTGAAAACAAACTAATTATTATCAAGAAAATAGGAAAAGTAGTGGAAGGAACTAACTCTACCAGATATTAATGGTTAAAACAATAACTAAAACACACCTTACATCAGGAAAACTCCAAATGGATCAAGGATTTAAGTGTAAACAATAAAGCCATGACAGTGCTAGAGGAAATATGAGCAATTCTTTCAAGGATTTGTGTAGGGAAGCTCTTTCTGTGACTTAAAATTCCAGAAGCCAGAAAAGAAAGAAATTCAGCTATAAATAGAGAACATGTGCATGTCAAAAGTCAAAAGACCAATGACAAACTGGGAAAATGTACTTGCATCTCATATCATAGAGAAAGGGCCTATCTCCTTAACATATTAATATGAGCTCCTAGAAATAGAGAAGAAAAAGAAAAATAGCCCAATAGAGAAATGGACAAAAGGCATGAACAAACAGCTCACCAAAAAAGAAATACAAATAGCCCTTAAAT